>NC_060209.1:66910714-67533928 GCF_021130785.1 Homalodisca vitripennis
TTTCTCTTTCATACCAAACATTTACATACTTGAAATTCAAATTTTATAAGGTCTAGACATTATCACGTGGAAGTGTATTTTTACATAGCGGTTTGACACAAATGGACATAAATTAATTAAAATTCGTAGTTTTGAAAAAGCCATCCAATAAGTTACATCTTTATACAAATGGAAAAATAAATAACTAAAGGACTAACAATAACATTTTGGTTCGTGAATTTTATCTTTAACGAGTTTTATGTGAACCCTATATCACACATTCACAATCGGAGTTCGAGAACTGAAATATTTTAACAGATACATAGATATTTCCTGAATTATTCAAGATGTTTCGTTCATATTTATATCAAATTTCCCATACAATGTCCATTAAAAGTATTCAAAAACAGGATGTTTATCAAAGTAGCACAACTTTGTGTACTCTTTTAAGTAATGTTTATTATGTTCACCACCTTCATAAAAATCTCGTTAGCATGGTTAAACTTATTTACCAGCCAACTTAAACTCAATTCTACGTAGTTACAGGGGTACCAAAAACAAATTTTAAAATCAATTTTGAGTACTACGATTCTGAAACACCGTACTGTTCATGTAATAATTCCCATAGATAATTGGTATATGCGAAAATTGTACTTTAAAAAATCTAAGAAATTGTTTATTTTATATAAGAAACCATAAAAATTACAAAATATTCGTACGAATATGTAGAGCAGCCGCATGAATATGTGTTAATTAATCATCCTTAGCATCTTCTGCATAGTATTAGTACTGCATTTTAATTACTCATATAGTTTGGTTGTAACCGTTGATTTAAAGTGAGAAAAAATACACATAATTACAACACTCGCTAAATCCCAACGACCAAGACTTAAATTATTGTAAAATCTTCTAAACATAGCAGATGTTGGATTATTCACCTTATTACCTGAACAGAACACGACGTGCTAACCAATAAGATCAATCAATGTTACCACTAATTTTATTGTAAATATGAATATCCACCGAGCAAAAATGTTATTAATACGAGTGAAAAATTGCTATTGCTGTTTATTAGCACGTCGGCCGGGAACAAAATGACCAGCCAGATCCCCGTGTGAACGGGCAACTGCGTTTGTCACACCGATTTGACGCCATTACATTAAGGCGCTTTCTTCTCCAGCCGCTCACGTAGAGATTCTTTCTCGTTTCCGCCATGACAGTAATTTAATTAATTAATTAATCCCAGCTCAGTTATTTCCTCCAGGAGGAGTTAATTAATCACGATTAAAAACTTAATTAGGCTTCAGACAACTTTTTTATGTTTACAAAAAATACAATAAACACGTAAAAGGCATTAAATTATGCAAATCACCCAGAATATAACTGCTTTAATTACAAATAATCTTAGATGATAACGCTGGAAAATTACATTATATTCACAAGATTATTGTGTTGGTTGTAATTCAGATTCCCACTATAATTAAAGTAGAATAAACACTTTTATTTCATTTGAAAAGTTTAATTCCAAGAATTTAAAACATTTATTTCATCAAAGGACAAGTGTAGTTAACGAGTGTGTTAATGATCCAATCTCGTATTCATGCAAATCCGCCTATCTGTGTATTAGTAACCAAAGAATGCTGTAATTATACAAAAACCAAATGGAAAAAGACTCTTCACCAAACCGAGTTGTATAAGACTTACGAAAATGCTTTTATGAGGCAATCCGGATTAAAAAATGAACCTTCATTTAAGTCGTTCGGAAAAGGGCTGTTTTAATCAGAGTGACACGAGGCAACCCCTTCTAGCAGTGAGCCACCCCACGTTGGCCGCAAGTGTCACCGCGATGTGGCGGCTGGGGGAGGGTGTCACAGTCACCCCACAGGCACGTCTCCGGCCTTTATCACAGCACCTTGACACCTCGTTACTGCAACCCCGAGGACCCTTGATTTGTGGCCGCAGAATAATCGACTCTCTTCTACACCAATAACAGGATACTTGGATATCACTTATAAGCTATTGTATTCCTTATCCTCATCATTTGTGGTTGAATTGAAATTGTAAAATACTGTTTATTGTGTGGCCAAATTGATGCATTACGCATCACAGAATTGGGATCAAACAATTTTCTGTTATTAATGGATACTGTAATATTACACGTGTGGGAAAAACTTAATTTATATTTTATATTGGCTTAAAGCTATATGAAATACAATAGTTACGAAAAGAAATATAAAACAAATGCAGTTACGTTGATATTTAAAAATTATACACAAGTATTTAGACTGAATGTTAAAAAAGTACTAAATACATTTTTATTGTAGTTAAAACATAAAATCCTTTAATTTGACTTTTGATTCAGTTAGAATGTTAGCCTTTAATTTTCTATCACCATTAATTAATGTTTGACATTAAAAGAGCCCGCTTTGTGCATATTTTGTAGTTATATTTAAAACATCAGATGCAGTCAAACGTAAAAGAAAAATTGTACCCAAGGAGAAGCATGTAAAAGATTAGAACATTTGGCTTATATTTATGCAATTATACAAGACATGCAAATTTGGTATATTGGAAAACAGGAAAACGTTACTTCTGGAGCATTGCATGTAATCCAATTACTGTAGCTGTAACATCAGAATAAGAATCTAATTTGTACGTAGGTATATTTTATTTTTATTTACACGACTATCTGATTGAATGAGTAAAACCTAACATAGTTGTACAACGTACATCGGTTATTACAATGTACTATATAATATAAGAAAAAGGACTGCCAGAGTCTGACTTTCATATCTGTTCGCAATATTCTACTAGCTTTTACATAGATGTTTCTTTCAATTCCTTCACTCCACCAAGATTAAATGTGATGGAATATTGTATGCGAAATCTACAAATATTACGTATGAATAATAACATCATATTAGGTCAAATGTTGTTCAAGGCACAAGTACACAGTATCAACATATTTATAAACATGTCGTAATAAATTGCAATAAGTTTAATAATTCCTGGTTATTTATTATTAAGATAAAATAAAAGTATGTTTATACATTTAAAATTCTGTTACTAGAACGATATTGGTTGAAGAAAATTAAAAAGAGGCAAACAATAATCTTTTGTTCAATACAGAATATACAATAAAATACTATACATAATTTTTTTTAATTACATCATTCTTCATGTATTTTTAATAGAAAATTACTTTACTGGAGAGATTTATCAAAATATTGTGACGCCTATACTAACAGAGCACGACATGACGTTGCTCCATATCCAAATAAAACATTCAACTGAGATAACGCAATGAATTAAGTTTAATTTTACTCCATACAAAGTGGGAGTAGATCTTTCTCTGAAGAAAAAGTAAGAGCACCTCTAAACGTTTCAATGATATTACAAATCATGTGATATATCATGGACAAGTTAAAAAAGTAAAGTAGGTAAAGTTATACCACAACATTAGCCTCGTTTAGCTACAACACCGTGTAAAGTAGCACCCGTTACCCGAATCATTACACTATGTGGAGACATGAGCGAGGAAATTCTAGTGTTTATGAATTTGTCTCGTTAATTTGTCGCATATACGAGACGTAATGCACATAGTAACGTCGTTAGAATATCACAGACCCTCCCCCCCACTACTCCCATTCCATAACAGAGGAGCAAAAAAGTGTGTGTTTTTTATAAAAACAAACATGATGAAAACTTTTTAAGAAGTGATAACGTATTGCCAAGAGTATTTTATTGGAACTTAACTCATTCATTGAGGGACATAAACTCAACCCACTATGATTTTACGTTACGCTGACTTGAGTTACTAACCATTTAGCGTCTGATTATATTACACATGATTCTTACAAGGGGAATTATTGTAAAGCAAAACGTTTCTTCATTTTGCTCTCTAACTCTATGGAAAATGTAAAACTTGTAATTAATTGTAGCCACATAAGAAGCCAGACTAAACTAATTATTAATGTAGTTTATAAATAGGTATACTTTTTATTTAATTTATACATAAAAATACCCCAAATTTTTATTTAGATATATTACACGACTGAACTTATTGGAACATGGAAAAAACTTTAGCAGCGAGATTTCTGAACAATTGTAAAAGCGATGGGGGCGAGGGAGCACCAAGCGGCTTTACGCCCACCTGTCTCTTTATCGAGGGCTTACCTGCGCAGTACCGGCTTGGCGTGGCGCGGCTAACGGGGTAATACCTATTGTTGGCGAAGCAACAGAGACGACAGGGAACAATCTTTCTACTTTTGAACGATCCTCGAGACAACTTGCTGTCTAGTCAATGATTCCCGACAACAGCGGTCTTACACTGAAGGAGTTTGTACGGGATGTACTTCGGAGATTGAACTTTCCACTACGTAGATAGGGGGATGACGGCCGAGATATTACGGGTAACAAAACTTGTGAAATGAAATTGAAAAAAGGAACAATATATTTATATGAGAAACAACGCCTGTAACATAAATATGTAACAGAACAACTCGGCCTATGTTAAGGCGCAAGATGCATGCAAAATATGAACTCTCCCATGATAATACGAGAATTTCGTCGCCACATGACTGATAGCGGAGTTCACTAAGTTCACTAGCGGAGTTCACAGTCCTAGCTTTTTTTAAGGAGGGGCCAATCCCCTCTTGAGCCTTATTCTGTCCGTCCTCACGGGCCACTGGCCTGTGCCGGGTTTTATCAAACAAAATAAGGAGGAGATTCGATACAGTACAAGATCGATGGTACTGATAAAAAGTGCTATGATCACAGACAGGATTTGAACCTGCCGTATCCTTAACCAGACTCAAGGAACAACATCTTATACTGCTCGGCCATCGGCACTCCAAACTTACGAAATACAGTGCGTAGATTATGAAAACCACTAAATAGTTTACTACGTTCCAGGAGTATTTCGTTTTAGGAGTAAATTTTAGATGGCTTTGCGTTCAATCCATCGTAGGTCGGGTGCTATCAAACAAAAAAGAAACACTAGCGAAAACAAACGAGTACAATACGTTTCTTAGATGGGCTGTGGTTCCATCTTTTATAAATATAATGGTAAACCCCCGAGCAGTTTGCTTGAGTGCAAGTAATGAATCCATCACTACTTATAAATAGAGAGTTAATATAGAATATTAATGTTTTGCGAGCTTAATAAAATAGTCTAGTAGATCAATCTCTGTATTAAAAAATGAAATGAGCCAATACAGTAAACTGATCTTAATTTTATAATCAAGTGTATTTTGAAAAGAATAGATTAAATCAAAACCATCTGATGATATAAAACAAATAAAGGGCAGTATAAGAGACTGCCGTATATGTGTAGAAGGTAACGGCAGGTTGTGCCACCCCCGTACTCGTATGTAACTAACGCCACCATTTACGCCCTTATCGCACCATGCCACCCTCGCCCACGCGTCCGCACACACTGTCAATTTCGCTTCCCCCCCAATCCCCTCAACACAGAATCCCTTGCTGCGCTGGGCACACGATTATAATTTTATTCATATTCCTGAAACACATTAAAACCCACTCCTTCAACGTTTCCGCACACAACTGTTTGGAAACACGTTTGGTGGAAGGTTTTGTGTCCGCAAGCACACCCTTCCCACGTGATCTCCTCCCGCTTTCCATCCCAGTTTATCCACTTTTTCAGCATACATAGTACGATAATTACATTTGATCTGCGAATGTTGAGTTTAGCTCCAATTCACCTTCCTCTTACGTGCAGCATCTGGAATCTGTTGCTGTCGCAGACTTGACTCCTGAAACCTGAGTCCAACTGTGCACCTGACGAGACAATGAGAGTACCTCTTCACCTAGATTGCACAACATTTTGTAGCCTAGCTTCTTTGTTTTCGACTTGTTTTGGACCCCTTCAGACGAAAGTGATTCCAGATTTCAGGAGTCAAGTCTGTGCCAGACACAGATTTCAGATGCTGCACGTAAGAGGAACGTGAACTGGAGCTAAACTCAAGATACATATTGAATCAACCTTTCCCACCATAGCTGCTTTACGTGTACATTTGACTTGTTTATTTATATCCTTGTACAACAAACAGATGCTTGCACAAAGTAAGGCGCGTGTATTACAATATGCATTATTAGTATTTTTTCTACGTAAATTTTAACAGAAAAGACTGCAAATATAAATAGTGTATCTCAATCTGATAAATTTGTTTTGCAGAGTTTCAGTTCAACGTGTGCCTTATATCACGGTTTGTCTAATCTCTCTCTTTATATTTACGTTTTTATCATTTAAACATTCACATCTCACTATTATTTAAGCTAAGTCTCGTAAATGTACCTACTTACCTTAGAAATTAATCATTAAATAAATTATATTTTCGCTGGTTACAAAAAGGCGTCCACATTACATTTCTGTGTGAAATTTCACGAAACCTGTAAAAGAACATAAAACCACAAAAAGACGAAATTTGTGGTACCGTTGGAACCTTACTGAGGATTTACCCGTTGCCAAATCACGACGAAACGCCAGATATGTGATACAAGCGGATGTCTGTCAGGTGCTTATAATAAGTCGGTGGCAACTCTGTAGAGAAGCTAAAATCGAAGTCATTAAGGGAGTCAAGTCGGTCGGAGTATTAATAAGCGCGGAAGACCACAGGAGAGGGGGAGAGGGTTCATCAATTACGAACACGTGTTAACAGAAAATGATGTATGAAGTGATCGATAGCTCGGTCTGGACGGTAGGGGGGAGGGGGTGGCGGGGGAAAAGAGATCAGCTGTGACTGACAGGTTACATGTGACTCCAGTGAAACACCTGGCAACTACCCCCTCACCGTCCTTGCAGGTCACACACACATTGATACACCACCACGTCCCTTGAGCGCTGGTCGGGCTTGCTTTAGCTGAACTCTGTTGTTTGTCATCGTCACAATATCACAAAACACTTTACGACATTCAAAACTACTTTATCCGTGTATCAATTTCAATTACTAATAAATAAAAATTATTTTAAGCGTTTCTCAATTAAATCTAAATAGTTTTATTGAAGAAACAAAATCCTGTATTTGTTATGGAAGGACCTAACCAAACCCATTGTACTTTCATTCGAGCAAATAACGTGGTTCAATAGTGTTTTTGGAGAGAAAAATACATTTTTATTTTAAATTCATAGCCCTCGACAACTTCCCTCAAGGCAGAAGGGTAGAATTTTTTATCGCTCTACGAGGAACTGAAGGCATTTAATGTAGGATGGACATTCAGGCCATTTTATAATCAGGTCCAAAATATTGATTTATGACAAGGAAGTTATATTTTTTGAACTTTAAATAGTTTGTGTTTTAAAATATTTTTAGCTAAGGAAATAAACCATTTTTTATAAATAAAAAACATGGTATTCTCTCTAGTAATCTTTTATGACAACAACAATTTCACAACCGTTCTACCGTTCTTTGGGCATGATAATAAGATGTCCAAACTTTTCGCTTCAAATCACTACCACTTCTCGACGAATAATAAGAAAATAACATTTTTCATGTTTTCAGAAATAGTATCTCAGAGAGAACATTAGCACAATCAACGCCACTACAATAATATTAATCAGTTTCGGTACATCGATTTCTTACAAACACGTTACGCAGAATTTGATACTATTTGTGTGTATTTTTATTTCCACATAACATTTTAAAATATTGAATACAAGTAGTGTGTTACAAGTACGTTTCTATGGAATATTTTGCTAATTATAACAGAATATTACACTATTACTAGAAAGGATTTATTTAAAAATGTTTTTCCGTTTCGTCTAACTGCTGAGCCTACACCTTGTATTACCGTGTCGACATTCCAGTCCCCCCTGTATCACCTGTAATGCTGGACTTTGCCCATTTCCGGTCCACATTGCCACAGAAGAATGTACTTTTCCACATATTCCTCTGCAGTAATCCTGGCCAAAGTGTCGGCATTATTTTAACTTCCTCGTTAAAACGTACTTTTACACTCTCATTTTGAGTTTATGTGTTTTTATAGCTCCTGTGAGAGAGATAGTGGTTCAAACAAAGAATGGACTGTGAAAATATCGGACAAAATTTAGAGTTCTCGAGTTCTTTGCCAACACTATAGTACAAATAGAAATGTATACTGGGGTAAGTACTCGAGGGTAAGGGGTTTACTGCGAGTTGTGTAGTTTCAATCCTTCGTAGCTACACATATAGCTACGAAGGATTGAAACTACTACTACTTGAGTGTGTTAAAATATACATATAACTAATAAAATCATAAAATTGTAGAGTTAAACAGAAATTTTTGTAATAGACAAAAACCTCCATATGGAAATGTAAAACATATACACTTTTTTAAAACGGATGTCGTTTAAAAATGTCGATGTCAAATTTCACGAATGATGTAAGTGTAAATGGCAACTGATACATTAGATGTCCATGAATTAAAAACACCATTGTCAATATTTATTTTTCCTGAAAATACAAAGAAAGCAAACAAATGTAGTAAATCACATTACATTTGTAAAACTAAATATATCAAAGTGAAAAAAAAGAAATTACTGGTTAACCTTCCAACGATTTCATTTCTAGACTGAAGTCAACAATCTGTAAAAAATATTTTTTTTTTGTATGAAAGGTAATACATATCACGTACTTTGATGGTGGTCGTAGTTGATAATATATTTAAATACATGCGACCAGTACACAAAATGTAAATTGAATCAATACTTTATATAAAATATACAAACTTTTTCAAACAAATGTTCACACCTCGATGTTTCTTAAGTGACATATTTACTTTCCTTTCATTTTATATCGGCACTTTATTCCCATTTCGGTGTGAACAATAGTGTAGAACAATAACTAGAATCCAATAAGCAAAAATTTATTATAACAAGGCCTTTAAAGAATATTCAACTAAGCTAGTAGTGACATAAATGGTTCATTACCACGTGTAAGGTAAAGAAGGCCTACTAATTTAAAGTAATTTATTTGTTAAATATTGTAAAATAAATAAATCAATAAAATAATTGCAGAGTTTCGCTTCCTCTGAAACATATCTGATCTTGAAATAACATTGACGCAATATATGCATTGCCTCACATCTAGGGAAAGAAAGCAGACAAGTACACACCCTTGACTGAATATTGATGTGCAGATTATGATATCGCAATCCTAGGAACCGAGCTCTCAACGTCCGACTCAATAATAGTAATCGACTCGTCTGCCACTGCCGCCTGTAACCGACGTGACCATGAACATCAGACATAACAACAATTGCAACAATAACATCCATCTGGAGAAAGAAAGCGGACCAGTACATTCCCTTAATTACTTATTGATCTGACAGTTATGATATCGGTATCCTAGGAACCACTCTCTCGCATCGTCTGCCTCAATAATAGAAATGGACTCGTCTGCCACTGCCGTCTGTAACCGACCTGACCTTGAACATCAGACATAACATTGATACAATGTTAACAATACCACCTATCTAGGGAAAGAAAGGAGACAAGTACACACCCTTGACTGAATATTGATGTGCAGATTATGATATCGCAATCCTAGGAACCGAGGTCCCGCATCGTCTGCCTCAAAAATAGTAATGGATTCGTCTGTCACTGCCGTCTGTAACCGACCTGACCTTGACATAACATTGATACAATGTTAACAATACCACCTATCTCGGGAAAGAAAGCAGACAAGTACACACTCTTGACTGAATATTGATGTGCAGATTATGATATCGGTATCCTAGGAACCGAGCTCTCAACGTCCGACTCAATAATAGTAATCGACTCGTCTGCCACTGCCGCCTGTAACCGACGTGACCATGAACATCAGACATAACAACAATTGCAACAATAACATCCATCTGGAGAAAGAAAGCGGACCAGTACATTCCCTTAATTACTTATTGATCTGACAGTTATGATATCGGTATCCTAGGAACCGCTCTCTCGCATCGTCTGCCTCAATAATAGAAATGGACTCGTCTGCCACTGCCGTCTGTAACCGACCTGACCTTGAACATCAGACATAACATTGATACAATGTTAACAATACCACCTATCTAGGGAAAGAAAGGAGACAAGTACACACCCTTGACTGAATATTGATGTGCAGATTATGATATCGCAATCCTAGGAACCGAGGTCCCGCATCGTCTGCCTCAAAAATAGTAATGGATTCGTCTGTCACTGCCGTCTGTAACCGACCTGACCTTGACATAACATTGATACAATGTTAACAATACCACCTATCTCGGGAAAGAAAGCAGACAAGTACACACTCTTGACAGAATATTGATGTGCAGATTATGATATCGGTATCCTAGGAACCGAGCTCTCAACGTCCGACTCAATAATAGTAATCGACTCGTCTGCCACTGCCGCCTGTAACCGACGTGACCATGAACATCAGACTTAACCACAATTGCAGCAATAACACCCATCTGGAGAAAGAATGCGGACCAGTACATTTCCTTGATTACGTATTGATGTGACAGTTATGATATCGGTATCCTAGGAACCGCTCTCTCGCATCGTCTGCCTCAATAATAGTAATGGACTCGTCTGTCACTGCGCCTGTAACCGAAGTGACCATGAACATCAGACATACAATTGATATAATTGCAGCAATAACACCCATCTGGAGAAAGAAAGCAGACAAGTACACTCCCTTGATTAGTATTGATCTGACAGTTATGATATCGGTGTCTTAGGAACCGCTCTCTCGCATCGTCTGCCTCAATAATAGAAATGGACTCTTCTGTCGCTGCCGTCTGTAACCGACCTGGCCATGAACATCAGACATACAATTGATATAATTGCAGCAATAACACCCATCTGGAGAAAGAAAGCAGACCAAGTACACTCCCTTGATAGTATTGATCTGACAGTTATGATATCAGTATCTTAGGAACCGCTCTCTCGCATCGCCTGCCTCAATAATAGAAATGGACTCGTCTGTCGCTGCTCGTCTCTAACCGACCTGGCCATGAACATCAGACATACAATTGATATAATTGCAGCAATAACACCCATCTGGAGAAAGAAAGCAGACAAGTACACTCCCTTGATAGTATTGATCTGACAGTTATGATATCGGTGTCTTAGGAACCGCTCTCTCGCATCGTCTGCCTCAATAATAGAAATGGACTCTTCTGTCGCTGCCGTCTGTAACCGACCTGGCCATGAACATCAGACATACAATTGATATAATTGCAGCAATAACACCCATCTGGAGAAAGAAAGCAGACAAGTACACTCCCTTGATAGTATTGATCTGACAGTTATGATTGATCTGTAACCATGTTATGATATCAGTATCTTAGGAACCGCTCTCTCGCATCGTCTGCCTCAATAATAGTAATGAACTCGTCTATCGCTGATGTCTGTAACCGACCTGACCTTGAACATCAGACATAACAACAATTGCAGCAATAACACCCATCTGGAGAAAGAAAGCAGACCAGTACACTCCCTTGATTACGTATTGATCTGACAGTTATGATATCAGTATCTTAGGAACTGCTCTCTCGCATCGTCTGCCTCAATAATAGAAATGGACTCGTCTGTCGCTCCTGTCTGTAACCGACCTGGCCATGAACATCAGACATAACATTGATATAATTGAAGCAATAACATCCATCTGGAGAAAGAAAGCGGACCAGTACATTCCCTTAATTACTTATTGATCTGACAGTTATGATATCGGTATCCTAGAAACCGCTCTCTCGCATCGTCTGCCTCAATAATAGTAATGAACTCGTCTATCGCTGCTGTTTGTAACCGACCTGACCTTGAACATCAGACATAACAACCATTGCAGCAATAACACCCATCTGGAGAAAGAAAGCAGACCAGTACACTCCCTTGATTACGTATTGATCTGACAGTTATGATATCGGTATCCTAGAAACCGCTCTCTCGCATCGTCTGCCTCAATAATAGTAATGGACTCGTCTGCCACTGCCGTCTGGTACCAACCTGACCTTTCCCATTTTATCCCGATAGCCTTACTCCTCATCTGAATGAATATTTTATAATATTTACAGCACTCGATAAAATAAATAATCTTTACACGATCAGTTTAACCAGTTCTTACATATTAAAGAAATATAAAACATTTTAAATTTGTTTTGGAATTATATTTAAATTCAAGTAGTAGATATACACAAGAAACTAATACCATATATGTAAAGCATTTTTGCTTAATTAATGATAAAATGGAAAAATGATACTGAATATATAAAAAGTAGATTTATAGCGGTGTCTAGATATAGGGTTATTAGTATTTAGGATTTTCTTTCTCGATTACCATAATTAGTACGACGAAGATGATCATTACAATCTTAAAATTTATATTACGAACTACAATTTAAAAGCTTTCTTTAAAATTAGCAACGGAACACACTGTTTTTGGACTACGAGGCTAACAACTACATGTTATGAAATATCTTGAACAAATTCATTATGGACTCGAACAAAGTTTGCTGCTAAAGTGCCGATTGAATTGCTCCCATGATTGAACTGATTACATGTGAATACATTTTATACTAATTGTACCAGTGACAATGAGAGTTACACCCATTCATCTTCTAATCAGTTAATTGGTATCCGCACAAAACAGTCTCTCTCTTCGTCACACAACTAGACAGGTGGTGGGGGTGAGTTGCGAGGGGTGTCAGATGTCTAGACGTCCCCTACCTCTTCATCTCCCTGATCACACTAAATATATTATTAAAGATCAGAATTTATAATAACTGCAACATTTTAATAAATTACTATAGTATCAGATGTTTGTCTGTATTTAACCATTTAGCTGTTTTACAACGATTTATCGTTGTTCGTGTTTTAGCCGAAAACGGTTTCACAACGATGTATCGTGTTACGCATTAAATTTCCGGTAACGTAATTTTATTGATGAATAAATTAGCGTACCTATATACTAATTTGTAGAGTAAAATTCTCCAAATAAAAAACAATATTTTGGTTTTATACTTTATTACACACACACACACACACACACACACACACACACACACACACACACACACACTCTCACTCACTCACTCACTCACTCACTCACTCACTCACTCACACACTCACACACTCACTCACTCACTCACTCACTCACTCACTCACTCACTCACTCACTCACTCACTCACACACTCACACACTCACACACTCACACACTCACACACTCACACACTCACACACACTCACACACTCACACACTCACACACTCACACACTCACACACTCACACACTCACACACTCACTCGCACACGCACACGCACACGCACACGCACACGCACACGCACACGCACACGCACACGCACACACACACACACACACACACACACACACACACACACACACACACATATATGACTTTATACGTTATTAATAAACAACTGTCTCAAATTCAAGTAAGTTACTATTTATTTGTTTTTTTTTATATAAACAACATATATTTTTTCCAAATTACTTAAAATATTCAGGATCTGTTCACAGTTATATGTACTTGTAAGATATTTTACTATCCAAATATAATTTTTTTATATAAGTCTAAACTTAAAAAATATATCTTTATATCGGAATAAAGTACTTTTTTCTTAAATGCAAGTTTATGGGTTGAAGAAAAAACTACTTTTAAGCAAATATCAAGACTTTTCAGTTAGGATATTTTTAAGAATGGCACTGCAAAAGCGTCATTCTGAGCTGAACAGTTTTGGTATGACGCCATGCTAAAACACTGAACAGTGTTAGGAAAATATTTACAAAACTTTGCGAATTGCCAAAGGGTTCAGGTTAAAAAAGTATTCAACCAGTATTGCACGAACCAAATTTGTACATAGACATTATATTCGTGTTTCTATATTTTTTATGATTTTCGGTGAGTTTTAGATATCTCGATATGTATTACTTGATATGTTGATTCTCAATCCGTGGTATTAAAGTAGCGCACGAAGGTTAATTTCTCAGGATTCAGGAAGAGCTCAAAGAATCCTGAGAAAGAAGGGCTGAGGTGGCCAAGAGTTTAGGTTTTAATCCATTTTGAATTAAAACTTCAGTATTGCTATGACAAATAGCACACTAATGTTTATATGACTATTGTCTAAAATAATATTTTAACAAAGACACAGACACATCATTATAATTTTAAAAGTATAAATTATCCCTACAGGTTCTTTTTAATATCGTTTCGTTGTCTGTATATATGTTGATGTATATATATATATATATATGTATATATATATATATATATGTAGATTATCCTTGGTTTGAGAAAGAACTTTATTGATTTTGGGGCCAAAATTTCAATAGCCACCAGAGTTAAGGTCCGAGGAAGTCACTAATCGGGGAAAAAGGTTACAGTCAATTCCGTAAATACTTGATTACGTCCTTCAAACTCCGTTGTGTTGGTTTATAAAGATTACCACTGTACCTATTGTATAACATATACAACATTATAATCGGGCAACAGCAGACACAGAAATTCTGGTAAAGGATTTTTAAATAAAGTAATGTGTATTTGTTCTAGAATAAAAAATAGATAAATATCTGTAAGACTGTGATACACGAACATCGTGTTAATGATGGGGGTCATGATGTGTGCGACGGGAGCTACCTCAGATCGGTTTTTATTTGTTTGTAACTATTACAACATATTCATAACATACTTGGGAACGATGTTATATCCCCTAAACAAGCTGCTGCGGAAGGTAATACATACACAAGCGCAGACTGGAAATTATAACAGGTAAGGAAGTATTTATTCACTTTGATCCAAATTTACCTATTACATTGGCAACAGATGCTACACCAGTGAGTCCAGGGACTGTTCTCCCACACAAATGTGGTGTTAATAGACAAATTACATATGCATCTCGTACTTTAACCAAGGCAGAACAGAAATATTCTCAAATTGGCAAAGAAGCATTATATATGTATTGGGTTATTCTTTCCCTACCATTATGGAAGACAATGCACGATTATCATAGACCACAACCCTTTGGTTTCGATTTCTGCCCTTATAAAACCCTACCTACTATCTCAACAACAAACATACTTAATTATGTCCATTTTCTCTCAGGGTTTTACTACGATACTGAATACAGGATACTTTGCACCTAACAAGCAGTGTTATTGCTAAGGTAACTAAAACAGTCAATTAAAATATGGACAATCAGTTGAACAATTTGGTTATCATGACAATGAAATTGCTACTTAGAATTGGTATTTGAAGAAATGGAAGGTTATAGTGCCCCAATCTTTAAAGAGTTGTGTTGTACAGCAACTGCATGTAACTCATATTGGAGCTCAAACAATGAAGGGTTTAGCTAGAAAGCTCTGCTGGAAAACACGGAACAATATATAGATTATATGTTCTCATCTTGTCGAGAAAAGGAGAATATGCCTCAGAAAACAATCCACTCTTGGCAAGAACCTTCGTGTGAACGAATTAATTTTGGTTACTTTGGCCCAATAGATAAACAGCAGTATTTTACAGTTGGGGATGCATTAATAAAATGGCTTGACGTAATACCTACTAAAACAGTTACTCCCTTATAGACAGTGCAAGAATTACAGAGAAAGTTCTCACTGTTTGGTTTTCCCAACATCTTGGAGTCAGACAATGGAAACCAGTTTACTTCCTAAGAATTTGATAGGTTTTTTTATAGTAGTGCGGTTATTCACAAAACCACGGCTCCGTGTCATCCTAATTCCAATTGACAGGTGGAGAGATATGTGCAGACCATGAAAATGGCTCTGAAAACTATGTCAGAAGAAAAGGGCTCACTTAAATACAAACCACAAAAACTTCTCATGTTGCTTCGTCAGTCTCCAAACTGTACAGGAACTTCATATTACCATGTGATGTTTGGAAGATAAGAACAAACTTGTCGGTATTCAAAGTCAAATTCAGTAAACAACTAGTACCCGGCAATGAAAACAGACAGTTGACATGGATAAAAAGGGTTTCGAGACCAGAAGAGAGGGTGAAGGTAAAGAATTACATTACATTAGTGAGAAAAAAGCAGAGGTTTGACCAAATCGAGTCAAGTGACCTATAAACAAATTACAGTACACTGGTCAAATATGGAGAAGACACGTGCATAGACACGTAGTGATCAAACGTACGGTAAAATACTTCAGTTCCTCAGAGGAATCTATTACCGATATGTCATTATTACCGATATTATACATTGAATTATATGTTCAGTGCTTATGTTTTCAATTATGATTGTTGCAATAAAAAAGAAGCATCCAAGTTTGGTCAAAGAAGACTGTGTTTTATGTATTTCTTGTGTAAAAATGGCAATGGAAAAACAAACAATTTCTTACTCCGAAATCCATTTCAAATGTTATAACGAGAAAACCATGATACTGTTAAATTAAAAAAAATAAATCAATTTATAAAGTATAGAGTAAAACTATGTTAGTTTTAACAACACTTTGAAATTTAATGTTTAATTTTGAACTTTAATATAATAAATATTCTTTTTTATATTTATTTTAAATGTAATACCTTTTTGTGAAAACAAAAACTAATTTAAAAGATATAGTTGTCGAGTTGAGATAACGAGTCACTAATACATACGATATGATTATAACAAGGCCAACAAAGACCCACGCACAGAGTAAAAGTTACATCACAACGTCTAGACTTGTCTTGAGTGGGCGGCCACATTGTTCACTGTCTGCTAGACTGATGCCTTTCCATTCTGTCGCAAATTAAATTCCTCCGCACTGCACTATTTGTTGCACATCTTACAATTCTTCCTAACTAAATATACAATCATCTGATATGTGCATCTTCCGATTCCTGCTAAGCGATTGACTTCAGAACGTGTTCCAACATCTTATTATCATCCAATATACGTGAAATTTGTTGATCCTGTGTTAAATTAGAATAAAAAGATTTTAATCGACTACAGTAAAATGCCATAATTTATTACACCAACTGAAATGTTCAAGACTTCTACTTTAGTCTTCCTTTAGACATAGGATTTTCCACAATGGCGTAAGATAATTCAATTGCTACTGAAATTGTTGGAGCTATTCAATAAAATACCACTAATTATGGAGAGCAATTCCATAAACTTCAGAGATACTTAAAAGAAACAGTTTAACTCTCCGACATCAGGGTCCTATATTTACAAATAAATCTAAAATGGATTGGTAGATTGGAATAACATCTAGTAACTACCATTTTTTTCATGATTACTTAAAATGCTATTTAACCCTCTAACTGGCGGTCATTTTTTCCTGTAGTGGCGGCATGTTTTCGAGCCTCGTGCAAGGGTTTAAAAAAAATTTATTAAAAATATAAATTAAAAGTAATATATATAGAAGTATATATATTTGTGTTCAGAATTAAACATATAATAATATTAGTATTTAAATTTGGCCTTAAAAAAATGTTGACTAAAAATTTTTTTCCATGAAATTCAAAATTTACATTTTTTTTTTAATTTGGGGGGGACCAAGTTATAGTAAGAAAAATATAAAAGTGAGATAACCATTTTGTGTCAAATTTATTCTAGTTTCAGAAACACATAAGCATTATACAAATTTATGAAACTATAATAACACTATATAACAAAAAGCAGCGATGCGCATAAATTGTGAAAATAGGGTGTATATGTAAGAGTTTGCTAATAAAAGTTTTACTAATACAGTTTTACTTCAATGCATGTTATATTGCATATTTTATTACTCAGAATGAAGTAAACTATACAGCAGAAGTAAAATAAATTCCATAACTTTTTTTTGAAGAGTCGAAAAAAGTTTCATTTTGTCATTATTCAAAATTTTGCGAAAAACTACGAACTTGGTACGTTGCAACTACAATACAAAGAGGAATAAAACTATAGTATTCCTTAGGCTTTTTTTCCCGAATCCAATGGTACATGAATCGAATCGATACGTTGCCGGAATATACTGTAATGAGTGATTATGCAAGAGAATGTTTGTTCATCAAAATTTTGATAAACAACAATCCACAATGGGTTGTGTTCATCAAAATTTTGATGAACAACAGTTGGAGGGTTAAGAAGAATATGCTCATATCGCGTTCCTGTTTTTCAAAATGCAATTCGTGCAAGAAGGCGCGGGTAACCGCTAGTAATGTAGAAAGATTCATAATTCCTTACAAAGTTATACTAACAATAGGTCAGTAGGTCATACAGGGTTCACAGGTCACATACAAATACTTCAAGTTGTAAAGTCCTTAATAAAACATATGGCATAGTTTCTACGGCTTCGCAGCTAATTTCCTGTCGTATAGCAGGGTTGCCAAACGCAAATTCTTTTTAAATGTCGTGCCAAGCACTCATGAGTGTGAATGTCCTTGGGAGATACCTTCATCTCCTGATCCACTTTTAAATAACTGGAATGCAAAGTTAAATAGCAGAGTGTCTGCGTCTTAGAGCCTAAAAACGGAACTATAAGCTGTCAGGAAACGGTACTGAAATAAATAAGGCCAAGAGGAGGAGCTCTAACGTCAGAGCCCATAACCCTACCTTAGTAAGGCCGTAGGGTATGACTACATGACTATGTAATATGATGAAACCCTTTAACGATGTTGTAGCGTAAATAGGCGTATCAGTATGGGATCGTTCAACGAGATGACTTCACTCGACGTTTCCACTCCTCCCCCTCCCTAATAAAACTGCACTTTGATCCAGGTGCATTCATCACTTTTCAAATGGTTACAAGCTCACTGTGATCGCCTGTCTCCATAGGCTTCTGAGAGAATGGTTTTGTCGAGCCGTGTCAGTTAATGTTCCTTCAGCTATTGTAAACATTCCGGGCTTCGACAAGAGTAAACCCAGGGGGGAAAGAATAGAAATTTTTCCCCCCTGAGTAAACCCACCTTACGGCACACAATCTCAGTTTTTTATATTGAGGGTTCAACTCATCACTGCTGCAATACGTAGTAAAAGTTGGGTAATATTTATCTCATTGCTACTGCTGTAAACTGCAGGGCAATTATGATTACACGCGAATAAACGTGTTATGTCGTGTTATGTTTATAACGATCTGTTTTTGTGATTTTGATCACTTGTTATTTATTTCATGACCATTCTTTTCGATCTGTGCTTCCAGTTGTTTTTTGTAAATTTGGTTTTGTTTATTTATACTCTAACATCACTGACGAAGACATCCATCCATCTTATCGCGTGGTGTGGTGATGAAGGACACATTCTTCAAACATTCAGTATGTCATCATACGACATAAAACAAAAATCTAGACAAAGGCAGTATACAAATATTCTAATATCAATCATATCACAGTCCTGAAACAAAAACAATAAACTTTGAGATAAAAATTAATCGCTAAATGTGCTGCTAATCACTAATCTCGTAAACGGCTAAACCAATTATTTTTGTAAAATATCTATTGAAATACAAGCAAGGTTTATATGAATAGAAAGATCGTAAAAGTTACTTGGAATATTTTGCGATTCGGAAAAAATGATAATATTTACGCTTCACAATTTAAACTTTAACTGACACTAAACAGCTGTTGACACTTTCAGCTGAAGCTTGACAAAATGCTGAAACGTCTGTCTACATAAAAATTTTATAACATATGTAATAATTATACAGTGTTTGATCAGTACTGTTATACAGATTGGAAAGAAAGTTACTTTCTAATTTTTATTTTACATTTCACCGGTGACGAATTAACCATTGAAAACGTTATTTAAACACTGTTCTAAAACAAACCTTATTGGACAAAGCTCTGAATGTTTTTACGAGTAGATAAGGTTCACCAAACAGGTTAGCTTGGAATGTTATAATCAAATCTTTGCAATTACCACTCCAGAACAGTTTTATTTTTTTTTCTGTAAGTGCATAAATAACAGAATTACGAATTTTACATAAGTTTAAACGGCCGTCACAATGGAAAGCAATGGCGTACCGAGCCGGTTACCGAACTGAGTCGAGATATTTAAACGATAAATTTATATACCAAGTTTGAATCTGTGTCAGCATTCCTATTACTACTTCTTGGTGATGAAATAGGTCTTATGGGATTTCATGTAATCAATATGTCGAAAACGTTCGAGATAAAAAAAGTTATCCATTACAAAAACTTTTAGTAAATTTTATACGCATCCAGGACACTTTTTTCTATGTGCATAAATAACAGCGTTTGAATTTCATACGACCGCCGTATTAAAACTAAATGGCGCACCAAGCTTACCAAAAACCTTAGCCGAGACATTTATAAGATCAGTATTTATACCAAGTTTCAACTTCTTTGGGATTTGTTGGGACAGTTATCGTCGCCACAAGCCGCATTATTTATCATATAAATGTACGAGTATAAACGTTTAAACAAGGGGTGGTTTTGGGTTCTGGGGGGCAGTTCGGTGAAGTTATGCAGCTATCTCGGTAAACGTTACCGTGAGGGCGATTAAAACAGGCTGGTAGTCCCGCACTGGCTCGGTAACTCCTGAACGATTACAGGTAAAGCAATAAAACTGTGTACATCATTACTGCACACATAAATCTACTTTTTGAAGTAACTACAATTTTTGTGTCATGTCAATGGGATTGTCCGCGGAGTCAGAAGGAAATCTTAAATGAGAGCATAGGTCGAGTAGTACAACAAATTAAAGGTCTTTATCGGTAGAGTACAATGCCGCAAATCGGACCTCAAAGGGGCTGCGATCTTTAAAAGATTGCGCTGGTTTAAAGTTAGAAACATTTACAATATAGGTCCTGGTTTAGGTGGTTCTTGTTTTGGCTCAAGTTGTGAAAGTTAAACTTAGTAAATGAATACAGGACTTAAGAAATAGTTTTAAAGTAGTAGAAATCCAGTGGAGAATGGTGTACAAGGAGTTTTTACCGTAAAGTTAGCTTAAGATGTACATCATTATAAAGGGGTTGTTTAGCAGAGATGAATGCTAAAGGGAAAACCTGGTATACGTTATTATAATTAAAAATTCTTAGTTTTAGGTTGTAATTTGAACTTCACTTGATATACATCTTACATTAAACTTTAAAACAATGTACATCTTGGGCTATGCTTACGTTAAATTTGTTTTTGTCGAACTCATTGTAGACCATCCTCACTTGGATGCGAAGATCCACTACAACAACTACATAGTGCAGTATGTTCGACGTACCATGCTCACAAATAACACTGTACAAGACTTGACACCGGCAAACATAGTACGAGGTGCTCAAGTCTTGCACAAGTTGAGGCCGGCCATTAATTAATGATGTCCATCACAACTAGCAATTAGCCACACCTGCCGGACAACTCAACAAGTAATAAGCAGCTCCTGTGTCAAAGACCGTGTTTTGTTGGTCACCCTCACTTTGATGTCATGACAACGTCCGCCCCATCATTTCGCTTACATCATCTAACTGATTTTCAGCTAATTATTTAAATTTTAATTACTATTATTAACTAAATATTGCTGTTTAACTAAATGAAATTGTTTATAATTTCCGAATACGATTTTCACTCAGTAGATGTTCATATACCGTTGAAAATTGAAATATAATATAGGTATTGTTTTCTCTCTGATCACACCAAAGCACAGCCAGCTGGAGACCAGTTCAACGGCAGACACTTGTATTGTAAAATTTAAAAATTTAAGGTCCTTCAGAAAATAATATTGTTTTGTAAACCTTTAGAAAGTTAATTCCTATTACGAATTAACAAGCAGGAACGTAGAATACTTCGTTATGATAGGAAGTATACCAAAATCTACAATTACTTAGAAATAAAAGGCCAATTAAATATTAGATGTCAATAAAACACTTGTAACTCTGCCTATAAATGAACTAAAAGAATTCTTAATTAAAATTATCCTCGAAGTCTGTACTTAAAATAACACCAGACTATGTATAAGCTACACGTCCACGGTTAGGATAAAAGTGTGTTTTCTCATTGCCTATGACGTAAGGATTATTTTTTCCTATTTTAAGGACCTGGTGTGCTCACCACATGAACACGCTGGAAGCATAACCTTGTGATGCAAAAAACTGTCTTATCGCCTTTCGATTGTATGCAAGCATTTTCTACCTATATTATATAAATAAATTTCTAATGAAAAAATGTTTGATTAATAGTAAATCTAAAGATTTTTCCTCACGTAAAACATTTTAGTAAAATATCTATAACAATTGTTATAATTCAAAGTGAAAAAAAAACACATATGGTATGCACATAATAATGCAAAATTAGAATTATTTTTAAAAGGAAATTGGAATATTACTAAAGTAATCCTAACTTTTTACCAAAAATCAGTTTTTTATTAACTAAAAATTAAAATTCAAGTGCAAACTTACTTAAATTTTAATAAATAATTTAAATACTTAAATATTAAACATACCATATGGTGGAAAGGGTTAATTCAATGTCAATCTTCAGTTCACCTTTCTCTTACTGTCGAAACGAGGATTTTATATACTACTACATTCACACCTAAATACTGTAAAACTCGTGCCACTTTGGTGCACAACACATCTTTCAAGAAAAACTTCAATTGGTAATGAGTTAAACAAATGAATAAAAATCACCCAAAAGATTTTTTAAATCCAATTATAAAAATAAACATTGTGGTTGGAAAGTTTTTACTGAGTGTTACCCAAGTTTCTTGTTACAAGGCCATTACAGTTGGCCGAGGAGTGGTGTGAAATTGGCCACTTGCAATCACCAATTACAAACTTTGGCCACTAGTCTTCAACTTGGCCATTTGAAAGTGGGGAGAGTCTCATCTTTAACTAAACCAGGACTAGTCCTCTACGAGACCAACTCATCTTTAGAGTTTTACCCATAACACCTTGAAGTTTTGCCTGAAACATCAAATTCATCGTAGGCAAAGTCATTACCAAAGTAAAACAGAGTATGTTCATCGTAATTAGTAACTTGACATGTTTTAATAACTAAACCAGCAGGTGGACTAAAGTCTCTACACTTAATAAGTCCGAACAGTAATTATGTAATTATAAACAATTACAGTGCCCTTATAAAAGCTTCCATATTACCTTTGAACAAAGACAACATCGATATATTAAAGCATTTTAGGATTTGACTCAAAAAGTAAAAACAAAAATAAAGTACAATTTTATAAATTTTAAAAACACTTTAAATTAGGAATTGTTATCAAATACTTTTTTGAATGATTTCAATGTGCAATAAATGTGATTCCATCAGATTACCGACTGAGAGGCCTCAGACTGACATCTTATACTTTCGTTAGTTACATATTATTATCACGTAACTCTTTGGGATTCAGATGATGATTTCAATGTGCAATAAATGTGATTCCATCAGATTACCGACTGAGAGGCCTCAGGCTGACATCTTATACTTTCGTTAGTTACATATTATTATCACGTAACTCTTTGGGATTCAGATGATGATTTCACTGTGCAATAAATGTGATTCCACCAGATTATCGACTGAGAGGCCTCAGACTGACATCTTATACTTTCGTTAGTTACATATTATTATCACGTAACTCTTTGGGATTCAGATGATGATTTCACTGTGCAATAAATGTGATTCCACCAGATTATCGACTGAGAGGCCTCAGACTGACATCTTATACTTTCGTTAGTTACATATTATTATCACGTAACTCTTTGGGATTCAGATGATGATTTCACTGTGCAATAAATGTGATTCCACCAGATTACCGACTGAGAGGCCTCAGGCTGACATCTTATACTTTCGTTAGTTACATATTATTATCACGTAACTCTTTGGGATTCAGATGATGATTTCACTGTGCAATAAATGTGATTCCACCAGATTATCGAATGAGAGGTATCAGACTGACATGTTATATTTTAGTTAGTTACACAATGTCACGTAACCCTTTGAACTTCAGGTGATGATTTAACTGTAAAATAAATGTGATTCCACCAGATTACCGACAGAGCCCTCAGACTGACATTTTATACTTTAGTTAGTTACATATTGTCCCGTAACTCTTTTGGACTTGTATTATAGAACGGAAAAATTGCTTTTTATATGTACAATTGAAATGTGGAAACTCTCAACAATTAACTGGCAAACGAATACAATATAATTATATATTTACTGAATGTAAATACAATCCATATCATTCAAGCGTTGCCGAAAACGTGAACAGTAAAACAAACAAGGCAACCGTGGGCCGATGTCAATGTGACAAACAACACAATAAGCAGAGGTTAATGATCCGCAGAATGGAAGTCATCAGTCGAGCAGACGGTGAGCAAAGAGTGTGTACATCGAAGATACTGTCTAGACCTAGAGACCTAACTTCCATTCCATTCTTCAGAAGGTACTAAATGCGTACGTGGTGTTAAAGGTTTGCCGAGTGCGGTGGGCGATCAATTTCTTCCTTAGAACTATTTCTCTATAGATTTAAAGAAAACATCGGGTTGTGTGCTTATAGGCTCTCAGCTCCTAGACTATAATGGAGGAGACAAGTTCAGGAACAAAGACCTAGTCAGGCAGCTAATCCTGTAGATCGGCTCTATTATAGTTTATTTTGTTCAAGGAAATAGATAAATAAAACCAGGTAGAATCGGTATGGGACCGCGGCAATAAGGTTATGAATGAAAATGAAGATGCTCCTTACTGGCAATAAAGGAGTCTAGACACTGACAGGTCGGGTCCTCGATTTTCGATTTGGTGTATACCTTAGCTTCGGAAAGTGAATTGTGAAAAGGTGGGAGAGGAAGGTTGAAACCTCATTGAATAAGTCACACGAACTAAGAAAGTCAATGCTGTTATTAGAACTTCTTGCAGAGGACAATATAATAGAGACTACGACCGAGTGATTCGGAGATCGGTATATTAATGAACAAGAGACAGTCGAACACATTTGTTGGACTGTACGCTATCTTAATTCGTCGGAAAATACATTTTTGTGTTAACCGTTATAGGTGAGGGAAGAGAATTCCAGATTTAGAATTTTACAGCTTCTAATGTTAACTAATAACTTAGAAGAGCGTAAAGGGTTAACGCATTACTAAAAGTAAACGGTACAAATATGAGAACTAAAAAAGTTAAACATTTATATACCAAATATTTGAGCAGATCTATAGGGACGTCCAGCGACATAAGTTCATTTCGCAACTATAATGACGGAGCACCAATGTCTATTTGTTGGCCTACAATCACAAACTGCTACAGCAGTTTACCAATGCCTAGGAGGTATGCTTAGTCCTCTCCCTAGGATCTCATGACCTGAATTTCTGAAGTTCTTGCCGCCATGATCTCTTGACAGAGTCGTCCCAACCAGTTATAGCCCGTTTTTATATTTGGTGGCATACTTTCTAATTTTTTAGTCAGTACAACAATATTGCTAAAACGTCCAATTTATCTAATAATAAGTATCGCGTCAAAGGTAGTGAAGGGTTTCGATACTCTTCAGGAGGCGACGCAATCACTATGTTCAGCGTCGCTTGACCGATGCTAATATTGGAAATAATGTTTTAAGAGTTATTTTGTCTGTAGACTCGATTAAGTTGTATCAGCTTCACAGCACCCTTAGATTACGCAATGTCACATACTTTACAAATTTATTACTATGTATAATTATTCATATATAATTCTCTCATATGAGTCTTTACATATGCCTGAAATATACTTCTTAAAACAGAGGGAATACATTCGTCCACCTGAAAATCATCGGAGGTTTGTCACTCAATAACGCATTTTTTTCATTTGCATACTTTTGCAGACGCAGGTGACCTGCTTGTGCCTGCTTGTATACATAAGATGTACGAGGAAATGTTACTATAGAAGTATGTATTAATTGTAAAGCCTAAACATATATTTATAGCCACGATGAAGTTTCATTGGTTAAGCGTTTACCGGAGACTCTCTTATCAGTTGAGGACGAAATTAGAATCATGTCTTTGTGTATGCACGAGAAATTTAGAAAGACTCAAATTATAGATTTAAAATTTTGTGTGAAACTTCTTCCTCTACATCGAATAGAAAAAGGTAAACATCGATCCACCGAAAGTCGATCTCCGGGCAATTATGTAGTCCGCTGTGGGACAAATGGTGTGTGACGAAAGAGCAGTTATTCTCAGGTATCGGGTGTGGTTTCTGCATTCACTGGATAGTATGTCACGGATAACTGGCATCTAGTACTGGTATATCTGATGCTGGCAGGACTGTGGCAGAAGAGCAGTTGTTCTCAGGTATAAAGTGTAGGTCCTGCATTTACTGGTTTGTGTATCACGAATGTTGTCTAGTACTGGTATATCTGATGCTGGCAGGACTGTGGCAGAAGAGCAGTTGTTCTCAGGTATCGAGTGTGGTTTCTGCATTCACTGGATAGTATGTCACGGATAACTGGCATCTAGTACTGGTATATCTGATGCTGGCAGGACTGTGGCAGAAGAGCAGTTGTTCTCAGGTATCGAGTGTGGTTTCTGCATTCACTGGATAGTATGTCACGGATAACTGGCATCTAGTACTGGTATATCTGATGCTGGCAGGACTGTGGCAGAAGAGCAGTTGTTCTCAGGTATAAAGTGTAGCTCCTGCATTTGACTGGATAGTATGTCACGGATAACTGGCATCTAGTACTGGTATATCTGATGCTGGCAGGACTGTGGCAGAAGAGCAGTTGTTCTCAGGTATAAAGTGTAGGTTTCTGCATTGACTGGTTTGTGTATCACGGATAACTGGCATCTAGTACTGGTATATCTGATGCTGGCAGGACTGTGGCAGAAGAGCAGTTGTTCTCAGGTATAAAGTGTTGGTCCTGCATTGACTGGTTTGTGTATCACGAATGTTGTCTAGTACTGGTATATCTGATGCTGGCAGGACTGTGGCAGAAGAGCAGTTGTTCTCAGGTATAAAGTGTAGGTCCTGCATTAACTGGTTTGTGTATCACGAATGTTGTCTAGTACTGGTATATCTGATGCTGGTAGGACTGTGGCAGAAGAGCAGTTGTTCTCAGGTATAAAGTGTAGGTCCTGCATTAACTGGTTTGTGTATCACGAATGTTGTCTAGTACTGGTATATCCGAAGCTGGTAGGACTGTGGCAGAAGAGCAGTTATCAGGTATCGAGTGTTGTTCCTGCATTGACTAATTTGCGTGTCGACTATTGTCTAGTAATAGTAAATCCGGTCATGGAGGCTGACTTTCTCTCGAACTTTAAAATTGACGCTAATAAAATCGTTTTACATCACCATTACATAGCAACATTTTCTCATCTCGTAGCGTGGGGATGGTAATAAGTTAAATATCACATCACTATATTCTCCAAGTCACCCAAATAGAGATCTCTGAAACATGTGACACTAGAGATACATGAGCTGTGTCAGGTTGAGCTCTATCCACCCATTCAAGGTTTATTGGTATTTTCTATAAATACGAGAATATCATTAATTTTTACAACTATCACTGCAGTACTGTAGTTATTACTTTATTCTGAACAAACATATCGGAGGGACACAACCACCTCACTGTTGGAAATAGTTTAACTGTGGCAGTC
The DNA here is from genome assembly GCF_021130785.1 of Homalodisca vitripennis. Taxonomy (NCBI): domain Eukaryota; kingdom Metazoa; phylum Arthropoda; class Insecta; order Hemiptera; family Cicadellidae; genus Homalodisca; species Homalodisca vitripennis. The sequence continues at coordinate 66,938,167 of NC_060209.1, forward strand.
TCCTGGTAGGTATTATTAACAAAGTAAATTATCTAATTTTCAAAATAAATTATTTACACTCGCTTTGTATTTCATGTTAATTTTCTCACTTTATTTCTATTATTCGTAAAAAGAAAAAGTCTAAAATATTTTGATTACACTAATTATCAAATTTTAACAAAGTGACAGATTTAGCTTAGGGGGTTAAAGATATTTCCAACTGAAACCTACATAATGATTTTTTTGGGATGTAAATTCGACTGAAATACGGAACAATTCTCAGCTTTATTGCAATAAACTTAATTTCTTTTAAATTTTAAAAGAAAATGGTTCTCACAAATTATCCACTGTTAAACAAATTAACGATTTCCTTTTAATAGTGTCAGTGTATGTATTTATCCCTTAGATTAAGTAATAACTAGATTAATTGAAGTTTAATGTTATAGCTGCCGGGAATAATTGAATTGTATTTTGTAAATCTGTACAACGGAAGAAAAGTGTTCAGTGTGAAGTGACTGTATCAAACCTCGCACTAAACAATAATGGAGCATTACGAGTACCAAACGAGTGAAGCGGTGGACGGGGGTAGTCTAGACTCCAGACGGGGGTGGCCGGGGGGGAGGGTTTCACTCACCCTAACAGACAAATTACACGTCATCGCTCGTCCACGCGGTACAGTTGCAGCAGTGCGCATTGCCACAGCCACTGCCATATCAATCATAACGGCACGCTACCACACATGTGAACGGAAAATCTAGAAGCCCGCTGTTCAGTTATTGTCACGAGGATTGAGATTTTAAATAATTATCAACGACTCGTGTAATCTTCTAGATATATAAAGGTAGGAGTACGCCATGCCACGTGTGCATAACAGGCTTCGCTGAAGTTCAATGCACCATTTCAAGTACCGGTACTGTATATAGCTCTTTTTATCATCGACAGATGGAACGACAGTCAATCATACGGGAAAGAAATGTTTCAATCAACCGGCAAACAAAAGAGAAATTGAGTCAACCTACTGAATGACAGGCTTCAACGACGCTCAGTCAAATTTCATGGTTGGGCATACAGCAACATAGAATTCCTTCTTGTCAATGTAGACATGGTGTTTCATGCAAAATGGCAAGTCTACAGATGAAATCTTGCCACAGGATACATTTCTGCATTACATTGGTTTCAAACCAGTGTTAAAGTAATAAAAGTCCACACATCAAGTTACCAAAACATGATGTTTGATATGTTGGGATAATTAGTGTTACATGTCACATGTTATAATCTCGCATAAGTGTAATTTGTTTACGCATTTATTTATCCTGCTATTTTTCTTGTTGGCATCATGATTACCCAGAAGACCAATGTAAAAATATTCGCTAACGCTCAGCCATATTCCATGGAGTGACATGCACCATAATTGAACTCAGTGTTCCTCATATATAGATGAATCTTCATGCACAGTTTCAAGTCTATACGTCAGTTCGTTTTCGAGATATCGTGCGGACGGACATACATAAATAAATCTTTCCAGTTCCTCAGCCAACAATAGGTTTGGGCACATACCTTGGTTTCAACACAGGCAACCGACAAATGCCACACAACTATTTTTGGTATAAGATCAGAAACCGTAACATCAATTACGAGTCCAGCCAGTCAAGGGGAAAAGCTTTGGAGCCAACATCCTAGTGGTTTTGTGACGGCCGCAACTAATTCACAATCAAGAGTGGTTATGAAACTTGCTGATGATCAAATCAAATCAAATCAAATCAAATCATTTTTATTTTGCCAGAACATTACAAAAATGTATAGCAATAGTCATTTTTCTATAATTTGGACCAATCACTCCACATTGAGACCAGTCAAACATACAGAAATTCAGTCGCCCCACATTCACTCTTGCCAATTTTCCCATTTTCCAACGTTGGTTGTCAGTGTTCCAATTGTGCGGTCACCCAGTCGAATGCCATAATAAACTCGTCAGCACTATAAAATGCTTGAGACGCTAAAAAGCGTTTTAAAACGAGCTTTTAATGCCTTGGGCGTTGGGGCGTTTTTGATTGAATTTGGCAACTTGTTGAGAAAACGAACTCCTGCCTGCGAAGGCAAGTGTTCGTAAACCCCCGTCCTGTGACTTCCAGTTCGGTAGGTATCTCTGCCTCTTGTCCCCATACGAATGTATGTCTCGGCCACGTGTCATGGCACATTTTAGACATACAAAAAAAGATTGTCTCTAGGATGTAGAGACACGGCAGAGTCAACAGTTGCAGTTTTTTAAAAGCTTCCTTGCATGTTTCTCTGAACCTTAGCTGTGCGATTATGCGAATCGCTTGCTTCTGCAATTTGAATGCCCTGAAAAAATGATAGTTTGCGCTGGCTCCCCACAGCACCAAACCGTAGGTGAGGTGGGGGTAGATCAAGCCATAATAAGCCGTCATCAGTACCTGACTGGGGCAGTATTTGGCTAAGACCTCAATACATAGATGCCCGAGGCCAGTTTTGAGCAAACATGATCAATGTGATAATTCCAAGTCAATCCCCGATCCAGGAATATATTCCGAGGAATTTTGAACAGTCGACTTCCTCCAGGAAAAAGTCATCCAATAAAAACGGCTGGCCCGTCATTGGAGTTTCCTGATCGCAACGCGAAAGTCAAGAAATTTGATTTTGAAGAATTTGCTTTGAGGTTGAGGCTGTTAAAGTGTTGGACACAGTTGTTGGTGTCAAGAAAAATTTGCTGTTCCAGAATAGTTTTTGATTTGTTGGTTAAACAAAGTGTGTGTCATCAGCGTACTGCACAAGTTTTTCCATGCAGTAGTGATGACTCCATGTCATTGACATAGATGAGGAAAAGAATCGGACTGAGTATTGATCCCTGAGGGACACCATAGCGCTCAGCTGAATCGGTTCAGAGAATTTGTTTTGAGATTTGGGACGATTTGTGTTCTGTGGCCTAAAAATGAGCTAATCCATTGGAGCGGCACGCCTCTGATGACATGAGATTCAAGTTTGTCAAGCAATTTCGAGTGGTCAACACAGTCAAATGCCTTAGATAAGTCGAGAAACACACTTAATGTGGAGTCTCGACTTTCTAACCCCCTCTACAACCATTTCGACAAGACTCACAACGGCGTCTGTAGTCGATTTCCCCTTCCTGAAACCAAATTGGTGTTCAGAAAGCAGGTTATGGTTGTTTAGAAACTGAAGCATTCTAGTTAAAAAGAGTTTTTTTTTTCAAAAATTTTGCTCAATGCGGGCAAAATTGAGACAGGCCTATAATTATTGGTTGACCTGGGATCATCTTTTTTAAAAAATTGGGAGAGTTACTTTTCGCGATTTTAAGGAGCGAGGGAAAAACTCCTTGTTGAAAAGAATGATTGACTAATTGGGATAATGGACTCACAATATGCTTTGAGCATCTTTTAATGAGCCACACAGACATTAAATTATATCGTTTGATTTTTTTGCCGGGAGCTGTTGAATAATTCTTTCGAGCTCATCCCTCAACTACAGGACCCAAAGCCAATGAAGACACTGGGCTCTGTCTTCGCGTGGGGTTTACTTGCGGAGGAGATGGACAAGGACCTTGCTCACCAGCAACAGACGCGAAAAATCTGTTAAACTCGTTCGCATCGCAGCCTCAGTCGCATCCTCTACAAGCCTATCCCCTATTTTGATTTTTATTTGGGTCTGTGATTCATTTTTATTGTTTATGATGCCCCAAACAGTTTTAGAAACATTTTTTGACGAGATGATTGATTTAGAGACATCATATGCTTTCGCAGCTTGGATCACTTTTTTGTAAATTCTTTTGTAATTCCGAAAAAAAATTTTGAAAATCTTCGTTTGAAGTAGTTTTTTGAATTTCGGAGAAAAATTTAAGTTTTTCTCTCGATACCAATATTCTTTTGTGATCCATTTGTTGTTTGCCTTTCTCGGACAAATTTGATTGTTTTAGTAGGACAGCATAAATTTAGATGATAATTAAAATTTTTTGGAGAACAATTTAAAGTGCTGCTCTACTGACTGTGGTAGATTTAAGAAATCCCAATTTTCTTTGGAAAGGGAAGCGTTTGAGGAGAGCAATGTTACCTGGCCTTATGTCTCTTATAGTTTTAGTAGTTTTTTGGGCTCCCTTTCTATTTTTTCGCCACTAATTACAGCCTCTTGGCCGTAGTGGTCTGAGATGGCTGTGTTTACCACGGATACCGCGACACCTGAAAGGTTAGTGATGACGTTTGTCAATTGCTGTCTGTGTTGTTGCCGTCACTCGCGTTGGTGTTTTGACTGACAACGCAAGGCCAAAAGACCTTAACAAATCGATAAACCGTGTTGTGGATGGGTGATTTTTGTCCAGCGCGTCAATGTTGAAATCACCCATGAGGACATAATCCTGTTTTTGGTTTGTCAGGTCAGTCAGCACGGCTTCGAATTTGGAAAAAAAAATTTTCTTTGTTTCCGCTGGGTGACCTGTATAAATTCCGATGACAATCAATTTTGACTTGTTTTGTGTGAAGTTTGATTCCGACTGCTTCAAAATCTTTTTCAATTGTTTCCCTAACTGAAAAAGTGCCAAAGTTGGAATTTTGTCTCACGAAAATTGCGACTCTCCTCCTCCTTTGGATAGTTGTCTACAATATGAGTTCGCCAGCTTGAAATTTGGGATTTTGCAACGATCAATGTTTTTTGCTGTTGAAGCCATTTTCAGTAACTACAAGTACGTCTGTCTGTAGATCCTCACACATGAGTTGAACTTCATCTAATTTGTTTGTAGCAGATTGTGCGTTTTGATGAAGCAGTCGTATTGAATTTTTGATTTTGAAATTTTGACATTTGTTCGTCTTCCATGGGTTGCGTCAGTCAATTTAGACCGGCGTTGGTAGATGGGGTCCCTAAAAAACCAGATTCATATTTAAGGCCTGACTGACATTCCTTTGGCCTGAGATTGGTGGACTGCCCAGCAGGTCGGCTGATCACAGCCTCCGCGTAGCTGTGATGCTGGGCGGTTGGTGTCGGTGGTGTCGGTGATGCCGATGGCGACCGGGGTGGAGCAGTTTGGAGCGGTGGTTCCGAAAGCGGGCGACGAGGCAGACTGGTTAACTCCCTCACTATCAAACCAGCCAGTAAAGATTTCCCCGTTGTTGTCAAGTGTAGGCCGTGAGGGGTGAAGTAGTGTTCACGGCCCAGGACACTGATATCCATCATCGCCACGCCCTCGTAGCGTTCACACAACTCGCTCACATAGCTGTTCGCGAGAGCTATGGACTCGTGGATGGGGCTGTCGGGAGGCAGGTCGTATCGAGGTGGTAGAGGCGACACTAGGATATTAGAGGAGATCCTGCAACTCTTGATTACCTCCTCCATATGCTGGAACACGATGTCCTGTCTTCCGGCAGCCAAAATCGTTGGTTCCGGCGACGAGGACGTAGCAGTGGTTTCTCTGGAGGGGGCGTGGGAAGGTGCGATCTGGAGGAGTCCAGCGCCGGGCTTGCAGACTCCGATGATGTTGGTGTGGCCGGCTGTCTGTGATCTCATAATGGCAGAGAGGTGACGGCTGTGGCTATCGCCTAAAACAGTCACATTTTTTGAACGGAAGGATAGTTTTTTAAGTTTTGGGTGTTTTTTCCTTTTTGTATCGTGATCATGTTTTTTTGAAGATATGTGTTTTTTGTTTTTTTTTGTTGTTTTTTTTCCTGGCGTTTTTCTTCTTCCTACTCACTACTGTGAAGCTTGCCGTATCCTCATCGTTTAGGTCTGATAGGGCCATGTATCTGTTTCCTACAGTTATTTGAGGGAGCATGAGCAGGTGACGTATGTGGCTGTTTTCGCTGTCCCGTCCGGTGGCTGTTCTCCCATACACCACATTCTTGATTCTTCCCTCCCCCTAAGGCACTTCAGCTCCGCCTCTAAGACTTCAATGGTGGTCCTGAGGCTGGCCACAAGATCTCGGGTCTCGGCACACCGCTGGTCCCCGCAGTTGATCGGCAGGTCACACTGCAAACGCCGCAATCATTCGCGGAGACACGTACAGGTGAGTCAACCCGCGGCGTGGACGCCACGAAAACCTGGTTGGTGTACTGCATGAGTCGTGTATCCGACTCAATAGAGTGGTCCAGAACGTGCTTAAACTGTTCTTCGAGCTGCAGTAGACGGTCTTGGAGAACTTTGTTTTCGGCAACCAGGTCGGCTACTTCCGCGGCAGAAGCAGAGTCAAGACAGACAACCGGGATTGAGGCGCCGGTGGACGTCGCGGGTGACGCGGGGAGTTTCAGCATCGCTCGAGAGCGCGGGCGTCGCGGCAGACTGTGCCGACGAGGCCACAGGCGTCGAAGCGGAAGCGGGCGTCGCGGGAGATGCGGGCAGGCGGGGTAGGTGCAGGCGACAAGGACAGAGTCCTCATGGTGACTGGATGGGGCCCTTGGTGTTTGCCGCTGCACGACACAAGTCTCGTCGCCTCGGGCGTTGGTCTTCAACGTCGCTCCACAGTTCCGCCCCAAACAGCGCCAGGCTCTTTCCCCGTTCTTCAAGCAATGGCTCTCTCTATACTTGTAGTTGTGGTGGAGGATAAGAGGTTTTCCATTTTTTGTGTTTGCTCAAGAGTCAGAGTCATTTTTTTTGTAATAAATATGAATATAGGCACTAATTTATGACATATAATTAAAATAAATATGAGTATAAGTTAAAATATTTAAATAATTTAAAATCACAATAAACAGTAAACAAACAAATAAATAAATAAAATAAAAGACACGAACAAAAATAATAATTTTAATCAATAGTGAAATAATTTAATCATCGGGGCTACAAAAAGATAGCGTCCCTGGTGGGATTCGATCTGCCTGTTCCTCGGATTACTAGGCCTGAACGCTATCAGTGAGCTAGTCCTGACTTAGTGATGAGACACAGTCACTTGTACATAGGTCGCAGCGACGAAGTCCGAGTGAAAATGCACCTGTTACTAACTCTTGGATCGTGTTTGTTAGTTAGTCAAAGTTAGGTTATGAATGAAAAGTCCAATATTACTGTGTGCCTTACTCACTTGAATGTGTAACACATTTAAATTGGATTGCAAGTCCAATCACAGCCACGTTAGATAATTAAAATTCACTTAGCTAATTGTTAAAATTAAAAACTTAAAATTAGTAAATTTGAATAAAATAATTAGAAGAGGATTATGCACCAGTGCTGCACATTGGCGCATGCGCATCAACCTCAAGTCAGATAAAAACAATTCGCCTTGCACATCACAAATACTGGACACGATGGGAGGGATTTGCAAACTTGCAGAAGTATCAATATAACACAAGTGATGGATCGTGGGACAAGAACGCCAGCTCGAATGCGAGTATAATTCAGTTACTTCTGAATCTACGTCTGTTGTATGTATTCGTACCATTACTCTCTTGATAGAATTTCCTGTTAAGAGAAAGATTTTCCTTGATAAATATTTAAAAGCCGACTGTACTGGCGGCCATGTTGATTTTAGCGCCATAAGAACAATGTTAAACTTCAAATAACCGCACCTGTCATATGGGGAATGTGTTATTTTTAAGATGTGACTGATACATATCTAAACGCTTTTAAGTTTTATTTATATTTTAATGGTCCTGAAAATTATACTCGATTTTCTTTTTGTATACGGTATAACCGTTTGAATATTCAAAAAGTATACATTATAGTCTATAAGAAAAAGTAAAGAAACTTGTGGGTGCACATTAACCATACTGACACATCTGGTATAGTCCTAAGACCCAAAAGGGGGTATAAGTGTTTAAAGTTTAAGAATGCACGTTAGTTAGCCGCCGCACAGGCCGTGCATCTGTGAGTCCACTTTTAACACCGAGAAAATGTTGAGAACTGCATTATAAATAGAAATTCGTCTTATATCAATAAATGTCTCACTGCAGAAACTTAAATTGTAGTATACCAATGCTAATAAAATGTAAAATATACGATTATCTGTTAGTATGAATTGTTTATAATGTATATCCAGTATAGATTTCCCCATAAGAAGCCCTATATTGAATACAAATTAATATTATCAGATAATCGTGTACTTTACAGCTCATCAGCATCGAGATACTAAAATATAACTGTATGCACTGAAGCATTTATGGATTTAAGATTAATTACTATTTATAACGCACTTTTTAATTTGATACCTTTGTCAAAAGTAGAACCACTGTTGCTTACTACACACTTACTAGAGATGCCTCTCTCTCTCTATCTTCGTTAAATAAACTCAAGACCGTTATACACTATAGACGGCTCTTAAGGTGGACCAAAACATCGAAATTTGCCATTGTTAAGAGAAACATGGAATGCTCAGTTATAAAATAATGTTTTACACATAAATACCCCCAAAACCTTGCTTTCCCGGTCAGATTTCACCGGTTAATAACCCCATTCGGGTTACTTCCGGAAGGAAAACTTGTATTGCATTTAAAAAAATCGGTTGAAAATGCGACTTGTACCACACACATTTATTGTATATGTATACAAAAGCTAGTCATTCCTATCATTAAAGGCTGAGCGGACGCTCTTTACACTAGTTTTCAAGATTCAACTGTGTCAATGCCATTTATCATTGAGATTCACACAAAAAAACTTGAAACATATACAAAGTTTGATAACAAGTAAAATAATACACAAGCTTAAAATGAATTTACCCTAAACTATTGCAACCACTCACTCACTATATTTCACTGAACCCACTGGTCAACTCAACAAATTATATGTTTAAATGAATGAACTACATTAGAATGGGTTGGGTTTATTCAAGAAAAGTTTGATACAATGTTGAGCTTTTTATTTGTTTATTTTATTTCACTTTTTACCAACAATATAATTACTTGATATTCTCTACACATCCAGTCCATTGAGATATACACTTGTTCATTGGTAACTTCGCTTATTAAGCCGAACATGTGAAACCACCCCCACCTGACATGTGACTTACTCTACCTGCTACACCTCTAATCACCTGACGCCCCGTGTAAACTGTCAAACTGGTGGAGACGGATGATTAGCAGGCATCAACCATCAACAGGCAGAATGAGCCGTGGGTGGGAGGGAGGAGACGTCTAGACTCCTCCGGGTGATGGGGAGGGGGGCTCCACTCACCCCGACAAATTACGTGTCATTGCTCTGCCACACTTACGTAACGCACCGTATTGCGGAGGCGGAGGTGAGTAAATAAATCATTCGTATGGCCACGTGCTTCACCTAATAAATAGAGGGGAGTACGCGCCACTGCAGACTGGCTTTTGTGAAAGTCAATGGAAAAGCCACACTTCAGATCTCTTTATATTGGATAATGTTTGCATATTGCAGATTAAACATCCACCCCAGCTATCAGTGTCATTCTTATCTTATATTTCCCGATTATTTATATTTCTAGAATAATAAATATAAATATATATTTATATTTCTGAGTACGCTGTATATATTGTTCAACTTCAATTTGTCACAAAATTATATTTTTATGTATTTATAACTCGGCCCGTAATATTGGTATCTCGTTTTACTTTGAATTTGATGGCATATAAGCGATTTCACCTTCATCTAAATTTACTTTGTTATTTATTCAAACAAGTCATATATCCTATTAAAATTACATATTTTTGAAATAAAAAACGTAGCTATGTGATTAACTTTCCTACATGAAACCAATATGCTTCTTGCACAAGTTATGTTGCTTGGTAAAAATTAATTATTTTTGTTTGATAATGAAACTGTGATTATTAAAACTCCAATATATCTAGTATATGTATACAAGAATATATGTATGTAACAGCCGTATTTAACAGACAAGACTATTCATTCTTGACTGGATTCTTGAAAATAGTGATAATATTGAAAAACAGAAAAACATATTGAAGATGGACTTATGCTACTATTTATTTTCACATAAATAAGAGCCTATCAGTATTTTGGACATGGTGGTGGTACCCGGTACTCATAAAGCATTGATGGTTATATCTGACTGTTGGATAATAATTTGTCGCATGGATCAGTCTTCACTCCGGTTTTCACTTGTTTTTCCACAGTAATGCTAAGTTTAAACTAAAAATGGCAAAACATGTTTAGAACAAGATCGAGAACACTGAACTGTTTCACTTTGCGAGACATCACTTAATCCAGCCACACAAAACTGTGCATGCCTTCTTTCCCTGTTAAATTCAAAATCGTTCAAACAGGACTCACGAAACACTGATTGTGTAAGAAATGCACAACATGGTTTTTAGTCAGTGACTTTCCAGTAGCATAGGAGCCTGTATTATGGAACCTTTTGAGAAGATCACATAATGCAGGTAGGACTAATGCTGCAGCTGCAAACTGACGTGTCACGCGCAAGACTCCCGGGAGGTCTTAAACATTTGCAAATGGGTATGGACTATTCTTCCTTGAAAACTATTAGTACAATAAATTGAAATGCCACTGGTGTGGAAAACAAAACAAAACAAAAGAAAGACGAAAATAAATTCTATATTCAGATAGATACAAAACCCACATAATAGCGTCATATATTTTATCAATTAAACATTTATATTACTTTTGACATAGTAACAGGTTAACTCTTTTACATACAACTTTACTTAGATGTCTACTTAAAGATAATTATAAAAAAATTAAAATTTTCTTTGTAGATGGTCAGAAACCTGACATTGTTGAGACGAAAATCCAAAACGCTGTAATGGAAACCCTGCAACAAGGACTCTTTTAACTGTCTCAAAGACACGTCTTTTGTGTGGTATTGAAGGTCGATCAAACACACTTAGACCACCTTTAATATTCAGAAAATTCGTCAGGAAGTTGAAGAGCCTAGAACCATTGCACACTAAATGTCTCTCATAGAAAGTGGGTTTGTTTTGGAATTGTGATATTGTTATTTGTACGGGGACTGATCCAAATTGCATACACACCAGTGCACTGCGATCCCCTGTGTGTTTTCTACTCGGTGCTCACTGCATAAACAGATTTGTGCATTAATCCTGATATTGACTAACATTGATTTTTGACGGCTATATGACATTCCAGTAGCAGCAAGTATAAACAACGAATAATTACCTATTATGCATTTTTACTAACAAAGCATACTGGTCACTAACATTTTGTACATATCATAATTCAAAACCATATTTCATCAATAATAACTGATAGTTTTGCATATGATGGATAAAAAGAATTATTTTCTTATTACCAGCCTTTAATTATTATATAAAGAAATTTTAAGTTAAAGAATGGCGCAGAAGCATCAAGAACACTGATCCCTAATCGACCAGCATAGATCAGGAATGACCTCTAGTAATAAAAGCTGTACAACACTCATTAATTACTAATTAATGTACTTTATTCATTTCCTATAGCATCTATAACCAAATGAATAAAAAAACAGATACAATAAAGATTTGAATGAGCCGAAAAAACGTAATTACAGGTTTTTGGAACCAGCAGACAAACAGACAGGCGGGCTGCCCTTTGACTTTTTAAACTCAAAATCAATACAAATCTTCGTTGGACCAAGAGAAACCTAAAGCTCAATTTTTAAATCTCACTACACGAATTTAAGAAAGCCCAGTTGGATTCCAGATGACTGTAATCTAGGTTATGTATCTAGATAACCATGTGGCCCAATTAACTTCATGAACAATTACTATTCTTATGTAATGAAAAATTAAAAGTACGTTTCAGAATCTGGAATATGTTCATATCTCCCAGTATCAACATCTAAAAAATAATGTTAAGCATACAGGTAAATTAACAAATAAACAAAAACATGACGAGAGCCTGCACCAAAGACGAATAAACACTGCAGCAGATACGTAGAAACTAAGTCAGAAATTCATTTGCGGAATTATTTTCCATTTGTCATCAAAACCCTCACCAACCTCTGTGGAAGGGGTTTTCGACAGTATATAGACATATGGCTGCTGTGGTGTGTGCATCATGTACTGTCACTACAATGCAACTGTGCTATACAGTTCTTGGCTATAACTGTATAGCTAAAATTCTTTTGGCGTACAACATTTCTATTGTAAAATATAATTTTGGTGTATATATTGCTGTGTTTTTGTTGACTTGTTAATTTACATGCACGCTTAATCTTGTGTCTTAGATTTTTTACAGCTGAGAATGAGGGCAGATACCATGACTCAAAACTTGGCGATTCAGTTTTAATTAATATAAAAATGACAAATATAAGAAATTATATAATTTCAAATTATAAACACTATTTTAAACTAGAAATTAATTTCATAGAAATTGGTAAGCACACTACTTAACTAATGAATTATGCTGTAAATATATGAGCTAAATAGGGTATTTCCAAAGGGACAGTGTTATGCACAGGAAACACTCATGAGTAAGAGACACCCCATAGGTTAGGAAAAATAGGAGGTTGAGTTAAATTGGCTCAAAATTAATGAGGACTCAGAGGTGGAAGAATCAACAGACCAGATGGATACAGTACACATGAAGATCTGGTGCTCTGAGGCTTTCAAGGGTTGTTCAGGAACATTTGAAAATTACACTTGCATTGTGCAAAGCTCTTCTTCAATATTCAAAAATAGATTTAATGTAACCTAAGTAATTATACCATTAACAATTAAAAACTGTATTATTATAAAGAGCCAAATTATTTTACGATGTGTACATGATCAGTAGTCATCAGCAAGGCTCCCGGAGACGACCAAAAACATTTAACTCGCTATGTGTACAAGTGTATATCTTAAAGTCAAAATATTTTTATTTTACTTAAATTAATTAGGTAAAGTTTTTGGGATAATTCATTTGTCAATTATGTTCTTTTTTATCCTATTTTGTGAAAATCATTTTTGAATTATAACCTAAACCTTTGGTCCTTAATTTATAATATAAGTTGAAAAAAAAAACTAGAAAAGTTAACTTTGTGTTATTTTAAACTAATTGGGTTTTACTTGCTGATTTGAACTAATTGGGTTTTACTTGCTGTCTAATTAATATTTTTGGCAAAATTTTTAATATGTGTTGAGAGTTTAGATTTTTTGTTTTTAAGAAATTCCAACAAAAGTTTAATTACGGTGAAATAAGTTATTCATTTTTAAATTAATACTTTTTTCAATGAGTATTTTAAGTTTAGGGCCCTTTTGACTTGTTCTGTAGTACTAAATAAATTAAACAGCCTAAAGTCAGATTTATTTGATTAATACTGTAGGTAAAGGGAATAACTGTGTATAACGTTAAATTAAAACCAATTTTATTACTTTAAATTTAAAAATACAAAAGATTTAATTTACAAATGTTTTAAGAGGTGTTTAAAACAATCTATTTTAGGGTTTGTTAAGGAGAAGTAAGTTTATAATTTTTATTTGAAATCTTTGCATGATTTATTTATACTGAAACTGCACTTCAAACACAAAAATTTCTAATCTTTCTGGGGGAGAGGCCATTTTCAAATATCGTGGATATTCAATACTCCCCTCCCCGAAATTAGTTCGGCTACATCACAGCCTTTAAACTAATAGTTCTCAGGTTGTGTTAGAGATAATTTGCTAGTCCAAATAAATCCTCCTCATATTATTTACCTGCACATGTTACAAAATTGAAATTTTATAAATTAAAACACCTTGATTATTTATCCATTAATAGAGACTTGTCACATATATTATCACAAGATATAACCTCAAACCACCGCCTCCACAAAAGTGCTGCGACTCTATGGTTTATTGGCAGCTGAGGCAGTTAACTGGCCTTATCTGTTATTTTCCAGCCCATTAACTGGATGTACTCAGTACATATATCCCCTGACTAATAAACTACACAAACTGATACCGATACTCTCTCTCTCTCTCTCTCTCTCTCATATACTTTCTGATATAATCTTTTCCTTCCAAGTAATCTGTAGACATTTAAAATTTTTATAGTACAACTTATACATCTTGAGATACCATAGTTCTAAAAATAAATCATCAATTAATTACTACTGTATTGTGATCAAAGAGGATACACTGAAGCATCCTGTCACCAGATAGTGAAGTCTATATCATCTCTATAATTGGTCCAAAAGTTCGACGTGTATTCGTATACACCTTTAGTTTGAAAAAGGTTTAATATTTACCACTGCATTCATTTCCAAGCACATTTACTCCAAAGATAAATAAATGTATACGCATGCTGTTTAACATGTTCCATTATACTGGTTTAAAATTTCTTTAACATATTCTGCGATAAATTGAAAAAAGGAAAAAGACAATTTTGGTGTAATTCCCTCTAACTTAGCATTGGTAATAGAATACAAAAAGGTGAGGTTCACAGAAAAAAAGGAAAAATAAAGGCGATACTCTTAATTTACTGGAAACTTTACATTTATTTGCTACAATAGGATAGGCTACTGAACAATTTGGTTGGTTATATAATAACAAAACATTATGTCTTGTGGCCAAAAAAATAAACATTTTGGAAAATATGAAAATATTAAATGTCCAAATAGTAGTCGAGTTCAATATCAAAATAGCGTTTTTTCCACAAGTCAAATACATACAAAGAGTTTGAATGGATAAAACTTTGTGTGTACCAGAGATGAATAATAATAAGACAAAGTAACACAAAACTTAAACGTTTCAAAACAATGTAGAATATAAAAGTAAAATCTTTCTCTTAATAATTCAGCATACAAGTTTAATTTTCTAAAATATCTAAACATATTATTCTCATGTGTTACAAAGGATGGAACATTGCATTTGGAGGATTGGAATCTACGCTCTTCTTCAGGTAAAAAGACAATACATAGGGTTTGCAAGCAAAAATCAATATATGACGATGAATCCACCAAACTCAAGAAGATCAACAACAGAAAAAGTTGTGTGCCAAAAAAATTCAAGCAAGTACCTGAGGTACAGAGCTATGTAGAGAATCACAAAACATGGACAGCACAATATAAGCCCACTACATGTAACATGTTAGCCACACCTCAAGTTGAAGGACTGATGGAAAAAAATATTGGCATGTACCATAGTGGGTGACAGGAGGGGGGATACTTTCAGGCTTTATTTTTGAGCATACATTTTCAAACATATATCAGGAGAACACTTGAATCATTTTGGCATACAACCTTCTCTGTTAAGTTCTGTGTTTACTTTGGCGATTTCATCGCCATATATTGATTTGTTCTTCCTGAATCCTGTATATTTAGTCTTTTTATACATGAAGAAGAGAGTCATTACAAGTCTTGAAATGTGGTCCTTTCCTTTGCAACAGGTAACGTCGGTAAATGTCCAAACTTACCTAATGTATATGTTCCCCTTTCAATTCAACCCTCATCAATAGTAAATTTTAAATAAAGGACATAATCATCACTGTCCAAAATAGTCAAAATACATCCAAGGTTTTATGTAAATAATTATTTTGAAACATCCTTTTGTACGGATATTACATTAAACGGATTATCATTATTTATCAGAATATATATTTCATTAATAAGCTATATTGTTTCATAATAAAACAAAACTCAGTTTAAGCCAAAATAAGTTTAATATTTAGAACAAATTGAAGTATTATAAACATGCACATGGGACATTAAATTAAAGGTATTTTATTTGTGAATCAGAATGTACCTTTATTTTTCATTGCCTAAAGTATGTATCTGGCATTATTGGATCTAGTTTTCATACGTTCAAAGACCAAATGTCTAAAATGGAGAGAGCCAGTAGGTCCAGAGACACAGTATTAGCTGCACTAGGTGTCAAGTTATACAGCACTAGTGACAAGGCCAAGCAGACAAACTAGTGCAACGAATCAGTTTTCCCACAAAATCGGTACACATTATATTATGAACAATATAAAGTGCATTATGAACATTGTTTTCCTGCCAACATGTTGCAATGGTCATGTTTATAAATTAAAGAGGACTACTCATACAGAAAAAATGACCATATTCAGTTAGTTTTTATCTAATACAATATAATATAAACACAAATCAGATTACATAGTTACAACTTTGGTGTAGCACACATCAAAAGATTCACCACATCAGAACAAACACGAGAAATGTAATTGCATTAATTGCACGCACTCGACTGACAGTGAAAGGATAAATTAATTAATTAGCAAGCAAACGAGCGCATTCCTTCAATTCAAATGGTTGTGATATTGCTTTATTAAACCAAAGCTCAGTGTGTTAAAGTGAAAGTTACACTAAAAAGTTTTGATTGATGTTTATAATGCGTAACGAATAACAAGAGCCTCTTAATGGTGACAGTATTTACATGTTTTAAATTTTGCAATGATGTACGAGTTCAGAGATTATGAATGAGAACATATGAATGAGATTATTCATTCAAATCCTTTACTTTATATCGCATTTCCAGTTTATGCATGGAAAATATTTCATATTAAGGACATCATTCTTCATCACGAATTGTTATCAACACGTATGAGTATTTATTAATTTGATTTTATGAATATAATTTTAAATAAAGAACAATTCGTAATGTACAGGAACGTTTTTTACAACAATACATGACCGAGGTGGCCTAAAATGACAAACCAGACAAAAGACTTATCTCTCCCGAGGATATGACATCGTGTTGCGTCGCGTCACGCAATAAGGGTGTGATGGGACAATATGCACAGCTCAACTGTAGCCTATATTGCATTGCTTCACCTCTCGCTTGTTCCTCCACAATCACACCAAATGGTTTCCACCCACGAGAGACCCTGTGTTGTTTACTCAATGTTGGTTTTCTTTGTTTTCTACAGCTTTTCAAGATTTTTAAACGGATTTACCCCAGGCAGTTCTTTAAATCACTAGATAACAGATAATTTACTGTTTTCAATGGAAATTTATTGAACATTTTTCTCAACAAATAACTGTAGTTTTATAGTTATCAAATCAAAGGAAACTTTCTGTTGTCATTATACTGTTCAGAACTAAACCATACAAATAAGTTACAATCTTATTGTGCGCATTGTAAAATAGTTTTAGATTTATTAATGAAAATAAATAAATTAACAACCAAGTACAAAGAAGGCATCTTATGGAAAGGGCAATTTACAATATTTTATTCCATATATCTGTACAAAAATAATACAAACTAGATTTTTGTATGTTTGATACTGATACATTTTGCTCCTGATGCAGTGGCATTGGATTTGACTTTAGATTAGACATTTTTTCAATTATCATTACTGATCATAACACGGACATCTCACCAAACAGGTAAGGATGTACAATGATTTCCCTGTTGAAGTTCATTAGCTCATGAGGAGATGGAGTGTGTTGGAGATGGAGATTTCTCCCATGAGTTAGTTATCTTGCCATTCAATCATGATGCTGATGAGATCCAGTGAGACAGAATCAGTAGCAAACTTAAGAGATTTTGTCTAAACTACAACTGATCTTCAGGTTATCTGAGGACATATCTTCTTCACGGAGACATCCTTGCTGGAGATCACAGATTCTAGATCAAATGCAGTGAAGTACAAGATTGGGCATGGAGAGATGACTCTAAATAATAAATATGACCAATACTGATTAAATTTGAGACAAACTTTTGAGTCTGGTATAAAGAAATAATTGGGCACAGTTGTTTTTATATGGATAGTTATATGGATAGTATGGAATGGACAGTTTCTTCACTGGTTTAACTAATGTTTGAGGACATATTATTGTCCAGGCACGGATGCCTGATGATCCTGACCACCGGTGTAGTTACGCATAAGACACAGAAATGCACGGTCCCATGACTACCAAGGAGTGCTATGACTACCAGGGACAGTTATAGCCATCCTGCCATGCATGGAAGGGTGCACATAATGGCTGTGTTGAATTTCATGAGGTCCGAACCCCTTCACAACGCATCAAGTAGTACAGAACTTGGCCTCTTGCCTATAATCATCTCAAATATAGAGGGTCTCAGTGTTTCATGCTGTCTAGTTCTTGATGACAATATTTTTATAGTGAATTATGTTAAATTTCAGAGGAAATTCTAGAGATGAGTTCTAACAAAACGAAAGAGATAAACCTGTGCTTTGTTTCTCACTAATGCAGGCTTTTACAAGATATAAAAAAAAACCATTGCGAAGTCGTCATTTTATTATGACCAACTATATTTGGAAAAGAATTTCACAAGTTTCTTCTAAGTACTACTACATCTCTGAAAATAATGTTCTCTGAAAAGAGACTAAAAACGTCATACTAAAACATTATTTAAACATTTTATAAATGAAATAAATAAGAAAAAATTAAAACCCTAGATATTATTGGGTTACTTGACTTTTAAAATATTTTGTAATTATACAGAAACTGTTGTATGGAAATGATTTGAATTTAGGGTTTTTTACAGAAATTATAGTTTGTAACACCTTTAAACTCATAAAAATGTAACATAATTTCTTTCAATTGAACCAAGGGTATCCCTAATTATTTCTATAATTACTGTACACTGAGAATATATTTTGAAACAAAATTATTTAAATTTATAGTAAATTGTATCTATGTAGTAAAACCTGCAAGTTATTATTTAGGAAATCAATTAAGGAGATATAATGAAATTGATAATCAGATAATTCATTAACACTGAATATTCACTGATATTAAGAGACTTTATAAACATGCAGTATGTAAAAAGGAATTATTAAAAAAATAGATTTACTTACAAAATCTCCAACAAAACAGCATTCCACTTACCTAAAATTCAAAATAATTATAAGAATATTCCAAAAACATTCAATTTAAAAATACATTAAATTAAAAGGAAAAATTACCATCATTCTTAATGGTTTTTTATTTTCTCTTCAATTGAATTAATAATAAATATTTCCTTATTGTATCAGTAATTGTAAATACCAATGAAATACCGAATTCCTGTATGGATTTTTCCAAATTTATTTTGGCTCTATTTCAATAAATTCCACCAATACTTTCAAGAATGTTTCAATTTTAAATAAAACAAGAACAGAAGTCAGACAATTACAATATGGTAATGACATGAATTTTACATGATATTGATAATTATTTCAAAAACGGATATTGACTAAAATGTAAAATTTTCCATGTCAATCATAAATATCTGACTCGATCCAAACAATATTAATAAACAGTAAACATTACACATTAATTTTACAACTGTAACATAAAGATTGTAATTAATTTTATACTGTTAGAGCAACAACTGGAAAACCTTTATTTACATCAAGAGCTTTATGAAATATTAATACTGCCATTAAAAGGTGCACAATACTTGGATAATAAGGAAGGTTGAGGAGACAACTGGTGAATCAGTTGTATGTTATCTGACCAACTTTGCAACACCATCAAGCTTGCATGATCCATGAAAACTGTTGATACTTCAGCTTTTCTACCACATCAGTCCAAAGCTGGGGTAAAGTCTTCAATATGACCAATAACAAAATTACAATATATTACACAGTAATGTGTTTAAAATTAACTGTTTGGATTCATTTTGATTGGTTTTTTTGTGTTTAAAAAACTTGATGAACTTTATAATTGCTAACTTCATTCAAAACTTATACAGCTTAAATCATTTTTTTTAATTATTAAGCAAAAACTCTTGAATCCACTGCAGACCACACCAATGATATTAAGCAGGAGAAATTTCATAAATTCAAATATTGACCATGGTTCTGCAACTGTAAGGGTTGCAACTAAAGCAAACCAATACCATGACCAAAAACATAATGGGGTTATAGAAGAAAAACTATTTATATTTATTGTTGTTAATCTGCAATTGTTTTACTCTAAAAACGCTAGTATATTTCATTAATGCAAAAAAAGCACAACATTTAATAGAAAAATTTAGTCTTTTTTTATAAATTGTTTTACCAACCACCACTAATTGTATTAATAATAAATAAATAAAACACATTGACTTATTGTTACTGTGTACAGCTTAAATTAAAAATATCTTTACTTACGTAGAATCAAAAGGATAGTTTCCTTTGACTTTAAGACTAAATTTCTAAAGAAATATTAAAAGATTTATATCACAAGATTCTATTGTAATACAAATTAACAACAATAAATCTGTATACACATTACACAAAAAAGAGTGAGTGTGAAAATAATGCTAACTCGATCAAACAAATCTCCACCCTCCTTTTTAAGGATCTTGAAGCACATTTCTACAAAATGATCCAATAAATCAACAGAAAGCCTCACAGTTTAGCCTAATGTGCCACTAAATAACAAAACTTGTTCCGATACATTGGGCCACCACCTCACATCCATCTCCCAGCCTCTTAGCCCCCCTCTCCACTTCCTTTACCTCAGTGATTTAGGTAATTTGGTATTGGTTCAATCCAACGTTAGACACTGAGGCTGAATTCATGGAGCACAGAAAATGTAGGTGAAAAAAGTCTTAAATATGACTAGTTAAAAAATTACAGAATATTAAACAATTGTGTATTTAGAATTAACTGTTTTTTTTTTCTAGTACACAATATTTATAATACAACTTGATAAATCCATAACAAAAATAAAATTCTTAGGGTAGTTTAGTTTCATTGTAGTGACGCTATTCTTTTTACCTTGTAAATATTACAGAATAAAGTAGTTTGACTATTGACTATAGGGTAAGTAGCTGGTGTGTTGATTAATAAGTTGTTCTCTACCACACACTACAAACAAAATTTAAATTTTGAAATTTTTCGATTTTGATTTAACACTTCTTAACTTAAAATAGTATAGCGATAATATGTATGTATGTAATATGTATTTCAATACTTTCATTGTTTTAACAACTTTGCAAGGTGGTGCGAGCTGGAAAACTTGATGAACTAGAGAATCTATGATATTACTTTATTACATGCAATAAGATGGCTATTAAACTCAGTAAACACCACCACATAATAATTTTACTTCAAATATAATTTAAAAAAATGTAATTAATTGTATAGTTTTCTTGAGATTGTCAATAGTCTATAACACTAAAGTAAAGAAAGTAAAATAAAAAACTGTCCATCCTAAAACTTGTTTTTATTATATTATTATGTATGTAGGTATGTACAGAAGTGTCTTGTAAAAAAATAAAAAATTTTCTGCTTAAATGGCCGAAACAAAAAGCTTTTTATAATGTTAACAAAATGCTTATGTGTAATGTAGATAATTTATTCTTTTAAACTTTGTCTTTAACTTGTACTATTTACCATATATATATATATATATATGTAGTATTTATATACATTTTTATACTGTTGGTGTTATATTGTATATATAAATAAAACCCTTCTGCTATAAGGACTTTGTCATTACAATATGTTTGTGGGATGATTGTGGGAATAAACATTCTTGATTCTTGGTATTATATATACAGTGTGTATATGTGTGTGTGTGTGTGTGTGCGCGCGCGTGCGTGTGTGTGTGTGTGTGTGTGTGTGTGTGTGTGTGTGTGTGTGTGTGTGTGTGTGTGTGTGTGTACACTAAATGTAAATATTTTGAAAGTGTGCAGCATAACTTCTTTATTCTATGATGTCCAACAATTACTAACAATCAAATTCCACAATTTGTTTTTTCATGCCATAATAAGTAACAAATGTATATAATGTCCTATCTTACTTAATTCACTGTCTGTCTATGTTTTATAAGAAAAATGTACATCATTAAAGTAAAGAAAGGTATAAATTTCAAACTTTGCAAAATTTTTAGTCTAATTAAGACCAATTATTTTAAGATTTAGAGAGATCACCATATTTATATGTCTATGCCAAATACAATTTATAACATAAAACGTTAATTTACATAATTTCATTATTGTATATTTTTCTTACTGTTAATAAAATGTGTAACATAATTCAAATTGGTAACAATAAGCAAAATATACAGCTGAGCTGTATTTACATGTAACAATCAACTCATTGAAAGTAAAAAAATAATAATATAATTGTGTAAACTAAATGTTGTATGGTTAACAACAATATTGGTATTTAGTTATAATTCATAAATAAATAAAATACAATTTATAGATTAATTCAAAAATACAACAGTTACTGCAAGAATACTGAATAACAGTTATTAAAAATTACAAAAATGTGTGAGTAATTTCAGTTGTTAATCAATAAAAAATCAGCTGACTAAACAATATAAATAACTCAATTGTTGTATTTTAAACGAGGAATGGCACTTTCAATAAAATAAAACTGTTATTATTCTGTTTTTATTTGTCAATTTTGTATCAAAATGTTTACATGAAAGTAACCCATATTTCATTATCCTTGTTAATTTTTCAGAAACTCTTCCGTTTTTAGTTATTACAGTTTGAAACTTCTGTATGGCTGCCATTTTGAAACTTGGTATATTTTTCTGAAATTTTTTTAAACGTCTTAAACTAAACAGTTTGAAAAGTATGAACTTTATACCTTTATTAACTTTAAAGATATAATTTTTACCCTAAAAACAGAAACAGACAAACAGACATGGTAAACTAAGCAAGATGTTTAGATGTTTCCATATATACTTTTTATGACATTTATACTTATTTTGACTTATTTTTTTTACTTATTTTGAGTGCAGTATACTGTTTGTTCTATGACTATTAATATGACTATATTTTTAGTCATGAAACTTTCAGAATTATACACTAATTTAAGTTTAAGCTATATAGATGCTATAGCAATATAAAAACAAAGCTGTTAACTTCTTACAATATCTGAAATGATATTTAGATAGATTTCTGTACAATTGTTTGCAGCCATCATGAAATATGATTTATTCTGAGAATTACTTAAAGACATTAAATAATATAATCGCTATTTATACTTGTATAAGAAATTGCTATTCTTCCTTTTAACTAAAGCATGTTGTGAGTATTACAGACATAACACTTGGATACTGGTTATTGGAAGATAATTATTTTATTATGAACATTTGATTATTTATGTCAATATTAACATCCATAGGAGAATTCAGTGAAGTAGTATGGTGTGCAAAGATAGCAACAAAAAAGACAAACATTCTTCCTTTAAACCATATATAACACCTTTACCACATTAACAGAGTTTTGAAAGGTCTAGGTTGAAACGTCATCTGGTTCTAAAAGGTTCCAACTAAAGTTTTGTATATGTATACATTGGTGTTTTGAAGTTAAGCCTTTCAAAAAGATATATAAAATTAGTATAATAGTACGATTCAATGTTTATTGAAAATTGTATATACATATATATATATATATATATATATATATATATATATATTTAAAGGTATTAGTTAAGAGATACTTAAAAATCAGTGTCTTGCATGACGAATTTCCTTAAAAATCACACCATCCATATGTTCTCTGCTACATTTTATATAGAACCAAAATTTCAGCTTCGATAATAGTTGTAAGAGTGATGTGCCAGTTGCTGGTGTTGTTTTGTGTGAATGAGTGGAGTTTGTGCCAACAGGTTAAATTATAAATAATTATGTTCAAATCAATATCATTATAATAAGTCTTCTTAAAATGGTCACTTTTTGTTAAAAAACATGAAACTAAATATAATTATAAAAATGAAAAAATATCACATCCAATTCTTTAAACACATGTAAATTTTTCCAAAACCACTGTTTTAATTATGGAGAGAAAGAAAATCTAAAACCCATATGGTCAGTGAAAACTAACTTTTATTTATTTCTTGACCATTAGATTTGTTTCTCTTAAACAAAGCCAAGGGTAGAAAGTAAAAATAATCTGATATTATTACCCACTTACAATTTCCTTAATGCTCAGACAATCTCGACCAGGAGGATATTAAACTGTTAATAACACAGACCTGGTAAGCTCTAGTCTGTTCAAGAGGTTTACACGAGATTACCGTTGAGAGCGAGGGGAGGGAAGCGGCCCAATCAGACAGGCTTATCGTACAGTAGAGCACAAAGTGTGTAATATCTCGCTGTGTGAATGGGCCAATCACATCAGTATGTCTATGTAACTACATCGGGTCAGTAAGGGTCACTGCAAGGGAGAGAAGTGACCCTATCAGACAGGCTTATCGTACAGTACATCACAAAGTGTGTAGTATCTCGCTGTGTGAACGGGCCAATCACATCAGTATGTCTATGTAACTACATCGGGTCAGTAAGGATCACTGCAAGGGAGAAGAGCGACCAATCAGACAGGCTTATCGTACAGTAGAGCACAAAGTGTATGACATCTCAGTGTGAATGGGGCAATCACATCAGCATGTCTGTGTAACTACATCGGGTCAGTAAGGGTCACTGCAAAGGAGAGGAGTGGTCGAATCAGACAGGCTCATCATACAGCCAAGCACAAAGTCTATGATATCTCAGTGTGAATGGGGCAATCACTTCAGCATGTCTGTGTAACTACATTAGGTCAGGGGTCAGTTCAAGGGAGAGGAGCGACCCAATCAGACAGGCTCATTATACAGCCGAGCACAAAGTCTATGATATCTCAGTGTGAATGGGCCAATCACATCAGTATGTCTATGTAACTACATCGGGTCAGTAAGAGTCACTGCAAGGGAGAGGAGTGATCCAATCAGCCAGGCTTATCATACAGTAGATCACAAAGTGTGTAATATCTCGCTGTGTGAATGGGCCAATCACATCAGTATGTCTATGTAACTACATCGGGTCAGTAAGGGTCACTGCAAGGGAGAGAAGTGACCCTATCAGACAGGCTTATCGTACAGTACATCACAAAGTGTGTAGTATCTCGCTGTGTGAACGGGCCAATCACATCAGTATGTCTATGTAACTACATCGGGTCAGTAAGGATCACTGCAAGGGAGAAGAGCGACCAATCAGACAGGCTTATCGTACAGTAGAGCACAAAGTGTATGATATCTCAGTGTGAATGGGGCAATCACATCAGCATGTCTGTGTAACTACATCGGGTCAGTAAGGGTCACTGCAAGGGAGAGGAGTGGTCGAATCAGACAGGCTCATCATACAGCCGAGCACAAAGTCTATGATATCTCAGTGTGAATGGGGCAATCACTTCAGCATGTCTGTGTAACTACATTAGGTCAGGGGTCAGTTCAAGGGAGAGGAGCGACCCAATCAGACAGGCTCATTATACAGCCGAGCACAAAGTCTATGATATCTCAGTGTGAATGGGCCAATCACATCAGCATGTCTGTGTAACTACATCAGGTCAGTAAGGGTCACTGCAAGGGAGAGGAGCGACCCAATCAGATAGGCTCATCATAAAGCCGTGCACAAAGTGTATGATATTCTATTAAATTAAAAAGTTTACTGTTATATCATACAGTAATTTTAGTTCTGATTGTTTTATAATTAAATTACTACATTCACACTTAGTTAATCTGCTTAATACATTGAAAGTCATAATCATAGGTTGTGCATTGAATTGTATTGAAATAATTGTTTAGTTTATCAATACTTATTCAAATTATATTTTGTGTATATTTTATTACGAATTTAAACCTTAAAACTGGTTTTTAAACTTTAAAAAACTAATATTTCAATGTTTATAAAACAATTTCATGATTTCCTTATATGGAAAAAGTTTCTACTGTGTGTAATTTATCAAAGTAATTTTTTGCTGATGTTTCCAGAAATTATTTAAGCATGGTTTCTAAGACGATGCACAACAAACTATTTTCCAAACGTGACTTATGCAGAGTCAGGACACAAATCAGTGAGAGGTAGATTTCATGTATAGTCAAAAAATACTAAATTGATGCATTAACTGTTTTAATGGTTATTTTTGTACAACATTTATAGCTATTTAATGCCTGACATGTTATTTTGTTTGGAAGTTTCGAAATCTTGAAAGCTAACAGATCTAAATAGTTATACCCACATAAGTGGTTTCCATAAATAAATGCTATTTTTAACACATGGATAATAAAGTGTTATAAACTTAAAAGCCCACTATTTAAATTATCAATTTAATGATGTACATTTTGAAATAACATAAAAAATTACAAATGCACATAATGAGCCACTATACCAAACTTGGCCAGACATGGCTTGCAAATCTATTTAGGGCTATTCAATACAATCGTGTTAGGTTAAGTCTAAACACAAAAACAAATACATGATCATGTTTGAATCCTATTAGTATTGAATACTATTCAAAACTTTGTATAACTGTCATAAGCCTTGCAAGAAATTAAAACCATGTAAGAACGAAAGTTGAAAATGATCTGAGAATTAAAAAACTTATAAGTTTTTCTCTACTATAGTTAATAGCTGATAATATAATTATTACATTATTTTATAAATAATCCTTTACTTTTGATTTTTATAGTGAAAGAGCCATCATAACGATTTTGCATAAATGCCAGAGAAGATATAAAACATTTATTTAAAATCCTATCATGAGGGTGATTGCATTAAGCAGAATTATAAAAATGTACAGTAAAGTTTTTCTACAATTATTTTTAACAATGGCCGGCCATAAAGATATTTATTTCAGAGACCTGAATTCTTCAACACAGCTACTGTTTTTCTAACACAACCTCTCATCCTAAAACTTGTTTGCAGACATAGTTACATCTGAGCACAACCTATTATTCTCTAGGAACATTTCACCAACCAAGAAAGGGTTTCTATAACTCCTCTATTCACGAACTGTTGCAGCGAGTAAGATATTCTCCAGTGGTAGTGAATTTTCAAATTACCTTCATCGACTTCAGGGATACTTGCAGACATTTTGCGATCAGGTGACCAGTTGTTTTTACTATTAGAGGCCAAGAGATTCCTAGTATATTGCAGCAGGTTGAGATGAGGTGTGGAGATGGGGTACACACTGTGTGATCATACAGACTTTTAACGATTATCTCTGTTTACTTAAGAGTTAAGTAAGTAAGCATGATACTCTTGTTAGAGCTCTTGAGCTTGTGAATCTAGTGCATCGATGTGGGACATGAGGAAATAATGGGGGTTTTTTACAGATATAAAAATACAGCCAGGCAAAGGGGGTGTGCAAGTATGAATTTTTTATTGTCAGAACTGGGGTAGCTTAGGACACCTCATTATTTAAGTTTGCATTTCTGTTCAAGCCCCTGTACAGCAGAGCAGTTTACCCTCATTTCGTGTGTCAAATATATAGATAAAAATTAATGTAAGGAAATAAGTCTTTTACAATCTAAAAGTATATTTACTAACTTAACTACAAACTTATCTAAACAAATTTACAGTATTCTTGGATTTCACAAAAAAATTCAGCTAGCTCATATTTAACATGACTTAAGATCAACTTAAAATATCGAGACAGTAAACTTCACAGAAGTTTGACAGCAATAAATTTAACCTTATTTAACTTTCAAGACAAGACTAAGATAAAGAGCTAGGGGAGCAAGGATGCAGGGCAGCTGCTCAGACATGTAGATTGGGGTAATTTTGGGCTGCAACAATTTGACAATTTGAGTTATTCGTGCCATCTGCAGTCTTTTATGAAATTGCCAGCAATATGTGAAAGCCAGGTGATACCTCAAACAAATAATATAAATATGTTCCTTATCCAGTATTTTACTTATCCGTCTCACATATTTTTCCTTTTTTATCACTTGTATTGTTTCTACAATAAAGTCATTAAGTACACTTTAGGTTTTCAAAATTGAATTATTTCAATGCCCTTTTTTTTGAACATGTTATATTTTGTTACCAATCCCAAAACTGTGTTTCTGATGTATGCAACAGAGGCAAAGTGAATTGAACATAGAAGTACAATTGTATCCCCAAAAACTTTCAAGTTGAGTACAAAATAATAATTTCCATTATAATAGAACACTCTACTAGGATAATAACATTCAAGGTTTTGTTTGTATTGATTTTTATGTTTATTAAATAAATATGAGTTTTAGATATGTTTTATAAAAATCTGCTCACTGCATCATCCTCATGACGAATTTTTTTTAAAATTTTCTTTGATTATGGCCGTCAAAATCCCAACCACCATAATCTTAAATGCATCTACATAGTTGTATGTATAAGTGAACTTGTGAACACGGTAACTGGAATAACTTTTTATAGATCCAGACTAAACATTGACTGGATACAGTATTAGCACACATAACTTGAATGTGTTTGTCAACCAGTAAAAAAAAAAAACTAATACAAATATAAAAATGGCGGCTATTCACACTTGTGCAAACATTTAACTACACTATTTCTTAACATGAACCAAACTGACAATTTCTTATAAATATTGAGAAATTTGAAACATCTTTATTTTTTAGAAATAGAATTTTTAATTGCCAAGCATCTTTTATTTTTACTGATTTTTTAAATCTCTCAGGGCTTTAAGAGATGGTAGCCATTTAAAAATGTAGAAAAGGAATGGTTATGTCAGATGTTATGTATTATAAATTTAAAAAAAGAGTTTAGAATGGTCAAGACATTTTCAATAATTTTTTTAACACGGATTTTTATATTTCACAAGGTTTTGAGATAATGGCCGTACAAAAGTTTTAGAAGTATAATAACATCACTTCTATATTACTTCAGCTAAAATAAGTCAACACTTTTACAAACAAATTTTTAACGATTTTTGAAATAAGGTTTCAAGACAATGGAGTATCTAAATATAGGGAAAATGTTATGAGTATAATAACATACAAACCTTTAGAGTGATTATACTGTACAAATAAACCATACAAACTAATTATGTGTTTTAAGTTTGACATTGCAAGATGATAGCCACATGTGAAATTCTTCTGACTAAATTGAAAGGAATATTTTATTTAAACTTTCAACAAAAAAACAATAGCCATAAAACTTGCAGAATAATTTTGGGACGATTGATTTAAAACTGGTAAATATAATTTATCATAGTTAATAATCACGCATTTATTTTGTTATATTACCGTATCTACTGACATAAAATAATTTTGTTTATATTTAACAGGGGTTTTAGATATCATTCTATAGACCCCTCCATTATGTGTTTGTGTATGTAAGTTCAAATGTGAAGAGAGGAACTGTGGGTAGAGAGGCAGCACAGCAGTAATCTGCAAGTAACGTTTGTTTGTCCAGCGTGACAAAACATGTCACAACCGCCACCTCTCTTATCAGCATTTGCCAAACTCCTGCCTCTGTGCAAACTACAGCATTACCAGTTATATTTCCAAATATTGTTGATTATCAAATGTTCTAAAATGCAAGTATTATTGCTTATTACAAAAAAAGTTTTGTTTAATTCTCCTTTTTCTTTTTAGACTGAAGAAACTAATCTCATAACTGTTTTCAATATGTAAAGAAAATAAATGTGTTTTTATTCACAGTTTTTTAGAGGATAATACAATGATTTTATAAAGCCACAATTTTCTCAATACTCTAAAATGCTTATCGAATCAAGTGAAAATATCTTTGAATTCATTAATATTACATTTCCCTATATTCTCACATAATATAGTAATATATTATGAGGTAGAAGTAGGTCAGGTAATGTGTTACATAGCATAGTAAGCTTCACCAAGAACAAAATGAGGACATCTCGTGTAGGGACATAAACCATTTATTAAAAAAACATGTACACAAATTAAAGTTGTAAAAAAACTAATATTGAACTAATTATACTAGATTTTGCACAAACATGAATCAATGGCTTTAGTATAGAATGCAAATAAAGACCTCTTTTATAAACACATTTTTTTGGAAAATGAATATTTGGTAGATAAATGTGTTTATAAACTTTTACTAGTACTTTTTTAGTAGTTTTAGGTTGTAAACTTTCTATGAAAAATTCAATACCTTCTCTGGATTTCCCATTTAGAATATAATGTAAAATCAAGATAAAGATGACCAATATATCTCTCCTCCCCTTTTCAAAATATTACAGGTACTGATGTTACTGAGCAACTGACCTAGAAGAGGGGGTGTTGGAGGGGGAGGGGAAGGAGGAGTTTATTAATTTACCAACGACCAGACTGTGAGGGGAGGGATCGATTCTGACTAGACTCGGCCTACCCCAAAACTGGGGGCATTGACTTGTCCTGACCTGCCGCAACATCCCCTCTGCCCCTCCCCTCACAGTCTGGGCTGACATTGTAAACCCAACTGCTGACAGCACAACACTCACTTGACTACTGCAGTGGCCATAATACTTAAGTGAATCTCTATTGAATCACTCTTTAATTTATTATTGCCTTATTTCCTTCTAATAACATAATAATAAATATAATAAACCCGTCATAGGGTGCTATCTATGCAATATAAATAAATAACTTGATTGATGATGGGTATGAGTTAAAGTATTTCTTAATTAATTTGTTATGTTTTTATGTGACTATAATATTAATAATCTCCATGTTTAAAGTTTATTATTGATGATGGACGGTTGGACAGAATAATAGTATTTCTGACATTTTCCAATGTTATAAGTTACCAAAAAGTATAATACAATGTTTTCAGTATTTAAATCTATACTCTTCGTAAGGTGATAAGACAATTAGTACATATACATGTAATTGAAAGTGACAACATGTGTTAATGGACTGCCAATAAAAAAAGGAAGAAAAACAAAAAAGAAAAGAAATTAAAAGAAACAAACCTGAAAATATTGTCACTGGACAGGATACAAGTCAACAGCACAAAAACATGTCACACCAGCTCTTTTTTTCTTTTTTTAACCTTTCTTTGTTTTCATTGTCTGTATCATGGTTTTTTCTATTGTTTCTTTTGTATTTATGACTGTCAGTAAAAACTCTGTTTACAGTATAACATGTTCTTGTAATACGGAAAACATAGGCAAAACAAAGACGATTTAATGAAAGAATTAAAGATCATAAAGAAAATAAAAAAGGAGAGTGGAAAAGTGTAAAATTGCTTAACATCACTAATCTGAAAATCATCACATGAAATGGGAGGAATCCAATATAATACACCAGAGGAATATTTCTTTAAATGCAAACTTATTGGGGCTTCATACATAAAATTAGTAGACAAACCGCTAAATCAACCTCTGGTTGACTTAGGACACTTTGGGTACAAATACTGAAAAAATAACTAACTAAGAAATCAAAAAGATTTTGATAACAATACCCGTTTTTATTTGTTCCTATCTGGCCTCCAAGAAGTTTTCAGGAATGTTAAATTTCTTTTCTTTCTTTTTCTTGGCAGTCCATTACCATATGTTGTAACTCTTAAATATACCCAACAGGGATCACTTCTGGCTGGTTTATACCTTCCAGTTGAACCTAACACTGGGCAGAGCAAAAACCGATGTGTCACTTAAATCTGGGCAACCCTATGGATGTTCAGGAGGGGCACATCACTAACCGCAAATGTCGAGATTCTGGGGTGCAAGGGCAATTCGATAGGTCTAGTCTACTACGGGAGATGACTGTTGGAGTTGGTAGGGTTCGTTCCCTTACCTCAGAGGTTCTTGCTAGCCTCAACACGGGTATGCCACCCCCTGCCTATTTTGACTGGAGAGGCTGGTTCAGAGCTGGCCTCCTCTTCTTCTGGGAGAACATGACTTTGAGATTAGTGCCCTAAATTCTTCCTTATGGATCTCGATAAGAGGCGGCCCCTACCCCCAACCTTACCCATCCAGAATATCCTGTCACTCTGGATGCAGTGCAAAG
Source organism: Homalodisca vitripennis (assembly GCF_021130785.1). NCBI lineage: Eukaryota > Metazoa > Arthropoda > Insecta > Hemiptera > Cicadellidae > Homalodisca > Homalodisca vitripennis. Next base: position 66,969,631 of record NC_060209.1, read on the forward strand.
GTCCTTATAAGACTAGATGCAATTTATAAGCTTCTTGTCATAGGAGAAAAAAAAAACTCTTAAGTACATGTACATGTATTGATTGTCTTCTCACCTGAAAAAGATTTCAATCCTCAAAATGTCACACATAACGATGGCAAATGTATGAAACCCAATTATCCTTTCAATCATCATTTGTTTTAATTACAGACATTATCTTAATTTTAAAGAAATGTTAAATAATTACTTATTAAGCATACGTAAAGTAATAATAAATAAATCAAACTTTTACTTTATTAAAAGAAAACAACACTGTATAAATAATTTTAGTAGAAGTACAGCAGTAAAGGACGTATTTTTGACTAACATTACATAATTATTGGTACAATCATAATATGGAGAAAGCCTTATGTTTGGTTCATTTCTAAATACTTTGCTTATCAAGCTAAAAAAAAGGTATAGAGTTTGAATCAATTGGTTTTTATTTTTTAAGGTCACATTACCAAATGATTTGTGACTGTGTTGACCACAGTTTACTATAGAAATTTATTTAAAAAATGAGTTTTTAGATCTTTCAAACATTGAAATTAGCTTTAATTTATGACCTTGTCTTACCTGTGATATTAATGTTTAACTATTTTGAATTTTTTGTATATAATGGATTTTTACTTTTATTTTTTTTACTTTTTACTATCATTATACATTACCTTAAATGGGATTTTAAGTCTTAATTAGTTTTGTCCTTCAAATATTGACTAACTTTAATTGTTGTACTTCGCTTTATCTGTGTTACCATTTGTTAGTTGTCAGTTTTAATTTCCTGTGAAGAATGGATTTTATTACTTGGATTCTATTTTAACTTTTAGTACAGATGTATCAGTAAAGACATAAGTAGTATTTACTATTATTTGTTTTGTAATGCCTTGTGGCAATTTGAAGTCAACTGTAAGAGTTACCAACTTGTTTTTGTTGCAATAAAGACTTTGAGTTTAGCACTATAGAAATAAAACACTACTACTCATTGAGTATTGCTTATAAACAAAAATACAAATGTAATAAAAATTAAATAGGATGATATTGAAATCTCCATGGAGCCCCATTTTTAGACCCAGCTTTCATAACTTGTTTATATAATGTTTTTATAAATTCTAATTTGTTGTATCGTAATTAATTAAATGTGGTTTAGTAGTATAAATATATTTCACAGTAGTAAATTTGTATGCTTAGCGAAAATAATATAGGTCTGCCATACAGTTAATTTTGCAGCCAAGTTACAGGCTTGTGTAATAAAATGAAGTGGGCTTATTGTAACATTTTTTTTTATAAATGTCTAGTATTTATTTCCAACAGTCTATCTCATGTATTATATTTTTTGCAATTAACACAGTAATTAAATATAACAATAGGTAAATATTGAATCAAATTCCTAAAAAATCTGCTTAATGTCCCTAATTATCACTTAACATAATTTTAAAATAGTTACAGCACATCAGTTTAAAAAGAGGGAGTTCTTTTTTATACTGTTTTGAGATAGAATGTCGGAAATAAATACTAGACATGTATGAAAAATTTTACAGTAAGCCCACTTCATTTTATTACATAAGCCTGTAATTTGGCTGCAAAAGCAATCGTATGGCAGACCCATATTATTTTTGCTAAGCATGAGATATATACTGTGAAATATATTAATATAACAAATTTTACAACAGTGGCATGCACAAACAAATTATTACATTTAATTTTATTGTATCCAACATAATTAGGTATATAATGACCTCACCCGGTTTTAAACAAAACTTTAAGTAAAGCCCAGTTATTTTAATGTTTCTAAATCATATTCTACAAAGAGCTATATTTAACTATGAGGGTTAAATTTGCACAAAGTCAGAGAGATGATAAAAATGGCTGCCATATTGAAACGAAATGGCGAAATGGACAACTAACTTAGCCGAGACATGTATAAGATAACATTTTGTAGCAAGTTCCAACTTGTTTGAACTTTTCTTGGGACACTTATCGTTTCCACAAGCCGGGTTTTATATATATATATATATATATATATACATACATATATATACACATATATATACATATATAAATATATATATATATATATATATACTAAATTTATCTTATACATGTCTCGGCTAAGTTAGTTGGCTATTTCGTTTCAATATGGCAGCCATTTAAACTTTAATGAAATTCACAACTCTGTTATTTATGAACCCAAAAAAAGAAAGTGTTTTGGAAAGTATATAAGATTCACTAAACATTTTATAATACGCAATTTTTCAGTATCTTAAAGGTTGTTGAGATATTTATTACATGTAAATCCTATAAGACCTTTTCTATCACCAGTTTCTATTGATATCAATGCTGAAACAAGTTCAAACTTGCTACAAAATTTTATTTTATAAATGCCTCAATTAAGTTTGTTGACCAGATTAGTACGCCACTCTGTTAGTTAAGATCCTAGAAAAAAAATTAAAACTGTTCTGTAATGCCAATTTTTTTACAATATCAATACTCTAATTTAAATATTACGATGCTACATAACTATTAAAACTAAATACAATTTACCACAGTCAGATACCAAAGATTTATAATTTTTGTTACAATAAAAACTTTTCAAACATCTTGTACTCCAGCTGTATGGAAATGCTTAGTAAAACTTATAAATTATTAGGTGATAATTTATTTAAAGTATATTGATAATTTGATCATTGTCCAAGTGTGAATTATGAATCCTATTTCACTGCTACCAGATTCTATATTTCATTCTGAGCAATAACATAAAAGTATGTAAAATATCCAACAAGAACAAATATTTTTATTATTTAAAAAAAGGTACTGATATCACGTAACATTATTGTTTTTAAAACTCAATTTACACATATTAGGTGATAAAAGATTACTTTTGTGTATATAACTGAATATATTTACAAAAATATGCAGCTAAAAAATGTAACTTTAATAACATTTAAAACTAATAATTTATTTATGAATCTTGCTGAACGTATCAGCACATAATTGAATCATACAAATGACTACAGAAACACCTTTTAACCCGTTTTTTTTTATGTATGTTTTTGCTCTTTTTCCAGCCACAAAACCTTTGTAATAAAATGCTCAGTGGGTAAAGATTTGCATAAATGAGCATATTGTACCCCTTAATGTAGATGTAAAAATATATAACAATGATTTCTGCAAAATTCCAAAACTAATACAGTCATCACACTTAAATGTTTATATAAAGAAATCACATTGTTGATCATTTCTTTATACATTACTATGATCAATAATAAATATTCTTTATTTGCACATTTATTAAGAATCACAATAGTGATCCTATAAATCACTATAGCATCCTAGATTAAAGCAAAAAACATGATCAATTTTAAACTTTAAAATAATAGTTACAATAGCACTGACATTTATAGCATTTATAGCACAGTAATGAATTATTCTGAAGTCCTATTAAGGGATAAATTACGTAACGTCCCAAGGGTGGAGGGATGTTTTCAGCAGCATTATGCACCTATATGGAGGAGAGTGGTGGTTTTGATGCTGCATCATGTAACTATTAAATCTCACAATTAATTGTTGAATTCACTCACAAAATTGCCTATTTCCCCCTTTAGATTTTAAAGAAAACCAATGAGGATATGTTTATTGCCATAGAGCTTAAACAAGCATCAACACAAATCATGTTTAAAATATAAAAATAAATAAAAGGAGTATAACAAATTAAAACAGGTATATAAATAAATAATAACAAGTACATCAGAGCCTCAAAAATTACAATAACAGTATTATATAATAGACTTAAACATTTATAATCTAATCGTTACATTAAATAGTTATTATCTAGAAACTAACCATTTTATAGTCCAAAACTCATTTTAAAGAATAAAATGGATTGACTAAAAGCCAGGAATAAAATTTTTGTTTAAATTATTTATAACTAAATTTAGAGATAAGAAAAGTTGTAGTCCTTCAAAGTGATTACTGTATGACTATTAATATTTATATTCAGTATATAAATGTCTAAGGATACATTTTTTGTTTTTTTTTTAGTGTTATATATATGTCTTCAGAGGTTCAGAATGTTTAAGAATATAGCGTATAATATCAAATATATAAAAGGTAAATATGGTTTGAATTTTCTTGCCAATACAAATTCGTCTACAGTGAGCTAATGTATACGATGTATATGTAATGTATACGAGCTCTATCACAACATTCTATAATTCAAATGGTTTTCTTTTGTAGAGTAAAAATTTTAAAATAGGCAGTCCTGAGATAATTAGTGTGCATGCAACAAGTGAGTCTGCCTTAGAATATAAACAATTCTGGAGGCCGATAGGTAATCAATGTGTGGTTCCGATGTCAAATGATCATCCACACAAATACCTAAAACTTCACAAAAACTCAATATTGAAGTAAATAATGTAATTTATTGGTCTCAGGCTAAAAATTATGTGCTATGTCTTATCTTCATTCAATAAAAATCCATTGGAATGAAACCACAATGATGCTTGTAGGATGGATTCAATTGGAATTTGTTTAAATTTACTTAGGTCATATCTACAACTTAAAATTGCTGTGTTGTCTACATATAATATTGCTTTGGAATTGACAGAGAGGTTAGTTATTGATTGCTGCCAGAAACAAAAGTGGACTGAGAACAGAGCCTTGAGGAATGCCATATTCTTAAAACCGTCATTATTATATCCTCCTCCCTGTAAGAAAGGTAATGGAATGAAGTCCAAATCCTCCGTATAAATGGTGTCTTTAAATGGTAAATCAGGTTGTTTAAATCTGTTTGTATTAAGCGTATTGATCAACTAGGAGTTTTTGACGTGTGAGCCAAATATTGACAGAAAGATAAAACTTTGTGAATCACTACAAGAAAACGTTGTCTCTATCATAAATCCAAATATGCAAGTTAATAAAAAAGAGTTACTAGGCGACCCGTCATGGTAGGAGACAGGAAGTGTAGTGCTTTATGTCTGGTGACACGTACAGACAGGCGAGTGATGATTGGCGCGACAAGCAAGTAGACGTCAAACCATGTGTCCGTTATGCATGTGCATTACAGTCGAGTGTTACAGTACAATGAGTGCCGTGCCAATGGCGAAGAGATTGTCTTGTTATGTTGCGGTTGCATTTAGATCTAAAACAGTAGACAGGATAAAACTGTTTTGAACTACAAAACTGCACATCCCTAGATGTTTGAAGCAAACAGTTCAAAACGATGCTGTACAGCTGTGGAATGCTCGTTTTATGTTAATAAATCATGTTTACTTTGAAGTATGAAATTGTATTTATTATATTACAATTTTAGAATAATATACATTGGGAGGAGGATGTTGGTGGCAGAGTTACATAACTTTTGGTGGTAGAGAGGGGATCTGTGTTATTGTTACAAGAGGGGTCTGAAAAGTCCAATTTTAGTTTAAAAAAGTAAAGTAAAAAAGCTAATTGTGTAATGACATAATAAGCGGACAGCTCCTAAATCCAGCATAAAAATTTATCACTTGAGTGAAAGGGGTGCTTTAGGAGCCATCTTTTTAGCTATCTTTTTATGTCACTTCCCCTTTATGAAAGTTTATCTTTGGGCAGGATATTGAATAGATTAACTCCCATGCAAGATGGCTTACAGTGTCATTCTGTGAGCTAAACATTAAAATTTGCAACCCCACAGATGTGAAGGAAATAGGATTTTTCCCACAGATGTATATATGTAATTCTCTGCTATTTGTTAAGACGTATGCATATATATATATTATTCATATATGGAAAACAAAAATGTAAAGGCTTATAGTAAAGAAATAATAAAGACATCTTGTGGACAATCCTTTAACATTTTGACAAATGTTGTTTTTAAAAAGGATATACATATTTCAATAAAGAATGGAAAGTTTGATAAAATAAATAGATTATAAACTTCTAATAAACTATTCAAGAATAAAAATGTAATTAGACAGCTAAATTAATCCAATATAATTTAGACTTACACTGTAATTTTTATTCCTTGATATATTATTACATATTACATATTTTGGGGAACGACCTTAACTAAAAAAATAGAGATTACACTCTTAATTGAAACAATTATGATAAAACTAATAAATTCTAGAAGAAATTTAAGGAATTCAATATTTTGAGTATAAAATTGGTAATACTAAAATACTTTCAATGCAAGATATTCATAAACTACCATAAATTACATTTGTATAAATAATTACAGCACAAGATATTTTAAACCAAATAAATTTTGAAAATATTAGTTGCGCACACTATATGGTATAGCACATGTTATGCGTTTTGTTTTGATAAATAATTTAATTTGAACAATAAAAGGAAAATATGGATGGGATTGAGATGGACGCAATAGCAATTGTCGGGGCTGCAGCGAGGGTGGCCTAGGTTAGGGCGTCTAGACACCATAAAGACTTGTTTATTGTCTACATAGGATACCATCCCCCCTCCATAGATAATGTGCTATAAAATAAAGTGCCTCGGGCTCTACAAGTTCTGCATTACCCCCGATGAGTAAACCAACCATAAAACTTTATTCCAAGCATAAGTAAACTAATCATGGCAACACAAATAATATAAAAATTCCACAATTAAGTTAAAAGTTATCAATAAAATTGAGGGTTTGAGGTATTAGTGCTTTCTGCTCAAAATTGATTTATAAATGTATTTAACCCTACAGACATTTGTCTGAAATTCCACGTGGCACACTCTTTTAATTGAAATAATTTGCAGACCTACATTGTAAAGTTAGTAAAACGAGAGTAGCTTTATATAAAGTTTTGTATATTGTTTTCCTTTTTATTCTACTAATTATTCTATAAGGATAGATAGTGCCATTAGACTTTATTTATGCCCACATTTTTAAGGTATTGAAATGACTAGTATTAAAATACTAATAAGGTTATTTAAAACAGAGAATAATTCAGTCACGTCTAGATCAATTTTGACAATATAGTATTATTGCTATAGTGATTACACTGCACATCTTTTATTAATTTATTGTGTATTAGCTAAAACCTAAATTTTCAATGAAATTTTGTATTGGTATATGGTAATGGTAAGGAACTGTCACCATTTTGAAAATGCAAATCGCACAATAACCTCATTTTTTGCTATTACACTGAACGATATTCACAATATGTCTATTGAATTTCAATAATGCTGTGGCTTAAACAATTTTTAAAATAAAAGTATTTTTCCATAAAATACGTACGGACAGAAAAAGGAAAACAAAGCATTTCCAACATATTTTTCATTTGATTAAAAAAATTTGATATCCTAAACTTAAAATACTGCTCACCCATTATGGTACATTCTGTTAAGTTGAATAATAATGTTTTACAAGGGAGGTATCATATACATAAATGGGAATATGTTGTGAATCTTCAGCAACCTATCTCTGAAACCATTATTTGGTATAAAAAAAATGTCAAATCATCTAATTCCTTTAACTGCTTCCACATCCTGAAATTATGGTGCTATTATTGTATCAATAAGTTCCAGGAGATCTCTTTCTTTTTTTATGATAAACATGAGTTTAATTCTAATTAAAGACACATAACTCTGATCACAAAAAACAGAGCCCTGCTTGGACTAACTAGCTAATATCATTTTCATCTTCTAAAAATTAACCTAAAAACTGTTAATTGTGAAATGGGTTGATTTGTGTCTTCATTTGACACTATCAATTCACTATATTCAGTTGATATTAACATAACATGTTTAAATGCATTTTGGATGTCTCAGATTTCAAAAATTACAACAATTATAGGCTAAAACACACTTTTACGTACAATCAAGATTAAAATCACTTACTCATTTCAGTATTAAGATACCATCCTCGGATTTTATACCATACAAGAGGATTTTTTATACTTAAACTTGATTTTAATATTTACTGTAAGCCAACCATATCTGTCCAGACAATACATTCTACATGCTAGATACTAGACACATCTCCAGATACCACCTGTCTCTACACCACAGCTCACTGTATGAGAAGAAACCCTCATATACAGAGTGGTAGATGGACAACCTACTTTTACAGAGGATCCGAAACAAAAGCAGAAAAGTATGAAGACAAATAGCTTATAAACCATCCATTGTAGTCACTGGAGGAATTTTAAAAATGGAGAGATACGTACTCTTGAAGACTACAAACTTTAAAAATTGTTAACTATTTTTTTATTTTTTTCGTATTGATGTCATTACGATTCTTTAAGTTTCTGTAAATAAAGAACATTATGACTTTGACTACATCATACCATCCATATATTCAAACAATTGCTGCTTACCATTCAATGGTATATAGACTAGTTGTTAGTTTCTTTTAATTCTAAGTTTTAACAAAGAATATAACTTAATAAAATACATCACCTCCTCGAATGGTTTCCAAACCAGTATTGTTGGCATATTAATATAGAAACAAAAGAGTTTAATAAATATTAAAAATAAATTGAAAGTAAGAACGACTCAGAAAAGAATGACTTATTATGTATTAATTACATTAATGCACTGGAATATGGTTTTAAAAAAGAAATGAATAAAAATGTAACTGTAATGATGTATAGAACCAGAAACTGTATTTCTGATGTTTTATCAAACCGAGGCCGCAGCATGGATAAATTTAACAAATCAGGTGTATAATAAATTAAATATCCAGATTGTCTGTGATCCTATGTACGCCAAACTGGTAAATCTTTTAGAAAGCAATACAATCAACATACAAGGTGTGATAAAAAAATATGGTGAATAATTTTTTTATTTAAAAAGAGTAATAAACTTACATTGAATTTGATTGAATCAAAGTACCGTCATTGGCTGCAATGCACTTATTCCAACGTTTAATCTATGACTGGATACATTTCTGGAAGGCTTCTTTCAGAAGGGCTTTTAGCTGGTCGGTTGTTCCCCTCTCAATGTCAGAAATGGTGCCAAAAAGTTTTCCTTCAGGCACAGTTTTAATTTTACGAGCCAAAAGTTGCATGGTGCTAAATCGGATGAGTATGGCGAATGTGGACAGACAGAAACACTTCTTTTGGCTAAAAACTTGCAAATTAGAAGTGAGCTCAATGCCATGATGAAGAAGAAAGCCATTCACCCATTTTTTTGGTCTCTTTTTTCGTATGTTGTATACTGACTGGTTTTTCAACGGGAACCGTGCATTTTGGTCTCAGGGTCATATCCATAGACCCATCTTTCATCTCCAGTTACAATTTTCACCATGAAATCCAGATCTGCTTGAAGACGATCCTTCAACTCTGTGCATACTGATGCATGATACTATTAGAGGTGGAACCTCTGTTCTCATTAACAAAAAAATTAACTCCAAAAAAATTGATGTGTCTCGTTTTTGTTCAGAACTAAACTTTGAAGCATCTGTGGCGGTTGTGGATAGTCTTAAAGTTATAGCAGTTTCAATTTATCACTCCCCTGCTGGTGACCCTAAGAACTTCTTGGAAGCCCTAGATGATATATTAACTTTCATTTCCTCTTACCGTGGATATTCAGTCGTAATTGGGGGTGACATAATGCCAACTTTGACATAACAACGTGCAGGAAAACGTCAAGCGAATTTTTAAATATTTTAAGGCAACATAATTATTTCTGTGTCAATGACAAACCTACACGGGGAAATCATTGTCTTGATAATATTTTTTTAAATTGTCCAGACAAATTTATCTCATGTAACATCTTTAATTTTCTTTTCTCAGACCATAATGGCCTTATTTTAAACATACAAAATTATACACCCTCAAAAACTTTCCGAAATTTAAACGAAAACAACCAACAAATAATGCCTTTCATAATCAGTTTCCCACAGTCATCTACTGATGAACTGATCAATAGCCTATTGTCACACGATTGGAGTATCTTACTTTATAATAAAAAAGTATTGTGCGCACAAACCTTTTTTCAAGTCTTTTTTTCAGTCACAATTAATAAAATGGAATTTTTTTCCAAATTAAAGAAACAAAATTTCTCTAAGACCAAGATGAAAAAAAATAATAATGAATGGTATACAAAGGAACTGGCGCAAATGAAAGAGAGGCTTTTGTACCTGCACAAATTAGTAAAAAATTCTGCCTGTGATAGGCTTCACACACACTACGCTGATCTGAAAGGAATTTATAAAAAGTCCATAGAGGATGCAAAATTGGCACATAATGCAGCGAAAATAGAAAATAGTAAAAACAAATGTAAGACTGATTGGAACTTAATAAAAGAAAATACAAATAACTTTCCGTCTCAACCAGACATAAATATCACCCCAGATCAGTTCAACAACTTTTTTATTAGTTCAGTTAAGCAGATAAAGGATAGTATTGAAAGGCCTAATATTGATAGTATGAGCTTTATTATAAATCACCATATTGAAAGAAAAGATTTTACTTTTACAGAAGTCTCAACTGAAGATGTCACTAAAGCTGTCAAAAGACTTAAAAACTCAGAAAGCAAAGATATTTTTAATTTGTCTAATAATTTGTTTAAGAAAATTTGTCATACATTTTTGAAGCCTTTAACTGTATGTATTAATAAATGTTTGAATGAAGGGGTTTTCCCTCAGGAATTGAAACTGTCAAGATTGTGTCCAATTTTTAAGAAAGGGCCTAGAGATCTACCTGAAAGCTATCGCCCTATATCAATTGTACCGGTACTGTCAAAAATTATAGAAATCTTAGTACATGATCAACTTGTTGCCTATCTAGAAAATAATAACTATCTTAATTCATCACAGTTTGGCTTTAGGAGAAATAAATGTACCATTGATGTTGTTGACACATTAATTAGAGAAGTCCTTGATGTTTTTGAGGATGGATCCTTTGCTCAAGTCACTCTCTGTGACTTGAGCAAGGCATTTGACTGCGTTGAACATAATGAACTAATATTGAAACTTAACTATTATGGCATTACTGGTATTTCTGCTAAGTTTTTTCAAGAATACTTAAAAAATCGGAGGCAAAAAGTTCTTATTAATGGAAGCTGGTCCAATGAGTTAGTGGTTGAGAGTGGAGTGCCCCAGGGTTCAGTCTTGGGCCCCCTTTTATTCCTACTACACATAAATGATCTTTCTACTGCTGTTAAGGCCAAATCTCTGTTATATGCATATGACACAACCTTTTTAAATAGTCATACAGACTTTGCAGCATTAAAAGACCTTGTGAATGAAACAGTCGAAGAAGCTTCATTGTGGTTCAGGTCAAATGGCTTTTTATTAAATGAGTTAAAAACCCAAAATATTTTATTCACCTTAAGACGAACTCCTCAATATGATATAATAAATGATTTCTCTTCTTGTGTAAAATTTCTAGGTATTTTTATTGATAAAAATTTAACATGGAATCCTCATATTGAATATATTTCCAAGAGATTATCCCGTGTATTTTTTTTACTAAGACGAATAATGAAATATGTGCCTGAAAGCTATATAAAATGTGCTTACTATGCATTTTTTCAATCTATAATAAGGTACGGTTTAGTAATATGGGGTAATAGCACTAAAATCAATGAAATTCTTATCTCACAAAAAAAGGCAGTTAGGGTAATAGCACAAGCACAACCACTGGACCATTGCAAACCACTTTTCATAAAACTAGAATTGCAAACTGTTATTAACCTATATATATTTGACTCAGTATTATACATTATGAAATATATTCAATCTCAAACTTTTAGCAGAGATCTACATAGCCATAATACCAGAAATAAAAATAATATTGTAATGCAACATTGTAGGCTAAGCAAAACCCAACAAAGTCATATTTTAATTTCCCAAAACATTTACAACAAATTAATAGGTCTAGTTAATAAGTATTCTGTAAATATTTTTAAAACTAAGCTATATAACTGGTTAATACAGAACCCATTTTATGAACTTTCAGAGTTTTTTAGTATTAATGATATATATTTCTAGATTGTCCAATTGCATATTCCAATTTGTTAATCTAGTGGTTTAAAGCTTTCATCTGTATACTGGAATTATGTTTTATTTAACATCAAACCTAAAATATATGTACAGTATTTTTTATATTTTTATATATTAGAGTAATATCTCTTTTGACTATGCCACTTAGATGTATTTATGACTTTGTCAATGCATTTTGTAAAATGACAATAAACATTATTCTATTCTATTCCATGATTTTCATTTTGTTCATCACTCTAAAGTCTAGGAACAAATTTTGCACTTGCTCGTCTCAATTGGACATTATCGGTTAAAATGCTTTGAACGGAACTATACAAGATGTTAAAATCTTCTGATAGCTTTCGAATAGTCATTCGCCTGTTTAAACAAGCCATTGTTTCTACTTTTTGCACATTTTCGTCTGTAATTTTAGGTTATTGGACGTCCTGAACGCTGCTTGTCTTCAACCAACTCATTTCTGATTTTTAATCGGTCTTACCACTTAAATCGGTATACCGTCTTCAGAGTTACCACATTATTGCCATACACAGATTTTAACATTTAGTGAGCTTCTTTGCTATTCTTTTGCAACTATTAACAAAACTTAATGTTAATGTGTTGTTCGAAATCCATAATGCGCAACAAACACAATAAACACACTCTCACTCTAGCGGCTCTTACAGTCGACTGACAAGCTCCAGCAAGTTGAAACTTGTTGCTGCCTGTCTCAATATATCACGATACTAAGCAAATTACATCATTAGAATGTAGCTTCAGCAGTTTTTATCACACCTCATAAGTCTAACATAATGAAAAGTAAAAAAAATCCACTATGTTCGGCTGGAAGTGCTACATTTATGCCAAGAAGGACGAAAATTGAACACAATGGAGGAATATTAAATTTACAAATATTTAAGGACAAAGACTAAACTAATGTACTTAATAAGAAACTGCAGTACAAGTTGCACTATGTCTTTTAACACCATTCTTAAAGGGAATGAAGTTACGTAAACCATTGATCTCTGCCTAGCTGATCAGAGTCAAGTAGTGACAGCGGCAATGTGACTTAATCCTGCAGTTATCTACGTACACATTAAACGTGTGGATCGAATAGATCTACCGGTTTTTGTTCTTTTGTGACACATGTGTAATGTAACTGAATATTAATTTTGACAAAGCTAATGCCAATGTATATATTGTGTTTTCTTCCTCTGATAATAGTATCATTACCAAAATCATAATGGTACTAGCTGTCCTCAGGACATTGACTGCCCCGGCCACGCTCCATAAACTCATTAGATTAACACTTTTTTTGTCAGTCTCAAACTTATTTCATGAGTTCAAACAGCAAACTTTTCAAGAAGCAGGTTTCTTGTTCCAGGTATAGGCTATTAACTACACGTAACAATTTACACTACTTTTTAGTTAAATGAAATTACTGTTTAAAATTTAAAGTATTAGTACAGTTATTACTAGAAACCAATATTATTCTTAAACTACAGATTTATTTAAATTGACAATGGCAGTTTATAAGTTACCTATACTATATTATGTCCACGTTAAATAAATTTTGCAGTTATGTAAAAGTTATGAATTTGAAGTATAATATAAATAAAAATACATCATATTTGTACCTATATTTGCAGGTGTAAAAGCTAGTCTTCTTATTGTCACTGCAATAAAAATTGTTTCTTAACCCTTTGAGGTCGGCCGGGACAGCGTCTGTCCCACTCGTGATGAGTGGCCGAGTAGCGCGCGGGACAGCGTCTGACCCGGCATACTTGGGTGGTTGAGTAGCGAGTGGGACACCTGCTGTCCCGCGCTGTAGTGCTTTCCTCTTTATTTTGTATCTCCTAAACAAACTAACCTTTTCATGCCAAATGGTTTTTTGTTTTGTTTCTTAAAAGGTTGTATTTTTCGCACAAAACAAATCGAAATTGTTGACTTTGTTTTGAAACGTTTACTTGCAAAGAAACTATTCTTTCATTTTTTGGATACCACTGTATTGAACAGCAATATTCTCTACAAACCTTGAAATGGAACAAAGAAGCCTCTAAGTGACTTTCGACTAAAGCTTGTCCAAGGACTTATTCTTCATTTTGGTTCCACTGAGCGAACTGTTCAGAGTCCTACCATACGAGAAACCACCAGGCTTTCTGCTAGAAATAGTAATCACTGGCCAAACAATCCAACACTTGACGACACTGCGTAGTGTGCCGCAAAGCCGGAAGAGAGAAGATATCCACTATCTACTGCAGTGGTTGTGATGTAGGATTGTGTTTGAATCCTTGCTTTCAAAGGTATCACACCATCCTACATTATTAAAAGGACTTGAAAATCATACTCGAAACTATTTCGACCTGTGTAAATAACCTTAATTTACTGAACTCTACTCAATACAATTTGTAACTATAAAAACGTATTGGTGTATTTTTATCCCAATAAAAATGTTTCTTTTGTAATTAAAATCTAACATAAGCTGTATACTGATATTAAAACTAATTTCAATGATAAGTATTTGAAAACAGCTTCATTCTAGGTTTTATTACCACAAAACACGCTCAAAATGTAGTGAAACACAAGTTTTTCAAACTAAATTGCAGGTCTCGCGCGCACCGCCACTTAGGTACAGCGCACATCAAATAGCGCCGGCGTCAAAGGGTTAAACACTATCATAACAAAATCATACTGCAAGTATTTTAATGTTTCAGTGTTTAAATATAAATTCAGTGTGAATTAATTTACACATTGTTTCGTAATAAATTATAAGTTCCTTCCACACCTATATTTTTATAAACTTTTTATAGTGATAGAAACATTATAGATAAATAAAACACATATGAACATGAACTAAGGTACAAATGGTAGGGGACTGTAAGATTTATTTAAGTACAGTTCAAACAACCCGCATGACACTAGGCACGATGATCCCAGTAAAAGTAGTAACAAGAGTATGTCCCATTAGACCTGTACTGCACGGACAAGAGTAACCTGACAAACTTCTCAGGTGGTTTCCTCTCATCATAATAATGAAAAAAGTTCATATATACACATGTCCAGAAGTGCTTTGTTAGCAAGCTATGATTAGCGAAAGATTTCACTCGATTTTCTAGAAAAGTATGGAAATAAAGCGAAACTGAAAAATTTAATAAAATATTAAAAATTCGGTCTCGAAAAACATGCTTTATTTACATTTGAAGGACATTAACTTTATTAAATGGGTAATAAACACGCAAACTTTTTAATCAAAACTTTTAGAAAATTTAATTCCGAAGAGAATAATGTAAAAAATAGGCTAATACTAAACAAACACAAAGTTTAAAAGATTATTGTTTAATGAAATATACACATACGAAACATAAGACAGAGAATGCAACTAAGAATGCTACATTGCCTACATGATGCAGTACAGTGTAGACGTCCTGACCTGTGGACCACAAAATTTGTACAGCCTCATCAGGAAATTTCTCCAGCACACTCTACCTACCTTATTCAAATCTTCTAGACAAAACACAATGTCCTTGTATTAATACTCGCACAGAGTAATTTCTGGTTGTTTCCTCACTTTGCAGATGCCCAATTTGAATCCAGAATTGATACAATGCAGAACTCACCTGAAATGCGTAAATGCAAAAGAGGGACAGGCAGATAAAGAGAAAAATAGAAAGAAAAAGAATTTTTCAATCTTCTGAGTGACAGCAAGATATATAAAATTTCAAGTCCTTGCTCAAATTCATTATCGAGATATCCTGCGAAGAGTTAGACTTCTCTAATGATCAGCCAAATCCCATGGAGGATTATACATCATCATCAAAATCAATGTTGCCTATACATAAATTAAGTATCATGGAAAATTAAAATTCAATACAGAAGAGAAATTTTGCCAGCCTCTTAAGTTATATACTTCCAAGAAAGTGTTAATACACTATTAAAACAAAAACTACAAACTCTTGGAATAAAGCTCCAAAGGATGATGACAAACACTTCTCAAATATTTTTAACTATTTGCATACACTTGCCAGGAGAAATTGAAGAAGAAAAAAGCTTTTATATCTAGGATTCGGGAAAAAAGTTTATAAGACTTTTGAAATAATCTTATAACAACTTTATACATTCTGCTGTAGACTTTGGTGGTCAAGCTTGACTTGCCTCCCTGATTTTGGCACAGCTTCTGTGTCAAGGTTCCTCCAAACCTCACCTTATAAATAGTTTTAAAATATATATTTTACAAAATGACTGTAACAGTATAATAATCCAAGCAAAGAAATGTTCCCTTACCTTGCTAAAATAGCCGACAGTGTGACACCCATCCGAATCTCCGATTGTCATGACATAGAACAAGAACGGCTCCACGTCATAATACAAGGTTTTGTGATCGAGGAAGAACTTGGCGAGAAGACACAGGTTTTGACAGTATGACTTATACCTTTTCCCATCCACTTCCCATACAGAAACTTTGTCTTTCCTGGGGAAAAAAAAATTTCAGAGTATAAACAAAAGTCAAATTAACACATATTTATTTCTATAATAATAAATTTAGAATGGTCTTTACAAAATGTATGATATTAAATAATGGAAAACCTCTGTCTCTTTACCTAAATACAATGAATAGTTTTTCTAAAAAGATTTAAGTAAGTAGATACTGATATACAGTTCAAAGTTACTAAAATTAGTTTGATTGCTAAACAACTTTTTTAGATTGATTATGTCTTAAAAATTGTATTTTATATTTAACATGCTGATCTAGAAATAATGAGTATTGTTTGTGAACATAGATGATAAATGATTTCAATTGAAAATGTGTGGATGATATGTGTATAAATATTACTCTTCCAACTAAGGCCTAGTGTTCAATAATAAAAATATACAAATATTTTAAAACTTTAACTTGTATAATGAAGAGAATATACCTATTTAATATGATTATTAACTTTCTCTCACCAAATACCAGACCCAACATTAAGATTTCTCTCTTGATTAATATTTTACATAATCTGGTTAGTCCCTTTGATCCTATTTATTTAATTTCTTTGATTGCAGGCCACATTCAATTCGAATTCTAAACATACTTCTTTGTTAGAGTCAAATACGGTCAAGATATCCAATGGCTTTTATAAACTTCCTCATTTAAAGTTTATTTAAGCATCTTAAGCTCAGTTAAGATTTCAAACCATTTATTTTGTATAAATAGGATTTAGATAACAATAATCAACAAAAGGTCAAATAGCATGATATTTAACCCAAATATGTTTCTCTTTGGGTGATAAGTACATCCTTATGAAGTTAATGAAGATTTATGTTAAGCACTGACTTTTATTATTGTAAATCTAGGATGTCACTAGTTATATGGCTTAGTTTAGGAGGTTAAAAATAATTCACTTATAAAATCATGGAAGTTCAAAAACAAAACTACTAAATGCTCCTAAAATACTGTCCTTTACTGTCATTAACAAACTACAGGCCATCTTTTCAATCTTGAATATTCTTTCATATAGTTTGCCCAACCACTGTAGAATATTCACTACCCTTTCCTTTTAAAGACAAGATTTGACTATAACCAACTGAAACTCACCTATAGACTTCCTCACCAGGTGGATGCCGCCATACACACTTGCTGGCATGTCTGTTGAGTGTGGCTCTGCTCTTCATGTAGCGCAGACAGTACTCACACAGGTACAGCTTAGGCAACCGAGCGTAGTCATCAGGATACGGACTCTGATACCACACCTCCATTTCAAATCTGCCCATCTCTATCACTTTAGTGCCTCTAACGTTGGGCAGCCCTTTCAGGTCTTCTTCCTAAACATCAAATAGACCCATTGAGGTAGAGTGAAAAAACTGAACTCATCATACTACACTTGGATCATATGCTGAAGGATGTGTTTAGTATTAATCTCGATGTTGTGAACATAGGTATTTGTTTACACAAACAATTATATTATTAACAAGGAATTTTTAAATGATAGAAAGAGTAGGCTTACCTTTACCAGATTGGAAGGATAATCTTCTTCTTAATAAAGAGACATTATAATGACACACAAAAATGGGATATTTTGTGGTTACTAAGCACTTCATGTAGAGATTCAAGTTGAAAGTCCCACCATTGCCAAATTGCAGGAGCAATGAAGTTTCAGAAACAAAGGGGTTGTAGATTCACTGAGGCTATTTCCCATACAATACTATATCTACAGTCTAGAGAGTTTATGTTTCAGATATTTAGTAAGCCTGCAAGGGAAGGAGGGGGGTTCACTTCTGGCTGGTTTCTATCTTCCAGTTGAACCTACAAGGGTATAGCAAAACTTGATGTGTCAAGTGCAACACTGAAGATGTCTAGGATGGCACATCATTACCCACACATGTTAATTTATTGGGGTGCAAGGGTAGATCAATAGGTCTAACTACTACAGAGGATGACTATTGGAGTTGGAGAGGCTCCCTAAGTGTGTTAAAGGTAATTGGTAGTGTAGACATAAGCCACCTCTGTCTACCTTGACTGGAGAGGCTGACACAGAGGTGGCCTCCCCTTCTTCCAAGGAGACATGACTGAGATTAATCCCCAAAATCGTCTCTCATGGATCTTGACAGAAGGCAGCCCTACCCCCAACCTTATCCATCCTGAATATCCTGTCACTCCAGAAGCAGCGTAAAGATCCTTTTAGGACTACGTGCAATTTCTCAGCTACTTGTCCTAAGAGAAAGAAAGGAAGAATGGTTTAAGCCGGGAAATATGTTTCTTAGTTAGGTGGCTGATATTTTGTTACCCACTGGTAGTCTAACTCTCATCTCATCAGTTGGGATTGCCTGATTGGGAAGCATCTTTATGACAATGACTCTCACAGGTTTAGAGGGATATTTCCATGTCTGACCCTCTCCTTCCCCTGTGGGCTTACTAAATACAACTGGTAACATGAACTGTATAAACTGTGCAGATACAGTATTGTTTATTAATATATTACATTTTGTAAAATATACAGTGAATATACAACAATGCTGGACTTTTCAATTTAACTGTCTATGTTGTGATTTGTCCAATGACTTGTCTCTAGGATTATCCTTCCAATCTGGTGTAAAGGTAAGCCTGTTCTTCCTATCATATTAAAACTATACAACATTAAATAATTGGAATTTCTTAAAGAAGTTCAATACTGCACTCAGTCCAATACTTTGGGAAAGTTACAACATTGTAAAATATTACCCATCCAACGAGTTTTCTTTCCTGACTTTCTTTCACATCACAATCTCAAGTAATCATTGTGTAAACTCAATAATCATTATATGTAATATTATAAACACAATGCTCTCTTTTAATAAAAAAATTTCATCTGGCTTCCATTCTTATTCCACCCATAACACCAGTTATAAGCAGTTAACATTTTACCTCGTGTCAGAAAAATTTTGAGTATCTAGAAAGAGTAGTGTGTGACCATCAAATAACTGTTCAAAACTGCAATATCGGCAAGTGAAACATATATAATGTTCAAACAAGTGTACAAGTGTAAACAAGTTTTTGTTCCCTCAAGTCAAGTCAGCTTTCAAGGGGACAAAATTTGAGACTGTTGAAACAGTAAAAGAAAATGCAACGGAAGTCATGAAGAAAGTTACAGAAAATGATCTGCAGCATTGTTACGGACAGAAATTCACATGAAGTGATTTAGGGATCATGGAGAGAATTTCATGAAGAGGAAACTCCCTCCTCCTTATTTTATATTAAAATAAAAAAACCTCCTCCAACAACTGCTTTTTTGTGTGATCCTCTTTGCTCCTTGTTTTTTATTATTGTTAGTAAATATCTGTAAGTAAAATTTGTTTTTCAGTCTCAGTCCGGTTATTTTCTAGCCACACTTAGTATGAAAAATCAAAAAAATTATAAAATGTTGAAAGATTAGTGAAAATGTGTGGTTTGAGAACTTTGTGACCGTGGGAATTTTATGGGGTTGAAGACAGCAAAACTTTGTGTTATTGAAGTTTGCAAAAATGATGACAGGCAAAGGTTTATCCCCTTATCCAAGTTTTTATTTTGTCTTCATGTTAATATCTTAAGATTTTTTTCTTAAAAATCATTATTATTAGTATGTATGATAAAATGTGATTTTTTGGGGTTAACGACAAAAAATTTCAAGTTATAGATTAAGTGCGATAAGAAATTCAAAGGAAATGTTAAAAAGTTTGTTATTATAGAGATTTTTACTGTCAAAGTCCTACTTTAGATTTACAGTAAGAATGTACAAGACATTCATGGATATATTCATTCTGGAGTTCTCCCACCAAGCTAATATAACAATAATTGACTCACGATAGTCTCGGACGCGAGTGCCTGTGCCTCTCGGAACAGCCTGAGGTCGTATTTACTTGCACAGTGTACTAGACTGGGCTCTCGCTCCTTCACTGTGGTCGGGTCACTGCTGGAACTGTCTTCATTGTCACTCTGACTCTCACCACGCAACTCCTTCACTGTCTCCCGGTAGGTCTTCTGTTCGGGTGTTGGATTGTTGGTGTGGCTCATCTTCAGCACACTCACTGCTTTCTTGCGCTCCTCCTCACGCTTTAGATGGTTCTGGTATGCTTCCTGGCAACAAATAGACTTTAACTGTTTCAATTCGACAGAGAAAAATTATTTGTAGATGACTAGTTTTTAAATTTACCTGGGACTTAGTGTTTTTAAATGTAATTTTCGAACGATCTTATAATAGTCGTAAGTTACTGTTAATAATTATAATTTTTTTATTTTCAAATAATTTAATAAAATATGATATAATCAAGATATCAGTAAAGTTTTGAATGCAGAAAAATATGTCAAGAAAAGTAACCTACTTCACTTACACACTTAGCTAGTTTACATTTATTTACCTTCACAATTCAAAATTCATAAATAGTTTGACTTACACTGTTGTGAATTCACATGATTATAAGTGTTATAATGTTAAAATATGCCTTATTATGACCTATTTATGGAAAAAAATATGGTACTACTTTTTTAAATTAAGAACATACATTACAATGCTGTAACTTAAATTTTTAGGAAGATTTCATATAAAAATGAGTTATAAATAAAAAATAATGTTTGAAAAGTGAACATACATTAACAAAATGAGATAGGACACATTACTTTCATACAAACTTTTTGTTTATTTTGAAGAAACATGTTCATGAACTCTGATGGAATAATCCAGGGACACTTTGTAAAATCTCATGTTAGACTGCACATTACGTCATTGTTGTTATGTTTAATTCTGTTAACAAGACAGTAAAACTATACAAACAAATTTAATCCACAATATTTTGAAATATATTACAACTGTAATACATTATCACAATTCTTAAATGTATAACACTCATAAAATACACCAAATATTTATATAAAATTTTGTTAGACTGTCACAATTTCTCCTTTTATATATCCAGTTTTGGACAACTGAGAACCCTTGTATTTATACACTTAAAGTGAACTTAAACTCCGGACTGATCGAGATGAAATCAATCTGAATTTTAAATACCAAAATAGAACTCAAGTTATTATTCAGCAGAAAAAACTGCGTAAATATTTCAGTTTCTTTTACAATATATACTTCCAAAACGTAAACACTAATACTAAACTAGCGTATCTAAAACAAACATTAACAAGATGCATCTATGACATTATAGTTTTGTTAGAGACAAACTTAACAACTAACATTGGCAGTGGTAAACCTGGATTTGTAAACTATATAGAGTACTCAGCAGATGTGATGGATCTCCCAAAACCAATAAAATTAAATAAACTGATCTGTTCTTATCTTATATTAGTAATGTAAACATTAGTGCTGTCAGTTTTTTAAAGTCTTTTCTTATCAATTTACCTTTCAGTACATTGAACTGAAACCAACTTTCATTATTTACTTAAGGCATAAATGAAAAAAAAAAATGATCTTTTCCTACTTTGTTTTTTTCTTTTGTGTTTTTCAGTAGTAAAAACAAAACAAACAAAATTTAAATTATAGTAATTTTGCTAAACTAAGTAAAGCATTTCACAATATTTTTAGGTCAGTTTCAATTTATCTTATCATTTGGAACAAAGATTAGTGACGCTATTGCATTGAACAGGGAACAATAAGGAAAAGTAAGATGGTTGATTGAGAGAGAATGATAGCAAAGGCACAAAATAACAAAAGGCAAAATAAATTCAAAGATATTTATGTGAGAGTGAGAATGATTATGTTCTATGTTTTCTTGTATAACACGTGCAAAGCTGTGACCATTTCACCATTTCATTCACGTGCTACTACACCTAACAGAGCTTAAAATTAAATAATATATTTATTTAATTATGAGTTCAATTGTAAAATATGTGTGAAGGAATATACAGATGCACAGAAGTTTTTTTGTATGAAAACTAGACTCAAATTTCAGTAGATAATACAGCTCTTTTTACACTGATTGCAGTGATTGTAAAAGCGATGAAAGTTTTTTCTTGTTAATATTTTAGTTATTTAATATTTGTGTAAAGGGAAATAAATTAATAATTAACAAGTTTCATCTTTAGTAAAATCCAAAGAGATAATGCGTAGGTTCCACAAACAAGAAGAGATACTCCATACTCCACTAAAATCGCATCAAAAGATTTATCTTAGATGCGGCCTCACCTTGCACTGCTGGGCAGTCTTGTTGTGGTACATGGGGCAAGCCTCGAGTGTGAAGTGGCTGGGATGTTTGCCACTGAGATGTCCTAGCGAGTCACATTGCTCAAGTGGACATTTACGCTCCTCCTCGACTACACCACTAGCGGCATTCTCTGACGAATTACGTGCTTTCGGCTTGCGCTGTGACGCAGGGCCCTTGGGTCCCGCCTTCTTCACTGGTGATTTAGACAGGCTGGTCTTGCTCTCTGTCAACATTGTAAATAAAAAATACGCTTTTAAAAATAACTTTAGCCTCTCACTATTAACAAAATTTATGTGTGTCTAATTTGCTATGAAACAAACACAAAACACCACTATATTTTTAGAGCTTTGTGAAACTAATAACTCACCTGATTCTGTCTCCGACTCACTGGGAGTTCTGCCCGTCAAATGTTTACTCCGCCTGGCACTCGCCGACCGTGTCTGCTTGCGCGTGGCAATACTCCCCGTGTTGTTGGCATCACTGTCAGACACTATAGGAGGAGGGGCGGCAGGGAGGGGGTTCTTGCGAGGTCTCCCCCGTCCCACCCCCTTTAACTTGGCTACAGGATTAGGCTTTACATGGGCTGTCACATTGGTCTGGTTGGTCCGGCCAGAGTCTGCACTTGATTCCGAGTCGGAACTACTCCCTATAAAAAAAATGAGCTATAACATATTAATTTATTATAAAATAACTGTTGTTTAAGAATATTTATAATGTATTGTCAATAAAAGGATAGTTTTTAATTACTGCAGATTAGGTTTATAGTCTACCTCAATCAACTCAATGTACCTGTATATATTATAGTGAAATGTTTCAAAGGCTTATTATTTCTGTTCGGTCATCCACCTACTGTTGCCGCGCCACATCCTACATGCAGTATCTAAAATGATTGTGTTTTGTATTATCTGTGGCATTTTTTATATATTTATTTATATCTGTGTTGTGCATTTTAACTCTATGACAAAGCCACTCACCACCACGGCTTCTAAGGTCCGACAATAAGGGAATAATACGCTTTCAAAACAAGTCAACATAAGGTATAAAGAGGTACATTGGATTCTTGATGGCAGGCTATCAACCTAATGTTTAGCCATTTAAATTATTTGTTGGAATGAATTCAATACAACTAATATTAACCAAATAATAATTAGAAGAAAGAAGCCATTAAAAAAGTAATACAATTTCCAAATCTAAACATTATATAATTTTTTTAAAACATGTTAAGTAAATTGTAACCAATTGTATTAATGTAATAATAATTAATTTAATAAACCATTCTTAGTAGGCACTAATAAACCATTTCAACACACTTAGGTCCATAGTCCTGGAGATTGTCCATGGTACCCAGGAGTTTAATAACAAAACTAACAATAAATTATTAAAATAACAATACCGTTTACACCTTGATGATTAAAATGGATGATTCTTAGGGGTATTAAGTCTGTTATAAACATTTCTTGTGTTACCATTAAAAAAAAACTGAAACACTGCTTTTTGAGAACTATTATCTATTTTTTTCTTCCTATATAGAGTCATGTAACATAAAATTAATCATAAGAGTTAGCAAGTTAAGAAACATTACACTGAAAGCAAAGCCATAATTGTGTAATTCCATACACCAAACTTGCATCTCAATAAAGTATTCGAAAATTAGGTTTAAGACTTGAAGAGACAGGTAGGTTAGAGAGATTAGTTGTTCATGTAGTGTAGGTCAACACCTTTCACTAAAGATGAGAATTTTAAAGTTGTCATACTATATTTTGTGCAATCACTGTCTAAAACATGTAAGAAAAATAAGTAAAAACCAACAATACAGAATGGTTTTAAGTCAAATTTTGTAAATTAGTATTCAAAAGATGCAATGTTTACTTATGATACCACATGAGCATTTTTTGGAATTCATTTAACTCTAAAAAATTAAACTACAACAAACTAAATAATTTGTAGTGTTCTTTTTGTAAATGCATTTAACATGATTGAGTAATTTGGATTATTGGTTACGGTTATGAATGGCGGGTCTAACATACTAGACTAATAGGAATTGCTCTGTCACTTTTTTGTCATGTATTTGCCATGTTTTAAGTTTTTATAACACAACATTAATTATAGAATTTTGCTATAGGTTTTAATATATATAATGGTTCAAGAAAATCTGCAGTGATCTGTTATCTGGAG
The DNA here is from genome assembly GCF_021130785.1 of Homalodisca vitripennis. Lineage (NCBI taxonomy): Eukaryota > Metazoa > Arthropoda > Insecta > Hemiptera > Cicadellidae > Homalodisca > Homalodisca vitripennis. Next base: position 66,994,373 of record NC_060209.1, read on the forward strand.
TTCTAGGCTGAAGAGCACAACAATTATACACAATATATAAATTGTTGTGACATATAGACATGATGAATTCTATATTATAGATGGATTGACTTTAATTTGAATAGGAAATAATTACAATTGCACCAAACTGTATACAACTTTCAGGATGGATATGGAATTTAAATTAGAGAATAAAATTACCTGATGAATTAGAAGAAGCAGATGAATTGTTTGAAGTGACAGAACTAGCTCTTGATTTGTCTGAAGGAGTGTGTGAAGTTGAGTCTTTCTTTGTCTTGGGTTTAGGTTTTGCTGCCTTACTTGTAGCTGCAGCAGCTGTTTTCATAGCTGTCAATTTGGGTGGAGGAGGAGTTGCAGTGTTATCATCACTCTCACTGCTGTTGTCTGGACTAAAAATACTTTTTGTCTTCACCAATTTTTTTTGGGCATCATTCTTATTTACAGATTTATTATTGTCTTTAGGAGGGACCTTATGGGGCTGCTTCAGAGTTGGAAGTGGTTTCTTAATTGGTGGTTTAGGTACTGGTTTTGTAGGTTTAGTGATCGGAGTGACAGTAGCTGAAGCTTTTGGTTTTGTGGGAGGTTTTCGTTTTGATTTTGCACTAGCATCATCTGATTCTGAAGAGTAAACTTGAACCACTTTTTGTGCAGAGTTAGAAGCTCGTCTTTTAGGTTTCTCTTTGCTCTTAATGGGTTCAACTTCAGTAACATCATTTTTGGTTTTGATCGATGTGTCAGTCTTCTTTTTACTCTTCTTTTTTTCAGAGTCTGAGGATGCTCGGCCACTCTTGGGATTACTGGTTGAAGAATTTTCTGAATCTGATGAAGAAGACTCACTCCCTGAAGATGAGGAAGATGATGATGAAGATGAGCTGCTAGAAGAAGATGAACCTGATGCAGATGACCCCTCCTACAAATGAACAGTAATAATTAGTAAAGTCAAAATGTAAGAATGTTATTTTGTAGCAATTTATTTTATCAGGTAGCTGTCATTGCTAGATTTCAGAAAAGTATCAGTCGAATAGAAATTGAAGCTCCTTTAGAATCATTCTTAACAAAATGTAAGGATTGTTCATAACCTATACTACACAGCCTTCAAAACACATTCACTCCCAACATCTCCACTCGGATATAAGCCAATTCACTTCAGTGCTGTCTCTTGATTAAAGACCTTCAGCCATTATTGCAATATACGCGTAGTTTTTCTCCAGCATTCGAGCTATAATGTTAACCTTTACATAGCTAAATAATATTAGTAATCTAATATTGATATTTGAGTCAGGAGCTAAATAGCTTAATTTTCAGTAACTGTGCAGTGCGTCTGTTTAGTATTACACTATACTATGTATGTTCTGTGTAGTTTGAAAATAGACACTATATGGCTTTCGAAATACTGTTTTTGAGAAGCTATTGCCACTGCCCACTCCTGCTGAGCTTCTGTGTCCACGTCAACAATTAGCAGCTAGGTATGTACTCTTCAAACCAGACAAATGAAGTAATGTTGGGATCGATTCAAACGGAACATACGCAGGTAATGTGCAAAAGAAAAGAAAAAACCTAACTGCTTTCGTTTGTGTTCAATGCCTGGGTGAGCCAGGACTATGTGTACTTGGGTACTTTGACAAGTACACACTCCAAAAAGAAAATTCAGAGGGTGGTGGGAGTGTTGTTGTAAATAGTATTAATGATAATTTCCATTATTTCTAAATGGTATGTGCTGCCATCTCTGATTGGAGACACAAACAATGATGATACATTTCCAAGGAATTTGGGTCTAAAAGTTTTGTTGTTGCTGTTCCTGGAATTTCCTCATTATAAGGAATGTTTATAACTAAACACATTTTTTCAATATTTCTGCCTAATGCCTAATGAGTTTCAATATTTTATTAGCAGTGAATGTGTTAATTTTGTTTGAAAAGTGTCTTGGATATATAAATAATTATTACCCCTATAAGATTAAAACACTTCTTTGAAATAGATACCTCAGTTTATTTTGTATGATAGTAGACCTGATTATCGAAGGCTATATGCAATAAAAACATATTGACGTGATTGGAATATACAGAGTGTTTCAGAACTCTTGTACTCGCTACCCCAGTCTGCTGGCCAGGAGCTTATAACCTACGTACTGAAATTCTGATCTAGGTACTATCTCAAACATTTTCCATTCTTTACAAACATTCCATACTTTATTTAATTAATACTCATTGAAATTGAAACTAACCTGGCTTAATCTTGAATTTAGGTACTATCTCAAGGGATGTATTTTTATTCTCCCCAGCCATGCAAAGTGCTGCCGAAGCAAATGCTAATATTCAGGGTAATTTGTGATCAGTACTTTCCTGTGATCATATCGTATTGAATTGCTAAGAATTTCAGTACCTAATATATAGAGACTTCAGTGGGTTTTAATCATAGGTTATTAAGGAAATAAGAATTGTCACTTTTAAGGTAAACAATGAAATGCTCATTTTGTTCCATATTGTGATCCATAAAGTAGTTATGTTAAGTAGTATGTTATATATATATATATATATATATATATATATATATATATATATATATATATATATATATTAAACTACTTATTTAAATCTTCAAACAAGTTATTAAGACTGCAAATATGTTGATATTGATGGTAGTCTTGTATTCGATATACGAATATGGTGTATCGATGATTATAGTAGGCTAGTTGATATAAAAACCGGGTCCTCTTATTGTACTTTGCCCAAGGTGGCTTTAAATCATTATCAGTGGTGTTCCAAAATCCAATAAATATGTAAAATAAATTAAACTATTATATTCTAAGTTTGGTATCAATTTACAAAATCGTGACCATGGAAAGGTATGTTCATTTTTTTTTCCTGAAAACTACAATTTTTCCTGAAAACAATAGTGAAGAAAAAATTCGTCGGCAACGAAAATCAAAGGAGTTACGATTTTTTGAAATCCTCTGAAAACTCTGTTTTTGACAGTACCTCTGGCAATATTACTGAAATGATGACGTTAATCCTGTCAACGATGCCTGCCCGCTGCGCAGTGCTGCGCACTGCTTGCTCTTTTAGAAAAAAAAATTAACTCGAGCTTGCAAAAGTCGAATCCCAGATCACGTGATGCCCCTGATCCTTCCCTTCAAGTGTTGTTCGACAAAATTTTGTCGGTTATTTTCCATCTTTAATGCAATAATGCCCGAAAGGCATCAATATAATACAATGATATACTTTCCCCCCAGTTTATATGCACCTGTGATAATAACACTTGGCTATATAAATGCCCAACCCATGAAAAAAAGTCCATTTTTCATGGTCACGGTATTGTAAATAAATACCCTAAGTTTATTCTTTCTTGTAGGTTATGATGTACAATTCCTTCACCCAACCTAGCCTATGTACTCACATGCAAGTTGCACTTGGCTACATGTAAGTTAATATACAATTACGAATAACATCCAAATATTAACAAATAAAATTCATATTTCAAAAACATACATATTTTTAAGCTGTTATGTCAAACTTGTAGGTTGGAAATGTTTTATTATTGTTATTACCCATTAACGATTACAAGAAAATAACAAATTTAGCAGCATAAAATATACCTTCTTTTTTGGAGTCATTCCTGCGGTATTTTATTTATGTTTACCCTTAAACTTCAATTCCCCCAGTAATAATGGGAATCTTACAGTTGAAAAAGTACATATAGTGAGCACTATTTACAAACAAACTTTGTAGTAGTAAAATTTTGCGAAGATAAGAAAAAGACATCTGTGTTTTCTCTTAAACGCAGGAAACGAGGAATAGGAAAAACAGATGATTGCATGATGTCACATACAAAGAGTAAATAGATATTATCTCTATTTTTTGTTCCAAGCATTCCTTCAGTTGACACTGGCAGTTATTTTAATCTTCGCCTGATCCAGCACAGACAATGTACTTAAAAATTACCTAAAGTAAATGTCCTAAACATGAGATCACATTAAGAAAGTTGATATTTTTATGCTTATATCATAGTTTCAATTCTATAAACAACTCAGAAGAACGAAGAACAGAGCCTAACAACTACTCATGTAAAAAGGATCCTTCAGATACTTAGGGAATAAAATTAGTTTTACACTTTAATAAAAAAATTCTATAAATTACTAATCCATGTGCATTGGTATTGTAATTGAATCGAGAAGGAACAAGATATAAAGCTCTGTTTCTGGACAGAGCTCCAATAACAACCTCTCTCGTTATCTTCGCTTAAATTGCTATTTACAGTGGTCCGCAAGCCAACACGGTAGCCTTTAGTTCTTAGGTTAATTATTAGAGAGTGCTTGTTAGTGGTAACTTGGTCTGGCGAAGTAAAATCTAATTCAACTTCTGAAGTAAATTAGATTATAGAACAAATTTCCCATAACATTGGGTTAGGTTAGAACATACAGTAGGTTAGAAAGATCGAACAGAAATTATATCAGTTATTTTGACAGAAAATTGCAACCTTGATCGCAATCATTAATAATATTGTAACAACCACAAACTATCTTAACTAGTTTTTAAAGATTTGGGTTAAATTATATACCTAAATACGTAGTTTCTACTTATGTGTTTGCATGTATTGTTATATCTAATAATAAAATAAATCTGTATCCTTTATCATTGAACGTGTGTATTATTTGTTCAAAGCTTTATATCTATTTATAATAGGTTAAATGTAGTGTATTTGTAAAATTTCTCTTCTTATCTCATGAGTGTAAATTCTACTCCATGGCAAAACGTTTTGATATGTTTATTAACATAACTTTAAACTATGTATATATATATATATATATATATATATATATATATATATATATATATATATATATATATATATAATATTCAGTTAGTAAATGCATTGCATTATTACTTAATATTACTACGTTAGTGAATAGTGAAGTATTATGTAAATAATACTTCACTATTTATTTTTAGGAGTGTTGTTGGATACCATTTAACATTGGGTTTATTGTTGCTATTAGATAATGCTAGTATGGTCTATAATAGTCAGTCATTAGCCAGTTGTAACAAAAATAATGTTTTGCGTTATAACACTCAAAGGCTATTATATAACCTGTAACGGGGCCTGTGATAAATACATATTTCACCTGCCTTTTTGCTAAAAGCAATTAATTGAAAATGATCAACTTTTTGAGATGTGAATCAGCTGACGGAACTATTTATTTATCAATTCGCAGTTACCTTTGCTTATGATAGTCCGAAGTATAGTGGTTTTTTTTCAATATAAGCGGTGGTTACAAATGTTACAATTATTATTTAATTGTTATTAAAATGTCAAAGCACAAGATGTTTGTTGGTTTTATTATTTTTACGTTTAAAGACATTGTTGTTATGTCGTAAAATGTTAGTGGGGTAACTTATATGTTAATACAATATTTAAACCATAGCTGTTTTTAACATGGGCATTCATGTAGTGGCTGTTACTAGTTCTAGTGGACTCCCTCTTTTCACAAGACACAGAGGAGCCTCAGAACAGGTTTGTTAAATATTAATAGCTCGTTTAGTATATTTTGGTGTAAAGACACACACTAGGCTTTAATAGGCCATTATTCTTTGCAATCAAGTAGTTTAGCCTGTTTAACACATTTACTGCTGTTCACTGGTGGTGGATATCCTCCGACCATATGTACTCATCTAGGTAAGAATTGAGGAGGTGCCATGTTGTACCACAATGTCTTTTGTTTTGCCATTTAGCTGACCCCACATCCTTTTCATTTTGCTGTGTGTTTGCGCCGGTCTCCTAGTCCACGAAGTTGTATATTTATGATTTACTGTGTAATGAGTAAAACCAACGTCCTCCAATTCACAAGTTTTATACCCCTTTCCTACACAAACACCAACTGTTGTGGCAAATGCGTCCAGCATCATTTTTGTTTTGGGTAAATATTAAGATCAGCGACTACCGCTCCGATCGCCGTAAGGTTTTTCGTACTAACACAGGTTAATGTAATTTCACCGAAAAAAATAGTCCCAATTATCGCTAACATATAAAAACCAGTTTTACGTCAGTACAATGTTGGCAATACAAAACACATAAATAACAAGATTTTCGACTATCAAACTAAAAACAATGGCCGACCATGGACGTTTTGATGAATTGACAGTAGCCACGTGACAAACAGGAAGGTTTCCGATTGGCCGGACGGGTCACGTGACGGCTTCGATTGACCGCCAGACGTACACAAACAAACCACATGGACAAAGAATAATTAGTGAAGTTATTGACATGGCTTGCGATGGTTCTTGTCACACGCTAAAAAGACCCTAGCTTGCCTATTCAAAATTCAGATCACGCGATGCTTGCCCGCTGCGCAGCGCTTCGCGCTGCTTGCTCTTTTAGAAAAAAAATTAACTCGAGCTTGCAAAGTCCCAGATCACGCATGACTGCTTACACACACAACACTCAGACAGAACTAACGCAGGTTTCATTACAGGCAAAAGATAAGCGGCGCGCGTTTATTACTGATAAGATAAGACGAGTTTATACTAGAATTAGTACATGGACTACTACCCTACGAACTAATAACACCAAAAAATCGAATAAATGCATTGTCAGTCAGGTTTTTTAAATTTTATTTTTTCCAAAATTTTTTTGGGGGGAGGGGAGTAGTAAACGGCTACGGCGATAATCGGGACTACTTTTTTCGGTGAAATTACGTGCCCTACGAACTAATAACACCAAAAAAAACGAATAAATGCACTGTCAGTCAGGCTTTTTTAATTTTATTTTTTCCAAAAATTTTTTTTTGGGGGGGGGGGGGAGTAAACGGCTACGGCGATAATCGGGACTATTTTTTTCGGTGAAATTACGTTAACCTGTGTTAGAATGCAAAAAATTACGGCGATCGGAGCGGTAGTCGCTGAGCTTAAGATTTACCTTGTTTTGTTTTGTAAATAAACTCATGTATTTCTACTATTCTGTCGTTTCCTCTGATCATGCCGGTGTTTCGTGATTCAACCGAACAAACACACATCTCGCACATGTAATGGTTCCAGTACTAGTAATAATAGGGTGCGGTCAGTATAATACGAAAGTACCCAGTTTTAAATCTATCTTGAATTGTTTATCGGTGCTCGCTGTACATCATGCGCTGTAACGAATATGCAAAGCACCTATTGGCACCCTCAGCTGTTGACCAGTTGAATAGTAGTATAACACAGTAGAGACAATAGTTGAATATTTATTGTTTATTTCTTGTGCCAAAACCATTTTGAAAGAGAATTTATAATATCTAGAAATCAGCGGTGGCAGTTGTAATAGTAAATAAAATAACAATCAGATATAACATAGATACATATTTTCGTATTGAGCCACCAAAACAGCTGAATGTAGTAACCAAGTAAAATGATTTAAAAAAGGTAGTTACCTATGTTCAAAAAGTAATTGAAATTTTAATTTTTTGAAAAGATATTTATTTATTTGTCTACATTAATATTGTCATCTTAAAAATAGTCACTATTAGATATTATGCACTTGTGCCAGTGCTTCTTCTAATCCTCTAAACACTTCTCGAAAGATAGAGTTTGGGATAGCCTTTAGCTCTTTCAGTAATGCACTTTTAATGGTATCTATTCTTGTAAAACGACAACCATTTCAAGTTCTCTTTATTTTTAGAAATGAAGTCACACTGAGCCATCTCTGGAGATGTAGTAGCTGGGTCATCGTTACAGCACTGTTTTTGGCAAAAAATTCACGAATAAGCAATGAAGTGTGAGCAGGTGCATTTCATGGTGCAAAAGCTATGAATTATTTTGCTACAAATCCGGGCATTTTTTTTTTATTGCTTACAAAAACCCTGTTAACCATTTGACCCTGTGACAAGAGTTCATTAAAAAAAATTGAAGAAATAGTAAGCATAACTTTCACATTCAACTGTACTTGTTGAGCGTGTTTTGGTCTTGGCAATCCAGCATGCTTTCCCTTGGAGGATTGAACGTTAGTTTTGACATCATTTCCGTAAACCCATGTTTCGTCACCTGTGAGCAATAGATAAATATCTGGCACTTTTCGTGATACAGTCGTTATATTGAGGTTAAGTTAGGTACTTATTCGCTACATCGAGATTCACAGATCATCGACTCGGTCGTGTTGAAACGTTGTGAAATCGTATGCTGTACTGTATTTAAATAGTGTGTAAAACGAAATAAAAATGCATTTAATTTGGAACAATGAAATTTCATTTTTATTCTTTTTGGTTCAATTAGGAATACAGTACGTAAAACAGAAGAATTGTAATGTACTTTGCTATGTACTTCAAAAACACATTAAAAGAAAGTTGAAAAGCAAACATGACCTGAACAAAACTTAAAAATCTCACGCTATAATCTTCGTTACAACAAGGTGCAGTCGTGGAAAATTCATTATATAGATGTGAATTTCGCTACAAGAGGTTCTAACAACGAAAAATTCACTATACCGAGGGTGATTGATTTTTTCCAGGATTACTAAACATTCGTTATATCGAGGTTGTGAGTATGCTTTATTTGTTACGTAGAGATGAAATTTGCATTGATTCTTATGGAGACTTCTAGTGGATTAAAAAAAATCCTCTATATCAAGGAATTTTTTATATTGGGTTCGTTATATTGAGATTTGACTGTAAATGTTTAATTTAATTTTAACTCTACATGTATTGCAGCCTACCTAAATGTTCAACTGTTACTGTATTATTTATTATGGAATCTCATCTATTTAGTCCATGATAAATGAGTTATTAATTTACTTTCTGTTGAATTTGTTAATGCATGTTATTATTGATTGACTATGCTTGGTTAAACATAAGCTACTATTGTTTTATCTCAACTAGTTAGGTTTTTCACTTGAATTAACGTTTAATTTAATATATTATGAGCTAATATTTATTGAAGTTTTGGTGAAGATGTCAATGATTTTAGTGATGTTATGATGACTAATAAAATTCCTTGATACTTCATATACTCCTGTTCAGTCCGGTTCAGTTGTAACATTGTATTTCATATTCTATATTATTGTTTTGCTTCCCAGAAGTTGTAATATTAAATATAATGGAGTTGAGATTATAACTCTTCTATATTTTAACCCTGAATTCAATATTATATTTGATTGTTTTGATCTTTATATCAATATAGAACTGAAGCCAAAATAGTTATAAAAACAAAGAACAGAGTTATTATTACATGTAGATTCAATTTGTAACTTTTTTCTTAAATTAATAAAATGTCTCATTGAAAAAATCATCTCCTTCTGCAAATACATTCCCAGCCCTCTGCAATCTTACCAGACTAGTGTTGTAGCCATAGTTGGTGGGGTGAAATCTACAGCTAAAAGAATATATCATTGTGGTCCTCTCTGAATATACAGGACTATTTATAGTACAGTACTTATTTATACTGTAAACATATATTTAAAAAATTAAAGAGTTTAAATTAAAAGAAAAAAGATTTCTGTGTGTTGTCCAGCTACAATTAATTGTGAATATTGTTGTCAGCTGGAATTCTCTGTGATTGGGTCACTAAATGGAGTGCACATGTTCAGCAAGAGTCAGAAAGTCATACTTGACAATACCCAGACTCAGGATTCCAGTATTGTTTGGAAAGATTTTGAAGATAGGTAAGTTTCGCTTTACTTTCTTTTTGGAGATATTGAAATCGATTATTTATTAATGTAAATAGATTAAGCTAGTTTTGTTTTAGTTTGTAACATTAAAATTTACTGAAGCCCTTTTGATCAGATATCTCCAATTGGAGAGGTGGACATAATAGCCGGGAGCGCCAAAAATATCACAGTTGAGAGGTATCAGTTGTTTGTTGCTCCTGGCTTGTGCAAGCATATCTTTAAAGTGTGCTTGCTTATGCGTTGATTGATTTCAATGGAAAAAATACCATTGGAATTGTATTGAAATTGTTCAAATAGTTTGTTTCTAGTAAATGTTTTAAAACTTCACTGGGTTTCTGTTATATGTTAAAAAAAAATCAACATACATTATTTTGTTAATATTACATAAAATAACACAATTATTTGTTTAAATTTTTATCTTATCTATCCAAACATGTGCCAAATTTGGTTTCTTTAGATTAACTAGTTTTAGAGATAATAATTTTTTCTAAAAAAAAATACAAAATGCCACTAGCAGCTAAACAAAACTTCTCGACGTATGTTTTGTATGAAATTTATGATTGAAATTATGAGTACTATCAGCTACGGAAGTTTGTTACGCCCTTTTGTGAATATCCTGTATACAGGGTGATATATATATATATATCACATTATATCGCTTCATTTAGTGTATGTCTGTCTATATGTGTTTATATTTCAAAGATTAAAACATCTTATTTCTAAAATTAACCATACCTGAGAACTTATTGAAGCAAATAACATGGATTTTATTATTTATGTTTTGCTTATTAAAGGAACAAATAAAAAACTTAAATATCACTTTCCATTTAAAAGTTTTCAAAATTAAATTGTTCAAAACAATTCTACTTAAAAATTGCAAGAATACTTGCTTATTGCAAATTTAAACCTAACAATACCAAATTTGTTTAAAATGCTTGAGAAATAAAATTGTAACATAAATTTTAGTTGGTGATGGTATATGCTTTCTTACATGTGAAAAGTTTATATTCTTAGATCCAAGTCCTAATTTTCTTTTTGTTTTTGGTCTTTGCATCATTAATAGCTGTTACAAATAGAACAAGTATATATAAGAAATTTTATTTTTACATATGATTTACATTTAGATTTGAAGTTATAAATACCGCTTAATGTGGTGCCCTCTTTCATCATGCGTGGTGTAAGGAGTTCTTTCAAAAATCGTAGAATTAGTCCTGATACTGTTGCATTCTGCTAGCATTTCTTGTACACAGGAGTCTGTGATTCGTACAATATAAACTTCAGGTGATCCCATACAAAATTCAGTGGGTTGAGATCTGATGATCTACCTGCCTAGTTTACAGTTCTTCGATATCCAATCCATTTCACAGGGTGTGTAGCATCGAGTTAATCTGTTATAACATTACTAAAATGAGTAAAATGTTAAACTATTTACTCTTCTTTCTTTCCAGTGTGACACTGATCGCTGTGGGATCCCCAGCTAGTGAAGGAACACTGAAGGAACTGGTACAGGCTGTATTCCAGGCGATGGTGTTGAGTGTGGGACTTGAGGAGATCAAAGTCATCCGAAGTGTTGAGAGATTGAAAAGAGATCTTAGGGTAATAAAAATTAATACGTCATTAATTATTGATCTTATAAATTGGATTATTGCTTGGTAAATTGAATTTAAAAAAAAGTTATAGAGATTTTGCATTATTTGACTTGGATGTTTAAATATATGTACTTAAAAAATCTGAAGAGTTCTGAACTCTAGATGGAATTTCTCATCACCATCTTGGACTAAGATTGATAAGCTAGTTATTCTGAAAAGTAATTAAAATTATAAAACACTTAAAAAATTCAAATTTATATCAAACCACATGGTGTTTGCCTTATTTTTGATGAACAGAATATGGTTTAAATTGTTATTCTTGATAATAAAGATTTAAATTAAGTATTTATATTAATTGTGCTTTAAAACCTCTCATGTGTTTGAAAAAATGTATTTCTACTGTATTTACGCTCTAGAAATGTAAGTATGCTTCTATGTGAATTTTTGGAACCTTTAGAACTAAAATGTTTAAATACAAAAGTTATCAGCTGAGCATTTACATTAACCCATTGTTTCCAAATGAAATCTTATAGAAAATCATAGATGTGGATGTTAATTGAAACTAACTGAAGATGATTCTTCACAGTCAGGTTGGAATATTTCAAGAATGTAATTAATAAACAAATGTTTTGACGCTACGTCAACAGCATTATTCATTTTACACCGACCAAGTAAGCCCAAGAATAAATGTCGACTTTTTGATGTTATTTAGCAGTAATTTCCCAATTGTATTGCTTTTCGGATTAATCTGTACTAAAATTTTATAAACAAATCAGATATGTAGATACAATTATGAACGGTCAGACATATGGCATAACATTAAATGTAAAAGTTGCTCAGTTAGATAATACCTTCAGTTTAAGGTATAAAACTGTATACCATTAAACATTTAAATATTTGATAATCCTACTTTGTGGGCTATTATCTAGGTATATATTGGGAAAGAATAGATTTTTGTTACAAATATAGAATGGATGATTGTGGTGTGAAAATTAACACCAATATCATACTACTTTTTTTAATACTTTAGAAAATTGTTAAAACATAAATGTTTCTCACTAAATATAAAACACATGTATGATCTTGTACAGTATTTTTAGTTTATTTAGCTAAATATGGTTTACACTGTTCACATTGAAGATTTCACAAATTTGTCTACTAGTTTTCTTTACCTGCTAGTTTTTAAGATTGAAACTGATCTATTAAAGGAGCATGATGTCATTGTTAATTCGGCCGATGTTACTGTTCATACAGACATGTTATCCAATCATAGACAGGCTACTGGAATGCTTGGACACTGGCGAAAGAACATCTGTCAGAACACCTTTGCTGCCACTTGCTGAGGTAGTTTTACATGAGGAAAATTCTGTGTTACAGGTAAAATTATCATTATTTTGTTCCATATCTACCAGTTTTTTTAATTGTTATCGTAAAAATGTATGATTTGAATACATCATGTTAAACATAAGTACAGTAAGCCCTCAGAAGAAAACTACATGCCATTACCACAAACGGAAAAGTGCTATAAAGTGAATAGGAATTTATTATATTTCTTTAATCAAGCTTAGAAAAACAGTCAATTAGTTAGAAGATTGTTTATTTTTAAGTAATAAACATTTTATTATATAGAAATAGTAAATGAAAATGTTGAAACAATGTAAGTAATGAAATAGAATGAATATTACTATTATTTATTAGTAAAGAATTAAATAATGCAGTGAAATTTCCAGTAGTTGGTTTTTAATCTATACTTTTTAAGTTTATATAATATATCATTTACTATTTCTATTAATATTGTATTAATTAGCCGTTATAAAAGACATATTAGATGGCAGGCAGATTGAAGTAGAATCTAATTAAACACATCATGCATAAATAACCAAAATAGATCATTTACCAATATTACCAATATTATAATATTTTATGGTTTTTTTTAAATTGAATGGACAGTTTCAGAATAGTATTTTGTATTAATATGTCTCTAAAGACTAACAAACCGTGATTTGACAGTCCCTAATAAAATCCTCTGTCCTATTTACTAAAGTCACATTTAACCCTAGAATGGTAACGCGTAGTCTCTCAGACGACGCAAGCTGCAAAATCCGGTCCAGGTGGCAGGTGCATGACGTGACCGACCCCCCACCACCAATACCTTCCCCCTGGCAGCCAAGGTTAATGCTGGATAGGGTTCCATTTTGTTTCATTCACTCAGTTAATTTCAGTAAGCCCATAGTCGTCTGGTAGACTACGCGTTACCGTTTATGTTACTTTTTTTGTTCCTGAGTAAATATATGAAAAGTTGTTTTGTGCGAATGTGGTGTTAGTTTTTCTGATAATTTTTAGCGTGGATGGTCAAGTAACCATGGCTGATCCACTGAACACTAGTTTTGAAATAAGAGAAATACTATCTGAACTTGAACGAAGTGATTGTGATGAACAAGAAAGTGATCATGATGAAACGGGGTTTTGATCAACTCATTTCTTATTTATGTCCATCAGGCATTGTCAACAAAAATTAAACCTATGACAAGAAGGGCATTTGCTAAAGAAATATGTGTTGAACTAACAACTCCGCACATTCAGGGAAGACAAAAACTGCCAAATTTATCAAGGAATCTCAAACGAAACATTGAAGATGTCGTTGGCCCTGATGGGTTGATACATCTGAGGCTCAAAATGTTATTGAAGAAGCAGGAACAAGGAAGATTTGTGCAGTTTGCCCAGCGAAAAAAAGGAGAATGACTCGATTCCAGTGCACAAAATGTTATGAGCATATTTGCTTGAAGCACTGAGGAATGCTGTGTGTAAAGTGTTCCAATAAAGACTGAAATCAACAAAAGTCAGGAAACATGACCTCTAAGATGTAAATAACGTTATTTGTAAATAAATTTAATTTTTATAAATTTTTATTCATTTTTCCCTAAAGTAGTCTGAGAGACTACGCGTTACCATTTATGTGTAGCAAATAGGCGTTACCATTCTAGGGTTAATAGACAATAGACAAATCTCTTTATTGGGTCATTCCACATCAATTCAACCAGAAACAATATATTTTTTCACAAACACCTCAATTTTTATGAAACTTGGGTACATTTGATTCTATATATAGAGGATTATAACACCACCAAATTTTAAATTTTTCTATCTCACATACTTTTTTAGTTATGGCACTTTTAAAGTTTGGTCGTTTCTCAATTTCCGAGCCTTGGATAGTGCCCAGTAAAACGTGTAGTTGGATAGAAAAAATAAAATTCTCATTTCACTTATTTGGCACCCAATCTTGGTGAAATTTTCAAGGTAGGTTTATTCAGTATAAGGAAGTTAAAAAAATATATAACATACCCTTAAGCTAAGCATAAACTATTATTAAAAAAATATTTTCTTGAAACTTTTTTTACAATTTAAAAACGGGGAAACTTGGCCGCTCAGCGTAAAATTAAATATCCTCAAAAGGGAATGAGATTAATCAAGAATTTTCTTCCCCCCTAAATATCTATATTGAAGTGGGCTTTCATTTAATATAAATGGTGAAAAGTTTTGTGTATTTTCTTCCTTCTTTTAACTAAGGCCATTGCAAGTTTACAATTAAATTAATTACTATCAAAGCGAGGTTGGTACCAGTCTCAATGGCGTACAGATTGTTAATGAAAATTAAATAAAATTTTTAATAATTTTTAATTTTAATTTTAAATAATTTATTATGTTGAGTTATAACTTCACACCTTATAATTATTATATTATTTATATAGGAAGCTTAGTTTAACTCTGTACGGTACCTAAGTTCAATGTCAACATTCATGTTTAAATAGATTAGACTACAGAAATAAACAGGCTGATAGTCTACCTCCTTAATCTGGGCAAGTTGCTAACACGAGGTTTTCATGTCATGTTTACCAGGCTGCTTTTTCTAGGCAGTGTATCTGGACGATATGAGCCAGTCTGTTACTACGTGTCCCAAGAGGGTAAAGCAGTGTTATATGCTGTGGTGGTTTATAAAGTGGTGTATTTACTTTCTTTGGATTTATGGTATTTGTGTTAGTGTGTGTGTCTGAGTGTTGAATTGAGTTTTAACTAACGGTTGCCAATCTTTAAAAAACCTAAATATTAATACAAATATTAATGATATTTCCATATACTTGTATAGATCAAATTTGTTGAAATTATTTTTGAAAATTTTCGTTGTTTTTTGATGCATTTGTAAGAAGAGAAATTTAACTGCTTTAAAATAAATTAGAAATGGACAATAAGGTAGTATAGGGCTATTAAAACTGACAGAATGCCAAAATTAACTTATGTTACAAAAAAGGGCTAGAAAATGTTAGTGATTTGTCTGAAGAACAAATCTCAACTTGATTAAAATTAAGAAGTGAATTGATGTTAAAGGAAATTAATTTAACATTTGTTTGCCATCATAGAGTTTATTTTGACCAAGTACGGATTCCTCCAAAAAAGTCTGTTGTGAAACCTTTTAACACAACATATGGAAACCTCATTAAAAATGGTTAAGAGTTGTAAGTAGTCAGCAAAGTCAGGCCTGTATCACAAAGGTTTAAAGGTAATAACAGGGGAAAAAGTTGTGACACCTATTGCTCTAAAAATATTATTCTCTACTCCAAATGACTGTGAAGAAGAATCACATGATGATGATCTTTTTACACTTGACCCGACTGATGAAACCTGAAAAACTCAGTTACAAAAAAGAAGAATATAAACAAGGATATTGATTCTCTAAATTCTCTTTAACGGATTTGGTTGTTCACCTCTTAAATTACATGCGTTTTGAATGAAAACTCCAAAATTGGTTATGCACAAAATTAAATTAGAAAAAAACTGCCATCCAAAATGTAAAAAAAGGAAAATTGAAAAACAGTTGTTAGATGTTCAGTTGCCACCAAAAAAATACCTAAATTGCAAAAAACAGAGTGAACAAAAAGCAGGATGAAATGGACCTGCTTGTGTGATATAAAAAAGTGAAGTAAATAAATCTTTTTTTTCATCAAAAAGAAATACAACTATTAACGATTCCAGCATCACTGAATTGGTCGAGAACAAAAAACAAAGATGCCTTTGAAGTGTTGATTATTCTGCGCTAGACAGGCCAAAAATTGTACAAAGAAAAAAGGACTTTGGCTGAACCTGTTGAAACATAGAAGAGGAAAGAAACTCTGTCTGAAGTTGTGGAGTTGGGTCCCACTTAATTTTTATCAAAGCGACGAGCAACAAGGAGTTTTGCCAGGTATGAAAGATGTAGTAAGCCTGGGAAAGAAAAAATTATGAGAAGAAAAGATTAATTTTAAGTAACTCAATGAAATATTTGAAACTTCAAAAGAGGGAACATCCTGACATAAAAATAGTGGGTTCTCCAAGTTTTGTATCTTCGTCCCAAATGGTGTGTTTCTGCTGGGTGTTGTGGAAACACTCCTGTTTGTGTGTGTACTATTCATCAAATGTGTTGCTCTTAATACATGCAGCACAACTGGAAGGAGGAGTCACAAAGATCTACAAAATCTTCTTTTATGTGAAAAAATCCAACTCAAAACGGCATGTTAAAGGCGATGTGAAACATGTGCCCTCAAAAGACCAATCTGACAAACATTATTACAAGCAAAGTTTGAAAACTATGATAGAAGATGATAGATAGAATTCAAACAGGTGGTAGCTACAGACAGGACAACAGATGATAACACACTTCAACTATTGATGGAATTGGTTGATCGAGTTGGCAATACAAAAATAGAAAAACTGATCCCTCATTCTTATATTGACACAAAAAGCCAGTCAGCAATTTTAAAAGCTTAAAGGTAAAACTGTGCGCCAATCGAAGCCATTATATCAATGGACTTTAGTGAGGAATTTCTCATTTGTGATTCAAGACTGAGGTGCGAGGGTTATCATTGGACCTCAGATCTCCTGTAATGTTCATTACCAGTAATTATTAACATGTGTGTTGCGAGGAAAAAATAGGTCTCATCACATTGGTGTAATCTGCCGGATGACTTTAAATCATGAAGTTTTGTATGTTTATAAAACTACAAGAAACCCTGTTTAGAGTATGACAAGGAAAATTATCCAATGTCACGATGTTTCACTATTACAGTGACGGTTGCGCCGGACAGTACAAGAACAATACAAAACTTCATGAAACCTTTTCACCTTCATGAAAAAGACTTCAAAATTAAAGGCCAATGGTCTTCTTTGCTACAAGCCACGGCCAAAAACTGAATGTGACGGTATTGGGGGAACTGTTAAAAGGTTGGCGAGAAAAAGCAAGTCTTCAAAGGCCTCTTCCAAAGATCAAATACTAACAGCAGCTACCCTTTTTACGAGTTTTGTAATTCAAACATTTCCAAATAAAATTTCCCATTTCATTTCAAAAGAATCTAGCAGATGATGTTCGCCGACAGCTTGAAACACGTTTGAAAAAATTAATTATCTTCCAGGTACAGAAGTTTTCACAAAACTTTTAGACCCTTGGACTCTTCAGGAACATTAGACGCAAGGGCGAATTAAGTACTGGATGAACATCCTAGCCTAACGTTACAATTTAAGGAGAGGGTTGGCCTTTAAATGTAATGAGAGAAGATTTGTACCTCACGCTACATTGCTCTGTTAAATACGGACAAATCTTTGGTTCTTTGGGTTATATAACAAGTTGCCCAAGGAAGATGGAGACGCCTTATCAGTAAAATTTCTTCTTCACTGCAGGACCATCCCCCTCATTTTACTGGGGCCAAAACGAAGATGATTTAAGTGTGATGTGCGTGTGGATTCCACACATCCTTGCAGTGGTTTGAGCCTCCACACACCTCGACTGGAAGAACTTATCAATTCTCAACAGAGTGATAAAATTAATTGAAATGCTAATGGTTCATTTTAACTTTCCAAGAGCCTTAAATAAGTACAGTGAAAGGGTGAATTATGTTTTCCAAACATAAAAATGTAATTTTTCCCTTGTTTAACAAGCTTATACCCATTTATTGAAACCAGGCGAATAATTCACATTGCTCGTATTGTAAGATAATGTCCACTTTCATTGGTATCAATAAATAGAAGGAAGAAAATACACAAACTTTTATCTTTATTAAATTAATAGCACCATTTCATTAGATAATTTAGGGTGGGAAAAAATTCTTGATTATTCTCATTCCCTTTTTGAGATAATGTAATTTTACGCTGAGCCATGTTCCCGTTTTTTAATTGTAAAAAGTTCAAAAAATATTTTTTATATAATTGATTTATGCTAGCTTAGGGTTTTGTTATATTATTTTTTCAACTTCCTTATTCATTTTATAATCCTACCTTAATAAATTTCACAAGATTGGGGTGCACAAATAAGTGATTGTGAATTTTTTTTTCTACCTAATACACGTTTTTACTGGGCTATATCATTGCTCGGAAACTGAGTAACGTACAAACTTTTTAAGTGCCATAACTAAAAAGTTGTGAGATTAAAAATTTAAATTTGGGGGTGTTATTATCTCTATATAGAACAAATTGTACCTAAGTTTCATAAAAATCTGTGGGTGTGTGTTGGGGGCGGTGGCCGATGGGTCTTGGTGGTGTATGATGTGTTTGGGGTATTGAGTTTGTTTGTAGGCGGTGTAGGGGCATGGTATGTTTGTATGGGTGTTGTGTGAGTAGCGGGACGGGGTGTTAGGTTGTGTGTGTGAGGAGTGGTGGTAGCGGGGCTCGGGTGGGGGTAGGGGGGGGGGGTGGCGAGGATGGGGGGGGGTGGGGGGAGGGGGGGGGTGAGAGGAGGAGGCGGTGGTTTGGGGGTATGGCGGATAAATGGGCAATGAGGTGGGGGGCGGGCGGGGAGGGGGGGGAGGAGGCGGGGGTGGGGGGGGGGGTTGGGGGGGGGTGGGGGGGTGGGGGGGGGATGGTTGCGGGGCGCCCGGTGGGTGCGGAGGCGGGGGGGTGGGGCGGGTGAGGGGGGGGGGGGGGGGGGGGGGGGTGAGAGGGGGGGGGGGGGGGGGGGAGCGGGAGTTGGGGGTTGCGGGAGGGGGGGACGTGTGGGAGGGGGGTTGGGGGGTAGGGGGGTGGGCCGATCTGTAGTGAGGATATTTTGAGGGGGGGGGGGGGGGGTGGGGGAGGGGGGGGGCGGGGGAGTGGGTGGAAAGGGGGGTGTGGAGAGTCGGAGGCGGGGTGGTGCTTGGGGGTGGCGCGTAGTGGGGGACGGGCGCGGGGGAGGGGGGGGGGGCGGGTGGTGGAGACGGGAGGGGGTGATAGGTGGGGTGGGGGTGGGGGGTGCGGGGGGTAGGGGGGGAGATGGGGGGGGAGGGGGGGGTGGTCTAGTAGTTTCAGGATCGGGTCGCGGGGTCTATGTTGGGGTGTCGGGTGTTGGGTCGGGTGGTCGGGGAGAGGGGAGGCCCGGGTGGCGTTTTTAGTAAGGGGTGGCTGCGGGGGTGGTGAGGGGGGAGGGAGTGGTGCGGTGGGGGGGGGGGAGGTGGGGGGGAGCCGGGGGGGTATGTGGGAGTAGGCAGAGGTGGTGCGTTGCAGGGCTAGTGGAGGTGGGGTGCGGTGCGGGGGTTGGGGTGGGGGGCGGTGCAGATGTAGGGGGGGGTGGTCGCGGGGGGTTTGGTACCGGGGGAGCTGGGGGCGCGGCGGTGGGGCAGGGAGGGGAGCGGCGGTGGTGGGGGGGGAGGGGGGGGAGAGGGGGGGGGGGGGGGGAGGTGGTGGGATGGGGGGGTGAGGGTCGGGAGAGTGGGGGGGGGTGGATGGGGGTAGGGGCGTTGAGGGTGTTGTGCGAGAGTGGTTGAGGGGGATGGTGGGGGTGGGGGGAGGAGGGGGGAAGTGGGGACGTGGAGCCGCGAGTGGGGGGTTGGCGTTGGTGGAGATGGGTGGGAGGGGCGGGGGGACCGGTATGGGTGGGGGGGGGTATAGGGCCAGGGTGGGGGCGGGGGGTGGGTGTGGCTAGAGCGGGAGACGTGGGAGTACTGCGTTTGGGCTTTGTGTCGTTTGGCTCGTGGCAGTTGGGGGGGCGGCGGAATGGGTTTTGGGGGTGTGGGCGAGTCGATGTCAGTGGTGGGTTTGGGTGGGCCTGTCTGTTTGTTGTCCAAGGCGGGTGGGGGGATAAGGGAGGGGTTGATTGGGAGGGGGGTCGATTTTGGAGTGGGTGGGTTCCGGGGTGTGGTGAAATGGGCGTGGTGGTGGTAGCCGGAGGGTGCGGAGTAGGGTGGTGGGGGTGAGTGGGGGGGGGTAGGAGGAAGGCGAAGCTGGGTGGTGTGCGGTTCTAGTTGTTAAGGGAGTGCCTAATGTGGGGGTGTGGTGGGGTGCGTCTTCTTTGGGTGATATTTTGTTTTTTGTTGGTTCTGGGGTGTTTGGTGAAAAATGACCTGGTTGAATTGACATGGAATGAACCCTATTTACATGATCGTAAAGAACAGTATAGCGTCAAATATTTAAAACAGTCATAACAATTTAATCACAATATTTAATCATAATATATTTTGCTTGCACAGAATAACTCTTATATATTCACAGATGGCCTATACAAGGAAGAAAGTGGAACTAATTTTAAAAGCTGGATTTATTTTTTTTATTTACAGAACATATTTTTGTCTTTTAAGTACTGTCCATTATATTTGATTTATTTGTCCAATCATAGAACAAATCATAGATTCCAAAGATAGAACATATTTTATATTCATCTTCAGTAATGGCTCTCAGCCTCTCCCTAATGTTTTTCTTGTTATCATCAATATTGTTAGATCAGAGTGTTTTCATTTGCATAAGTGAAAATAAAAAAATCACACAGAATCAGGTTTTGATGTGAGTAAGCTGGATGAAGTACCAAGAAATGTGTTACTAAACACTGGCTAACAGAGATGGCTAAATGTGTAGGTGCAATGACATGGTGGTATAATCAGTCTTGACAATAGACAATTTGTCATCAATCTATTTTTAAAATGAGTAAAACTATTGTTCACATTAGTTTTTTCATAGTGTTGTCTTTGGAAGCTGTTATAAATTTTAAAACCGTTTTTATTACTGAGTGGGAAACAAAATTTCAAATCTGCACATTCCTCATTTGAATGCACCATCATAAAAAATGAAGAGAAACAAAACTACATTACTAAAAACAATGGTTACAAACAGTAAAAACCAGGTTGGTTACACAAATTGCCAATGAGCTGCACAAAAAACATCTAGTAGGAGAATTACATAAGCTCCATGCATTGCTATTCCAGTTTGTTATATTCCTACCATAATTATTATCTTCAGCAGAGCTGGAGTCAAATTGTAACTCATACAGAAATTATTTGTTTGTGGCAGGCTCGATTGGACTCATTTGCGGAAACTCTGGAGACCCTATTTGCCTGTCTCTTGTTGGATGGCTGTATCGCCGTGGCAACGCCTGGTTGGTGGGAGTTAGCTGTCGAGGAACGCAAACTACTTGGTCTGGTTGTGGCTGCCAACGCTAACACCACCTCCATTGACATACCTGTCTTTCTACCCTGCAAAAGTCCATCGGTAAGTCCCTTGGATCTTTGAAATTATAGAACATTTTCCAACTGAACAAGCTATTTAATAGTGAAATCTTCCTTATTGTTTATCAGAAACAGATTTGTTCAAGATCAATGTTCAAGGATTTGTTAAACTTGTGTTTTGAGTATTCGCATACTCTTAACGATCCATTTTAGTTTTCTTGGTTTTAAAGTACAATGAAAAATTTCTGGGATACTCGGACACATTTGACAGATCATCTGCAGTAATACCATTTTGTTATATTTATTGATTATATACATGTCAAGAGCTAAGAAAAGTCGGACAAGTTAGATTTTGTTATCAACACTTTTTGATTTATACAGTCTTACAATGATCAAAAGTAATTAAGGAGAAGATGAATATAGGGAATGATGCAAGTTCATATATGTATATATAAATACAATACAATTCTCTGTAGTCAAAACCAATAATTTAAATTAAGTTCAACGTAAACTATTAAACTATACATTCTAAGTCAATGCAATTATTATACAAAAGTAGTTTTGTTATTATAAATAACACTTTAACCCACTAGTGTCTTATTACAAAAAGGTTCTATGATGGCTGGCACAGTTTCATATTCGGTGGCATTGAAAGCATTTTGTGATAAGTATCCAAAGATTACAAATATTTTTCTGATCCCACTATAAAACTAGTATCAAAACTAAACAAAAAGAACTGTACTATAAGTAGAAATGTTAATTATGTACAGTGTCTGAATAAAGATATAATACAATTTATGTTGTTGTATTAGGTAGTTATATTTTTATCAGTATGCAAATTATATACAGATATTTTACCTTGTAGTTAAAGTGTAAGAATGTTTTAGAATTTGAATCAAATACAAATAGCAATATATATTAGATGAAAAATATTATTTGACAGTTAACGGTGATAAATCGAATTATGAGACACCAAATTTGAACTCCAGGAGATACACTAGGTGCATTGCCTTTACGTAAAAAATACGCAGTACTTATAAATTTGTCTATATGATTTGTGGTAATGAGATGTAAACCAATAATATTTACAAGATTTTTTCTATTTTTATTTAAAAGTAAAAGTTTTTAAAGTTTCTCAAAAAATAAAAATTAATAAAACATTCGTAACTGTAGAAAATTTTAAGAACGGTTTGAAACATTAAATTCCATTTTATTTGTTATACTTGTTTAATCTGAACTTTCAAGTTTCAAAAATTGTTCTTGTTTTTTCCCTGCAGGTTCCATTCCGGCTGGTGGGAGTGTGCCTTCTAAGTGGGGTATGGGTTTGTGGGCTGTGTGGCCCGACCCCTGACCTGGTCACTGTGGAACAGCTGGCAGCGGGCTGGTGGCGGCGGTCCCTCCCCACACTCTCTAGTGCTCTGCATGCACCTGCCACTCTCCCAGCCTCCCTGCAGCTGCATCAGGGCATCCAAGGGTACAGTAAAATAAGTGCTGATAAAATGAGGAGGATATATCTGCATGCTACAAATGATTTATCACATGATTTAAATCAAAAATTAAGATTAGAAATATATTGTTTACAAATTATTTTTGTGGAATATTAAATGCAAATGTTGAAAGCAGCTCTAGTTAACTCCCTTTTAGCATAGCGTCTGGAATGTGATGCAGTTACAGACTTGACTCCTGGAATCTGGAGTCATGCTCATCTGAAGAGATCCTAAAAAAAGTCGGCAATTAAGAAGCTCAAAACGAACTCTTCACATCATTTCGACATCAGAGACAATGAGAGTAACTCTTCACCTATATTACACTATATTTTGTAGTCTTTAGGTGTCTCTGATGTCGATATTATTTCCAAACTTCATTGTATTAAATCAACAGCTATATTTTACGAGGTATATTCAAAAAGTAACAGGATTTTTCATTAATTGAAAAAAATGATTTATTCACGTACATTAATGTTGTCGCCTTCGAAGTAGTCCCCATTAAGTATTATGCACTTGTGCCATTGCTTCTTCCAATCCTCGAAACACTTCTCAAACTCAATCTTTGAAATAGCCTGTAGCTCTTTTGGTGATCCACTTTTAATGTTATCTATGCTTGTGAAGCAACAGCCCTTTAAGGTGCTCTTTATTTCTGGAGATAATAAAAAGCCACAGGGTACCATGTCTGGAGAATATGGAGGCTGGAGCATTATTCTAGGCCCAAAATTCACGAACAAGCAATGAAGTGTGAGGAAGTGTATTGTCATGGTGCAAAAGCCATGAATTGTTTTACCACAAATTAAGGCATTTTTTGAGTTGCTTCACTCTAATAAATGGCATGGAACTTGCACGTAGTACTCCATATTGACCTTGTGGTTCATGATATGCTATGCCAAAATTGAAGAACCATATGAGCTTAACCTTCTCATTCACCTGCACTTATCAAGCCTTTTTCGGTTCTGGCGATCCAGAATGCCTCCACTTGGATGATTGAGCCTTAGTTTCAATGTCATAACCGTAAACCCATGTTTCGTCACCTGTTACAACACCTCTCAGTAATTCTGCATTGTCGTTAACTTCATGTAGTGACTCCTGAGCAATTTCCATTCATCATTGTTTTTGTTCAAAATTCAAAGATTTTGGAACAAATTTTGCTGCTACATATTGCATTCCCAAAATTGAAAAATGTGTATGGCATGAGCCAATTGATATTCCAACATCATTATCTATGATCATAATACAGCGATCGTTCATAACCATTCTTCCACTTTTTCATCAATTATTGATATTCTGGGGTGTCCATCATCTTCAGTGTCTTCACGGCCATCTTTGAAACGTTTATACCACTCATAAACCATTGCTTTACTCATAGCAGACTCACCATAGGCCTTTGTTAACATTCTCCACACTTTGTTACACTATTTCACTTTTCACTCAAAATTTGATACAAATTCTTTGATCCATTTTTTTAACAAACAAAAATGCTGAGTTCATAAAACACATCTAATCTTAGCAGCTGCCACTGAAAAAGTAAACACTGAATACAACTGGAACTTATAATATAAAACATATTAAAAATATCTTTGACAATCGAGACTCTCCAAACCTGCAAAACTTAAAAAATCTTGTTGCTTTTTGAACACATATATTGTATATCTGGACATATTGTTAACAGGGATTAATTTGTTGACAGTTTGTTACTTGTCCATTGCGAGGTTGGCAAGTTTGTTCTTTGCCACAACTCAGCGAACAAGAAAGATTCTCGACCACCGTCAGATGTGCTCAGGAACTTCTACTATCACACAGCCATCCACCTACACAAGCAAGGTGAATACAATTGTTGCTTGATTGAAGAAATTTTAATGAGTAGTTTGAATGTAAGTGACTGAAGAGAACACTGTCTGTGTGCTGCAGACTTACCGCAGAAGGTGTTGGAGTCCTACTGGTGTTCGGAGTATCACAAGGTACACGCCCTCCGCTCCGGCAGCAACCTACTCTGTGTGCTATACTCATCAGCAGTCCCCACTCACACTATGCGGTGAGTCAT
Organism: Homalodisca vitripennis; assembly: GCF_021130785.1. Taxonomy (NCBI): domain Eukaryota; kingdom Metazoa; phylum Arthropoda; class Insecta; order Hemiptera; family Cicadellidae; genus Homalodisca; species Homalodisca vitripennis. Next base: position 67,019,553 of record NC_060209.1, read on the forward strand.
ACAAAGATACTTGAGTAACAAGATTCAGATCACTGGACTGTGTAGTGTCACTATTTAAAATTGTAGAAACTTATAACTGTTAGTGTTAATCCTAAGTGTTTAGGTTACTTTTTTGACACAAACAAAATAATTACACTCTCCTGTAATAGTGATTTAGCTTGTCTAACATTTATTTCTTGTTAGAAAAGGCATCTATTGTTTATGGTATTGTTTTGTTTGGCTCAGAATGAAAGTAAGTTTATAATAAACAAACTAACTTGATGTACAAAATCTTGTGAGCTATTTTATGCTGCTTAAAAATGGTATTGGCATTTGTATAACTTAGTAGAGGTTAGCCAATAAGATTGTCTTCTCAAGTTTTGAAAACTTTATTTGTGCAAAGTTTTATTAAATATATAAATTGAATTTTTGTAATGAAATGGTTTTTTGCAAGATTTAAAAGAGATATAAACATGTTAAAAAATCATTAATTCTGTGATCATGAATATGTTTTATAAAATGGGTAGTAATTAATTATAAGGTGTTTAATTTGATTTTATTTACAACATGGATATAAATATTAGACACTCTTTTTAACATGGTATATTTTTCTTTCAGTCTGATGACACAACAAACCCTTCAAGCCATTGTTGCAGACAAGCAGCTGTGTTGGTGAGATGACATTGCCTTAAAAAGCTGCGAAGGCCATTGAACAGTAGCATAATGACAAAGTGGAAGGAAGAGAACTTTATCATCCTACAAATATGAAAGAAGATAACTTTAAATATTAAATCTTCCCTTATTTGAAAATATTTTCAACTTGGATTTTGTTGCTATTAGATGGTTGCAAGAAGGAAATGCCAATTCTTTTTTATCTTTATTTTGTGTTTATATCTTTCCAATTGTATGAAAGTCTGCATAGCGTTTAAAAAGTACATAATCAAGTACATGAGTAAAATTGCAAAAAATACTTTCAGAAAAGGTACATTTAGGCTCATCCAATTGTATAGCATTGTAATAAACTGTGTACTGTTTAGTACATTGTTTGACCATTTAAACATCTCTTTTGTTCATTAAATTAACAAGATTTACACATAAAATTATTTTTTATGTGTTTACACAATGAATTAAAATTAACAGGCAATACCGGAGGTATTGGTAAATAACAGAAGTATACCATGAGGCCAACCAGTTTACGGTTTCAGCAGTTCTACAAACCGTTGAAAATAACCAATTAGATCCTCCTTGGTAAACTCCCCCCCTTGTCCAAACTATCAAAGATGGCGTAGCACTTCCTTGCTATTGCAGGACAGTCAAAGAGCAGGTGTTCAGCAGTTTTCGCCTGCTCGTCAAATTCTACATAGCAGATCCTCACGGAGAATCCCGTCTCTGATAAGATGCTTCCTCAGGTGATCATGTCCCGAAATTAGATCCACAACCCTAGAAGACACCAATCTACTTGAGGAAAGGTCAGATGCCACCCTGGGGTAATGCGACTGTAGGACCATTCTGCTCATTCTCAGAGCCGGATGCAGCCTCCACCTTCTCTCATGTTCAGCATGAACCCAATTTTAGACAGCCCCAAAGGATTCACGCACGCCTATAAATACCACAAAACGGTTTTAAACGCTATCATGTTGGACACTGAGTCCAAGTTGACCAGAGCATCAGCTCTTTTGTTCCCAGAAACCCCCTTATGACCATGAACCCAACAGTCACCTTGTAGATTTTATCAAGGGAAGAAAAGACTTTATATCAATTCCAGACAAGTTTGGTGTTGAACACACAAGAGTCCAATGCCTTTAATGCTGCCTGGATATCTGTGAAAATGCTAATTGTCTTACTCCTGTATCACAAACGAACATTCTCATAGTGGGGTAAGGAAAACTGTGGGATAAGGACCTACAGGAACCACCAGCTCCCTACATGGTCTCACTCCCACAATCCCAGTGCCTGTGCCATTTTTTGTTGTGTGCCATTTTTTGTTGTAGAGGCATCCGTAAACCATTCTAGCTCCACTGATGGAAGAGGTTTCTTCCCCTCCGACCGAGCTTTCCTATAAGGTACCTGAAGGGTTTGTCAAAGGAAAAATCTTCGAAGCATCTGATTAGAGATAATGTGCATTTCCCTAAATCAGGATGCTAATTTTGCAGTACTCCCTCTTTGCAACCCGAGGTCAACCAAAGCCCTGCTTGCTGAAGACAGTAGGCACTCTGCAGAGCAGACGTGTGATAGGTGGGTCTTGGGGACTTAAGCTAAGGCTTTTGTATTGGTTTTATGTCTCTGTGTTTAGCATGCATTAGTGTTGTGTTGTCGTCTGATGGCCAATAACGGAGGCCAGTTTGCCTTGCTATAACTGGAGCCTTTCTTAGTGCGCTGGGCACGGCTCTAGACTGCTGTCTCAACCTTGACCCCCTGGACACTGTCATATGAGCTATGATCAGGAGAAGGGTACTCTATCTTCATTTATCTGGGTAATAAGGTTTAAATGTTGTCAAGGTTTATTCTGTGGTAGAATTCCCTGAAAAATACAGTGAGGAAAGTTTTTTCTGAAGTAGTTTATTGCTACTAATATCCAGCAGTGTTGCTGAACTACACAACTCAACCTTGCCTGGCTCATAATTGTTATATACATATATGTAACAGAAATGTTATTGTTTTAAAGAATAATAGAATAAGTACATATTTTATTGTGGAAAACAACTGTGATATATTAGCTGCTCTCTAGATTTATATTACATTTATATTTTGTTTTGTTTTTATAAGTAAATATTTGTATAAGTAGATTGTAGCTGCACCTCTGTCTAAAAATTTGAATGACTCATTTCTTAAATTTAGTTTACTGAGTCTTCTCTATATACAGTTTTACCAGATGAAAAAGAAATAAGCACATACTAATATAATGTGATAAAACTAAAATTGTTGAAATTCAGGAAACAATTGTTTTTAAGTAAATAAATTTACTAATAAAAATTGTTAATAATTTTTAAATTTATCTTTATCAAGTGGTTATATATCAAGCAAGGTATTGCCTGTTGCAGGTTATGCAGGCAATAGAGTAATTTTAAAATGTGCAATTTTTACAACTTGAAAGTTACTTCATGTGCAAGTTTTCAATGATTAATAAATAATAATGTTTTATATTAAGTAATTTTGTTATATATTTATATCATATTTTAATAAAAACTTTCATATTTTTATAGAAATCGCTTATCATCATTCTCCCCTTTTTTAACGATAGTTTTATTGTTTAATCTCAAGTGATATTGTCTCAGCCGATCTAATCTGAAAAAATAACATTCTATTGCTTTACAGAAAAGGTGAGTGTTTTTGAACTTTCAACTTACTGTAAAATTTTAAACCATACTTCTATGTGTTTAACGGTAAAGATGAACTTCTTACTTGGAATTGAGTCAAAATAGTCAATAATGGTGTCATCAATGTCAGTTTCAGAGGAAATAAACCTACTGCAGAAGTCTTTTTTAAGTTAAAGAATAGAAGCCACACATAATAGGATCAAGTGAATAAGGCAGATGCCAATTTCTCTCCCAAGTTTGTGAACATTGTGAGATAAGAGGCATTATTTTGGTAATGTTCTAGATATGTAATATTTAAACTCTGCAAAACTTCTCCCAAACATTGTTGACTATAGTAACTTGCTGTTGTGGTCCTAATAAATTACAGAAAGCTGCTTTGAATTTAATAATCATGTTACAAAAATTGTAAGAAAATATTAATTTCTTCAAAATTAAAATCTATTATAATAAGGTATTTCATCAGCATCACCAAGGTTTATTTAAATTAAATTCAGTTTTAATTGAACTGTTTTTAATGTTCTAATAATATTAAAATATCAAAAGTGCTCAATGTATTTTTGGGAGATAGAGAAAAAGGGAAAAGTAAACATTTTATCATAATTATTTTATTTTATTTACAAGATGAACTAGATGTATTTTCTATGTTAACATATGCACAAGTAGGTGGCAGGCGAGGGTTGGAAGAAAAGTCTACATAAACATGATTGTTGGGATTGGGCTCTAGATAAGAGACGAGCTCAGCAAACGAAGGTCTGTCATCCGCTAACTCTGACCAGCACACAAGCATCACGGAATATCTGTTGGGTCAAATATAAAATAGTCACATTTACAGAAAAATTTAAAAAGCATTAACTATTTAAATAGTAGTTGATAATTTTAATATAATTTTATATAATACTATTGTCCATGATCCTAAAAACATTTTATATGCTTGAATCACAATGTTATGTAACTTACTGATCAAAATTATACTCACAAGTTTTGTGAAACTATGTCTGGTTTTTCAAGTCGAGAGCCATTTCTTAAATAATGAAGCAAGTCATAATCAGCCACTGTCGGGTAGGGGAAACCACCTTAAACATTTAACATTAAAGTAAAATAAATTGTGTACAAATATGGCAACTTCTATCATTATATTTTAGACATAGAATTTGAGTTTAAAAGCTATGATAGGGGTCTGGAAATTGAAAAGTTAAATAGTGTTGTAATTGTTGTTGGAACCCGTTGCAGTTTTACAGAAAATCAATATCAAATCATTTTGAAACAATTTCTCTCATTGTTAAAACTGCGTTTGTTTGTTATGAATGGTGAAAACTTTTAATGTGTTTGATAAAAAACATTACATTTTATAAGTAAAAAAACATTTAATACCCCGAAAAATAAAAATATCAAAAATTAAAATGTTTTTGAACGTATTTATAAATTGGACTTACATTTTGAATTTCACCAAAGTTAGACAATACATTTGATCTTTGTCTAAATTTAATATAAAATTAAAATTTATACACTGAACAAGAATGTTGAGATAAATGCAGTTCATGCTGATTGTTTAAGGATTAAGGTGCTATACATAGTAATTATATACTAAACATATTACTAAATATTTATTAACAGGTATTTAAATATGTAATTGTTAGTGTTGGAGTGGCAAGCATTCAAATATTGACAACACAGTGTGATAAAATAATTCACTAATTACAGTAGGGAATTGAATCAACCAGTGTTTTAGAATATCTCGTACACATAAATCCTGCTTGTAGCTATTGTTGGAAAAAGGTTGTTTTTATACCTATTTTTCTTTGTTTTGTAGCAAGACATTGTTTAATCCCTGATTCAAACCATAAAATTAGTTAAATATAATTTAAATGTATCAAAAAGATAATAAAACAAGCTATACAGCAGAAGTTATTGCTTGCTTTCCATGTAAATTTTGAGTGTTTTAATTTAATAACTGTAATAATTTCTTCTGTATTGTGCAAAAGTAAACATAGAATGCCATTGATTTTAAAGAAACTTACATTTTTTAAATAAAATAAAACATTTATTCTAAAATATCCGTGCTATTTAGAAAAATGAAATAATTGAAATACATAAGAATCTGTACACTAAATTAAAAATAACTGTATTACACTAAATTAAATATATGAAACTTCTTATCAAGTTTGCTATAGTATAATAATTATATAATGTGTTACCAAGGGTTCCAATTTCCCAAAGTAAGATAGCGAATGCCCATACATCGGATTTACTTGAGTACAGTGAATCTCTCATAGCTTCAATCGACAACCAGCGTAGTGGCACTTTTCTTCTACGAGTGTTTACATACACACCTAAAAGGATGAGATTTAAGAAAAATACAGAGAATTTTTTTAAAGTTAGCATCAGTGCAAATGACAATAACAGATTTAATGTGAACTAAATGTAAATGTATATTCTTTGTTTGGAGTTTGTTCTTGACAATGTAAGGATTGTGAATAAAACTGAATTTTTCTGGATATTTTCCGTTGTTTGGCGATACAAAAAAATCATGAACACAGATGTCTGGAAAAATCATGTTTCCTAATATATCTACTACTAGTATGTAAATTAGGATAAGATAAATACATTTAAAGTTTTCAGTTGAATTTTAATCTAGAAAGGATAATTTATCTACTACTTATCTATAGTTCTTGTCAGATATATGTCACCGATTGCAACTTAGGATTAAGAGCCGACTGGACTGGTGGCCATCTTGATTTTAACTTCATAAGAACAACATTAAATCTTATGCCCTTTTTTTGAAATTATAAGCATTCAAATTTATTCTAAAAGCATATAGTTTTTAAGAATATATAGAGGTTTCAGATAGAAAAAAATGGCTACTTCCTGAAACTATTTAATCTGGATTTTACGTCTTTTACTTATATCAGTAATTGAGGTCAATAAATATACATAAAATATAAAGAATAAACCAAACATAGATTGTAACAAGGCAAGAGATGCCAAATTAACTCTACACCTACTTTGATAAAATACAAAAATTTTGTTAACGTTCTAACAAGAAGAAAAATCATAACTCCTTTCCTAGAGAAAGTGTCAAAGAATCCTTTTAGTATTACAGAATAAACAATAACTGATAGTGAAATCGTTTATTATAAACCAGTTTCAAATTTACCTCTCCTTGATAGACCAAAGTCGGAAATTTTCAGGACCTTATTGTTGTCAATCAGAATGTTTCGTGCTGCCAGATCCCTGAAATAAAATTTTAGTTATTAATTTATTAACCCTACATCATACAAAGATCACATAATTGTAGCTGATTAATATTATTAATTTAGCAAACAATATAATTACTGTGAATGTAGAATTATTCAAAATAAAAGTACTAAGCAAATATACAGGAATGATTTTAGAATTATCATTTGAAAAAACTATCAATACACAGTACTGATAACACTAAATATGCTGACACCACAATGTTACCTGTGGGTGATCCTTTTGGCTTCTAGATGAGCCATGCCCCTGGCAATCTGCAGAGCGAAATTGTGCAACTCTCTGTGGTCCAGGATATAGTCCAGATCAGGACATTCTACTGGATGAGCTGAACAAAGCAATAACCATTAACTATATATATTTATAGAGTGATTCAAAAAGAGCACCATTTTGATGTATCAATTTATTCTAATAAAAAAAAACTAAATATAAATACACCAATGTTCATATAACCTTCCGATTTCACGTATGAAAAATGATTACATTCATTTGGCCTCCTCTACTTCGCTGGCGTCACCCACAACCAGAACTTGAAATACCTTAAATGGACTTAAAGAGGCTGTTCTCTCGTTTCTGTTCATTAATTAGTACGAATAAAAGAGTTACAAAATCATATGTAACACAAGTAATACATTTAATCACATGAATGTGATTAAATATATTACTATCTACAGTAATTGTTCAGAATTCATGTAAATAAACTTACGGTTTGAATACAAGTGTGAATTTAAACTTGTCATCACTGTGCTAGGTGTTGAATACATTCCATCAGACATCCTAAAAACAAATAAATAATTTTTTAGTCTATTATAAAATTAAGGGAACACTTTTTATGGATTTTATACTCTTTCTTACAACATGATGCTGAGTTTGGTTACTAGCTGTGTATACTACAAAAGAGATTGCATATTATTGAAAAATGTATAAAGCAATAAGTGTGATTACTCCGCTGAGTACTAGCGTATTTATTGTTATTAATATATTGATTCTTAATGGTTTGTTCGTTTTTATTATATTACTCCTTATATTGAACAAATGAAATGTAAGGGTTACGTCATGGTCATCTGTAGTAGAAGGCCACACCCATCGATATGGCAATCAACACAATCCTCTCCACTCACCGGCCACGACTGGACTTATTCGTTTAGTCGCTGCGGTAGTGTTTGTTAACATTTAGAATTTTAGCTTTCAGAGATTTCGCTACATTTTAGGGAATTAAGGGTTTCAAGAGTAATAGTAAATTACAAAATTATTTTTTTTAAATAATAAGGCAATTCAATTACAAATATCAGTATTTTTTCAATATTATTTACGGTTACACAAATGTTGTACTGTATAGCATAATTAAAATGTTATTAACACTTGACCACTTGAGTTATACTTGAGTTATATGTTATCAAACTAAGAAAGAATAGTGACTTTGGTCTTTGAAAAGAATGAATTTTGGTTATGAGGACCGTTAGATAATATTTTAGAGGCTCGATTAAGAAGGACCACTTCACACTAGGCAGTGAAGACGCCGAACACACTGATTTTAACAAGAGTTCACTAGGTTACACATAATGGGTTTATGAACAGTGCATATTCAAATAAAGTGCAGAAAATAAACAGTTACCTTTGTTTTCATGAGAGGTACCTAACCGTAGTCTGCTGTTGTTGAGGGCCAGGTTGTGATCAGTAAGTGTGGAAATAGGCTGCTGTCTTGTAGGTAGGCATGAAGACGGAAGATGTCCTTCACGGATTCACTCACGCACAATACGACCGCAAACGAATAGTTTATAACACTGTGGCCAGTCCTGTAGAGCACGGTAGACGCAGGTGTCCGGGAGCAGAGACATTCTGGTAGAGATTGCCAATCCAGAGCACTGACTTTAATGTTAATTTAAATGTACAACAAATAGAGATAAACTAATATTTAAATAAGAGAGTAACACATGGGGGAGAGAGTAAGTATGGTCAGCAGTGGCTAGAGAGTACATAAGTGTCCCAGGCGGGACCGAGAGTATAACGAGCAAGCGTGCCTACGCTTGCAAGGTAGGCAATTGATAAGTCAACCGTTGTGATTGGTTGGTGAGTTTACAGTAAACAGCTGATTCGGGAAACAATGGTTCATTGGTCTGTCACTGTACGTGAATATTTTAATCCAGTAAGGAATGGTATTGTAGGCACTAGGCCGCAGAAAGAGATATAGAATTAATGTAGTATATACAGTTTAGTAAATAAAGGCAAATATATATAGTATAAATTGCCAAAAAAATATATACATTATTATTAATCAATAAAAGTAGCCTTTTTCATATTAGGCAATAAAAAACAGTTATTTAATGCAATAATACTTAACATACCGGCCGCCTTGAATCACCTTGGGATTCAATGAGAGAAAGAGCAACATAGGCTCAAATTACAAAGGTTATAGGCGGTGGTAGAGTGACAGTTAGTTAATTGTAGAGGTGAGGTAAGAGAAACACCTTCACTGCTGGACGAGTGAGAGTTCCACTTGAGGTCTTGAGATGTACCACTCGAACTGTACCATCTTGTCCTGGAGTGACATCAGTGACCCGTGCAAGGGGCCAAGAGAGAGCGGGAGTATCCTGATGCACCAGGACGAGGTCTCCAGGTTGGAGGTTGCGGGAAGGTGTGCTCCACTTGAGGCGCTGCTGAAGAGTCTGGAGATATTCTCGCTGCCAACGCTTCCAGATACGTTGGTGCAGCGCTTGAACCAGCTGCCAGTCAGAAAGGCGGTTCGTGGGCATGTCCAGCAAGTTCTCTTCAGGCACGGAAACCAGAGGAGAGCCGATCAAGAAGTGTCCAGGCGTCAGTGGGAGAAGGTCGTAGGGATCACTGGAGAGAGCGGTGAGCGGGCGGGAGTTGAGCATCGCTTCAACCTGACTTGTGAGCGTCATGAATTGAGACAAAGTTAGTATGTGGAGTCCCATGACACGTTTTAAATGGTGTTTAGCACTCTTGATGGCACTTTCCCAAATTCCACCTTGATGGGGAGCAGCAGGAGGGTTGAAGTGGAATCGAATTGAACGGTCAGCAGCAATGTCTTGGACTTTGCGCTGGTCAGCCGTGAGGATTTTGTGTAGGGCATTTTTAGCACCTACGAAGTTTGTGCCACAGTCACTATAAAGGTCTGTGCACAGGCCACGACGAGAAACGAAGCGAGTGAGAGCACCAAGGAAAGCTTCGGTGGACAGGTCCGTCACCACCTCAATGTGAACGGCCTTCGTAACCATACAAACAAAAATACAAATATAGGCCTTAATAATGCGGACAGAGCGTAAATTATGAACCTTGAGCGAAAAGGGGCCACCATACTCCATGCCGGTGGAGAGAAAAGCTCGGGCTGGAGTAATGCGAGCTTTGGGGAGGTCGCCCATGAGAGGGGCGTTATTTTTAGGCCGATTCTTAAAACATGTGAGGCATCTAAAAATGCGAGATCTCACCACGCTGCGTGCAGAGAGGATCCAGACTTGCTGGGAGAGCAGAGAGAGAGTAAGCTGCGCGCCAGAGTGGAGATGTTTGACATGGACATGGTCAATGAGGAGGTCCACGACAGGGTGCTTCTTGGGCAGGATGCACGGGTGAGACACGTTCGGCGGGAGGTCAGCGTGGCGCAGTCTGCCGCCGACGCGGAGAAGTCCATCCGGACCCTGGAATGGGGCGAGGCGTTGAAGTCTGGTAGAACACGTCTTTCGGTCCCGCAGTAGAGCCAGATCTTCAGTGAAAGCTTCCTCTTGCACGGTCTTGAAAATTCGCAGCTGGGCGGAGTCCCGTTCTGTCTTGGAGAGAGGTCCAAAGTGGCGGTTTGGTGAACGACAGTTGTGGATAAAACGCAAGACGTAGGCCATCACTTGCAGCAATTTCCTCCAGGAAGAGTACTGGATGAGGAGGTCCCACGTAGGCGGTGCTGTGGCCAAGGCAATGATACGAGTGGAATGCTTTAGCTCCCCTAGCTCCTCCAGAGAGACCGAGTCCAGGCTGGAATCATGATCTGGCCAGGCCGAGGAGGGGAGACGCAACCAGTCGGGTCCATGCCACCAAAGGGGATGATCCACCAACTGAGAGGGAAGGATCCCACGGGAGGCGCAGTCAGCAGGATTGGAAGCACTGGGTATGTAGCGCCAGCACTCCATAGCCACAAGCTCTTGAGTTTGCGCCACACGATTAGCCACATAGGTTTTGAGGCGATAAGAAGGTGTTTTGATCCACGCGAGGGTCACAGTAGAGTCGCACCAGCAAACAATAGAACCAAACTTGCGGGTGGGAGCTAATTGAGTAACACAATATTTCACAAGTTGGGCCAGGAGATGAGCTGCGCATAGCTCCAGTCGGGGCAGCGTCACTCTTTTGAGAGGAGCGACGCGAGTTTTAGCCATAACTTGGCTTACGTGCACCGTGTCATTGGAGGTAGAGCGGATGTAGACTACAGCAGCATAGCCTAGTTCTGAGGCGTCAGAGAAACCGTGCAAGTCCCAGTGAGTAGCAGCAGAGTAGGGGATAGCACGAGGAATTGTAATAGTAGCAACGTGCTTAAGTTCAAATAAAAAGGCGTGCCATTTTTTGTATATTTCTGGAGGGAGCGGATCATCCCAATCTATGCCAGAAATCCATACGAGTTGCATGATATTTTTTGCGAGCATTATGCAAGGCGCCAAAAAACCACAGGGGTCATAGACTTGAGAAATGAGACTTAACACTTTACGCTTAGTGGGGTTTTCACAAGAAAAATTAAAATTAAACGTAAAAGTGTCAGTCAGAGGGGTCCATTTTAGGCCCAAAATAGAGAAATGAGGCTCCTGAGAGGTTTGCAGAAAAACTGGGATTTCCCGATGATCTTCAGGAAGGTGTTGCAGAAGTCTCGGAGAGTTCGAGACCCACTTCCGGAGCTCAAAGCCACCGAGCCGAAGGAGTTTGATGAGTTGATCTTGAAGTTCAGCGGCGAGTTCTTCAGTCTCAGCTCCGCAGATCAGGTCGTCGACGTAGCTCTGGTGTTTGAGAATCTCAGCAGCATGGGGGTAGCGGTGACCTTCGTCTTCTGCCAATTGATGTAGCGTTTTGATGGCCAAGTAGGGTGAACAGTTCAGGCCGTAGGTAACTGTCGTGAGCTTCAACGTGGACATCAAGTCGGTGGGGTGATCACGCCATAAGATCAGTTGGAAATGTTGATCGTCAGGATGCACCTTGATTTGGCGGTACATTTGTCTGATGTCACAAGAGAACACTACGTTCTGAAGGCGGAAGCGCAGAAGAATGTCACAAATATTATTTTGCAGTTTAGGTCCGGTCAACAGATTGTCGTTGAGAGAGAGTCCGGAACTGGTTTTGGCACTGGCGTCAAAAACGACGCGTAGTTTGGTGGTGCTACTTTGTGCCTTAAAAACACCGTGGTGTGGCAGAAAATAGTGGGGAGTGCTTAAGTCAGGAGTAGGGCATCCCTGCATATGGCCTAGAGAGAGATAGTCATGTATAAAATCAGAATATAAATTATAATACTCCACATTAGTGGGAGCGTGGAGCTTGCGCTCGAGTGAATAGAGTCTACTTTCAGCATGCACTTTGGAACTTCCCAGATGAGTAGTGGTGTCCTTGAAAGGGAGGCGGACCATATATCGACCCTCACGGTCCCTGGAGTGCGTGGTAGAAAAATATTCATCGCATTGAGTTTCCTCTGCAGACCTTTTACTGGGAGCAGGTAGTTCCTCTTGTGTCCAGAAACGCTGCAGAGAGGCGTGGAGGTCCACCTCAGCAGTCGAGAGAAGAGAGACAGCCATATTAGAGACAGACTGCGTCAGTGGTGTGCAGGGAGCCGTCCCCATCAGCACGAAACCAAAACAGGTGCCCAGGGCGTGAGGTAAATTGAGACCAAGAGAGTAGGTCTCGTGAGTAAGAATATGTGGAAATAGCGCTCCACCAATAAGCACGTCAATGCCACCAGGGAGGTGGAAGGTTGGATCAGCCAGTGTAATATTTTTAACCTTATTCATGACCTCCTGAGATATTTGCACTCGTGGGAGGTCTACAGTGATTTGTGGCAATATGTGGAACGAGTGCGGGGCGGCAACTGGGTGGCCAGCAAGAGTTTCCACGCCCAGAGTTAAAAATCCGCGTGTGTGAACAGAGGTTTGAGAAAGGCCGGCGACATTAATAGTGGCCGGACGGCGCTGTGTACCCAACAGTTGGGAGGCTTTCTCGCTAATAAAATTTAGCATGCTTCCTGAATCAATTAACGCACGAAAGACATAAGCTTGTCTGTTAGAGGCGGTGAGCTTGACAAGAGAAGTACCCAGAAGAACCGTGGTACTAGGGGCGAGGTCTCGATGCAGTGTGCCATGAGCGTGTAGTGTGGTGTGTACGGCCGGGCTAGGAGGTGAGAGCGCAGTGGTCGCAGGCGGAGGGCGGACAGCAGATGTAGGTGTTGCAGGCCGGCCGCCGTCACGGCCGTTCTCCACAATGGGACGAACGCGGTCCGACGTACTAACACTGGACCGTGTTGGCCGATCAGTGAAGTGTAGCAAGGTATGATGACGACCACGACATGTTCGACACGTGAATTTAGATTGACATTCACTTAATCTGTGCGTCCCCAAACAAGAAGAACAGCGGTTGTGCTGTTTAATAATCCCGTGCCGTTCTTGAGGTGTCTTTTGGCCGAAGCTGGGACAGCCATAAATTTTATGACCGCTCTGATGGCAATAAAAACATGATGGGCCTTGTTTATAGGCCGAGGAGGGTGGAGAGGAAGCCGCTAACAAGCTCACGTTTTTAAGAGACGATTTGGGTTTATCTAATCTGGGTTTTGACCCAAAATAAGAACTTGAAGCGTTCTTGGGGTCCACAATATTGTCATGTAGACTACTGTCCTCAATGTGGCTGCATTCCAGGTTGAGAAACTCAATTATTTGTTCAACCGGGGGCAAAGTATGAAGCTCTTCCTTTTTTTGAAACTGTTCTAGGCGGGTGACCATCCGATTATCAATCTTGCGTAATAACAAGGCTGAGAGAAGTGGGTTATTACTAGTGATGTCATTGTTTAATGCTTTAAGTGATTGCGTATGTTCGTGAAAAAGATTAAGGAAAGCACGAATATTCTTCACATCTGTGCTGGAGATGACAGGAAGGTCTAGTATTTGATTTAAATGTAGTGTGAGTAGACGCCTAGTATTATGGTAGCGATCCTTCAGCAGCTGATAAGCGATTGCATAATTTTGCTCAGTTATATTTAGCGACTTTATCAGAGAGAGTGGTTCGCCTGAAAGCACGCTCAAGAGATATTGAAATTTCATTACATCGCTTAAGTGCGCATTGTTGTGTACGGCTTGTTCATAAACGTTGATGAACGTACAGAAGTCCAAGGCAGCTCCGTCGAAAGTTTTTAATTCCAATTTCGGTAGCCGGACGTTGACTTGAGGGGAGGCAGGCGGAATAGTTTCGCTTTTATTAGCTTTAGCTTGTCTCTTGGTCTCAATCATAAGCACGTTAGCAGAAACGTAATCAACTAACTCGTCCACGCTCGCTAATGCGGAATAGTTAGGTGTATAGTCGGCATCTACTTTTAATTCCAACTCGTGGCACAAGTCTAATATCGCTGAAAATTCCTGTCTAAGTCTCTGAATAGATTTAGCTCTGACAAGCAACTGCTGAAGTATATTTGGATCGGAAGTCTTCTTAGTTAAATCATAGATACTTTGTATCTGAGAAAAGAGGTGTTCTCGCTTTGCATTGGCCACTTTAAGAGACATCGCCATGTTGAAAGTGTTTGTAGAAAATTAATCAATTTGAGTGTAAAACTTCAAAGGTGAAAAGTAAACAAAATATTGTCCTCTTGAATTGAGACAGTGATAAAAATAGAAACTAAATTATTTTCCTCTGAAGTATTTTCCCCAAGAAATAAGAAGTATCTAAACAATATAATACAATGAAACACAATTTAATAATATTGTTTAGTTTTTTGAGGTAAAAACTCAATAATAATGCAATAAGTAGAGTAGGCTCGTATAGGCCTATAGTATAGTTTTGTTTTGAGAAAATAAAATACACTGTTATGACAAAACGTAAACAAGACAAGTTGTTATTAAATAATAAACAACAATTAAGGTTACTGTTGAGATAAATTCAGCTATAATGTACTCGTAGCAAAGGCTCTGGAAACATTATGCGCACGTACTACATGTAAACTGTCAGTGGTAAAGTATGGTAGTGTTGTGACAGTAACCATAAACCATGCATACATATGCGTGAGCAATGTTCAAATATAAATTATAATAAACAATTGTGAGCAGTAAGTAGCTTTTTTTCTTTTTAAGCTGAGACTAGAATATAGTGTTGACAAAATAAACATTTAATTTTGCAATAAGGGTGCTCGTACGTATAGAGTCCTGCTCAAGGTAAAGTGTCAATAACCAAGATTGTTTATATTTAAGAAGCGTAACCTGCTTAGAATAATGCGTATTACAACAGTAATGCTGATAACCAACAAGTATTGAGAAGCGGTAACCATTAAAAAGTAATCAGTTCACCTGTGCTGTGACAGTCTGAAAGCTTGTTTGTCAACAAAACAATGCAGTCGACAAAGCAGAGGACAACAGCTGATATGAGTGGAGAGGGGACTGGAAAATCGATATGCACGTGATATTCACTTTGCAATCGTGAAAGAACCTGAAACCACGCTTTGAAATATGCACTGTATAGAGCTTATAAGAGTTGAGATTGCACTGATATTCACCAATGGACTAAAGTTCTTATTATCCGGCTCGCTAAGGACCATGAAAAGAATGAATTTTGGTTATGAGGACCGTTAGATAATATTTTAGAGGCTCGATTAAGAAGGACCACTTCACACTAGGCAGTGAAGACGCCGAACACACTGATTTTAACAAGAGTTCACTAGGTTACACATAATGGGTTTATGAACAGTGCATATTCAAATAAAGTGCAGAAAATAAACAGTTACCTTTGTTTTCATGAGAGGTACCTAACCGTAGTCTGCTGTTGTTGAGGGCCAGGTTGTGATCAGTAAGTGTGGAAATAGGCTGCTGTCTTGTAGGCAGGCGTGAAGACGGAAGATGTCCTTCACGGATTCACTCACGCACAATACGACCGCAAACGAATAGTTTATAACACTGTGGCCAGTCCTGTAGAGCACGGTAGACGCAGGTGTCCGGGAGCAGAGACGTTCTGGTAGAGATTGCCAATCCAGAGCACTGACTTTAATGTTAATTTAAATGTACAACAAATAGAGATAAACTAATATTTAAATAAGAGAGTAACACATGGGGGAGAGAGTAAGTATGGTCAGCAGTGGCTAGAGAGTACATAAGTGTCCCAGGCGGGACCGAGAGTATAACGAGCAAGCGTGCCTACGCTTGCAAGGTAGGCAATTGATAAGTCAACCATTGTGATTGGTTGGTGAGTTTACAGTAAACAGCTGATTCGGGAAACAATGGTTCATTGGTCTGTCACTGTACGTGAATATTTTAATCCAGTAAGGAATGGTATTGTAGGCACTAGGCCGCAGAAAGAGATATAGAATTAATGTAGTATATACAGTTTAGTAAATAAAGGCAAATATATATAGTATAAATTACCCAAAAAATATATACATTATTATTAATCAATAAAAGTAGCCTTTTTCATATTAGGCAATAAAAAACAGTTATTTAATGCAATAATACTTAACAGTCTTGTTCAATTAAAAAAAATCAAATCATTTCTCTTTAGTATAATTATTGAGTAAATATTTGCCTTAAAATAATATTGCCTTTCATATTTCTATATAATTTTCTACAATGACAACGATTTTGTAAGTTTACCAAACTACAATCACTATTAATTACTACATTGGACAAATAACAGCTTTTGATTATTGGAAGCTAACAATGGGTGTTAAAAATTCTCAAATAGTAAAGCTTGCAAAGCTCTGAAACATGTTTTGCTATGGCAAAAACAAAGTCTGAAGGATCAGATGTTTATAAATAAACATCTTCAATCTATGAAGGTTTATATTTTATTAACTAAAATTGAACACATCTCACATTTAATCTTCATATTTAAAAAAACTTAAAACATTATAATATAACATCATACAGTGGATACATAATTTTGACCGAAAATCAGCACATCACAGAATAGCACAAGATGCTTGAGGAATGGCAATGAAGTGTAAGAGCTAAACAGCTGCAAGCTGAGCTGAGCATGCAGTGCTGCCACTTTTCACTGACAGTGGCCTCTTACTACAGAGGGCCATGGTTAGGTCAATGTTTTAGTGAATTATTTGGAGTTCATTTTTTTTAATGTTTTTTGTGAACTTGTAAAGACATTAGACTCGTTTAACTTGGGAATCTAGGAGTCTTTCTCTCATTCAGTGGCATAACTGAGAGAGGTGGGTAAGGGAGATCAACTGTCCTCAAAAGCCCCAAAAATTAAAAAGAAATATGAGTATAACTACAATACAACTTGTTTGGAGTACAGAAGTTAAAGGTTTTACTCTGAATTAAGCCTATTTAATTTATTTAAATTTAGATTTATTCCATAACCCCTATGGTTTTCTCTTCAATCAGATTCATTCCCTCCTCCACCAAAATCCTAGTTACGCCTGTTCCCACCACCTGTATTTTAACTCCCTATTGATTAAACTGTCAACTTCCTGGAAAAAAGTTACCACCAGTCAATTTTATTGATGGTCAACAAATATTTAGCAATCATGTGAACAGACAATTTCTTAAATTTCAACAGCTTTTCATCTTTACCACATTGTGTAGCAATTATAGCCAATTTATGGGGTTACAAAAGTATGTTTTATATCCAGTCCATGATCTAGCCTTTAGTGGTAGGTCTTAAAGAGAGTGTGGATTGTAAATCTTAACACCTTCATTGTAAATTATATCATAGGAGTATATTTATCTTCACCTATACTTGGATTGAGGACAGTGATTAGTGACAGTAATGCGTCTCCTGTAAATAACATGTTGATAACTTCTATTCCAAATTAAAATTTGATTGTTGCAATGATATTATGTAATGCATTTGATGTAATGCAATGAGTCATCTTCTACTCTAACAAAAGATTATAAATTTATTAACTTTTGTAATTATTACAAAAGTTTGCAGTTTTTTCTGTTTGGACTCAGATGTTTCCAAAACTACTTTTAAATACCTTTCCAACTGTAAATGTTATAATTAATTTTTCCAAATGGATAATAGAAAAGAAATCAGACTCCAAAGCGTTAATAACTAATAACTTTGATGAAACTCACGAGGTAATAGACGGCTTTCTAGCATCCAGCTTCTGCCTCAAGTTGCGGAGATACTTGAGAAGATCACCACAGGGGACGAACTCCATGACCATACAGAGGTCAGAGTTGAGTGTACAGCAAGCCAGGAGAGATACGATGTTGGGGTGCTGACCTACCTTCTTCAGCATTGATATCTCTTCCAGGAACTCCTCCTTTTCTTCTGCCCCAGCAGTTCCTACGATAATAAAATACAATTGTAGATGTTTTAAATACAAATAGTGGACTCCATATAATTAGAAAACCATTATAATGTAGAAAAACATATGTGAACATTAACCCCTTAATGGCTTATTAAAAATGACTAAACTAAACTAAGAGTGCGTACTTTTTTTATTACATATTTTTTGTTTTTGGTCAGTTCTAACAACAAAAATAAACGAAATAATTATTTTAAAGCTAATAATTTGTAATAACAAACTATCTTTTGACTGTGTTTGTTAAATTTAAAATAAGCCTTTTAATTAGGGAAAATCAAGATGGAAAACTTTTTCACCAATTATTTACACGCACTGGTTTTGTAAATTCTGGTTTTAGTATTTTTTATGGTATGGGAAATGTTGAAACAAGGAGCAGCGCAAAAACCTACAATGCAATCACTGCACTGGCAACACGATTCTCGGCGCACATTGTGCATTGAGCAAACTACAAATCTCAACACATCATCTGATGGCTTATATCATTGGTGTAAGTCAATCAGCATGCCCGCACCATCAGTGACAAAACAGTAAACTATGAAGTGTTATTTATTTTACAGTTTCCTGCTAGTTGAATACCCACCTATCAAACTAAAACAGTTCATTGTTTCACAACAAATTAACTCGTTAGTGGCAGTTTTTTAGCCATAAGTCATAGACGAATTCACTCAACAAAGGCCGATAAGGGGTTAATGACAACTATTCTTAATGCCATACTGGCTTTGAATTATAACAATAACACCATTTTTAAATGTCTTTTGATAAATTTAGAACACACACAATAACCTTGAGATTCAGAATAAGTGATTGGAATAGTCATCCCTCTCTGCCCTCCAATCCATACCATTCTGTCTTTAAAAGTTGTCAAGTTGCTGAATCAGACCGTCATAATGATTCAGGACATACCATAAAGGAATTTCCTGTTATCTTGAACTTGCCTGTTGTAATGCATCATCTGTTATAACATTTGTTTTATGTTTGAGCTTCTGACTGGTGCTGGGTCTGTGATTTTAATGTACAACTTTTAAAAATTCAACTTTCACTTTCATGTTTTCATTGGTATGTTTTTTTTTTGTTTACTTTCTTCCATGTCTAACATTCTATTAGTAGTAGGATAGATAATGATTCTCAACAGTTGTAACTCATAATAATGGAAAATATATGTAGTCCTGTTACCTTTCAAACTATCCATTATCTATTAAACTACTACTAATATATAAAATACACAAATTAGAAAAATCAAACAAAAATTAAGACACAAACATCAAATTGAGAAATGTACAAAATAGTTCTTGATTAAACAAATACAAATCATATTTATTCAACAAAATTTGAAAACGATAAATCATTTCATTATGTCAAAAAATCATTCAATGATACAAATGTACAATGTAATAAAACAAACAATCCATTATTTTAAAATAAAGATTCGGTCTTAATTTTTTTAGTTATGTAAACTCTAAAATTTAAAGTCAGTTTGTTATAAAATTCAGCCAATTAAACTAATCTGTTTGTCTAATATTGTAATGTGTTTTTAAATTAGGGACATTTGTAAGTACCTGGCATACAAAATTTTGGAGTTAGTGTGTATAGATCATTTGCTTAGACTTTTAGAGCTTATCACATATTAAAATACAGTTTTATTCAGGTTTATAACAAATTTTTATTGAAATAGTTGTATTTTTTAATATGGCTCAGATAGGTTTTTGGAGCTGCTATGAACTTCAACACATCAATTCAAACATGTATTTAGAAATAAGGTTTTAGATTCTGATCCATATGTTGTAGTTGGTTGAAAAAGAATTATACATTCGTGAGTGAGATGTCTTTCTCGTTTGTGATTTCTGTTGTAGTGAACTTAGAGTGATGTTCATATCAAATAGCACAAAGCCATTATCACAGGTGGTAGGCAATCAGGTGAATGTGCACTGAGTCAGACCAGTACATTCATTTACAGCATTTCTTCGAAATTATTTGAAAACAACTGACCACTTGGTACCATGTGGTAAATAATGGAAACTATGAATACCGAAAACTAAGAAACTATTTCATGTAAGCAAAACCAAAAATATATTGCTTCAGATAGTTCCATAAATATATTTACTATACGTACTGGGTTATTTTGAATTTAAAATTTTGTATGTTTTCCTTTTTTTGTTAAATGTTGAATAAAACTTTTGATCATCCATCATTTTATAAATAACAGCGTACACACAATTTGTAATTATTTCTTCTAACACATAATCAATCTCAAGGTAGACAAAAAGTGTTCAATTGAATTTATTATTTTAAAATCTGCCCATTCCTAGAAAAATAACCTTTAAGTTTTTTCACTGCAACCAGACGAGAACCAGGGACACCTCTGATAGCTTCAGCTTTAGCAAGAAACACTTGTCCGAAAGCTCCTCGGCCAATTTCTCGTTGGAAGGTAAGGCGGTTGTAACTGATCTCAAAACCATCTGCCTCTCCTCGCTCCTTTGCATCCTGGAATAAATTTATATGTAATAGCAACAGTTATAATTCAGAGAAATATCTACTTATAACTTAATAAAAAATTGCGATTGTACAAATAAAAGTGTCACATTATTTTGACATTCTATTAGAATAAAGCATTGTAGACCACTTTACCTCAATTTCCTTTTCAACATAAAGAACATTCCATTCACGAATGGAATTACGAGTATTTCTTCTAAATACTCTCTCACTGAAAAAAATACAGGACCTTATATTATATAAACATAAACAGTGTCAAATATATTACATATTTACATAAAAGATATTGTATTTCTATGATTTCACACTACCTAGGAAAGTCTTTTTTGCACTCAAGGTCCCAATTTAAATAAATATATGTATATAATATATATATATATATATATATATATATATATATATATATATATATATATATTTATTTATTTATGTATATCCACTGAAAATATTTTAAATTATTTTTGAAAAATATTGATTTTTTCCAGAAAAATATGGTTTAGGATAAAAAAGTCGAAAAACAAAAAAGTCAGAAAATAAAAACACATCTACTTGTTTATTTACAACATCTATTACAAACCTAGTATATTATGTGAAATTTGCCCAAAATCTATCTGCTTATTTGGTCATCAACATTATGTTTAAAAACAACATTCTTAAGTATTCATGGAAATTCTCATTCAAGGCATTGTTCTGATTTAGAAATCCCTAAACAAATTTAATATTTTCCCAGAAAACCAGGAGTGAAGTTTTTCATTATGTTACTTTTTGCTATACTATAAAATAGTAATTGAAAATAAAAAGATACAGTTGGTCACAAAACAAAATCCAATTGTAAGCTAATTAGTCAGCTTTAAATGAGTAAGCAAAATTGGCTAAGCTTTAATGAATCCTATCATTTGTGGGGCTGTAAAAATTTGATTTCTGTATATCTATTCACACGATATCTCGAAAACAAATTAAAATAAAGACTTAAGATTTTGAGAAATCTTTAACAGTTAGAAGGTTTAAAAAAGATAAAAGCTCAATGTCTTCTGTTTATTACCTGAAACCGTAATACTTGCATCGTCAGCATAAAGGCATATTGAGCCTCCACCTGGAACTGTCCCAGGGAGCCCCTTTAAATAACAGAGAAATAAAAGAGGGCCCAGGATAGAACCTTGAGGAACGCCATGTTTTACTATTTTAAATTTTGAAAAATAGGTTCTAATGTAATTATATTGACTTCCAGCATAGTTTAAAATGTGTTGAATTTTAGTACACTGCTGTATATTCTTCAAATATGACCTAGACCAATTGTATTCCTTGCCTTTTATATTCAAATCACAAAGGACATTAAGCAACCCATCATGTGACACACTGTCGAATGCTTTGGTAAGATCAAGAAAAATTCCAATAACTTTTTCATTTCTGTCAATTGAGTCTATAATCGATTCAATAAATTCAACACTTGCTGTAGCTGTGGATCTGCCTGGTCGAAAACCATGTTGCTCGTTATCAAGTAACTGATTTAGTTCCAAATATTTCATAAGCTGATTATAAACTACTTTTTCAAAAACTTTTGAGAATACGGGTAATAATGATATAGGTCTGAAACTTGATGGGTCAGTTGTGTTTCCTTTTTTATGAAGAGGTATTACCTTAGCAATTTTTAATTGACATGGGAAGAAACCAGAAATTAATGATGAATTAATAATGTGCGTGAGTGGCCTGGAGGTGAGCGGGAACGATTGTTTTACCAAAGCCATTGGAATATCATCAATACCAGTCGAAAATTTATTTTTAAAAGCCATAACAATTTTTTTAACTGCATCTTCATTAACAGATTCAAAAGTGAATCTTCTTGAATTTTGTGTTTTAAAGGACAACTCACTAACAATTTTAGGTTGGATGTTCGGAATTACTAAATTATCTACAGCATTTACAAAAAAAATCATTAAAAATATTGCTGACAAGGTTTGGCTCTGATACAGTTTTGCCCTCTACAACAATATGTATATTTTCATTTGTTTTAATAGTGTTGTCAACTTCAGATTTTATAATTTGCCATGTAGATTTTGATTTATTTGTAGAATTCATTATTTTATTATCCAAAAATTGTTTTTTCATCATTAATTTGCAATTTAACTTCCCTTTTTAACTGTTTAATTTTCTGTTTTAAAATCTCGGTTTTCAGCAATCTATATTCTTTTTCAAGTTTCACAATTTCATCATTTTTAATTTTAACATCATTTGAAATCCATTTAACATTGTTATTTTTTTCTATTGTTAGTAGTTTGGGAAAGATAGTTTCAAAGGCATAAGCAAATTTACAATAAAAAACATTGTATTTAGTTTTAACAGTAGCTTGATAAACATCTAACCAATTTTCATGTGCCAGAAGTTTAAAAAATAAATCTGTGTTAGCCTTCGTAACTTTCCTACAGTATTTTTTAGTTTTATAACCAAACTCATTTTCCAAACCATAAATTTCCAGCAACTGTCCATCATGGTCTGATAAGTGTGTTATTATACCCGATATTTTTAACTTTTTACATTTAATGTTAGTGATAAAGTTATCTATTACAGTTTCGGGGTAGCTGGTGCAATACGATATCTGCTGAAGGGTTTTTGAGCTCAGCAGCCACACTCAGTGATGTTACACACTGCTCTAATACCATACGATGTTGCCTCATTTCTCTCGTAGCTCCAACAATCATTTGACAGATCTTTTCCTTCCCAAGCTTGTTGAGGTGAAGACCGTGTTTGGTGTAGAAATGTCTAGGCAGTCTGTGAAGAGACAGTATAGAGACAGCTTCAGCACCAGTAGACCATTTCATCAAGTTATCATTGATGTGTGAAATTTGTTCATCTAAATGTGGTTTGTCGTGTCTCATTGTTAAGGTTGCCAGTATGAGATTTGTATGTTTAGTAAAAGTATGCACTTCTATAAGTTGATTGACGATGCTATTAGGTTGTTTTTTACCCACATCATTGGTTCCTCCAATGACCACTACATAGTCGTTAGCGGTGAAACCATGTGTAAGCTGCTCAATGTCACCAGTCACATATTGTAGTGGAGCTCCAGGTCTCGTTATCACAGTCACATTATCAAGTGATCTACTTTGGACCCCTCTAAACAAGTTTTTACCATGACTGTCTGATAGAATCAACACTTTACTTTGGAGTTCTGTGTTATGTGCAGAGGTTCTTTGTGTTTCTTTCTTTTTATTAGTGTTAATATTGTTAAGAGATTCAATACCTGTAGAAGTTGTATTTTTAGTCGACAGTGGGGGAAAGTCTCTCATATTGAAAACATTTCATGTCTCTGAGTTTCCATTGTCAATTTTGTTTAAAATATTAAAACTATTTTTCAATTCTATGAGTCTACTGTTGTTAGGTAAAGCTGCTGCTTTAAAAGTTTTGCGGGGAACAGTAAAACTGGATTCCTTGCTTGGAGGTGTAGGATCTTCATTGTTGTTATCTGCTTGTAGTACTTTTATAACAGTTTGAAGATTTGTCACTTCATTCTTAAGAGCTTCATTTTCTTTCTGTAGAATTTGATTTTCTTCATTAACAATTAAAAGAGACTGGTTTTCTTGTTCAAAAACTTTCAAACGTTCAAATGAGTTATTGGAGAGTTTGTTTGAATTAATATATTGTTGGGTATGTTTAAAAATGTATAAAATCCCCTTAAATTACCTAATAATTACCTAAAGCAATAACTGCCTTGATGTAAAAATGCTTTAACTTACTCTGTAGAAGGCTACATAGCCAAATCTTACTTTTTCAGTGAGTGTCAAACTGATTTTTATGTTTTAATATATAAATGATAAATTTATATTGATATTTATTGTGACGCTATTCTTGTAATCTGTTACATGTCTGAATAAAGAAATTTTGAATTTGAATTTATTTTTACATAGACAAGAACAAGTTCTATGATGGTGTGTGTCCACCCATGGAACTTGGCTGAGCGTTATTCAATTCTATCAGTCATACAATTTCTTTTTTTGACTGCGAGAGAGAGAAAAATTTCTTTTCTGTATGATGTCTATCTGACTGCAGGACATTTCGAGAATGAAATGAGTTGTAGGTTTGAAATTTTGCATGCAACCATAGTGAAGCCTGTTACAGGAAATATGGTGTAGTTTACTCCTACCTTGTAGTATAAACCATATTTTCCATTTTATTAATTTTGATGTTTTGTGCTAAAGAAACGAGAATGAGTTAAAATGTTCTATTACATTATTCTATAGCATTATCTAAAGCTATTTCATTAGCAACGTTTTTTGTCACATATGAACAATTTGTATTCATAGTTGCTTAGTAAGAATTGTTCTAAAGTATAGAATAATACTGGAATCATAAAAATTAAGTAGTAATAACTTGAATTTCATAGAAAGATGGGAATAATATAATAAACATTATTTTTCAAATATATTACCTCTTTATGTTGACTGCTTTGTAAAAGAAACCACAACTGGCAAAATGAGTGTTGTCTTGCTTAAGCTCAAATAAATGGAAATATTTCTGACCAAATAGTAATGCAATCAGACAGAAGAGTAACAGAAATAATCCAACAGGCAGCAAGACTATCCAGAGTATCTGAAACAAGACCATAAATTGTGATATTGCTCTCAAATATAATACTGTACATAATTAATAATGTAAATGTAAAATAGAACACGATTCTTGTAATTCATATTTATTCAGTAGCAAAAAATGCCCTTCAGGCATGTAAGCTGTCATCAAAACATTCCAAACTAAAACTCTTACAAAATAAAATATATTTAATAAATACATCTATTCCACTGTCCACCAAACAAATATTATAGTAGCCTAATTAGTCTGATGTAATTGTAGCTTAAATTGGTTTATATTCCAAGAGGTTCAGATAAAACAAAAATATATCCCAAATGTTTAACACCTTCACTGCAACAAGAATCATATACTGACTTTAGGACAGGCTGAGTAGTAGTAATGTGCTGTTAAATTGTGTTGTTTGTTATTATTATATATACGAAAATACTTAAGCTCAAAAAGTACAAAATAAATAGATTTTGTGAATAAATAGATAGATAGGTTTTGTTTTCTATACAATGATTAGTGAATATTTCCTTCCAATTTTATTTTTATACCTAATTATAATAAATTAGGTTAAATAGAAGAATGAGGTGGCAGGCAACTCAAGTGGTAGTACTCAACAATGTTGTTCGCAGCTTTCTTACTTGTAGTCTTCTTAACATTCATCGCCATATTGGCTGAAGAGAGTTTTGATAGTAAAATATTGGAAATGAGTTATTACTTTGTTTGAACAGCTTTCAAAATTGTGGGGTAGGGAAATCAATTTAGGTTTAAATAATTATTATATTTTAAATTAATCTGATTAAAATTAAGAATGTGAGGATGAGGTGGATGGACATAAAATTAATTTAACATGAACAAAATTGACTAAGAATAACATTATCTGAACATTATTTTAAAGTGATTCATGTTATTATATTTCTAAGTGATTTATGTCATATTTATGACAATAAGAGATGTATGATTTATAAAATGTCACAATCATCTGCCGCAGTCAGTGTGTTAAACTACGATACATCTCTAGCTGTATTATATATTGAATTTTTCAGAAAGGATATGAGAGTTTTCAAGACATATTTATATATGAAAAATATTTTTATAGTTCAAATATATATTTTTATAATTCTGAATTTGTACTCCTTACATGGAAAAGTGACATGAAAATTCAGTCTATAAGAAAGTTTCATCTGGTTTTCTTGGCCCAATAAGACTTTCCTCTTCTACTACTACTGTAATGTTGTTTATAATTGGATTCCCAGAGAGGTTTCTTAATGTAATATGTTACAAGAGTAATGAAATCACTGCACTTGGGAACTTCAGCATAGCTAAAATCCAAGGCTTAAAAAGGAACTAAAGAAGACAAGTTTAAATCTTACCTCCCTTTTTGTAAACACAGCTTGACTATTCTCCATATTGTCTCCAACTGCAAAATAGTGATATGCTCTAAATAAAAAAAGATAAATTACTTGATTTAGTTAATGAAAATAAAAATAGTATTCTGGGTATGAAAAGCAAGCAATATATAAATACTGTACCTATAAGGTCATTTCATTAAGTTTAAATCCTTCACTGTACAAAATTGCTCAGTATTACTGTACAAAACAAATCAAATTTTTTTTACTAATTTTTCAAGCATTCTCATATATTTCTACTAGTTTGAATTGATTTTGTCCAAATGACTTCTACAATTAATTAAAAACATTAAGATGTTCAACCCTGAAGGTTTTTCCTACCAGAAAAAGTAAGCTGTGTCTCTGGTCCTAGACAATGCTGTAGGTCCACTACTCGCACGAGGGCTGCGTATCTGTTGGCACCACTGGCTGTGTAAGTCTCATGGTACATGTCTGCGGCTGAGACAGGCACACTGCGGAACCAGCTGAGGTTGTACATCGCAGAGAGAGTGCCACTGATCACTTCGGGACCTGCCCTGTGCAAAGACTCAGCACTTCACAAGTCAGAAGAATAAATACAATATTGTCAAATTATAAACATATGACACATTTTGGACTTTCCTCACATGTTATATTGTATGTCTTTTTAAATGTGATCTTTTATATTTAACTATTTGTCTTTGATTGAAATAAATAAATTATTACCACAGTTTAAAACGAATGTGTTATTATCTTCTTATAAATAAACATTAATGGCGAAATGTGTTGGTAAGCGCTAATCTCGATAACGGCTGGACCAATTCGGTTAATTCTTTTTGTAAAATGTCCATTGAAATCCGAGGAAGGTTTTTATGAAGAAAAAGTTAAGAAAAGTTACCTGGAATATTTTGAAATTCAGAAAAAATTGTAGTTTTTACGTTTCATAATTCAAATTAAACTGGCACTAAACAGCTGTTGACAGCTTTAGTTCGACAAACTTTCTGAAACATCTGTTTACATTTAAATTTTATCAATAATAAGTAAACAGTGTAAATAAGTAAAATCGGTAGTGTAATGCAGATAGTAAATAAAACATTAATATATAAATTTTACTCCAGATTGCGCCAGTGATGAATTAAAATCATCTAATGCATTAAATACTGTTATAAAACTAACCTTAATGAACAAAGTTATGAATATTTTCACATAAGTTACTTTAAACTGGCCTTGACATTATGATATTACATTTTAACAATGGTTTACGGAAAAACAGAGAAATGAATTTTAACATGCCTCAACGATTCATTCTTTCCCTGGCTTCAGTCCAAAAAACAAGTGTAACGCAAAACTTTAACAACGATTATTTTGGAATGTTGCATAACCTTAATAAGGATTTTCCTCTTGTACCGAAAGTACATAAGAAGTTGGTAGGACCCCCTAAGTTGTAATAGGCTTTTCAGTCCTACTTCAGGATGTATTTTCTTCATCAGGACAAGGCAAACTCAACTATGTAAACACGATTTTGACCAAAATAGATTTCCGAGAACTAGATAATCGAACGTATTTAGTATTGATTGAGGCAATATGGCAAGCTAAACTGTGACATAATAGGTAAGTGAATTTAAACGGTCTTAAGTAGGCACTTTTTAACCGAAGTAGGCATCTCGGTTTTTACGAAAGTATGTACATTTTTCTTCGTCAGAACAACAAGGCAAACTCTACTATGGTACTGGAAATATCTTAGACCTGAAATATATGACAAGGACTGGAAATATACGCTTTTTGACCGAAGTAAGTTTCCGAGACCTGTGTGATCCGAGATTTGTGTTTTGTTGATCGGGATGACAAGGCAGATTCAGCTGTGACATTATGTATATATTTAATTAGAACCAGAAATGCTCCTACATGTGCCAAACATGATATAATAATTAAGTTAAGCTCTGATACTATTTACCATGAACTTAAATAATATCTACCTGATGTATGCCTACTTACGTTTTAAAATTTGTATAGGACTCCCATCATATTACATCATAATTGCTTTTACTAAGTAATATAAGGACTTTGGTTCTAAAGATTACGTGCGAAGCCGTGGGTAACAGCTAGTTTTTGTCATAAAGATAACTTGTTTAAACTAATGACTACAATTTTAGGAGCATAGATAATTTATTTATATTGGAGAGTATAAGGTTTTCGTAATTCTATGCTACCATTTCTACAAAAATAAATTTTCAACTAAACAATTCAAAAGAAAAAATGGAACAATTCAAAAGAATAGCCCCCTCTGTGAGTTTAAAAAAGATATTTTTATTAAAAAACTAATTATCGTACCATACAATTAACTTAAGGAATTAAACTTTGAGAGTGAGGAAATTCTTTCCAAACATTTTATTTTTTGTTGTATCGAAATGAAAAAGTTCTTGTTACAGTTACAGTAAAGGCAAACTAAAATGAAAGTGGCCCCTCCTGACAGTCAGTACTGGATCTACCCTTGATTGATACTTAAAATATTGATTCCTTTTAATTGTCCAAACCTGTGGATGAACTATTCAACCCTGTGTAGCTTTGGTGATCATTTTATTTTATCTATAAATTTATATTCATATAGTTGCACTAAAGAATTCTAGGGATTGTTTCTTTAAGCATTTGAGACTAGTGATATTAATGTCAGTGTTAGACAGAAAAGTTATAATGTCAGTATTGTACTTTTGAGACAGAGCCTCCAAACAGTGGCTCTATATTTGCCTGCCAATCAGAGACCACTTTCTGTAAGTAAAGTTTTACTAGAGTTGGCTGACATCAATAAAGAGTTCTGTTATTTACTCTTCTCTTTCAGTAAAGGAAAAGGTTAGGTTGATGTAATTCAAAATTCATAGTAAATGCTCTTTGAATTGGAACAGGTAAGCATAGGAATTGTCATAATGGCAAGAAACAAAGAGAAGGAAAATTTTATTTTCTGGCACTCTCTCCTCAGTTATCTTTGATCAACCTGACAACGCAATGACCTCTTGTCTCTTACAACCATAGTTACTATCAGCTCTCTGTAGAGTTTTTACAATTTCAGAATGTTTAACTATCCTACTTTCATTGTAAAAATACTTCCTCTGAAAGCAAATTAATCAATGGGAGTGGCAACTGCTACAGAGACAGAATATCAGAGGATAGATTATTTGAAACATGTCTAATAAGCACTCACTGTCCAAAGAGAACTAGAGTAAAAGTCCATGCATTTTATCTTCTACATGTAGTGAAAAAACTGCATGTACTTAATCTATATTTTTAACAGATTTATTAACTTTTATTAAGGTGGGCAGCACACTTGATCAGAAGAGAGGAAGGAAAATGGTAACGAAAATATGGAGAGGTGATCCTGTGGGACATGAAAGCAATGTTGGAAGGACCAAGTAGAGAGGAACCTAAAGAACCTCGCAGGAGTGGAAGAGGATGCTGAAGGCTAGTATAGATGGAGGCCACCAGTTGATGAGGCCACAAACCATCGTGGGTGTCCATGGCCATGGGAGTAAGGAAATATATTAACTTAAATTAAAAAAGTATCAATGTACCTGAGAATAAATGAAGATATATTATGATGCTCTGCAAGAAGCCATGTGATGTTCAATACTTGGCTGTCAACTTGTTTAACTTGCAACTTTGGACTGGGAAGCTCTGATGCATGGCGACAGCTACAAATTTGTTCTACACAATCTGAAAATATTCATTAACATATTAATCACTTTATCATTAAAAAATTGTATTCAAATCTATTGTTAAACAGGTATTGTATATACTTAATGAGAAAATTTCAATGTCACCAAGAAATGGGAAACTTACCAGGTATTTTGATGTCTAACTCTGTGTAAGTTTTGCCATCATGGGGATTAGCTTCCAGCCTAATTCTATAATTGCAGTCTGGAGCTATTAGGCGAGAGTTGGACTCGTGCACTCCCATAACCAGAGGCTTAGGTGAGACCATCCAGTGAGTACGGTTCTACAAACATAACAAACGTTAAGTTAAAAGTATTTAATAGCAGTATTCCTGTGTTGATGTAAACAATGTTAGTAAAAACATTGACCTCAATTGTTTTTTTAGATATCTCTCCCACACTTTTCACAACCATACAATAGTTGAGTTTAAAAAAAGTTTTTAGTTCTAAAAGCCAGTTGTTTATACAAGTTAAAAAGACAATAAACAGGTAAAGTCTTGACATTTTATAACAGATCCGTTACTTTTTTCCCATTCAATGTACTTGTTGAAAAAAATGGGTTTTGATTTTAGAAAAACCAATAAACCCAATACCTGCAAATATTTGATATCTTTCACAGACATTAAAGAAAAAAACATGTTCTAGAGATTAAGTGAAAGAGAGGAATTACAGGTTTTAGTTTCACCTCAAATAAATAAAGACATTTCCCATTTTTTTCTCTCCTGGCTTCTTTTTCCTTTGTTACAGTAAGTGACTGGTTTAGAGGTTTATCACTGCTTCCAACCAGCAAGCATACTTTGATATTTAAACTGTAACGTTATTAACCTAAGTTAATATTCTGTAATAATTATTTGTAATAATTCTCATTCTGTAATAACCACAGTTTTTTTTTTACATTGTTTAAAATAAATTTAGTTTGTATAATTTAGAACACTAAGTTGACTTTCCCCATTCAGTGTAAAAGTGTCAATGGCAATACAATTCTTAATTATTGGTTAGCCCATTAAAAATGGCTGGTGATTAAAGATAGAGATTAAGAATGCTAATAATATTAAAAATGGAATAAAATAAAACATTAACAATAGCATAAATTGTATCTGTTAGTAATAGAAGAAGTAAAAATTTTTTATTTACTTTTAAACCTACAAAGTGTTTTATAAATCACCGATGCCTCAATATCACAAAAAGGAAAATAATGCAGAGTATATCTTTATTTTTTTAATTATTTAAGTGAAAAATTAGTGCTCTATGCAAATAATTTTATAATTAGCCGTAGTATAATAACAGTTAAAAAAAATTGCTGTAAATCAAATGAAATCTAAAATCTGTTATAAAATAAAATACTATATCTATTACATCTGGATAATCTTTATAACAAAGGAAAGGCATACTTACAGCATCCTCAATGAATACATAATAAGGCTCATTGGCACAGTGGGGATCAGATTCATTCAATGGTATCACGTGTAGATTGTAACTGCTAGCTGGTACACCATCTGGTGAAAAAGCGCAAATGATTATTGCACTTGTTTATACCATAAACACAATCTATAGCTTTATTGCAGGAATATCTCTTGCAAATCTTGTATACTTGCTTCACTGTGTTCTCTGCTTGTTTCTGTTTAAGATAAATGAAACAAACATCTTTTGCTTTAGGAATTTAGTTCATAGCAGAAAAGCATTCAGAGAATATTTGTACCACAATTGTTTTGTATAAACAAAGTTTGGGTTTATAACATTAAGAACATTTATTATTAACATGCTCAGTTTAATTACACCACTTAGTTTAAAAAATCGTTTTGGTCCTTGTAACCTCTTTGCTCAGCACCAGAGAGATTTCATTAATAACAATTAAACTGTGAAATGAAAAATCTAATAGAACAGAAGTTTTATGAATATATATTAATAATTTCGTATAAAATTAAAAATGATAAGACTAAATATAGGTTTTATAAAATTCATATTTCCTGAGGGATCAGTTTTGACCCATTATTAGTACAAAAGCATGGTGAACTACTGGCTTAAGCTGCTGAATGTTCTGAGTATACAGGGTTTTAATTGAGTCCTGATACGCCTGGATATATTCAAAATGGATTCCCCTATCTTGTGACGTATCATTTTAATGGTCTATGTAATAGAAACACAACGACATGAATAAAACATCTCTACAACGTTCCCAGCAAAAGTTATGGGCACATAATGCCTTACAGCTCAGGGTGGATATATTCCAAACGGATTGAGATATCGATGTACAACCTTCACCAAACTTATTAAAATACTTTTTTGGACTTTTTGAATGATAAAAAAATTCCCTCCTTTTTCAAAGGTGGTTATGGGAGATAATTTTAAATTTTCTAATCGCAATCCCTATCTTGTGACATGTCATTTTGAAGATCCTATTCAATAGCAACACAATGACAATAATAAAACACCTCTTTGCCGTTTTCAGTAAACTTTTTGGTCGAATAATGCAAAAAATAATAATTTGTAGAGATAATACCAATGTCTTGCACATTTCAACACGCATTATACATGATATCTTTTAGTAAGACTTTGAGGTGCCCAAATTGTCAATCAACCTTAATTTCTTTTAACTTTTCTGCTTTACCATTTGACTACAACTTTTATATAAACCAACAGGTTAGGTGCTAGAAGATAAAAAAAACTAAGAATACTGGATCTACAGATCTTCGTTTGCTATTTTCAGGGGCTATTAACTTAAATCAGTTACTATCCTATGAATGAATCCTCTCTCTATATTTGTCCTCTCTCTCTCTCTCTCTCTCTCTCTCTCTCTCTCTCTCTCTCTATATATATATATATATATATATATATATATATATATATATACATACATTACAGGAATTATTGGGATTTTAAAAGCAGATCTTTGACAACAACATATTACTTTTAAGGATTGAATGGCCTTTAAAACCCATTTCTTAAAAATAGTATTAAGACAGATTTAACCACGATTTTGTTGTGTGTTTGAACAAATTTAAATTGTGTATAAATTTATGACAGCTGACCTTTACTGGGAATCCAACTAACATTGAGCTGCAGCAGTTTACTGGTGACATTGAATGCAGAAATTGTTGCTGACAGATTGGTAGGACTGGCTGCGGGAATAAACATATTAGGTGGAGACGTATCTCTATCTCTCTCTGACTTTGTGCTTGTTCCTGTAGGGATATCCTGCAACATTCCAAATATAAAGTTTACCTTTTTTTTAATAAAGTTAGTGAAACTGTACATACAAATAGTAAAGTGTGCTTTGGTGGTGTGTTTTTTGTACAGTGTACCTTTTGTATGTGTAGTGTCAGAGAGGGCTTCTTAGCCTTAACTTTGCCTAGAGAAATAAGACATTATTTTTTATATTTTTATGAACACCTGCTATATAAGGCATACTATCACTGTGGTATATAAATTGTTATATACTACATTAGATAGCAAAACATGAACCATTCTATTTACCGATGAAATTAATCTTAAAATTATTAATACACATCTTCCAGAATTAAACAGACCATTGGGTGTAATCATGAATTTTTAAAGAAACTATATTGTCATACTGCATCGTTTTCACTATTGTAAGTTCATTTTTAAAACGGAGTTTAGATTCACAAAATAAACAATGTTAGTATTAATAATTCAATAACATTCCAAGATTTCATTTTTGTAGTGCCTTAACTTTGCCTAGAGAAATAAGACATTATTTTTTATATTTTTATGAACACCCGATATATAAGGCATACTATCACTCTGGTTTATAAATTGTTATTTACTACATTAGATAGCAAAACATTTTCAAAAGCATGAACCATTCTATTTACCGATGAAATTAATCTTAAAATTATTTATACACATCTTCCAGAATTAAACAGACTGATTGGGTGTAATCATGAATTTTTAAAGAAACTATATTGTCATACTGCATTGTTTTCACTATTGAAAGTTCATTTTTTAAACCGAGTTTAGATTCACAAAATAAACAATGTTAGTAATAATAATTCAATAACATTCCAATATTTCATTTTTGTAGTGTCCAACTTTAATTTTGCACTCATTGCTCTCATTTAATCATCTTATAGTTATAATGGATTTGACCTATATTTAATTTAAAATATCCACTTGTTCCTCAAGAGCCCTCTTCTCAGAAAGTTTCCATAAATGGCATAAAATGATAGTTGTGTAGTTTTGGTAAATTAATTACTGGTAGTTTTACAACACATGTATTATTTATAAATTATATTGATAGTTATAGTTATATTGGTAGTTGTAGTATGTAACAACAAAGAAATTCATCAGGCAAACGAACTAGTAAATACATAGACTCAACTGTTATAATATAAAATTAGAAAATGCATTAATTTTAAAATAGTTTTACATGTATCATTTTTTAAAGTAGTGAAATTTGTATATACACAAATACATACTTACAAAGGCATCAGAATCCAGGAAGATGTTTAGTAGTACAATCAACACAATATGAACCCATTGCATCATCACTGATAATGATAGTGAATTGATTGTCTTAATTCTAATAAATCCATAAGATAATATCTCAAGTAAGAATGCCCAGTTAAAAAACAACGCACAAAAGTTGGAATTATAAAATTACTTAATAGCAAATTCAACGTAATAGTTCAAAATTATTTTACTTATTTTTATCTATTACAACAAAACTCACTATTCAATATAAATAATACAAACATTAGATCAATGCCTGGCACTACAAACCAATAAAGAAGCCATTATCTAATCTTTCTTCAGTGATTAACTTATCATTTCAGACATTTCTAAAATACTTCAGGTAAGGAAGACAACACAGCATGTTAAACAAATAAGTGAAGAGAACAAAACAAAATAGAATAGTGTGATGGAATCTGCTTGAATATTTTTTGACACGCAAATATTCATTTCAAGGTCTCTGTTTTCACAAGTTCGACTCGTGACATCAACTATAATAGAGATTTTACAAGTTTATTAGCTACAGCAACAGGCATTATTAATTATCATGTTTTCTTAGTTTAGTTATTAATTTTACAATGTTTGGTTAAATTGAATTTGTAGTAACTTATTTCTTTATTTTTTATTTTGGAAATTAATGGGAGTTTTAAAATGTTAATACATTTTTAGTGAAAAAGAACATCTAAACTCTGTAAGAATATACCAAGTAGAATGCATTTGCCTTAAAAAAAATGTTATTCCTGCAATATAAAGATTCTCTTGTTAGTTTATAATAGACTGATGATACATCCCAATTTAATATAATTTATATTGTGTGGTAATCTATTGCAAACTCTCCATGACACTATTTTCTAAATACAATATTCATATAAAAGCAACAGTTATATGTTATGAAAGTAAAAATTTACAGTAACTTTGATTTATTTAGTTACTAAGGCAGAATTAGAAATAATACTAAAAAACATTATTGAACACTATTATAAGAAGAGTTTTGTTTATAAATGTTCTGCCATCCAGCTAAGTAAAGCGTTTTTGTATGGTTCTCAGTGTTATTATGAATTTAAGAAAAATACAATTCTTAGGTAGTGTATAGTTTATTTACTGTCACTTACGTAATATAAAATATCCAATACCACTTGAAAAAAAATTTGCATATAGAGACTATTAAAAAAAAAAAAAAAAAAAAAAAAAAAAAAAAAAAAAAAACACTATTTGTTATAACTTAACAACTTGAAAATGTATGCATTACAAAGTAAAAGTGACATCAAAGTGAATCTTCTGACAATTGTTTTAAAGAAATAATAATGTATTAACCTACATTACCCTGGCCATCACCTAGTCATACTATCAGGCATCCTTTGTCCCCAGTTCATAATGCCTATTCTTCTTAAATCTTCTTCCACATTCCATTCCCATCTTCTCAGCCTGCCTTTTCTTATTCCATCCATCCCAACACCAAGTAGAGATTTTGGTGTTTTGAACTCTTCCACATAGGATACTTGTTATAGAGACTTGTTATACATTAAATTACATTAAAAACTTTACTTTTTACTTTACTTTTACTTGTCCTAGCCATTTAATTCTAGATGATTTTATTGACCTTAAATATGTTTTTTCTGTTTATAAACTCCTCTAATTCTCTGATATTTTTGATTCTATAATTATCACCTTGTTTTACTGGCCTAAGTATGTGTATTAATCTTCCAAACAGTCTAAGTATGTGAATATATTGTTTAATATTGTTAATATGTTCCTAGTGATGGCCTATTAAAAAAAATCAATATCTTATCAAAATTGAATCAATGTGAATTCTAATCAACAATAAATGTTTACACCATGAATATATTGCACATTGATTATTCAAAGCTGTATATAACAACTAATTAAAAATTAAGTAAGTAAATGAATAACATTTTTGATGCTAATATATGTCTGAGTTGCCATTTCTGACACATCTAAATATCAAAGAAATTATATCTTTGTTTTACAGGTGTACTTTTTTATGAAAATCTTATATCCAAAAGCTTCCTGCACTAATAACCGAAAAGATTTAAATTCTATTTTGACCAGAATATTATTTACCAGGAATATGATTCTTTTCATTACTTGGTTTGATAGACTCCTCAGACCTCATACAGACTCTTGGCCCTTAAAGTGGTGCAATTGGGTTGGTTAATTTTTGTTCGATTCCATAATTCCACTTCCCCTTAACATAACTTTGCTTAAGACTGAAAAATATTAACACATTTTTTCACTCTACAAGGTTAATTTAAAGTAGGAATTTTAGAATTTTGTTCATCAAATATAAGAATGTTTTTTTTTAAAGTAGGTATGTATATTAAATTGACTGCATGTTTTTGAAATTACACTTAATTAAAATTATTCTTGCATTAAAATGTTACTTTCGAAAATTACAATTACATTTTTTTATTATACTTTATTATATTTTTATTAAAAAATGTTATTTCCATTCATTTTATATATATATAATAAATCCGGGTTCGAGTCCCGCGGAGGAAGTACTTTTTGTGATTCAATGTTTATTGAAATTAAATTAAATTAGGCTATTGCCACTTATACAAATTTAATGAATATAAATACAAGTCATTTGACAGGTATTTGGTCTTCCGATCATGTGTTAGTTTGCTTATTTAAGCCAATGAATTATACTTAAATAGTTCGTTGATTTAAACACATATGTGAAAGAAAAGGCCAAGTACAAAATAATTGAATGGTAAAAAGTAAGGGCTCTGTGGTGTAATGGTAGCACATTCACCCAGCAAGTGAGAGATCCGGTTTGGCAAGTGAGAGATCCGGTTTGAGTCCCCGAGCAAGTACTTTTTGTGATTCAATGTTTATTGAAATTACATTAAATTAGGCTATTGCCACTTATACAAATTTAATGAATATATATTACTATAATAATTTTATTTCATACCCTAATCCTTAGCCATTTTTCTGTGGATGTGTCACATAATGCCTCCAAATAATACTACCAAATGCCTACAGTGTCTTGTTGAATGGCAAAAATTTGTCTATTTTCTTGATAAAATGTTTATTAAGGGGTGTCAGGTGAGTAAAAATAAAAAAATTCCAGATTATTCTTTTTTAATATTCCCGAATTATTACTGTGTATTTTACTGAAAACTTCAATCATTTATGACCATTACTTTTTTAGTTATAAATTTTTGAAGTTGCGCTTGCTCAACAAGTTTCGCATGTTCACTCAACTCCCAACAGTTGTATTCTTAGTTGCTATAGTTACTTGATTTATCATTTGGTTGCCTTTACCTGTAATATTCCCAGCTGTTTTAATTTGACATTTGTTTACTGAACTGTATCTGTTGCATTTCATATTGTGATTTGTTTACCAACAAGTATTGAATTATTTTTACAGTTCTTTTAGTTCAAAAATGCCTAGAGCAGTCGGTAAAGTATTCAAGAAGCGTAAAAAAGTGTTTATTGGTACACCAAAATGTCGTGTAGTTAGACTAGAAGAAGTGGAGGTCAGTATAAACAACTCGACTTGTGAAGTTAGTCGTAGGCCCAGCATGTAATTGTGAACCTAGTATTTCTAGCCCTGCGTTTTTTGTGTTTTCCGGAAGTTAACATTTTTAAGCTTTAATGTACCTTTTCTCAGGAACCACATGAGATATCTGAATGATTTTAATTTTGTTTTAGCTCATTGTCCTCTTTAATTTGTATGGAGAATATGTTTTTCAACTATTTTATTTTATTTTTTAGAGAATTAAAAAACTAATTTACATAACACTAAAAAGTCAATTTTAAAGAAAAATCATAAAACTACCGATATTAACTTAAACAGTAAACCATCCATGTAAATTATAGAGAAAGGAGTAGGCTTTAATTTAAAACAAAAATTAGAATTATGGTATTTGTACTTATTTCAAAAAGGTACATCAAAGACAGTCAATTTAACATTGTAAGGATAGGGACACCCGACTCCACGTTATAACTAAAAACTTTTTAAAATAATAAAAAATATCATAACACCTGAACTCGAACACTTGAGATGCAGGAAATATTTAGAAAATACGTATTTAAAAAAAATAGATAAATAAAGAAAAAGGAATAAATAATACCAATTAAAATAATGCTGTTTAACATGCAAATTTATCCAATCTCAGTATATTATTATACAACACTGTATTATCAGTCGAGTTCTTTTTTGGTTACTTCACAAAAATCAAGGACATAAATAAAACACTCCACTTTAGATTAAAGTGTGCTTTTCCCTCAAAACATATATGTATAGATAAACTTTCCATTTCTTTTGTTATGCCTTACTGACAGAATTTGTATAAGTGTTTACATTTTTTTCAACTTTAAAATACTAGATTAGAACATGGATAACGTTTTATTACAGATATAGAATTGTTCTCTTCAGGGTATAATATAAGTAAAATATCATAATTCTAAGGAATACAAGTTAGACAGACAAATGAATATCTGTGTTTATCTGTGGAGAAGCAGATAAATAATGGCTGAGATATTTTTCTATACAGGTAATTCTCAGATGGGACACTCTTATTGTATTGAAGACAATAAAGTTGCATGTAAAATTTATAATTCTGTTGGTATGCTTCATTGACGACAACAGAAGAAATACAAGTGGTAAAATATATTTGTGAATTAAATAATTGACTACATTCCACTCTATAAAAGCAATCTTTTATGTAAGTCTGTCAAAAAAATTGGAACTCAAATCTAATGAAAACGCAGAACTAAGCAATTTATAATTCAGTTCAGTGGTTCTTTGCTGTATCCCCAGCAGACACAAATTTAAACCTTTTGTAAAATTGAAATAGGTAGGAGATAGGGACAGAGAGATTTAATACTGTTGACTTGTATTAATGCTGGTTAACATTCCGAAGCAGAGCTGCGGACGATCTTACCTTGCAACCCATCCAGGAACAGGATTCAATACGATTATGATAAGTGAGCAGTACCGTGAAAGGGAAGGTGCTAGTTCCGGGATACCCTTGGCATCTCTGCACTCTGAATGTTGAGCGCAAATGTGATTACTACGAGTTATGGTACCTGAAGGGGCTTCGTCTGGGTGTGACGACGTGGACCTCCTCGTCAGCTGCTATTTAACGCTCAAAGAAATCATGGTCGATTTTTCAGGACAAGCTGGCCATTCTGGAGGATGTACTTGCTGCCGACGATTTTAATGCAAAGGCAATCGAATTGTGAATGCAAGTGACGGACACTAGAAGTTGCCACATTCTGGAGATGGCTGTACGGGTTGGTCTAGTCGTCGTGAATAGGGAGACATTCCCATATTCCGGCGGCCAGAATACGGCTTTACCATGCCGAATATAACTTTAGTGCTAATTAACCTCTATCAAACAACCAAGGACTGTAGGATGATTTAGACATTTACTGGCTCTGTTGACCAGTATGTTTCCTTCAGTGTCTTATCAAGGAATCAGGTCCCCCGGTCTGGATAACCTTCCCCCGACCTCAAGTTTGAAACGTCCTCAGGTTCAGTGAAAACACTGAGGGAGATTATCGCAGGAGAACAGAAGTTACCCTGGATGTGACGAGGGTGCCAGCGACACGGTAAACTCGAGGATCTATCCACAGTTGCTGCTAAGTATGATATACTACTGCTGATTGCAAGAAGGCATCTTCAAAACTCGATGTAGACCAACACCTCTCTTTTATAAGTGAAGGAAAGGGAGATACCGAAACCTCGTCGGCCTACAGACCTATCTGTATGCTCATCACGGCAGGGAAGCTCCTCGAGCGGCTGTTGAAGCCTAGGCTCGTCGAAGCGATCAAGGAGGTCGGTGGCTTTCCCAACCGTCAACATGGTTTACAGGTAGGCCGCTCCACGATCCAGTCGTGGTGATAGGTCAGGTTTTAGACGCTTTCCTTGTGTGGGACTCACAGCACGCGCCGTCTGGTCTTATTTGCCATATTGGATATGCGAAACATGTTCAACTCAGCTAGGTGAGCTGATATGCTGACTATACCTTGCAGGACGACTTTCACGTCCCTGCCAACTTACTGAGGAGGCTTAAAAGCTCAGGTATAGATGATTGACCTACATGATAGCCTGTGGGTCCCACTAGAGGGAGATCACAGGAAGGATTGCGTAGGACTCGAGCTTCCTGAAATCGGGTGAACCGGGAGATCACTGAGACAAAGAGCGCTCGTTTATACCAACTCACGTTCATGGACCAGATCTCTATAGCGACTGGTGAACAATATCGGCTGACCGGTGGCGAGTAAGCGGCGGCTGTTCATGTTGGTCACGTACAATGTGCTTTGATTTAGCATAACACAGATTTATTGTTATTTCGCTTTACCTTGCATGTATCGAGCATCAAATCACTTAAAATCCCCTAAAAGCATCATAGTAATGAATAATATACATTTTAAATAGAAAAGCAATTGGTGAAAGGACAGTTTGTAACTGGAACATGGACGAGAGACGTCTTGGAAACAGAAGAAGCCATTTTTTATGGATAAGAGACTTTTTATTTCTAAATTAATTAAATCTGAGAACTGATTATGTTTATAGCAATGATCTCATAAATACTAGGCCCACTACAAAACTAAATGTTCAGTTTAACCAAAATATCAACAGAATGCAACGAATAAAAAGAATTTTGAATCGCGTACATGACAGCAAAACTATTTTGACAAGCGACATTTGGAATTGATGGCTCTGCAGGCAAGTTGTAATAAGGACATTTTGGTTTGAAGATTAAATGCGACGCCATAATGGGTATTCTAGTAAAAGAGACACTTTTAAAATAAGAAACCTTTAAAATTTAATTTTAGCACATAAAACGTACGTTCATGAACTAAAACACGTTGTTTTCAGTAGAGAAATACGCTAAGAAACAATTAGAATAAAAATCTCAACTTAGAAAATAAGGAATAAAAAACATTTATTTAGTTTTGGGCGCCTCACTCACTTCTTCAAGGAAAGAAACGACTTGATAGCAATACTAGACAAGTTTGAAGTTGAACACACAAAAGTCCAACGTCTTCAGTGCTGCGTATGGTTATCTGTGAAAACGCTAATGGCCTTACTCCTATACCGTAGACGAAGATTCTCAGCACGAAGACACTCCATAATGACTGACTTCTGCTTACGACTTAGACTGAACGACTGTGAGATAAAACTCCATAGGGACCGCCAGTTCCCTGCATTGCCTTACCCCCAAAATTCCAACACCTGTGTCAATTTTTTGTTTTAGAGCCGTCTGTAAGCAATTCATACTCTGCTGGTGGA
This sequence comes from Homalodisca vitripennis, assembly GCF_021130785.1. Classification (NCBI taxonomy): domain Eukaryota; kingdom Metazoa; phylum Arthropoda; class Insecta; order Hemiptera; family Cicadellidae; genus Homalodisca; species Homalodisca vitripennis. The sequence continues at coordinate 67,061,465 of NC_060209.1, forward strand.
AAAGGTTTCTTTCCTTCCGACCAGTCCTTCCTAGAAGGTATAATAATCCTAAAGGGTTTGTCGAATTAAAATCTTCGAGGCATCTCATTAGAGATCATGTGCAAAGCATTTCCCTGAATCAGGATGCTAATTTTGCAACCCCTCTTTGTAACCAGGTCAACCAAAGTCCCGCCTGCTGAAGACAGTAGGCACTCTGTAATGCACACATATGATAGGTGGGTCGCGGGGACAATAGCCAAGGTTTTTGTATTGGTTAGATGTGCATGAATGTTGGGTCTGTCGTTTGGTGGCCAAAAATCGCGGTAGCTAGTCTGAGTAGCATCCAAAGGATAACCATATGGAAGATATAGTGATAAAATCATCTGTGTTTGTTCAGTACCAGCTCCAATCAGCCTGACGTTGGAGAGACCCCTGAATAAAATTCAAGAACAGGAATGCTGTTCGCCTTGTTGTTTACAACAATATAAGCTCTGGCATTATTAACATGGGCGCTAACAATTTTTAACCCTGGAATGGTAAGATATGATATTTTACCCTTAAAAATCCTCGTGTATCAGGATTTGTATCAGGAAAGGGCTCTTGTATCAGAGCCACGTAAAATTCTTCTGCAAAAAAGCGTCTGTGGAACACAACTGAAGCATCTGTACTGTGCTGCAAATAAACCTGAAAGACCTTGACCCTGAAGGAGTTGATCTAACCTAATGAGAAATTTTATTCGAAGTCTTTTTAAGAATTATCTAGTAATTAAATATTAATTCCAACAAGATAACAGTATTACGTAGCGAACATTAAACGTAGCCATATTTGAAATTATGAATCTTTAACCCCATGACTTGAGAATACACATTAGTATCTCAGAATAAAATAACATTCCGTTGAACTCACTTATTCGAGCAATTATTGTTATTCGAGTGAAGTGAGTCTGAACTTTCATACTGTTATATAGTTTAAAACAGAGTAATTAATGGTATTTTTACAGATAAAAGAGTGTGACGTAACGGGATTTTCGGAAGGGTTGAAAGGCAATCTGATAAGTTATATACCCTATGGATAATCTTCTTAATATTTAATATGAAATCATAATTGGAAATGTATACATACGCACAAAAGATCAACTGCAGCAAACATCTAAATTGCGAATCAATTATCTTGCCTAAAAGAATGAAGAGTTACCGTGTATCAAATATGTTTCAGGTGGTTAAAGCAACTACGCAATGTTATAGCGTGGAATATTCCTTCCAATATAGGTTTTCTTCACTTTTGGTTGGGATCGTAATTTATTAGTAAGTCAGTGAAACCATATTAGTAATGTTGTTTTTTTATAGGATATGAAAACTTATCTGTATCATGTAATATTCCACTTTCTATTTAAAATTCAAGTATAAAATCAACTAAACTAAGTACATTAAAAATTAATAATTTAAATATTTAAACAAATATCTAATTTTAAATACTAATTTAAAATTTTCTTATCTGGATCTGCCATCCAGTTACGTCAGTTATATCACTCACGTAGGAATTTGAGGCATGACTAGATGATATTGATTCGTAGAAATGTGACAGAGGGATGCCAACCGCCAAAGAATAATATATTAAATGAAAATTAAAATCCTCAAATTATATTTCATTGATCACTTCCACTTTGCAGATAGATGGTCTTCATGGCCAAAACTCAATGTCAGTTGTAAGTATTTTTATTGGTAGTCTTTTAACGTGTGCAGGTGAAATTTAACATGCTTACACTAAAACAGAGAAAACTATTGTGTGTGTGTTAGTTTAAAATTATTACATTGTGCGTGCATATTAAATTTGTAGTTACTAGTAAAATCTCTCAGTTACACAAGTTATTTGTTTATGTTCATTAGAACAACAAGATCGTATGTGAAACGCAGTATTAAAACTTATTAAGAGTCAGTCAATATCTTATTAATTATGCTTCTTTTTTGTTTACAAGCAGACACCAGCTTCTAAATCAGAGATGATAATAGATAGGGAACGAATGGCGGGAATGGCAAACCACATGATACAACTGAGAATCAGCTGATTGCAAAGTTGCAGACGACGCGACGCAAGCGCGCGCGCGTCGGTTGTCTTTTCAAACACTGACGTATTGATTGAGCTCTGCAGTAAACCTTGACAACAGTGCATTTTTTTAAAATTAACTACAACTTCATTGAACGTTCTTTACTGTTTTATCTCTCACAGGCCCAAATACTACAAAAATTACGTTATCCAAGGTAATTTTAGTTCAAGCAATGTTGATTAGTTTTAATTAAGGCTCGTTGATCTTGTGATTGTCATTGTCTCAGGCCTAGTATAGGGCAGTAGTTTATTTACGTTTTAATGTCAATCGTACTAATTAAAATATGAACTATTATTTTAATAAACTAGAGGACTCTGTTACGTTTAGTTTATATTGGACTATCACTTGTTATCACTAAATTAACCTACATAAAACTAGCCTATTAATTGCTTTAAAATAGTACAAGTAATGACATGTTTGTACCTCTTATCACTGTCTGTCTAAGTCAATCATATCTCCACAATAACCTACACCTGTAATCCTTCAACATTTGTTATTGCTTGATTTACTATAGGTATTTCCGAGCCCGGGGACGGGACAAACAGTCTGGGGACTAGACTCGGGCACGGGTCAGTCGTGCAGCATGGTTTCTGCGACAGTGGTCACAGAACACAAGGATAGCAACATACTCTCCTGCTCTGAAAGTACTGATTTCAACAACGTCGGTCACAACAGCAAGTCTGTCTTCGATCTGGTTAGGAATGGGTAAGGTAGCAAGGATTAGGCTGTCAGTAAATTAGTTTAAACCCTACGTGTTTGGAATCAATTTTGGAATAAGAGTATGTTGACGTAGATGGTGGACTCAGATGTCTTTGCATATGTAAATCTTTCGATTTCTAGGTACTGTACATACATTACTCTGAAGAGTCAAATATAGTTTTAATAGAATATCAGCATGTGTACACCTCTATGGGGTGAAAAAGTTAATTTAATAATCACATGTTTTTCTATTAAGGCTTTTATATTAAACCTAAAAATATTAATAATCAATTGTTTCTAAGTTAACTGAGTTTGATTTTTATAGTAGTATTTCTAAAATTCCAAGTGGTTAAACACTTAGAACACAGCATGCTTTTCTAGCAATATACATTTCAGAATTACTTTAAGTTAAAAATCCAAAGTTTATTAAAGAAAACAAATTTTCAATACGATAATTTTAAAACAAACATTTTGGAAGTGTTAGGTATGAGTTCCTGAAAAGTTGGTTTGTGTAAAACAAGATCTCTGTGAAGCGGTCTTATGTTTATTGATACAGGGAACAATATTTTTTTCAGATATGTGAACTCTTTTCAGTCAGGTTATCAATATATATGTTTAATACAAGTTAGGCATATTTGTTGAATAAATTAGGATGTGGCAAAGGGTAAACTCACTCAATACATTTTTTACAATACAAACCACAGGACGACTCACAATTTAACATTTTAATATTTATTTATTACCCACCACAGCCAATGTGTTAAAATCATGCTATTGGTTGTTTCCTTAAATTGTTGTTCCAGTAGTTTCTCATCATTGCGATTTACCTATAACATTTGTGTGACACTTGTTAATTTCATCAGGACTGTCTCGGATATTGAGTGTTTGGTGGAGAAGATTGGAGCTGACTCGCTGAGCACTAGAGATGAGTGGGGATACACTCCCGCTCACTGGGCAGCTCTAGATGGCAATGTTGAGGTAGATACACTCATCTTAATATTAATTCATAGTTTTTAAATGTTTTGTAAACAGTTTTCAATCAGTAATGAAATGAGCAATATTGACTAAGAACCGATAAAGTGCGACGTGATAAACACATCGTAATTATTTACTTGTGTAAAACAATAGAAGTATAAATGATGCAGGTGATGCGCTACTTGGTGGAGAGGGCAGCTCCAGTAGATCTATCTTGCCTGGGCACCCAAGGACCTCGTCCTATCCACTGGGCTTGTCGAAAGGGACACACTGCTGTTGTACAGGTGTTGTTACAGGTAAGAAAAGAGACTTATGGAAAAGCTGAATTATTGAAAGAAATCTACTTATAATCAACTATCTGTTTCTATTTTTTATACTTTCAATAAGTGTAGCTATTATAAACTTTCTATTTTCAGAGTAAAGGTTTGAAATGAAAAAATAATTTTCTCAATAATCTCCACATCCAGCTGAATAACAAGATAATGTTAGTCCATGTTTTCATTACTGATATTTTTGTAATAAAAACAATTAAACAAGCATTTAACACTTTCACCGTGGCACAAGTCAAGTTAAGAAAGTCAGGATAGTAGCTATATGTATCCACAGCTGTCAACTTGTTAAATTTATAAAAACAAAGAGCACAACTTGATTGTTTATTAAAAGCCCAAAAAAAACTATTGCTTTAAGTCTCATTAAAGTGAAATGTTAATTGGTTATGTTATAATGCCGGTTGGGGTGGCTTTGTTATTAGAACATTGTAATGATAAAACAATAGAGTTCTCGTTTTAGTGCCATCACTGATTTGATTTTGCCACTGGCTAATGCTGTTGGGATAGGCATGACGTAAACAAAAATAATAAATAATTGGTGTAAATTTTGTATACTGTATGTAAATTGTTAACAAAAATAGGGTTCGCCATTCCATCCATACGATATAGCAAATTTTAAAATACAAAAAACTTAAAATATTGACTCATCCTAATTTGTTAAATTATTGTATTTATTCCTTTGTAGTATAATGCAATTTTGAGAAAACGTAGTGTATGTTGTTTCTTCTAACTCAGGCAGGAGTGGCAGTGAACGCTGCAGACTTCAAGGGCCTCACTCCTCTGATGACAGCCTGCATGTTTGGACGAGCAGCTACTGCAACTTTCCTGCTGGGGATGGGAGCCTTGAACCATCTGACAGACATCAACGGAGACACTGCACTTCACTGGGCTGCTTATAAAGGTAACATTAGCATAACAGAAATATTGGTTTCTGAAGTCAATAAGAATTGTTGGTACATTTTGTCTGACATTAAATCTAATGAAATACAACAAACCTAAATACTTGCTAACTAAAACTATTATTACTACTACTACTTATTACTTTTTGTGGAGTTCAAAGACCACAAATTGGGATTACTGTGATATTTTTGAGACCTTTTTCTGTTATAATGTTAATTCCTCTCTAGATAATATTAACAATTATAATAAAACATAAAGACGTACCCTTGACATAATTTTAGTTTTTAATTATTTATTCTTATTTGTGTGTAATATTGTTTTTTTTAGGTAAGAATTAAATAAAAAAATTGTAAAATAGAATTCCCATCATATACATTAAAATATAACTGTCAATTCTCTAAAATAAGATAAAAATAGAGATTCGTACAGTAAAATTTTGTTAGCAAAATTACTAACTAATATTTTGATTGAAAGTTTGTCTTTTTCTAAAAAGTTCAGCTCTTTGTACTTTGGTATTAAAACTTGTAATATCAGAAAACTACAAGATGGTTTAATTATATTTTCTGTACACTTTTCTTGTGCATCTCTAGTACTAAGTGGATTTTTGTTTGTTTTTAGAACTAATCAAATCATTATAGTGAAAACCACGTTCAATTTGATATTAATTTATTAATGTATCAGTCTTTTACTCAACTAAGTTTTAACAGATAATTCTCTTTATATTTTAAAATAATGTATAGGAGGTGTATTTTCGGAAAAAAAATACAATGTAAAACAAAATTTTTAGGTGTATAAATAATTTTTCAGCAAAATGTTTCTTAAAGTTGATTAGTAAATACATAACAAAGATATTCGTTGTTAAATTTTAAAAGCCTTTTTAAAAACAGCATATATATTTACGTACATAGTGAAAGCTAAGCAGAACAAATGAAACTATTTTCTATACAACATTTTATTGAGTATAAAGCTAAACTTGGATCTTTTTTGTTCTTAGGTCATCCAGATTTGATTCGTTTATTGATGAATTCAGGCGTAGACCTTCAAAAAGCGGACAACTTCGGCTCTACCCCTCTTCATCTTGCCTGTCTCTCAGGAAACGTAGCCTGTGTAAAACTGCTTTGTGAAAAGGTATATGTTGAATTTGGATAACATTAACATTTCTCCAAAAAAGCCATGTGATGGAATAAAATGAACATTTGTATCAGTTATGTATGATTTTTCCATACCCCTTATATGGCCATCACTCGTACATCTTCTATTGGTCTTACTGCCCAACAATATCAGTGTTGGCTGCCAGAGAATTATTGATACATCTTTCATCACTAGCTGTATAATACACTATAGTAGAACTAAAAATTTATAACTAATTTTTATCTATTATAGTAGTTCAACCAAAAGAAACAGATTTTATTTTGGAGACGGATTTGTTTCTTATATTGATTGTTCACATGCAGTTGTGTTTAATATAAAGAAAGTAATTAACTTGTATGCTCCATTTCAATTTTACCATTTCCAGAGTAAAATAGAACTAGAACCCCGAGACAAGAATGGGAAGACTCCTCTACTGTTAGCCAAGAGCCATCGTCATGACGATATCGTGCAGGTGTTAGAAAGTCAGAAGAAGAAGAGAGATCGGTGGATGCCTCCCATTTCCGAAACTTGGTCAGTAATACTTTTTTGGGGAAAAATAATAGGCTATTTTGGAAAGTGAGAGTTTTAGAGTAAAGAGATATTACAAATGTCACTGAAAATTTCACCACATATACAGCCTACAAGGGGGTACTAACAGGTTTCTGGAATAATATATTGTGCAACAGAGTTTGCATGATACATATTTATTCATATAGGCAGATATAATGCAATTCCTAGGACTATGTAGTAGATACATAGTTTGCATCATTGTTATGATGGATTTAAGAGATTTCCTTGCTACTTTGACAACAAATTATCTTTTCACCCATCTCTTTTTGTGAAAACAAAAAGAAATTTCACACAGCATGAGTGAGGACTGGCAAGATACAGGCCTGAGGCAAGAGGTTTCTATATTAAGTATCTAAATAAATTTTGGGTGATTGTGAGAGCAGTTTAAACTGTGCAGCAACTCTTCTTCCTCCCATAATTTCAAACAACATTTATTAGTCCAAATTCCAGTATACATGTCAACTCACTAATAAAAATGTAATGGTCAATTACATTAGACTACTTCCAATGCCATTTTTCCAAAGCTGTAATCAAAACAAAACCTACTGTGGTAAAAATTAAGATTTATTGTGATCATGACAACCCCTCCCTTTAAACCAATCTACAACTCAGAAAAGCTGTGTAATGTTTATTGATAATGACTTGGGAACTTCTATAACTCTGTAGATATTCACATAGCCATTGCTGGTAAAGTTACTTTACTTATATTTGTGATTAGTTATTTTTATTATTTAATAAATTTTGAGTGCAACCACTTAATTCATATTTCACTGAATTTGATACTGCCATATCATGGTCAGTGTTGGCTCCTTCTTTTGCAACAAATATTAGCTAAAAATATTAGTGTTACCTAAAAATAGGGCAAACACAAAAATATACTGTCTAAGTGGTAAAAGCAAGCATAAATCATATTTAATTCCTATTTGTTATGTATTGAACATTTAAGTAAGACATAAAGTTTTACATTGTTGATCTGGGACATTTTGTATATGGCAAAGTAAGAAATCCTCTGTACTAAATTTTCTGTTTCATATATTTTATTCTAACTCTATGGGCATAGGAATACTGGGTAAACGTAAATTATTGACAATGTTCATGAGCTCAACTGGATTTAAAGCATCAATCTTATTCTACTTTGATAATCTATTTGTCTACAGTCAACTCATTCAATACTACTTCTAGCATAAGTTGCATTAAAATGATTTTGAATCCATACAAACATTTAATCCAAATGGATAATTGTTGTAGATACTTGTGAAACTTTGATAAAACAAAATTTTTGACGAGCAGAGCATATACTTATCATGAAGGAAAAGAAACCATATTCATGCATAGTCTTTTATAAAAACATACTGTAATTTAACCTTCATATAATTTATATACTTTAGTGCTATACATCTATAAAGTATATAAGTGTTACAATACAGAAACACTACATTTCAAGGATTGAGATCTGCCCTCTTCTTCAGTTGTAAAATCCTAAAATACAAGTTAAAGCTTGCAAAAACGTAAATACACAATAGTCAAAGTTGGCAACAAAAAAGTTTTACATTATAAACATATTTGAACCTGGACTCACATCAGAAGTACAATTTATTGAAAATCATTAGAACATACGTATGTTAATAAAATAAGCATACAATACAGCTTACTACTTTGTTTGACGAAATAGGTGTGCTATCGGAGATTAATGTTATATTTGATTATTTTTCTGGTAATACATAGTTGGAAACAGATTTAAAGTTTCACATATTGGGTTATTAAGATTCTTGTATATAAAAACACTTGAATTAACTTTATAAGTAATTAGATTTTTGTTTTGGCAGGGCTCTGTTGTTTGGTGGTGCTGGAAATTCCAAAGGTCCCCTTCTTCTGTTTATGTGCTCAGTGCTGCTGTGGGGATATCCTATGTATCTCTTCAGGGTTTGTAATATATTTGTGTTACCTTTAGTACATCACACAGTTAAATGATATTATTATAAGATATCATATAAAATATGTCTTTAATAACAACAAACTTTACTGTAAAAATGTTACAAATAAATAATGTTGAACAGTGTGTACCGATAACATGGAACAACCTACGAGGTTCACACTACTGCTTCATCTATTGGAACCTGCTTATGTGGTTGAGTTGGGGCATTGCCAACCGTCGTGACCCAGGTTACATACAGCTCAATTCCGATAACTACTACAGAGCCATCAAACACGTGAGTTGCAATTTATCACAATTAACTTATTTTAATCCTCACATGTATTATGAGAAATGTTGCAATCAAAGTTTTTGTCCTCCATCGCAACTCTAGTTCTTAAAACTGATTATAAAATGTGTGAGAATGTTAACTGAACGTCAGAACATCTGCAGCTCTATTATGAATGGTTATAGCAATCGAATGCCACTGTGCGCTGTACAAAGGCAAATTTGACGGTATTTTACACATGGCGAAGAATGACAGTGCAATTCTTGACATCTATGTGCAAGCTCTTTGGTTCTACGTCGAATTGTTTGTTAGATGTAAACGTACATCTGAACATTTTATACAGTTACTGTAGGATAGCTTTGATTGGGATATCCAACTAAAGCTCTTTTCTTATTGGAAATTATATTTTAATTTAAACAAACTCTCCAATAATATAAGTTTTTATTTTTGTGAGGCCTTTCGTACTCAATGAGAACATCTTCGGACCCACACAACTGAATACAAGTAATAATAACATAAATAATTTTGTACTAAATAAAAACATACGTTATTAAAAATACAAAGAGATAATATTCTATGACAGCATATATGTATATATAAAAAATAAAGTTGATATTTAGTTAGATCAAATAAAGTAACGGTGAATTTTGAAAAGGCTCAGGTTCGTTGTTTACGAGATAATTTTGGTTCTTTTTTATAAAAATTGTTTCATATAACAAAAATAAAAACTTATATTATTGGAAAGTTTGTTTAAATTAATATATTTTATGTTTTGTTTTCTTAAAATTGTTTATGTCTAAAAGTTATCTTTAAAATATCGGTATTCATTTAAATTTGCACACTAGGTGATAGTAAAGAAATTTATATCCTGCGCTCTAAGGTTTAAAACTCTTGTGGTATGTTTTTATCGTACAAACGAATGACATAGATAATGTTTTTGGGCAGATTCCTTACTACGACAAGTGGAAGCGTCGAGACGTGGTGCTGTCACGCCTCTGTCACTCCTGCCGCTGTCTGCGACCACTCAGAGCCAAACACTGTCGCATCTGCAATCGCTGTGTCGCCTACTTCGACCACCACTGCCCTTTCATCTACAACTGTGTTGGAGTCAGGAACAGGTTAGTATGGATTGTTATAAATAAATGTCAATTTATTCCATATTCTCAACTTTGTGACAACATCAGCATAGTTCCTACCTTCCAGTTTGACTGGAGGGTTTTAAAGTGGAGATATAGAGAACCTGTATTAAGCACTATTGTATGTACTAAGACTAAAGACTAATAAATATATTGAATCTTGAATCTGCTACAGTCTAGCTTCTACTGATCACCATATTAACTTTACGGATGCTCTTAGAATTTTTAATTGGAGCTGTCTGCTCATTTTGATCCGTTATATTAGATGACTTAATATTGCATATGAGAGGAAATTTTCTCTTGATTCACACCTTCAGTAATATAATAATATTCGATTTGTGGTTGCATGATCTGTCCTTTAATTTGTCAGCCACACTACTCTAAAGAAGAGTAGATGATTGAGATATTTTGTCTTCATTAGGCAACTATATTTAATTTAAAATTCTTGTTCATTTAACCTATCCCAATTTAAAAAAAGGTTTATTGATCCAAAATACATGTTTTGTTTAATATAAGATGAAATATAAGAGTATTTTTATATTGCCTAATAATGCAATATTTCTACCAATTAAAGTTAATAAAATAATTTTCAATATAACTACCTATTTAAAAATGAAAAATTTGAAAATTAACAAATAAATAAAACTTAGATCCTGATATGCATGTGTTTAGGTGATTTTCTTTGTTATGAAATAAAGTATATCTCTCTAAGATTTTAGGTTGACTATTAGTATAAACTCTGTTTTGAAAAGGAAACAATCAACAAATCGGAAAGCTTAAGGTTTGATTTATTAGATGTGTTAATAAAGATAAAAATATTCATATAATTACTATACTGATATTTTCATTTACAAATTATTCATAATATTTTGTGACAAGAGTTTTTATAGGACAGGAATAGCAATCTTACGTCTATGAAATTGGAAGGAGGGTCCCCTTTCTATTCATATAGATACAATAAAATATTCCTAAATAAATAAATCCATGTGAAAAAGAAAAGGATCAACCTTCCAATCTGGTAAAGGTAAGCCTGCTCTTCCTATCCTATTAACAGTCTTATCCTGGTTTATGTCCTCTTTAATTTATAAAAACCTAGTAGTTTTTTATGTATTGCTTCCTAACTTTGGAAAATGTACAGGATGTGGTTTTTCCTGTTTGTGATGAGTGTTGCCATCAATTGTACATTCACTATCTACTTTGCGTGCTACTGCATCGCTATAGAGGGGTTCGGTCTACTCTACCTGCTTGGGTTGCTGGAGGCAGTAGTCTTCTGCTGCTTCGGCTGGATCCTCACCTGCACTTCGGTAATTTAGTATAGTACAACTTTAGCCACTTCTTTGTGTGGTAATGCTTTAGAAGGGAACCTCTAATGTTGTCAACTTTTTAATAATTACAGACAATTGAGAGTATTTTTTCTATTTATAACGCACATTACACCACCTCAATTTTAGTTTGGTTTCTAAAAACTAATTATTTCCACAGTTATAACTAATAATTTATTTAATTTCTAATACAATGCTTAAAACTATTGCAAAAATACTCCAGGTATTTTTTGTTTAACTCTTTTTCCAAAGTATGTAAATCCTACATCTAAGAAGTAATTATTAAATTATTACCAATGTGTCTTTAAACACGTTTATATTTTTTGAATATGATAACATATTTTTATCTTTATGATTTTGATCTATGTTGTTTATCTGATAATAATAAATATTTTTAATACTTTTTACCGCCTTCTCCATATCAGATTAAAAAAGTAAGGTTTCTTTGATGGTTGTGTTAATTGGGTTGAATCTTACCTTAATGGACGTCAGCAGTGTGTGAAGGAGGGGAATAAATGTCAGACTGGAAACCAGTTATGCGGGGGGTCCCAAAAGGCTCTGTACTTGTGCCCCTGTTATTCTCATTTTATATAAACAATGTCACTTGAATTTTCATCTTAACGCCGACTGTTTGCAAATACACGTTCACGTTACACCAAACAAGCTAGCCACATTGTTTTGTGGTGTAGAACTTTCAACATTCTGGGTTATTAATAATGAGAGCAATTAGCTGATATGGGCTCAGTGTTTCATAATATCTCCAGAAAACTAGTTGTAATTATTATATCAATTTACTGTTAATTTGTTTTTAAGTTATGGAAAAATCATACTTTCAAACTCTTGTTGTGTTCTTGAGATGAACTTGTGTTGTAACATCCATACATTTGGTTTGGGTTCTACAGAATCTTTTAATAATATTACCAGCTCAGTGTAACTTTTATCAAGAGGATTTTCAGGTGTCAAATATCATGTTGATGTAGTTGAGGTGAAAATGCATGAAAAATGTGTAAACTTTTAATTTAGGATAGATTCATCAGATATAAGATGCAGGAAAACTTCTACCCTTCTTTTGAAGTGTGTACAGTTTTATCTTGCTGAATAGGTGTAAAGTTCAAACTAGCTACGTAAGATAAATGTGGATTAGAATTTTTCTCTCTACCATTTGAAAACTTACTAGGTACTAATTTACCTTGTAACAAAGGTAAACCTGGTTGTGACATGTCATTTAGTGTAGTTTTTAGGTGTAGTTTAAGTTCATCCTCAATAGAACATCTGTAATTTATTTCATCATCTATTTTGATCTCATGTGTTTAATTAATCAATTTCAATCACGTATCTTCTGATATTGATCCCAATATTTTTCTATTATTTCAATGTTTGCCTTAACCTCATTTGTGCTTAGAGTACCCTCCAACATTTGTTTTTCTTTTGTAAATTGTCCTTTGGTAGTTCTTCGTTTATGAGTTAGTCATTATTATCATTAGTTTTGCTTGTCGCCTTTTTATTATCTTAATTGAAAGTTTACATAAAACATACTAAAATGAAAATGAAATGAAATGAAAATGAAAACATATCTTTATTAAAGAGGCAGAGTTAGGGCTATCAAGCACTCTCTACTACTCAACCTCATATCGTATACAGTAAATTTACAAAAGTTTAATACAGTTGCAGTAAGTTATTAACATATACTTAAATAGGAACTAACAAAATTGCTTGACCTATACAAAGGAAAACATGCTGGCTCCCAAGCGGAAGTCAAGGTAATAGAACCATGTGCCAAAAGACATACTAAAGAGGACAAATGAAGCAGAATACTTAATACTCTCTGATAACTAAGGCACTTGATGCCTATTTGTTTCACTCGAAAGCAGTATGACAATGTAAGAATAACAGGCAAAGAAGAACAGAGTTACACTCAGTTGTGTGCCTGGCCATGAAGGCAGTCATGGAAACGAAAAGGCAGATACCCTCGCCAAAATAGATACAGAATACCTTATGGTAGGGCCTGAGTCAGGCTGTGTCCTGATTGTTGTGTGCTGTGCTGTGCTGAAGCTCCCTTTTCAGTGTGATTTTTTATATGTTTTGTGTGTCGTGAGTACATTTTAATTTAAGACAAGTAATTTGATACTCTAACATTTTTACTTAATATATAGACTTAACTTGGATCTCAAAAAATAATTAACTATCAAAGATTTTATTTTTGACCAAGCAATTAACCTATAAACTAGTTTGAGTGATTTGGTTTTCACTAACAAGGTTAAACCAAGCTTTCTAATGCAAAAGTGTGGAACATTTTGATATTTTTAATTAATTAACGTAATAAAAAAATTAGCCACAGATTTTTATTGTATTGTATTGTATCTTGAGATACTCTATTTGAGAGACAAGTTTTTGACAAAGGGACCTGTTCAGTCCTGTTGGTTGACAACTGATACAAGTGACTATTTGGCAAACATTCTCTTATCGGCAGTGTAGCTCACTGACATAGTCCTAGACATCTGGAGTGAAAGACCTGAGTTCAAATCTCATTGAGGGATTATACTTTTTGCCTTATAAATTTTTGTGATAATATATTTATTTTATTATTATTATTATATTTCCATAAATAAATAAATATATACATTTTACTTTCTTATTACTATATTAAACTTGAATTTTATTTTTGTTAGACATGAAAGTAATGAAAGAAAAGGAAGTCAAATATCCATGTGGAAATTGTGGCAAAAACGTTAGTGGCAATTGTCGAGCTGTCCTTTGTAGAGATAAATGTTTGAAGTGGTACCATCTTAAATGCACTACACTTTCTCTTAAGGAATTTAAACATAAAACAAAGTGAACACTGAATGGTCTTGTAATAAATGTAGTATGAAGCAGTTATTAAATGGTGGACAAGAGACTCAATGTGAAATATTAGAAACAAATAATCCAATTGTAATTGATGAAAGTGAGAGTTTGTTGTTAAGTGAAAACAGTGAAAAACAGATACTAATAAATGCAAATAAAGAATTGCGGGAAGAACTGGAAAATGTAAATATTATGTTAAGAACACTAAATGAAGAGGTAAGCCAGGCAAATAAAGAAATCATAACTTTAAGGAATCAAAAAGTCCAACTAGAAACAATTGTACTGCAGAAAGAGGAAGAAATCATTAAACTTGATATGAAAATGAATGAGTTCAAAAGCAAATGTGAGGAAAACTACTTTTTGGTTGGAAAAAAGAAAAATGAACGTTACAGTTTACCAAATATATCTAGTTTAAAACCTAATACTCAAGTAAGTCATCTAAAAACTATTCAAACCAAACTCTACTCATCAGCAGTTAGTGAAGGAAGTAAATTTAATCATTTGAACATCCCCCATAATCCAAACAAAAACAAAGACGATGGAAGTTTTCTTTCAGAAAATCGTTTTTATCTCTTGACACCACCGGACGAAGATGCCCAAAGTAGCTCAAACTCTGTGGCAGCTGAAGAAGAATACGTTTCTGACAAGAAAATTTTGATTTGTGCAGACAGTCATGGTAAGGATTTATCTTGGCATATTAACAAATGCAAAAAACCAACCTTTAAAAATTATCAGCCTGTTGGTTTTGTTAAACCTGGAGGCCGTACCAAACAGGTTTTAAATGAGAAGAATGTAAAACAAGAATTAACGGATAAAGAAGACATCCTGATTGTTGTTTGTGGTTCCAATGATGTTGCCAGAAACGAAGCACATGAAGTATTGGACAGTATAAAAAGTACTTTTGACCTTTGTACTGATAACAAAGTGATTTTAGTGGATTTACCTCAAAGATATGACTTACCGGACTGGTCATGTGTGAATAAAGAAATTAAGAAAACTAATTTGAAACTAAAAGCTTTAAGTGACCATTATGATAATGTGAGTTTTTTAGAAGCAAGTACAGCTGGGAGATACATGCATACTGCACATGGTATGCATTTTAATTCAGTAGGAAAGACATGGTTGGCAATGAAGATATGGGAGACCCTGAGACACATCACCGGAGAATCGATGTCACCTCGATCCAGGGCTACAAAACCCAATTGGACTAATGTTCTCTCCATGCCAGCGGGAAACTTCACATTGTCAGAAGAGGGGTTGAAGACATAAGACTTTGCAATAACATACACCAATTTTCTGATAGCATTACAATTTTTCATATAAATATTCAGTGTCTTAGAAATAAGGTTAATGAATTAGATATATTTTTAAATGAAGGTAAATATGATATAATTTGCCTTAATGAACATTGGCTTGCTCCTCTGGAGGTGGATCTCTACTTGCCTAATGGGTATAATTTGGCAGCCAATTATTGTAGAAAAAATTTAGGACATGGGGGAGTATCTATATATGTTAGTAATAGTTTTGTATATGATTATGAACCAATAAATGTAGAGCAATTTAGTCTTGAAAAGATGTTTGAAGTAGCATCAGTTGTTTTCCCCAGTATAAAACTAATTGTTATCACAGTTTATAGAACACCAGATTCAATTATAGAAGTGTTCAATGATGCTCTAAATAATCTGATTCTCTTTTTGAATAAATGTAACAAATTTAAGAGTTGTAATCTGGTTATAACTGGTGACATTAATTTGGATATTCGTTTTACAGATAAAAAAATAATTAATTTTCAGAATATGTTAAGATCTCATAACCTGTATTGTTTAAACAAAAACCCAACTCGATTAAATGCCTGTCTTGATAACATTATTACAAACAAACATAATGACGAATATTCATGTGAAATAATTCAGCCACATCTCTCCGATCATTTAGGATTAAAACTTAATATTAAATTGAAAATCAATACCGGAAATTATAAAAATAATTGCAAGGACCAAACAACAGTAAGTACTTTTAGACCTTTGAATAATTATTCTGTAAATAGTTTTATAAGTAGGTTAAGCAGATTAGATTGGCTTGGTGAACTGTCAAAGTTTTGTTCTGTTGAACAGGCTTTTCAATTTTTCTTGGAGGCTGTCTCTGATCTTTATAACCAATTCTGTCCTATAAAAAATAAAAAACAATCAAAACCTAGAGATTTTCGGTCTGTTAAAAACTGGTACACTCCAAAATTAAAACATATAAAAAATCTACTTTTACTTTATTTTGACAAATCTAAAACCAACACAGTGTACAAAGGAGCTTATGCTAGATTAAAAAAATGTATAGGTATGAAATTAGAATAGCAAAGTTGAGAGCCAATGATAATTTTATAACTACTTCTGACAACAAGTGTAAGGCAGCTTGGAAGGTCATAAATTCAGAAATGGGGAGGGAGAGCAGCAACAAAAATCATAGTTTTCCTTTCTCCGCTGAAAATTTTAACGATTACTTTGTAAATATTTGTAATGATATTATACCAAATTCAAACCCAGCCAATATTGTAAATGTAAACAAAATGCTAGAAACAACACATGTTAACATTGTAAATAATTTTAAATGGAATGATGTAACTGTACTTGATGTAGAAAGATGTATTAAAAAACTCAGTAGTTCAAAGTCCGAAGATTTTTATGGTTTATCAAACTTTGTATTAAAGCAATGTTACAGTGTTTTGCTATGTCCTCTGGCCTATTTGATAAACTGGATGTTTTTTGAGGGTATCTATCCTAAGTGTCTGAAAATTACCATTACAATACCTGTTTTTAAGAAAGGAGATATTTACTCTCAAAGTAATTATCGTCCAATATCACTAGTCCCAGTTATGTCAAAAGTTGTAGAAGCTATAATTAAGGAACAACTCAATAAGTACTTTGAAATAAATAGATTTCTATCATCAAGTCAATATGGTTTTAGGAAAGGTCTTTCTACCATCAATGCTATAGAAAATATAGTGTCCTATGTATTTCAAGGATTCGAAGAAAAAAATTATACTCATGCAACCTTGTTGGACCTAAGTAAAGCGTTTGACATTGTGTCTCACGATATTCTTATGACAAAACTTGAATTTTACGGTATTGTGCAAAATGAGCTAAATCTATTAAGGTCGTACTTGATGGATAGATATCAAATGGTTAAAACTGGTGAACAACAATCAAGCCTGCAAAAAGTATTAAACGGGGTTCCCCAGGGCTCAGTACTTGGGCCATTTCTTTTTATTATTTTTACTAATGACCTCCCAAGTTTCTTATCCAGTAATTGTGCTTTATATGCTGATGACACAACATTGTTAAATGCAGGAAAAGATCTTAATATATTACTCGAAGACAGTGAAACCACATTTAAAAAGTCTTGCATATGGCTTGAAAATAATAAATTATTACTTAATAAAAATAAGACTGAAAGAATTGTTTTTGGGCTTAAAAACACTGAAAATAGATCTGTTAAACTCCTAGGAATAAATCTAGACTGCAAGCTTAGTTGGAATGAACATACAAATCAATTGTGTAAAAAATTGGCTAAAGTTCTCTTCTTATTAAGGAAACTAAAAACATGTACCAGTAGGGAACTTATTTTAAATGCTTACTACTCTTTTTTTCACTGTCACCTATTATACGGTACAACTCTTTGGGGAAACTCCTCTGGGGCTCAACAGGTTTTTATATGGCAAAAGAAGGCGATTAGATGTATAGTGGGAATTGGGGACACTGAATCATGTAGACCGCATTTTATTGATCTGAGTATTCTAACGTTACCCTGTGTGTTCATGTTTCAATCAATTATGTATGTTAAAGACCATTATGCAGAATTTAATTTACGAAGCAGTAAACATGTATATAACACCAGAAATAAAAACCTTATTGATGAAGAATTTGTACGTCTAAGTAAGACAAAAAGTAATTACATACATATTGGCATAAAGCTTTTTAACAAATTACCTCTAAATGTAAAGTCTTTGTCTGTAAATAGTTTTAAATTAGTTCTTAAGAAATGGTTTTTAAAAAAAGCTTTTTATAGTTTAGACGAATTCTACAATGTTTCATTAGATGACATAATATTTTAGGTGTAATATTTATATATCATAATTTATTCTCATATTTTGTAATTTTGTATTATTTGTTGTATTTATTGATTGTTAATTTTATTAATTGTTATGTTTGTTAATTGTTATATTTGTTCATTGTTATATATTGTTAATTGTTATATTTAGATTAAGACTTAAGACACATTGACAAACAACAAGCTATCTTACATCAAATTTTCACTGAAGTCAAATGTCTGCTATTTTATTTGTATCATTGTGCTACCATTTAATTGACTAATGTGACAAAGCCTATTGTAACATATGTTATTTAACGGCAATAAACGAATTGAATTGAATTGAATTGTGGAGTAGCTTTCTACTAAGGCAAAGCTTTCATAAAAGATTGAGAAAAGAGGATCAGATCCTAACTGGAGTATGGCTTCAGGTCTAAGGCAATCTAAAATGTTTATCTCTCTTTATGTTAAAGGGTGGACAGCCAGCTCTCCTAGAACAAAGGAAGGAGGATATAAGACTGATATTAAGGATTTTAACAGTACATGGCTCTCTTAGAAAACATCCTATGAAGATGGGTCTCAGTCAGACTGATGAGTGGATACTCTGTCTAGAAGCAGAAGAATCTGTGGAACATATATGGCTTAACTGTCCTGCCATATCAAAAAGTAGGAAAACATTCCAGGGGCGTATCTTCTCAGCCCCAGGGTCATCAGAGAACAGGAGCCCTCTAATTTTATTGGCTTTGAGTTCGAGAATTTTCAGTTTGTTTTGATAATGTATTAGTCCACAACTGTTAAGTTTAAGTTTCAGTGTGATGTAAAGATTTAACATTCACGAGTTACCAATTATCATTGCTTGCGTTTTGTTTTATTTAGTTTCACTCCTGTTGTATTGCCCAAATGTTAATGGCTTTATTATATAAGCCGAGTAGTAAGCTAATTCTCAAGTTTGCATAGTTAAACATGGAAATAAAAATCAGGATTTTTTTAACATAACCTTTTTATTTCCGTAAGATTATACTCAACAGTAACAATAGTTATAATAAAAATTTATAAAACTTGTTGGATTTTATAAGTCTCTCTTATAATTACAAAAGACTACCTTTAGCTTACTCAAGTAGTGATTGTATTGACTTTGGGAAAAATCGTCAATTACTTGATCAAAACATTGATGGTTGTGTCTGATTCAGTGCAAAGCACTGCCCCACAAACATAGCAAATCTAAATATTGTAAACATTTGATAACGGCTTCTTAGCTAGCAATTACTTTTTTAATCTGCAATTGCTGGTCAAAAGCCCTCAATAGAAATTGTCAAATATGTAAAAACAACTTACTGTTATGGCTTTTTCTTGCACAATGCTGGAGGCGAGTGGGCTGCACTTAATCGTTGTGGCACTATCCTCATAATCTGGCTGTTTGCGTGTTTCATGAGCAGGTACACAAAAACCATGCTCATGTAGGTTTTTGGTAAATTAACAAAATATGTGAAATGAAACCGTGTTTAAAAATTAAAGTTTTGAATAGTAGTTTACAAAATTACATGCCCAAGGTAATGATTTCAAGAGCTGCATAATGTAACCAATGCCGAATTTATTGAGCCATGTGGTCAAGAATAAAAGTTAAGATGGTAATAAAAATGTTATACTTGTAATTGTTTTATAGCCATTTAATCGGATTACAAGTTTCTGAGTTACAACTTTTCCAAGTTGCAGTTTGATTGGAAAGTACCAAAAACAAATACCTTATTTAATTGTTATAGAAATAAAAATTATAAGTTATTATTTTTTATTTACTTGCTTTATATTTCTAAATACAGAAATAAACAAACTATATTTTAATGTAACTCCTTTTATTGTAAATTTACTAATTAGTTAATGGTCTATGTTCAAACTAGGGTATCTATACTTTTTGACCGAGAGTAGTAGAGCAGTGCGACTGTGGCAGATTCCTTCTAGAACAATATCTGTTGATATACACAAACATATGTACGTTGTGGTGTGTCGCCTTCATTCAGACAACTTTATAATGGCATGACTCAGAGTAATACAACATAATGCATTGTAATTATTTTATTGCATTGTAAATATTTTATTATGATTACATAAAACAAATTAAAATTTTGCCACTCCCAAGAATCTTGCCTGTCTGAGCATGAGCACAGCATAGTACGTGCCTTAATATAGGCCTGATTATAGCCATGGAAAAATCCAGATAATGAACTGGTCCAAAAGGCAAAGTAGCACAAAGTTGTTTTTTATATACAGTATATAACACAAAACAGAGGGAAAATACAATAAAATACAATTTTTTTGCCATTCACGAATGAAGTTGAACCCAGAGGGGAGAAGTGGCAAGAGAGGTGTTTCTGGGCTGTACTCCATAGGTGGAACAAGTTGACTCCCGTGTGAAGTGACTCCCAAGGTCAAGTGGGAATTTGAGCTGTCAGACATGAACAAACACACACACAACAAACTCAAATTACCATAGAGTTCATTGTACACAACAGGTTTGGCACTGGCCAAGGAGCAGGGATATTTACCTTTTGAATACACTGATTTATATATTAGATATAGAGAGCAATATACTCTAGTGAAGACAACCATGTGTTTGAATGTATACATGCCTTTGTAAACACGTTAAAACATTATACTATATGATTTTACCAGAGACTAATACAAAATAAACTGTTCTGTCCCATTCGAATCATAGTAATTGTAATTGGCTAAGCGTAGTGAAGCACTTGAGGAGATGGAAAAGTTTATTTCTCTGTCTGTCTGTTCCATGATATATCAAAATGAACTGATCTACAGACTGGAAATTTTGCACAAAACTTCATTTCTCAAGGGATTTAGCTTAAAGTTAGCAATAATTTTTATATTGGTGTTATGGATAACCATGATGGGAACAAGGAAATTGCATAACAAATAAATTTGTAAACAAACAGTAGAATAATGACTTTAATATATGACATAGGAGCCTAACCATATGCAGATATCTCGAGAAAGATTTAGTTGCTACAATTTGTCCTCTCTCTACCAGAGGGATGTAAATATGTATTTTGTGTATGATTAACTGTGTTCATAACATATCTCAAGAATGAAATGTGCTATAAAGTTGTGATTTTGTATGCAACCTCGGCGAAGCCTGTTACGCGAAGTTGCCAAAGAGAAACAATATTATTCCCCTATGATGTTGCCTCTTACGACGACAGTACACACACACACACATACAACATAAATTCTGCAATTATGTTAAAACGTTTGTTTAAACAAAACAATGAATTCTATAATTTTTTCTGACACCAAATTATTTATTGTATTTTTCAAACATAACTTCTGTCTTATCAACAGGTATTGCATGCGTGTATGAACCTAACAACCAACGAGATGTTCAACTACAAACGATATCCCTACCTACGTGACAAGAGAGGGAAATATCTTAACCCCTTCTCTAGAGGCCCTCTTCTCAACCTCCTTGAGTTTTTCGTGTGCACTCCAAGCGCTAGTGAAGAGCACCATCTTCTCATCGATGACAACGCCTAACACTATCTATCTGGACAAGCGAACTTCTGACGTTCTCCTAGTCTTGTCTTATTATTTTTTTATAATAAGTAATAATTACTGACTCCAAACTATTCTGCCTTTATTCAGTCTACATTTTTTCCAGAGTTGTATCTCTATAGTTGTATCACTTTAACATGATTTTATTTGATACCAATTTTACAATGCATAATATACCTAATTTCAGTAGCTGACACTACAACTCTTTCAAAAATCAATGAAAATTATTGCTTTGTAAAAGTGGTATTCAAATATAATGAGTATTTTTAGCTGGGAATTAAAAGTTATTTCCTTAAGTTTCACACATTATAAAAGCGAATCCAAAAAAAGTTATATCAACAAAAATTATTAATAGCATATTGATTCATGTACCGTATTATAAGATTTTGACAATGGTGCTAATACTAACATGATTTTGTCTCACATTTTACATTTCAATATCAATTATATTTTTTTAATCTTCTATAACTACCTTTTCCTAATATAACAGTTTAGCTATCTAGGCGTGTAAGGATTTTCTCAAGATAACTTGATTTCAAATAAACAAATTAAAATCATCTTTCTCACTTTCTGCAAAAAAATGCACTGCTATTTTACTGTTCAAATTTGTTTGATATAATAAAATTAAAAACATTCAACTTATTGCAAATAGAATATTTAACACAATTATAACGTAGAATATCACATAGAATACATTTTGTAAATGCTATAGTATTGCATTATTCGGCATGTTATTACTTTATGGTGCTATAAATGGTGGTGGGGAGGGGGTTTCAGACCAAGGGGAGAGTATCAGAGATGAATATACACAAACTTTTAAAAAAATTAAAAATGAATTTGAATTCCAGAATGTGTATATTTAAAAGCAATTACCATATGCTTGAGTTTGAGGGGCCAAATCCATAACTCGTATTTCACTGAAGAGGGGTAGATCAACCTTTTCTTTTTTCAATTTTATGTATTATAGATACAATATGTTTTGAAATTTTGATTAAAACGTTGAGAAGCAGATTGACTGACTATCCAGATATTATATGAAACAAAACAGGTTTTACTACTAAATATTCTCCTCATATATTTAACAAAATGCATAAGTTATGTTCCTATCTATAATGTTGCAATGGTGATTGCTGTGAACTAATGAACATATTTATTTCTTAATCTTATTTGGGTAGCAGTCATCTTCGAGAATATCTGAAAAGTGGACTTTAGCAGTAATAAAAATTCCTAAGCTTCACATATGCAATGTGTATGAACCAAATAAGCATTAACCTTCCCACGCGGAATTTATCTTTCAATTTTGACTCATAACGCGTAATTAACTTTACAATTTTTTCTAGATTTTACCAACTCTAATTTTTTTTTAGTTAGTGGTGGCTATTAGGAATAAAAAAATGATACAGTATCACAAAATAATCAGACCCCTATATTTTTTAAAAAATGTATAAAATTGAAAAAACAACATTTTTACTTGAATTTCTAAAAATATTTTCAACAAATAAAGTAATAACAACAAAATAAAAAGGTAATATAATGCTAAATACAACAGGAACACGAACAGTAAATAAGGAAATATGGCAAAACAGCGTTAAACACTAAAATATGCAGTGCCGGGATATATCCGTTTACCGCGTAATGGTTCACCACAGACTGAGGCAAAATTACGCCACGAGGGACAAAGCCACGCCCTCCCACCACTGTGACGCGCCAATGAGGTTCAAACTGTAACATCTGATTTTCGGAACAAGTATTCAACACTCCCTTGAACTCTAGCGGATTCCACAGCAACTACAATTTATTAAATAACACAAAATAGACTTTGAAGGATATATCCGTTTACCGCGTTTCGGTCAAAATTAGGCCTAACGGATATATCCGTTTGCCGCGTGGGAAGGGTTAAGGCTAGGTCTAAATTGGTGTATAATTTTATTGCTACATTTCTTTTATATTTTTAAACATTTTTTTAATAAGAAAACGAGGGTTCTATCACAATAATTCTTTGTAAAAGTTTGAATTGTGACTATCTTAATATACGCCATCTGTATAAACTTGTTGATGTAGATTTCAGGAAGAACATGCCGGATCACATTCCAGAACGTTGGAAAAATGTAGTCCTTTTGGTTAGCATGGGAACATTTTCTAGGGCATCTCAGAAATGCTCAGAGGCACTATTTTTAGACCTCATATTTCTAGCATTTTCTACCATTAACTAGCATATATTTAAAATAAATCATATATTCAATATATTTTACAATTAGCACTGTGCAGGCTGCTTTTTGTATAACGATAAATTATTAAAAACCTTATAATTTATTTACAAGAACATTTGATAATGATTATAAGATTATCAAATTAAACTGTAAATAATTTAAAGGTATTTTTTGGGATTCAATTACAAAAAATAAAAAATAGAAATAAAGCTTTAGTGAGAGCTGAACTAAAAACGAACAACTTATTTTCATATAATCAACTAAAAAAAACATTAAGAAGTGCATCCTCATGTAATTATGTAAGTTTTTAATCTTTATCATTGTTATTACAAATTTAATTATGTAAAGTATAACAAGAACCTAGAAATTTGACATTTGTAACAAAAAAATGACTTCAATAACTTACAATGTAACAATAAGAGTTGTAACTCGATTTTTGATGAACATTGATGAAAATTTTATCAATTTTTTCATGTGGATTTATTAGAAATTATAAAAAAGTGTTATATTTATAATTCTTTTTCTAGTAATTTTGACATAAGAGAGATTTTTTTCCGTGGAACACTTGAGATTATAGAACCTTTTTAACCACAAATAATTCACCTTGAATAAAAATGTTAGGTAACAAGAATTATATAATCTGGTGATTGAATAACAACAGTATACAGTTTATTGATTGCAAATTTATCTCATCAGGTTGTATTTGGCAATAATTTATTGTCATAGTAAACTTAATGTTTAACACATATATACCAATCTCAAATCTAGTTGTATAGGGTTGTGTAAATCTGCAAGTAAGGGTTCTCAATAAAGATCTTTTTTATGTTTGTTAGTAAATATAAGGGGAATGAAGATCTTTTTTATGTTTGTTAGTAAATATAAGTGTGCTGTAGATAATTAAAAAAAGTAAAGATAACAAAACAACACTACCCTTTTCTTTGCTTAAGTTAAAAATTATTAAAGATTTTTTTGGTGAGTGGCAATTAAGATGAATCCACCTTGTCATAAAGGTACATATTTTGGAGATATAAAGTAAGAATAATGTGCTTAATTCTTATTCAGTATTAGTTGTATATTTTTCATTTTTAATATTGCTCAAAACAGGTTTGAGGAAGTACTTGATGAGGGTTCTAGAATATTCTTTCAGGAGATGTAAGTGCAATAACCATGAAGTAATCCTCACAGCTCCTATGTCAGCCACTTCAAAAAGAATAATATTGCACAAATTAAACACTTATAACGCAAGTTGTAGCCAGCAATACCATTCGATCCATCACGTTCTTCTTCTTGTGATATTACCATAAGATATACTATTGTATGTTGCATCTGTGTAATTTATTTACGTTTACAGCAAATATTTATACTGTTATATGTTTGTATTATCATTGTTAAAAATGTTTGTTTTTACAAAAAAATAAAGTTTCTAATTTTAAGGGAGTGTAGATATTATTTCTGTGTCCTCATCCTTATTTAGAATAGTATTTAGCATGATTATTTCAACACCACACATTGTTGTATAAAAATCAAGAAACCACAGTAAATTTCAACAATGTGAGAAAATAATTTATTATTTTTAAAATCATTAAGAGATATTTTTAGCTAAGCATTAGTGAAGCCTATCACTCTAGGGGCTAAAAAATGATATTTCTGCTTATCTGTCCATCCGCATGATATCTCTAATACGAACTAACCTATAGACTTCAAAATATGCATGAAGTACTTGATCTCTATGTAGACCATATTGAGTTTGATAATGGTGAATGCGAATGTCACCCCATGTGATTTGGCTGAGTATTAGTGAATAGTTTTTTATTGGTCTAATGGGTAACCATGATGACAATGACAAAATAGCAGAATAAATCAATTTGTAAACAAACAGTACAATCATATGAAATTTTACATGTGACATATTTATTAATAGAGTAAAAATTAAAAGAATAACAGAGTGGAAAGTCATGTTAGAGCTCTGTTACAAGATTTGATTGATTTTCAAACTCTTGCATTATAAGAGTAGCACCCTCCCTAGCTCACCAAGTTTTATTATTTGAAAACTGCTATAAAACCTAACAATGAAGAAAAATATGAATTTATTATGAAGGAATATATCTTGAGAAAGATGTCATCTGTAGATGTTAAATTTTGCACGAACCTGCATTTCCACATAGGCAAAACTGAGTTCTATGATAGTGCATGTTCAACCATGAAATTTGTATGAGTGTCATTGAAGCCTACCACTGAGTAAGGTGTAAAATTTGTCTATTGTTTGCTGGGAGAATGTAAAAGTTTCTTATGTATATGATTGTCTGTCCATCTATTTGTTTGCGAGACATCTTGAGAATAAAATAAACTATAGGTTTAAAATTTCACAAGCAACCTTTACAAAGCCTGTTATGTGACACGTGGTGTAGTGGCAAACTCCTACTTTGCTATAGTAAAACAGATACCTTAAAAAAATGTTTGCAATATTTAATAAAATCTGTATGAATAAAAGCAAGATGACCACTGGTTTACAAGTATTTTAGAGAACAAATTATTATTTTAGTCTCTACACCAACAGAGTGAATCCGTTACAGAAAGACACTCTGGTTCTTTACATTTATTCTCTACATATCCTTTCAGGACTTTTGATCATTTCTGCTTGTGTTTTTAAGTTTGTAGCAAAACATATTGCAATGTAGTTGTATTCTTTGTTTTTAGTTTTGGAAAATCTTACTAGAGAATATTGGGCTTATAGGCTGTGGCCAAGATGATAATTTGTAGACTATGACTGAACAGTTAAAGGCTAAATTACAATATGTATAAATAAAATACAATACATAAGACATTATCAAAGTTAAACATACATTGGTTCTATTATGCAAAAAACATTTTGAATGGGTTTTAGCAGTTTATAAGTATACATATTGTGTCATGTAAAGTCAGCTACATAAAAGAATTAGAATATGTTTATGTATAAGATTAAAAATTTAAACTTTAATGCATTAGATTAAACAATTAATATTTTATGTAGTAAAAACAATAGATCTAACATTACAAAGTTAAGTCTGACACCTTACTTAAGTCAGTAAAAAGCTTTCTGACAAATTAATTTAAATTCTGATGTTTCTAGAGAAAAGGGTTGTATTGTATAATTGGATGAACTAGTCTAATATTGTAGGCCTGAGCTTTGGCTTGTCCTAATTTCCAATAAAGAACCAGAATGGAAACATTTTACCAAATACTATTACTTCCTGAGACAATTTATTCTACAGGGTTTTTAAGTAGGTTAGCTATAAAAGAACCCTGCATAACTTATTTTACCTGTCAAATGATTCCAGATTGTTAACAAGCTTAAATTAGTACAAAATCTGCCATTAAGCTGGTATGCTGAATTGAAAGGTGGTTACTGGACTTAGTTGGCTTACCTAGATTGGTAGGTTTTGCAAAATGGAAAGACCGAGTATACAGAAGGTAAGATTTTATCTACTTTCTCATCAAAGCTTTTAATATTTTTTTAAGATTATCTAGTATTGGAAACAATATTAACTTCTTTTACATGAGAGCTGTTTATCTTGAAGGAGGCCTAATATGATGGAGGAGAAGCTACGGGAATAAAAGTCTCTTTCTAGATTCTCAAAATTATGGAGGTATCTCTAATCTATCTTTCCCCCATGACATGTGACAACAAAATGTGTTTAACTTGACATAACAGTTCACCCACCATACTTTAAAATAAGTTTTAACGTACTACAATAATTTTAGAGAAATAAATGGAGAATCTCACAGATCCACTAAAATTAAGCAGGGTAGGAGTAGTCTATATATATTTTTTTAATTTAAGAAGAAGCCGATTTCATTTTATGCCTTATTCTGCCCGTCCTCATGGGCCACTAGCCTGTGCGAGGATCTTATCAAACAGAATAAGGGGGAGAGTCGATACAGTACAAGGTCGATGGTCGACTGATAAAAAGTGCAACGGTCACAGACAGGATTCGAAACCTGCGCTATCTCTAACTCAGACTCAAATATATATACATATAGCTACCATTACATCACAGAGGTAAGTACTTTTTGTGATTCAATGTATATTGAAATTAAATTTGGCTATTGCCATTTATACAAATTTAATTAATGTAGATAAAAGTAGTTTGACAGGTATTTGGTCTTCCGATCACATGTTAGTTTGGTTATTTAAACGCATATGTGACAGATACAGCCAAATACAAAATAATTTAATCGTGAAAATAAAAGAAAGTTGCTCTGTGGTGTAATGGTAGAACATTCACCCGCCAAGTGAGAGATCCAGGTTTGAGTCCCGGCGGAGCAAGTACTTTTTGTGATTCAATGTTTATTGAAATTATATATATGTATATTAATTTCAATATTAAAATACATTAAAATCTAGTAATGTTTATATATTGCATGTCATTTTGTTTTAGTAAATAGGCAATTGTGATAGTTTTCAAAGTAATCCAAGTACAAGTTGAAGTAGATAAATTTCCTAACATTAAATTACTTTAAAAAAGAAATTTTTATTAAGAGTTTAAAGGGAAAGCCTGAGTTTCAGGACAAATTTACTCCTTATGAAAATGCTGTGAGAGTTTGCAATTCAATCCTGTTTGAAGTTAAGATTCACTTTAATCAAGAACTAGTGACCAGTGAAATTCCATCAGACTATCTCTCTCAAAAACTGATTACGGTCAAACATCTCTGTAAAATAGCCACTTTGTATAGTAACAATAAAGTTTTTCAGTTGATGTAATGTTGTCATTGGATAGTGAATAAAAATAGTAAAAAGGTTTTCTGGAACTTATAAAAAATATTCATTAACAATTAAAGACTTTTGTGAAAAAATATTATAAAATACTCTTGCAAAACCAGAAAAAGTTTTCTGTCAGTAGATGAATCTAGCTGTGAGTTCTTAGGTTAAACTATGTTGGTTGTTTCTGATTGTCCAACTTAGAAAATTTGTGTGATAATTGTTTTTTATCTGTCATCATAAAAAGCATGTCTGGAAATATTGATATAGTTGCTAATGACATAAATTGTGTTTATTTTTTAAATATAGTATATTATTAACAAGAGACATACACAATTACGATATTCATTCAATACAATCAATAGCAATTTACTGATGAAAGAATTCATAAATGTACTACTACTTTAGGACAACTTCTGACAGTATAGTATAAATTGAAGGCCAATATTGATAATATTTTAATAAGCCACCATTAAAAAACTAATAATAAATCAGAGTTATATTTGCTTATATATTCAATCATGTTTGAATAAGAGTTAATTCAAGGTCAAATTATGTTGTACATCTGATAGGCACAAACATGTAAGATAGTGTGGTTTTTAAACTCCAAAATACTTCTTGTACCTAATGTACAAAAATACAAGTGTATAATATACTTGAATATGAGGACATGCCAATAAATCTAGATTATTGTTCATAAACTGTTCTGTACGTACTTGTTAGATTAACAAGTGACAATGACAATCATAAATAAGATTTGAATTTGCCGCTATTTAAGTTGGCTCGCGTGCAAAGAGTACGACCAATCATCTTTTGTTTAAGATCACAGGGTGTTGTGCAACAGCT
Source organism: Homalodisca vitripennis (assembly GCF_021130785.1). Lineage (NCBI taxonomy): Eukaryota > Metazoa > Arthropoda > Insecta > Hemiptera > Cicadellidae > Homalodisca > Homalodisca vitripennis. The sequence continues at coordinate 67,091,090 of NC_060209.1, forward strand.
TCAGCTGTTTGTAGTTCAGAGTCTGTGTTCCGGATCTGGAATGCTGTAATTTATTGTTTGGTTTCAAAGCGCTTGCGCCTATGCACACTAAGTTAACGGTGTGGCCTTATTTGTATTGTAGGAACTTTGATATCTCTACTTAACTTTTGACCGAAATTAATAGTGTGATAAGTCTATCTGTTTCCTCCGTCTCTTTCTCAGTTCATAACTTGCAAGTGGCTGGTCATTGTTTGTTATTGGCAGTTTGTTGGTGTTGGAAACCTATCTATGTTTTTTGTGAGAAGTTGCACAATTGTCGTCTGCTAGATCACCTGGGTTGGAGGTAGATTCACGCAGTTTTAAAATATTTAATGTTATTTAATCAAAATTTTACGTCAAATCAAATTAAAATTATCAAAATAAGTTTGTTCACAGTGTAATGATTATTTAATACTTTGAAATGAGTTTACAAGACAATGGATCATCATTCTGCAGTTCAAGTTTTTGGGTAAGAAATTTCAAAATGTACTAGTTTTACAATTAATTAATATTTGTTCATAACGCTTATATTTCATGATACAATTTTCCTTAATTTATTTTTGTTACCAAATACCAATATATTTTGGCGGGCTAAAGGGCTAAAGTATTTGTCATTGTTACTGATGTTTTTGTAAAACATACATTTACAGAACACAAATTAGTTTTAACTACAGTTAAACAAATATGGTAAGACATTTTGGAAAGAATTTTGTATCATGGTCAAAAATGGACTAGGAAATAAACTGGCAGCTCTAGTTGATTACACAACACCTCTTTAGAAAATGGTTTTAAAAGTGGAATATATTTCTATTACAAGACATTGCATTTTTGCCTTATCTCACTAAAATTCAATTCTAGTTTTGAGGTTCAGGTCACCAAATTTTGATACCTAACTGGTTTTTAAAAATAAAATTTGAATTTGAACATTGAAAAATTACATGGTTTGTGCAATTTTAACGTGTGACTACATGCACCCACACACAAAATTTTTAAAATGTTTTGTGCTGGGATTTTTCCCTCCAGAAAAGGTGGAGAGTTCTATAATCTTGTCAAATACAGTGGAACCTTGATTTATCAAATCTCAAGAGGAAATATAAAGCTTTGATACATTGAGAATTTCTACATAATTAGGTTCTATATATCAAGGCTGGTTGGGGCAGACGGGTAGGGTCACGATAGTGTGCAGTGTTTCTGTAACCTCAAACTCCTCTCCGATCATAAGCAATTTGCTAACATGTTTGTTGTCACATTTTGAGAGTGAGCAATCTGCTCATGAATGTCCTGCCTGTAAATGCTGTAAAGACACTAATTTTATTATGGTTTTTAGTTTAGTATTATATGAATTATTTTTGTTAATTTTCTAAGGCATTATATAAACATATGTAATAGTATAACTTTATTGTTTTAATATTATTATTCTAGTAGTTTAAAAATAATGTTAATTACATTTTGTAAGGAAGTTCATTTAATTTAGCTATATATATGTAACAGAATATTTCAACACTGTACTGATGCATTATAAAATATTATAGCGAAAAAGTAATATTACTCAATCAAAACAATTATATAATTGTTTTATTTATCAAAACTTTTTATAGTTTAGGCATTCTAATATATACTCATTTTGTTAGTAATTGTGAAATTATTACTTTTTCGGACCTGATCCATGTAAATGCCACAATGCTAACATTGCAAGTTCTCGTGTCATGATAGAAATTCGCACAAACTGCAACAATTTGCTATCAGGACATGCTGCGTCGTAGTCAAGTGAAAATTTCATTATAAATTGAGAAAATATTTTAAAAGTTATATTTTTTATAGCATTAACTATACATAATAAGATAATATACTTAATAAGTTGTTGATATAGAAATTATTATTGTAAAAAAAAATTAATATTAAAAGTTTGAGAGACAAAGAAAACTGACTTGAGCAAATTGTGATATTGTGTGCTATTATGGAAAAAGTAGGCGTGTATTCTTGTGTGTAGAATATTGATTCAGGTGTATATATTTTCCATCTTCAGTTGGTGAAAATAGTGTTTAATAAATCTGTGGAGATTTGTTATTTGTATTTCGTTATGTTCCTGAGGAACATTAATTTTATATCTGCTTATTGACTGAGCATTAGCGAAGCCTATCACTCATGCGGCTTGAAAAATTTCAATTTTGTGTGATCATCCGCACGATATCTCAAAATCAAACTGATCTATAGACTTAAAGTTGTGCATGAAGCTTCATCTCTATAAGAGGAATACTGAGTTTGGTAATGGTGCATGTCACTCCATGGGAATTGGCTGAGCATTAGCAAATATTTGTATATTGCTGTTATGGTTAACCATGATGGCAACAAGAAAATAGCAGAATAAATAAATTTGTATACAAGCCGAGTGCAATCATATGAGATTTCAACATGACATATAAACACATGTACATTATTCATATAGTAAAAAGAAGAAAATATTAAAATTGATTTGACTTAAGTGCACTCTGGTGTGTTGTAGTAACTACCTTACTGGAACTTTTAACACTGCTATGAAGCCTAACTTATTGAACAAAATGTGAATATTTATCATGTGGCAAGATATCTTGATAAAGATCATCTGCAGACTTTAAAAAATTTTTATGATCTTCATTTTAATTCAGACAAGAATGAGTTCTATGATGGTGCTGTTCAACCATGGAATTTGGCAAATCGACATTTTATTCTTTCACTTAGTAGGCTGACACAATTTCTTTTTGTCTGCCGGGGGATATAAAAAATTCTTTTCTGTATGGTATCTGTCTATCTATCTAACCACAGAACATCTCAAGAATGAAATGAGATAAATTAGAAATTTTGCATGGAGCCTCAGAGAAACCTGTTACGTGACACGTGGTGTAGCATATTTCTACATGGTTAATTGAAATTGTTTTACTTTTAAAAACTGAATGAACTTGAAAAACATTCACGTTAGTTACTGGTACTAGTGTTTCTAGTTTATTCTATCTATTACTATGACATACATTATTTCATATAACAAAACTATGACAGGAATTTTGTTATATATGTAGAATACTCGGTTACTCCGTTGTGATTTTGAACTGTGTGTAAAACATCATAGTAAACTCATTTGTGCACCGGATTGGACAATAAGAACATCTCTTCGTCTAGATTACACTGGATGGCTGCTGGGAAAACCATACCGAGCTCTTTTATGGTCTAGATGTCTCTAATATGAATAAAGCGATACAAAGAGTTTGTTTTGAAAGTTTTCATCATAGAATTTTGTTAAATCTTTTCAGACGGACATGGATTCAGATTCTGGGAATCAAGTCTGTGACAGAGTCAGATTTCAGATTCTGCTGTAGGCAGAAGCGGAACTGAAGCTAAACTCAAAATTTGCGTATTACATTTTGTAAAATTTTTAAAGCTAATAATTTTGTAAAATAAAAGTAATATGACTTTAAAAAGCCCTTTGTAGTTAAGACTACGGTATTGTGTCAAAACTTTCAAGAGACTATTTAAACCCAGACTTCAAATCCATGTGTGACGAACAATATTTAATACTAAACATAACTAAACTGGAAGTTTTATAGTTACAGGGTGGGTGCCATTTTTTTAAATATATAACAGAATGAGTAATCTTAAAATTTCATTAAAAAGCTTTTCTGAATGTTTCGGATTTTTACTAAAAATATGGGTTTTTCTATAAGAAAAAGCCTAGAACATAAAAAAAATTAAAGGTCTATAACTGTACTTATAAGTGATATGAGTATGTATATTGATAAAGTACTTTTGGTGTCTGTAACAATACACCAAATATTAAATTATTTTTGGTGTAATATTAAATCTGTCTGTAATATTAAATTATAATGGCTCAGACCAGAGCACAATATACGTTTTGAAATTATTGCATTTTGAATTAAGCTTAAAATAATAGACACAATAACAGTAAACACGGTCTCTTTTTGTTTCTTCAACATTTTTACTGATTATTCAGACAATAAATGTAAAATTCTCCTTCAATTTAGAATGAAGGTTAAGAACAATTCTGCGATTGTTTATGTATTGATCATACTAAAATAAGAAATTTTGTACAACTCTATGACCAAAAAATAAGATCATTTTTGGGTCTTTGGGGGTTTTTTATTGGGTAAAAGTTTATAGGGCCTCAACCAAACCATCACAAAAAACTTTTTTAGCCAATGTAGCTCTGGAAATGGCCCCTCTTTAAATCATAACAACCAAGACAAAATTCCAGATTAATTTTTACAATTTATGCATCAAAACGTGCAACATTTACCCTCACGGTTGGAAATTTTAAGAATTAATTTGGACGAATTAAAGCCAGACATCATGGCAATTTCTGAGCACAAAAATGAGTGAAAACGAACTAAATATATTACAATTCCGGGTTATAATAATATGTTCTTATTATTCTAGATCTTCAGTGGGCGGAGGAGTAATGATATTATATCCAAAACATCTCAATACTAAAAAAATTAATAATTCCTTCTCAGTTCAAAATTTGTTGATTGACAAAATATTTTAATGCTGTCTGGTTGAGGTATTACTAGAAAATTTTAACTGTGTATTATGCTGTATCTACAGATCCCCAATACCAATGTTTTTCCACAATTTTTATGTCAAATTTTTGAAGTTTTTATGTTCTATTTTAACTAACAAATACAAAAATGTAAGATTAACTGGGGACCTGAACATTAACGTTTTAAAAAGAAATAATTATTACAAAGACTTCGTGAGTGTACTTAAATCACAAAAATTTAGAATATAAAGTTGACTTTCTGATAAGAGTAACATTACAATCAGAGACAGCTATAGATAATATAATTAGTAATATTAAAGATTATGAACAGCAAAGTAACAGGACTCATAACACACATCTCAGACCATGATGCTCAATTACTTGAGATCTTTAACTTAAATATAAAAAAGAAAACTTCAAAAAAATATTGCGGAATTTTAATCCAAATAAATATTGTTACCTTTAGTAAATGTTTATCTCAGGAATCCTTTATGGAGGTATATCAGTCAACAGTTAACACTAAGTATGAAACCTTCTTAAATATTTTTATGTACCATTTTAGTAATAGTTTCCTAAAACTTATGGTAGATATCAAAGATAAAAAAGTGATCAATGGATCACTGACGAAATAAAATGTAAGAAAAACAAAATCCATCAACTTGAAAAAGAATTTAGAAAAAATAAGGATGAACATTCTATAGTTTTAATTAAACATTCCAAACAAGAATTAAAAAACTGTATAAATAGGAATAAGAAACATTTTTTTATAATAAATTAAGTAATTCTAAAAACAAATCTAAAATGACTTGGAACCTGATTAAAACTGAGATAAATAAAGAATCAACTGCAAAGCATAATATTAACATTGAACAAGAATGGAACTTTAGTAAAGAACCCCTATTCAGATAGCAAATTTATTCAATGATTTCTTTGTATCAGTAGTTGAAAAAATCTGTTTTACCAAAGATTCCTCAGGGTAATAGTAACTTACTGTTAGAAGACAATTTTTCAACCCAATCTAGGTTTAAGTTTAAAACCATAACAGAAGAAAATCTTAAAAAAAATAGTTAACTCCTTTGAAAATAAATTTTCTGCTGGCAATGATGATATTTCCATTGATATTGTTAAAAAAAGTCCTCCCTGTTATATTGAAACCCTTATTACATGTGATAAACTCTTCTATTATCTCTGGAATATTCCCTGAATCATTAAAAATTGCTAGAGTAATTACCATTTTTAAAAAAGGAAATCCTAATGATGTGTCATGCTATCGTCCTGTGTCATTGCTACCCATCTTTTCAAAAAATACTTGAAAGAGTTGTTCACTTTCAGTTAGTAGACTATTTAGTAGAACACCAACTCCTAGATAAAGAACAACAGGGTTTTCAGTCAGGTCGATCAACAATTACTGCAGGAATTGAGTTCATGCAAACAATAATCGAATCAGCTGATAGAGGGGAAAAAGTTTTAGGTGTATTTTTGGATATGACTAGAGCCTTTGACAGTGTGTCTCGTAAAAAAACTTTTAAAGTCATTAGAAAAAACTAGGGATTACTGGAAAAACAATTGGAATGGGTTGAATCTTATCTCCAAACTAGACAGCAGTATGTTGAGATTGAACATTCAATGTCAGAATTTTCAGAAAAATACAATTACATCCGCAAGTTCAATTCCCAGAGACGAATAATTAAACATGGTGTGTGCCGCAGGGGTCTGTCCTGGGGCCTCTCTTGTTTCTTTGCTACTTGAAGGATTTACCTGGAGCAATCCCTGTTGGTATTACTATTTGTTTCTTTGCTGACGATTCGAATATAACAATATCAGGAGACACTAAAGAAAATGTTGGAGTTTCATCATTTATTACTTTGTCAATTGTCAAAGAATTTTTGGATCATAAAAGTCTTCTACTAAACTCAAGTAAATCTAATTTTATATCATTTTGTACAAAACAAACAAGGAATAAAAATAAACCCACAAGTAGTTATAAATAACGAAATAATAGAAAAAGTTGAAGTAACAACATTTTTTAGGGCTTTTAATTGACGAAAACCTAAGTTGGGACAAGCACACTGATCATGTGGTAGGCAAAATGTCAACAGGCTTATTTGGTCTGAGACAACTGGCAAAGTACTGTAGCTTGGAAACATTAAAAATATATATTTTTCTTTAGTTTACTCACATATTGCTTATGGGATAAGCATATATGGAAACAACAAAAAAGTAAAATTTAGATAGAATTTTAATACAACAAAAGAAAATCATTAAGAATTATGTGCAAAAATTAAAAAGAGAAGACTCAGTCAAACATCTTTTTTTGCTAATCTAAAAATATTAACTGTATATGGGCTCTATATTTTAGAAACTATGACTTACGTAAAACAGAACTTTGACCCGATTTTATCTGTAAATAATCACATTCACAACACTCGATTAAATAGACAGGTTGAAACACATCATTTAGATTTTTTTGAAGAAAAAACTAAATATATGGGAACAAAGTTTTTGTATATGCTACCAAGGCATATTTTACTGGAAAATAGTTTACGTAAATTCAAATCTAAAGCAAAAGATTATTTAATAAATTTAATCTCTTTATTCGCTAGATGAATATTTTCTCAGCTAGAAAGTAAGCAATTCTGACCTAACTGTTGTAAGGAACCTAGGAGGGGTCATTTCTATGTTTGGTATAAAATAATATATTTTAATATAAATATAAATCTTTATTAAAGTCCTATCTAGTATTAAGTCTTTGACCGTTTGTAATTTGACGCTATTTATTGTAACCTTTGTACATAATATGAATAAAGAATGTTTGAATCTTATTACTGCAGTATCCTATTAAAAGAGGACGAGTAGTGTAGCAAGTGATTAGGGTTTCTGGCAACAAGAGTGAAGGTTCTTTTTAAGATTAAATGCAATGAGGGATTTTCTCAGCTAAGGGTTAAGGAAGCAAAAGTAAAGTTACAATGTTAATATTAAAAAACAAGTTAGGTTTGTTTCATATAAAATCAAATTTATTTTATTCCACCAAAACATAAAATATAGTATGTAATCTTTGCTATATGTCAAAATAGAAGCAACACTGTAATCCTCAGTACTCAGCTGGGATAAGCTATGAGCCGGTTCAGATTCCCTCTGTTCAATTCTTTAATTCTAAGTTACAAGTCATACTCTTAACTTAAAATTTCAAATCTTAAGTCTTGATTGGTTTGATATCAATTTCTAAGAAACTGAAGTTTCTATTATGTACTCAATTTCGACCTTCATGTCTTCTTGGATTACATAAAGAAGATCTCATTTCATGAGAAATTAATTATTTTAAAACCAAACCTTTTGTCGTCATATTTATTCTGAAAAAAACTTGAGTCAATAAATCTACTTTGTGCTGTTTATTTAAACTGATTGTGCTGCAAAATAGTCTAATGAAATATTCTTATTGAGCAAAGAGTAATACATTATTTGTTAACATCTATTGTATGTGAAACTTTACAAAACATCTATACGCACGCGTGCACGCGCACACACACACACACACACACACACACACACACACACACACACACACACACACACACACAAAGTAAGTTTGAATAGCATTTCAGTTAAAAATATTTTACAGGTTCATGGGACTCATTTATTGATGATTTTATTGATTATGGTATATGACATACAATCAAAATATGAGTGGAATCCAGTTTTTTTATTCTAATTTTGAGAAAAGTTCAAGATATATAGTAACATGGCCTTGAGATATCATGATATAAATACTCAATATGAATCATCAAGGTTAGGGTTCCAATCAGTTAGTAGCTGAGACATTTTCATAACCTTGGCATACTCAGATCTAGTACAAAGGGTAGAACATATGCAGTATTTTGTTTATATTGAATGTATAAATCATAATTTGTGTGGTAAAAGAGAAATAGTTTCTTTAACAGCTATTATTAAGTATTTTGCTACTATGTAAGTAATACCTTTTTTATAATCCTAATTCATCAGTTATTTAGGCAACAGTACATTAAATAAGGGTTATTATCTATTAATTAGAAGAGCACATACAGATTCTGTGTTTACGGATGCTAATGTTTTACAGAAATGTAGTTTTAATTTAAGAACTCAATTGGTTTGTTGAGTTTAATTTTAAAATTGGTTTTAGGCAGCATGTGTGCAGTTTCGTGTTCACTTCAATATTAGTATTTAAAACAATATACATCAAGATTTGACGTGTTAACGTTATAAATTCAAATTAAAAAAAGATAAACATGCAGTATGATAAATATGAACTACCTTGAATTTTATTTTAGTAATTTTCTATTACCTAGGTATCCATTTATATCATAACACTATTATATAATGAAGTTTGTTATTATTTAAAATATATAAATATGATTCTGTAGCGTTTATTAAATATGTACATATTATATCCATTGAGAATATTTTCTAAGCGTAATTCTAAGCGTGTTTGTCAGAAGGTTCATCAAGAAAACTTTTGTAGAATTATCCAAAAATTAGTGCCTAAGTAATAAAAAAATATATCAAGCTTGATTTTGAAGCATCATTCTTAAGTAGTTATGACTTGTGTAGTTCTTTTAGAAATGACTATCAACTACTACAGATTATGCTGTGTCAGTTTGCTTGTCATGAGCTGTTTTTGATTGGGAGCCGATGTTGTAACAAAACCTCTCTACTTAAATAGCTTTTGTCATCAAATTGTGTTCAAATATTTCCTCATCAAATTGTGTTCAAATATTTCCTAAGGCCAACGGTCGTTATAAAGATACTGGTTATATAAGAGTTTGAATTATTTTATGCTTATTTGAAAAGGAGTCTAATTGTTAGATAACTTACAAATTAAAATTGACTGTATTATTCAAAACTTTGGTGCAAACCATATAGATACACTTTCTTAAAATCTGTTTGAAAAATTGTAATAATTACAGTACAAGTTATAATAATACATACAATATATAGTAGTACAGTGATAACATTCATAAAAGATTAATAAATGTTAATGCGCACTCACAATTCCACATGCATACAAACACAATGCAATATAAATTTAGTCAATTATAAAATGTCCGTATCATTAGTTATTTTATTTAGAGACATTTTCTTTTCAATTTTTTTCCTGGAGAAAATTTCCTAGAAATTTCAAGAAAAAACAGGTTGAGTACTTATACAATAGAGATTCACTCTCAGCTCCTGGACTAGAAGAAGAATTAATATTATTCACTGAATTTCAGAATAGCAATTCTACTCCATTTTTCTTATTGGGGTTTTGGTAACTATTACAAAATCTGCTCTCCACTTTTCGAGATTATGCTAGAGTTTGTAATTGAAATTATATATTAACAGTATTTTATGGATTGACCAAATTGGTTATACACTAAACAGTACTACAATTCAAAGTCTTTTAAATTTTGTTTTATTGTACAAAATTTATTTAACGTTTGAATGTTTTATGTAATAGAAGCAAGAGTAAAGATCTTGGTTGTGACACTTTTCTAGTGTAGATTTCATGTGCAATGATATATATAACTGATCATAGATAACATAGTCTGTGGTTGCTACTAGTATGTGATAAGGGTTTTACTGTCAATCTGAAGAGTTAGATAATGGCAGTTTCACTAACATCTAATTTTAAAATAAGGTTAGCTCAATGATAACACAGTTTATATGACACCATTGAATTATCCATATGCAGTGAGAAAGGTGGATTGCACTACCAACATTTTTTGCCCAATGATCAGGATTACTGGAATTGCTAGAAATGCCATCTTTAAAAATGATAGTTTAAGAAATTTAAATGATTGTCTGACTACCAACTCAAATCACAATGTATGTTGATGTGTAAAATTCTCCTCAATTTTACATGTAGAAGACTAATGAACATAAAAAAGTTATGCATACTTCAAGAAACATATTTTTCCAATTTTAAAAAAACATTATCTGCTTAACGTGTTGATTAAATGAATTGATTTACTACCTATAACTAGCAGACAAAACATAAATCCTCTGATTTCCTCACAAAAGTATCAAGCCAAGATTACTTGCAGTGTATAAAAATGATGTGTACATTTTTTATCTTTGCTGTCTTTTCAGGGGACATCCCTACCTGTTCCATAAACCATACTTAACGGTTCACTGTTTGTTTTTCTGCCATGGCCTCTGCAAATTTTGTTACATAATATTATAGGTTATAATTATAGTTACATAATTTAAACTGTTATAAACATCTGAGACAAGGAGATGTAAATTCATGCTATTAACTTAATTCCTAGATTTGCGACTAAACCTCTGAAATCTAAATTAGCGTAGTTAACAGTTGTTAATACTTATTTACTATCAGTATAACATTCTGAATCTAGTCCCTGTTGTAATATGGAGTCAATGTGTTAATAAATTTAACCCAAGAAGGTCTATTAAAAATATACTTAAAGAATGATGAAGTGCTTTATTTCAATCAAGTGATTATCAGTGCATTAACAATATATATGTATGCACCAAGGAAATATTTTATAGTTATAAACTTTTTAAAGCCGGTTTTATAGATTTCTTATTTGATTACTTACATATAATCTAGAGTTAACGATTTAATATATAGATACAGTACCGGTAACTCTATAAGTAGGTCTTAACTGAAAGCAGATGAATTGTGTATGTTTTAAAAACTCTCAAACTAATCTTTTTGTACTTATTAGTTTATTTTCTTTTTAAATATATAATAGTTATTATTTTTATCTAAGTAAAGTTTTAATGTTATGGTCCAATATAATTACACCACACTATAATAAGAGATGTATCATTGCAAGCATGGGCTGTGGCAAATAAACTGTTGTTTAATGCATTTAGGCCTCAGATATATTGCTTAAACTTTGCACGAGTAGAAAAGATTAGTTTCTTGCGATAAAACACAATTTTAAATCTAAATTAAATTAAAGTGATATTTAACTAATTAGTAATATTTTTCACTGTTCTGCCATAAAATTAGAATTTCTGGCAATATTCTTAACTTTGGTTTAATTTTGCAGTGAATGCCATATTGAAAACTTATAAAATGTATGTATATATGATCAGACAGGATATTCAATGTAGGCGTGCTTTGCTATTGTATCTTGTAGGTTTTACCTGTAAAAAACGTTAAAAAATAAAATAACTTTTTATTTCCAGAACATTTTTTTAAAGATCCAATATTGTCAGTTATAATGTTGTAAAGTTGACAGTTTTGTAATTGGCCTTAAATAGTCTCAAAATGAAACTTATGTAATGTATGATTAGTCAAAGCTGGTTGATGTAACAACATGCTAAAAATAATGAGGAACAATTTAAATGTGACGAATCAAATCAGTGTTAATTTGTTTGTATTTCTGTAGTTACCAGCATGTACTAAACTCTGTCATATAGCTAAAAATATCAGTTTCCCTTTTCTTCAGTCTGTACATAGTCAGTAATTTTAGATCTTCATTAAAATTGTCACCATATTTTTCTTATAAATACAAAACTTAAGTTCATTAATCAAACCAGTTGAACCCAAAGGGACAGTAGCCAGGAAAGATATCAGGATAAACCATCCTTCTCCCCGAAATTTTGGAAAAATAAAATATTTTAAGAACAGGAAAATATCAACAGACCACAAAAATTACCTTAAAAAGTTGATAAAGTATGCTGTAAATTATAACTCAATAATGTAACAGGTCAAATTACGACATTTGAATATTCGCGGGGAATTGGCAGACTGTGACGTCAGTGAATCAGCAGACTGTGACGTCAGTGAATCACATGTTGTTGTCGGAATTGAGATTTATTTAATTAATAACGAAGAAATTTATTGAACTTTATATGGGAATAGATTTGATTAATTAAAATGAAGTAAACATAACCAAAATTCGTGTTTTACAAAAGCACTAAATAGAATTACGCAGAAAAGCCAATTGTGGGATAAATGACTTGTATATTGATGACGTCATAAAGCACATGTTGCTAAAAATTTAAATAAAAAGCTTTGAAAAAATAATAAAAAGAAAATAAGAAGACTTAAATTGATTAATTATAGTAAACGTGATAAATTTCGACAATTATAAGAGAAGAATCAAATTATATTTATTCGTGAAGACGCTGATTTGAACGGGAGAGGGGATGAGTATTGTTTTGAATCGGTATCCGTAGTTTTATACGGAGATTCCTTCTTCTCTTTCCAGATTTGAAGCAAGGACGTTGTGTGGATTCTCCTGGGATAGTAGTGATCTGTAATATGGTGTATTGAAATTTTAATGAAGGATGGGATATTATTTTAGACTCTTAAATTATCAAAGCAAGGTGAGTGGAATTTTATATGTATGGACAGTGTAACATGGAATAAATTAACGTCAAGGTCACTTAATTTGACTTTTCTTTGAATATCCCATTTATAAAAAGTGTGATAGGAACTTTAAATGGAGTGATATTAAAATTTTTAAACACTACTCAACCTATTTAAAAACCTGAGATAGACATAGACTTGTTGTTGGTGACAACACCACATACATTCAAATTTAATAGTAATTTGGTATTAAGTTGGAATAGTGTCAGTTAGCTAACATGAAGTAATTTACATCACCAAGGAGAGGGAGCACATTTTAAATAGTGATTGGCAGAGAATTGGGACAGCAAATTGTTTATCTGGAAGGTGGTAGAGTTTTAAGCAGTACCAAGGGGACGCAGCTAGTTTTGGGCAGATTTTGAACAAGATGGCGACCAACACCATCCGGAGCAAAATGGTATAGCAACGTGGGACTGGTAACAAAAAGGCGCACAATTACATGGGGCGTCAACAACACTAAAAACCGACACATAGCAAATTGACACAACTACGAGGGGCAGATCTCTCTACAAATTGACGCAGTCAACGTAGGGCGATCCACATCAAATTGGAGCTGCAACGAGGGACTTGCAACAAAATACCGCAGCCAACGTGGGGCTGACCCGCGGCAATAATAGCAATAAATATGTAACTATTTGGTTAATTAATGGTTGATTAATGGCTAATCTTAGATAACCCAACCATACAATCGGTGACGGATCAATTAGAAGTCGATTTAATTGCCTCTGTGGCGTACCTTTCATTGCATTGTGCTTGATAGCACAGTTATGATGTACTACTGCTTGTTATTGTACTAACAAATAAAATAAATATTAATACCTATAACGTTAGATAGAAATATAATTTTTCATTATGAACAAATGTTTAATAAATAATTTTAAATGAGGGAAGTCCTTCTGGCAACGCTTATACTGTTACCTCTTATTTTGGTGTACAATGAGTTTTACAATGTTGGTCAATTCATGATGAGCTGCTGGGATATATGAAAGTGCTGTATTTAAAGTCAGTGCAGTTGTGTCTAACAGAATGTATGTAGTTTACTAAACAAAAGACATGAGTTCATTTACTGGTTATTTTTTGTAGAAAATATGAATTAATTAAAATTTTGTTCATTGTAAATGTAAATGACATAAGATTTTTGTTATTTTTCTTCTTAATGTTGAGTACCAGGCAGAACAGGAATACAAGATGTTGAGGAGTATTTAGATATTCAATGGACAGACGGAATACAGAGCATAATTAAAATTCTCAAGGAAATCTACATGATGGGTTAGACCGATTAGCTGCTTTTAGATGATCATTGCAAAATGAGTTGAGTGTTGTTTTTCGTAATCTAGGTCTTTTAACAGCACTAGCATGCACACATTTCATTTCATACACAAATGGACATTTTAACATATGTTGTCACGATGGACTAATAATAAAAATGCCAAAATCACAAGTAAATGGCGAACTAAGAGAACTAATTTTGTACGATTAAAATTTTATAAAGAATATAAGGCAACACAACTGTGTAATGGCGTTCATATCACATCATGCTGTACAGAAAGAGATTCCAGGAAATTAACCATTTTTGTTTTAAAGTTCAAGTACAAATTCATCGCTATCTGTATTACTTTAAATGGTTAGTTACCATTACAGCTAATAATAATTCATTAATACCACAGTTGCAGCTAATATAGTTACCACAAAATGAGAATTCGCACAATAATTAAAATAAAATGTAATTGAGCACCATGAGCATAACCACGGCATAGAAAAATATTTAATAGAAAATATCTTTATGGATATCAAACAATTCAACAAACATAATGCTGATCAAATCATTGAAGTTTTTAATTCCACTGAGGGGGAGCCACCACAAAACCGTCACATAGTAACGGTAGTTTATGGACCGTACTTTTGTCGGTTATGAGCTCTCACTGCAACCAAATGGTATATCCTCTTCGTTTTCCTCATGGAGATCCCTGGATGGGATCCAAAATTGATATTTGATTACAGTTGGAGACATATTCATCACTCTTAAAACAATTTCAGCAGTTTCTTGTAGACATATACATTCAAATGGAAGTTGAGTGAGTGAAATACATGAGAAATCACAAAGAAATCAAGAGGACATCAGTCATAACTGCCTGTCAAGAATTACAATGGTCACAGGACTTTGTTTGAAATAGAGCTCAACTTAATACCTTGCGGCAGCTAAAATTTATTGTCGTCTTACCATCTTTATATTGAAGGTAGCTCACGTAATATGATTCAAAAGTGGCAAAATGCCATGACAAACAACTAAGTTTGGGAAGCCAGATATTTATTTAATAATAACCTGTAATTCACAATAGCCAGACATAATTTCATCAATAACTGGAAACAAGTTTTCAGCAGATAGATTGTTCTAGAGTATTCAAAGGTAAACTTAACAAAGTAAAAGGAACTCATTAAAAATTACGTTTTTGACGTGGTGATTGCCTGTATCTATGTAATTAAAAGGATTTTAAAATCATGGTCTGCCACATTGCTATATGCTATTGATTTGTGCTGAGGGTCAGAGTTCAGAGGACCAGCTCAAATTGATTGATTGTGTTTGAGTATCAATATTTCTGTAGTTGAATTAATTCCCTAACAACCTACAAGTAGTACTTCAGGCTGATAGATCAAGACTGATAGTAAAATTAATAAACTAAATATAAAGTTTCATTACTACCAATTGTATCAATTCCTTTACATCTAAAAATAAGAAAGTTTCCTTAAAAAAATCATTGTTTTGATCTATTTTAGTGTTTTAAAGAAACATTTGTAACTAGTTTGTTAAGAATTCTTAAAAATTTTAATGTTTGTTATTTTTCTTTTACATCCTTGCCTGTATAATGTATTCAAACAAGAAAATGTTACTAAAGTAAAATTAGCCTAAAATTGGACATCTGAGAAAAAACTTTGTTATTTCCGGGACATAGCCCTTTCTTAAACCTATTTGGTATTTCAATCTCCCCCCCCCCCCTCTGTAATTTTTGTTTGGCTACGCCAATACAAGGAGAGAAGGTTCTATTATATAAATCATATAAGCGATTATATAACAGGTTTTGATAATGATACTTTTTATTCCGAATTTATAGATCAAGGCTCGATTTCAATCAAACAAGACCGGAGAGGTCAATGTTAAAAAGAATAATCAATGAATGAAGAAACTATACTGGTATCTTTTTTAATTTGACAGATCTCAATATTTTGGATGAATATTTCATAGCTTATGGTTTACACATAAACAGTTCTAAACAAGTTTGGAGTGAATCCCCGGCGTGGAAAACAATTGCTTTTGATATTGAACCGATTTTAAGGAAACTATAGATGAATGTATAGATTGATCCCTAAGTGAGGTCATGCAAATATATATGAGACAAGACCTCTGTCATATGATGGTTTTATAGACGATCATTCCATTTTAATCGTCTGATTTGTATTAACTATTGTTTAAAATATTTGATATTACTCTTATTTATATAAACATCTTGAGTGTGTGTTTTGTTAAACTAACATAATAAGAATATTGTTTAAGCCATTAAAAGAACTATGGCTGTGGAAATAAAATAAAATGAAATTAGAAAACTGTATAAAGCTGGTAAAAATACAGTTAAACTTCTCAACATTTCGAAAATAACTGGCTCGAATAGTATAAATTCAAACAGAATCAGTTATTATGTAGTATAGACAACCAAACACAAATTTAAATCTATGTTAGTATAAAGGTGATAGTTAAAGTTTTTAAGTGGATTCAGTAATTTTATTGGATGTTGTGGTAGATTGTACTTTACACTGGAAAAATCTATTGGACTGCAATTTCTTTCAAAAGTTCTAGATATACAGGGTGAGTCAGAAATATGGTAAAATATTTTAAGACGTGATTTGTAGAGCTAAAAAATAAGAATAAAAATGTTATATAAAGGTAGGTCCGGAGGAAACGCTCCATTACTGAGTAATGGCTGGCGAAAAGATTTTGCTTTGTTTTCAGTTCACCTGGTGAAATTAAGTGATTCTGAAAGGTTTTGTTCTTACTTTTGAACTCAAATAAGGTGGATTTATAAGGAAATCACCTGAAAAATCAAATAAAAACCACTCTAGAGGTTGTAGTGTGAACATTTTTGAGAAAAAGTATGAAATTTGCCAAAAATCTAATAACAAAATACCGTCTTAAATGTTTGATGTCGAATAACATTGTTAAATGACCAATAATCAAATTATTTTTCTAATACATATTGTAGAGAATTTAATTCTGAAAACAACCATAATAAACAAAGTTAACTAAATGTGTAAAAAAGTTATGAAATTGACTCCTCAAATATCACACTACACAGAAATGTTTTGCTGTTTTATAATAAGGAATGAATATCAGATTGGTAACAGCTGGTAATAATTAATTATTCAAACAACGACTGTTTAAACATTTTAAAATAATAAATAATCAGCTTGGAATTTATTATTAGATGACATAATAATGTCCACCTCATTGTTGAACAAAACAGCAAACTGTAAAGATACTATGTGCTTGTGTTAAGTATTTTAACCAGTTATTTCATCCATTTTATTAGTGATTTTTGTGTTGTGTGTTTCATTTATTACAAATGGAAGGTAATATTCATCTGTATTCAAACTCTAATTTAGAAGACATGTATTTTAATATATGGTTTGGGACGCTGCAATAGTACTGCCAGCAGGACGCCTTGTCTAGCAAGAGAACTTTCCTAACCGCAGGTGTCAAAGCGCAAGATTTTTGCTACTGTTCATCAACGCCTATCTGAAACAGGTTCTTTGAAGTCTTCGGAGCATAGTAATGTAGGCATCGCCCGATCATGTAGGACTGTTGAATTAGAAGAGTTGGTTGATAATAAAATTTCTGATTATCCTGAAAGAGCACTAGAGAATTATCACTACAGTTCAATGTCAGCCAATCTAGTATTCGGAGAATACTACACAAGTGCCAGTTACCACCCATACCACTTCTAGCATGTCCAAGCAACTCCATGTTCCAGCAACTCTTATGCCACAAGACTACGCTCCCCATGTTGTTTTTGTCGATGGCTTCTGTTAAAATGTGCTGATCCAAAACTTTTTGAATACAATTTTGTTTACCAATGAGGCTCACTTTACAAGAACAGCTATCATTAACTTCCATAACAACCACATTTCGGCAGACATAAATCCTCATGCTATCAAACCTAATCGCCCACAACATCAGTTTTCAGTAAATGTTTGGGTTGGAATCTTAGCAGATCATTTTTGTCGTATTCGTGCTTCCTCCCAGGCATAATGGCGTGGTGTACTTGAACGTTTTTTAAGAGACGAGCTACCTAAACCTGCTTGATGATGTACCTCTGAATTTGCGCCAAAAAACATGTGGTTTATGCATGACGGGACACCTGCGCACTACTCTCTGACTGTTCGTGGACACCTAAATGAGAGTTTCACAAAATTAATCGATAGGCCGAGGTGGACCAGTTTTCATGGCCAGCAAGATCACCGGACTTAAATCCTTTGGACAATTTTACCTTTGGGGACATTTAAAAATATTAGTTTACTCTTCCCCAATAAATACCATTGAAGAACTCCGATTAAACGTTTCTAATGGAATAGAAAACCATTAAGCAGACACCTGAAGTTTTTGAACGGGTCCAAAACTTGATGAGGAAGACGCCTGAACGCGTGCATTTTGAACAATGGAGGTCATTTAGAGCATCCTTTTTAATCTTCCGGTGAGACTAAAAGCGATTGTAGATGTTTATTGTGTTTAAAAATAAAATTTTTAAATATAAATGTTTATTTTTCACCAGCTGTTACCAATCAGATACTCATTCCTTATTATAAAACAGCAAAAGTTTGCTGTGTAGTGTGATACGTGAGGAGTAAATTTCATAACTTTTTTACACATTTAGTTAACTTTGCTTATTATGGTTGTTTTCAGAATTAAATTCTCTACAATCTGTATCAGGAAAAAAACAATTTGTTTATTGGTCATTTAACAATGTTATTCGACATCAAACATTTAAGACGGTATTTTTGTTATTAGATTTTTGGCAAATTTCATACTTTTTCTCAAAAAAATGTTCACACTACAACCTCTAGAGTGGTTTTATTTGATTTTTCAGGTGATTTTCTTTATACATTCATCTTATTTGAGTTAAAAAGTAAGAACAAAAACCTTTCAGAATCACTTAATTTCACCAGGTGAACTGAAAACAAAGCAAAATCTTTCGCCAACCATTACTCAGTAATGGAGCGTTTCCGGACTTACCTTTATATAACATTTTTTTCTTATTTTTAGCTCTAAAATCACGTCTTAAAATATTTTACCATATTTCTGACTCACCCTGTATACATATGAATTTTTTTTAAATATTTTTGTACTGTAATTTAATACCATAAATCATATTACACAGCCCTCCTTAAAATTGTACAAAAAAATATATATATTATATATATTTATAGTATATATATTTGTAGTATATACATTATATATGTAAATATTTACTTATACATATATAATAAATACTTGTAATATATAAAGAATACACCCAGACTGAAAAGAACCACAGCCATTATTTTATTTTAAGTTATCATATAAATATCACTGAAAAGAGTATTTGAAACATTTATTTGTAAATACTGATTATTACATTCAGTATAAATGTGGGGGAAAAGAATATCATAATTGAAATGGAAACTTAAAAGCTTTCCATAATGGAAAGCATTTTATTTACCTGAAGAGTTCATGAAATTCAACTACCATGTTCGTAGTAGACACAGTGGGTATAAGTATTTACCTGATATTACCCTTCAGCCCTTTATAGCATAACCTACAGATATCCTGATAATCTAAAATTAATTACATTACCCATGTCTCTGAAAGCTCTTCATGGAGGAAGAGGAAAGTAAATAACAACATGCAGTGATTGTTTTAGGACCCAGTCATCTCATGGAACACACCGGACCCAGATTTCACCCTGTGTTTCGAGAGGACAGCCCTGGTGTGGGTGCCCTGCTTAGCCCTATGGCTGCTCTCACCCATTGAACTGTTCCATATCTTCCACAGCAAATGTAGGGATGTGCCCTGGAGCTTCATTAATTCTGCCAAACTGGTATGTATGACATTTTATGTTATTATAGAAATGCGAATATTGAGTTAAGCTCTATTTCATCTTCTGCTTATTGCAGCATCTGAAACCTGGGCATTGATACAGATTGACTCTTGGAGTCTGGAGTCAACGTTTGCCTGAAGAGTCAATTCATACCAGTGTCAGATTTCAGACGTTACACTAAGGGAAGGTGAAATGGAGGCTAACTCAATATTCCCATTGAATCAACCCTTCCCACCATAGGTACGATTCTGGAAATGGTTTATGTATTTAGTTTAGGTAAATTATTTAAAAATATCCTATCCCATCTGTAATTAACCCTCTTGATGATGGTTTACCATTCCGTTATTTTTAAAACACATTAGTTTAAGTGAAACTTCATTTTAGACTTAAAATGCTAATGGTTTCCAATTTATAATTGACTCCTTAGTTGAAAAACAAATAATACGGATATATCAGTAATTATTGTTTAATAATATGATAATTTCAATGTTCAACAGTTGCTGAACCTGGTGCTAATAGGATTGAGTTTAGCCAGTTTGGGAAGATCAGTTGTGGTGTACTTTGACTCATCGCAAACTGTATACTCCGTGGACATCTGGACACCTGTTGTACAAGTCGTTACTTTTGTAAGTTTATTCTTCAAAAACCGTTGGGACTGTTTTGTTGTCTATTTTATATTGCTAATTCGTATTTTTATGTAGTTTTAGTAAATCCTAAAAACTTAGGCCACTAATGATCGTTTAAAGAAATAATAAACACTGATCATTGTAGGTTTTATGTGATTGATCAAAATCATGTTCCAGTTATGGGCCTAAAACTTTTAACTGATTTTGATTATTTGTAGACACTGGCATTAGTCTACCTACTATGGAACAAAGTGAGAGGAATGCAAACGTCTGGTGTTCTGTTTGTCTTCTGGATGCTGCTGGCTGTCGCCGGGATTGCTCAGTTCCGTACAGAGCTCAAACAAGAGTCACAAGGGGTGAGTTGGATATTACAGGGTATAAACACACCCACTCATTACACTTGTTAGAAT
This sequence comes from Homalodisca vitripennis, assembly GCF_021130785.1. Taxonomy (NCBI): domain Eukaryota; kingdom Metazoa; phylum Arthropoda; class Insecta; order Hemiptera; family Cicadellidae; genus Homalodisca; species Homalodisca vitripennis. The sequence goes on from NC_060209.1 coordinate 67,112,155, forward strand.
ACTTTTATTCTAGTTTCGGAATTATTATAATAGCCTAATGTTATCTCTTGCTTTACTACATCAGGATTGTATAGAGTATAGAAGAACAATTTATAAGCCACAAAAATTGCACAGAAATGCAATACCAGTCAATATACAGTAGTGTGTAGACGTTGCTAAGAAATTTTATTCATTTGTATACAATGAGAGAAAAATCTGTTCAGTAATTATAATTTATTATACTCAGTAAACAACTCACTGGAATTTTAAAATTTTGAGACCATATAAAGCACTTTAATTAGTAAAGAGTATAAATGACTGAGAAGCAATTGTGTTGTATTGTTAATACAAAATTACTCAGAAAAGCATTTGTGCTGGTCATGATAGAATCTCACTAAAAAGGAACTCAACGCTTTAACAACCCTAAAAAAGAGAAGATAGTAGATTCAAGATTTTTATTGGCCATTAAATAACATTTTTAGTTACAATAGGCTTTGTCATGAAAAAAACATTTGTCATAAAAACTCATTTATATGCCTAATTTAGTTACATTAACCAGATGTATTATGTTGCACTTCATGTACTTGTCAACAGAGTAAAAAGCTTTTGTCAAGTGGTACAAATATAACAGTTATGCAAAGCAAATGCTATTGTTGTTAATTTGAATGTCAGCAAATATACTTTACTGTATAAGGATAAACTAATACAGTAAAGTAGCTAAGCCATATAAAGTAGCTAAAACTAGAAAAACATAAATTTTTAAGATTAATTCAGATCATAATTAACCCCCTCATAATTTGAAAATGACTCAAATCTATGCAGACTTGAAATCTACTGTAAGTTGAAATAGCTCTTAGTTCACAGTGTACAGAACTGTTGTAAGTAATGTCAAGCATCATATGAAACTTTTCACCTACTAAAAACTCTATGAAGTCTTTTTCTAAAAGGCAAAAGTTCCTGAAACTGACTGACATTTGTTAACTTCGACAATGAAAGTTTATTGTACATTTGTAACCAGAAACACAAAAAAAAATTGAATGTCAACTGAAAGATAACAGATTCTATTATTTTCTATAAAAGAAAATCTCACAATTGTGCCTGACGATGGTATCTTAGATGTCGAAAGGCCTCGTGAGAAAATTAAAATTATTGGACAATTGTGAGTTTTTCTTTTATAGAAAATAAAAGAAAATAGTTTTTCCAATAAGAATGTTAAGATTTGGTGGGGATATGTGATTTAAAACTTTGTTGTCTTTTCACACAAAACACTAAACAAATTCCCTTAATATAAGAAATACACATAAACAAAGTTATTACAAAATTGTTGTTGTACTTATTTTGGAAATAAAGTGCTAAGTCGAATTAAAAATAATGACGTAGGATCTACTCTGAAATGGTATGAACTATTGTACTTAATGATGCAATCCAGGCTAGGATTCCAAGGACATTCATATTTTCCTCGTTGTATAAAGGAGTTATGGTTTGAATAATTCCCAAACATACATAGTAAGGTTAACTGATTAACCATTCATGAATTAAAGCAGAGGATGAATAAATTATTTTACCATTAAAATGTGTTTTAGTATGCTGATTTTTAATTAAAACCATAATTTGTACAAGTGCTATTTTGTTGACAATTTTCTATTTACACTCATGCATTTATTGAGAAATAAAAATATATTGTCTAATCTGTACATCTTCACGAATTAGTCTAATTTTTGTTTTTCTTATATAAAAAATTTAGACACTATTTTGTATGTTGTTTTACAAAATAAAAAATACCTATACACAACTCATACTTATTATAACAATATTTACTATACAAATCATACAGATATGAAAATTGAATACTGTACAATATATATCCATTGTAATGAAATAAATGTTATTTTTTCAGGTTTTGGAAGATTCTATGTTCAATTACATAATTTACTTGATGTACTTTCCAACTGTGGTTATAATGTTCATTTTAAATTTCTTTGCTGATAAACAACCACTGAAGACTAATTATCCTAAGTCCAAGGTAAGTCTTATAGCTTATTGTGATTCTGTCTTTACATCAGAGTGAAATGTGTGTTAATCCTTTAAGAAATATTTATGTTTGTATTATTAGTGTGTATATTTTATTACTTATTTATTTATATTCATCTGTTTGGAAATGATTTTTCCTCCTGATGTCTCATCAGCAGAGGTATAACTATAGTAAAGAATAATCATTTTGTTACGTCTTACAGAAATTATGGAGTAAAATTTTGTAAATAAAATGTTTATAAAAATTGAATATTTGAATATGGCTTTTATCACTAAGTACACTTGGTCTACATGGATACAGAGCAATCATCTACGGTCACGCCAAATCATTAGCGCTGTAATAGTTAACATAATTTACTACACGTTATGAAGTTGGCATTGTCAGTTAAACCTTTTGTAGCAGTATAAGTCTAAAAAATTAAAAACCAGTAAATGATAGTTTATATGTTGCAGTTAGACTTTATTTAAAAAGAATAATCATTGACAATATAAAAAACGGAACAACAGTTTGAGAGTGAAAATAAAACTTTGTATTGACATCAGTGTAGAAAGTTATTATAAGTAAATTAAAAAAGCAAGTAGAGTTACTATTATGAATAAGACAGAGCCAGAATAAATATAAGAATGATAAAAGTATTAATTACAATATTGTAGGTCAACTTGATAAAAGAACACTTTACACTTCATTCGAATTCCTCTCTTTAACATTCATTCACCAGAGAACTGTACCTCATAGTAGTTTATAATATTAATTAAATTGTAACTTTTTTAGTAACTTTATTAAGTAAAAAAAACACACATATCATGTCATAACATCTTTTACATTTACACACACAAAAGAAATACATCTTTTCATATTAATATGTAATAGTTGCTTGAAATGTAATGATAAGTGTTCATGACATAGAAATTTACTTTGTAACCACTGACCAATTTATTAGTAATAGAATAAGGTTTGTTGTGGCATTCGTGTATTTTTCCGTGGAGAAGCAGGAAATTTCCAATCCATTGATTTATACCGTTACCATACACTTGTAACATTACAACTGTTTCATTTGCAGATTTTTCAAGTTTAAAAATAAATTTGACCTGTACACATTGTTCTTTCTGGATACTCAAAGATTTTCGGACGCAGAGACAAACTTGAAAAGGGGTGGGAAGGAGAGTCACGTGACCGGCTGTACGATATTCAGCCTTATTGTGTTCTTCCTGTAGCTCCACCAATACTAATCTGGACATTTTATAGTTACAACTTGTAATAATAAAATTGCAATTAAGTTATATTGCGCACGATATATACCTCTTACAAGTACAGGACCTTAGAGTCAGCTGTGTTAGTTTTGGTGGAGGTTGAAATGGGAGGGTATAAAAAAAGTTAAAAATATCAAATATTATTTTTTTTTAATTCAAATTTTTTTAGCTAAACACACTTAACCCTTTGAACCCCAGACCAAAATATTGATGGTGGGAAAAACGTACCAAAACCATTTGACCTAAGAACTGCAGAGAATCCCCGGAGCAGAAACAGCTGTATTGTATACTGTTCGTAAAAAATTAATATTTTTGCTATTTTTTATGCTATTGTCTTGTATTACACACCACAATGTCCAGAATGAAATTGTGTACACAGAAAAAGTTTAGTCTGAAGTATAAAAAATTGTTTAACAACATTAAAATAACTTTAAAATATATATTTATAGATTTTTAGGTAAAAAAATAGATTTTAAGATTTTTTAATTCAAAAATAAGACAAATTTTTACCATGGGCACCCACATTTTATTTTTCTAAATTTAGTTTTATGTATGTACAAAAAACAATTATATTGATATCTCTAAAGATAAACATTTTGCAACCGCGATCTCACTGAGGCCGGTTGGTCATTGTCCGGAGTAGGCCTAGCGGCGGCGTTACAGCAGGAAGTAGATAGCTGACTAAATGGCATTTCTTCGTCATCTGAGTCCGAGATAGTTGGCCTATAGGTAGGATCAACATCAGTGTCATCACTGAAAATTTATGAGACGTCAGACCAATCGTCATCTGATAGGTCAACATCCAGTTTTCTGTCCAATTCACTTGGGTGATTTACAATGTTGTCACTCATTGTTCACAGAACTGATTATTACTATAACATTAAAACTAAAGAAAAAGTGACTAAAAACAGTCCTCAGTTACAACATTTAACTCAATTCACACGCACAAAGACAATATACGTAACATTAGACCGCTTTTTAAACAAATACAGCTGTAGCAACAAAGAGTAATATATTTTTTTGAGCATAGACGTTATTTTAAATACACTATATTACTAACAAAAAATTTGTATTTTACTAAAATACTCATAAATATGTATTAATACTTGTAAAATAAGTATTTTACGGTTTCAAATAAATATGTATTAAACGCATATACCATGGCGACGATATTATGTCGCCCAGGGATTCTCGCATCTTCATTCGCCGCGGGGATCTTCGCATATTTTCTCGGCGACGATATTTCGTCGCCTGGGGTTCAAAGGGTTAAAACCAACCAAGTAATAGTTACATTAACATCAGAGACTAAATATTCAGTCTGTATATGGTTCATTTTCGAAAATGATCCAAAATTATTAAGAGTATTATTTTTCCCTTGTAATTTTCCTCCTAAATCTACTACAAATTTGTTATTTTAAATTTGAGTGTCAGAATATGGTTGGAATTACTAAACTAAAATTAATTTTTGTTACAGAATATCTGTCCAGAAGTGACAGCATCTTTTGTTTCTCGTTTGTTTTTTCGATGGTTTGATTCCATTGTCTGGAAGGGGTTCCGCAACCCTCTGACTCCTGCAGATTTGTGGGATTTGAGGTTCCAGGACACATCGTCCCAAGTGGTGCCACTCTTTGAAAAACAGTGGGCCAAAAAAATATCACAAATTACAAAGTAAGTCGATAATAGTTTTAATTTCTTTTAGTAAATTGTGCTTTCTTGAACAAACAAGTATTAATGGAAAGTAACAATTAAAATTTTTCAAATGCTCTTATTGAACTGAACTTAATTTTTTGTAAAGTAAAATGTTGATATCACATTTTTTTAACATTACAATCACGTGTTTGCATACATTCTACTTAGGAAGGAAAGTGCAGCATTATGTTTTATCAAAGAGTCTATTACTTAAATACTGCAACCAAAATCTTACAATCCAACAAAACAATATAGAATTATTATGAAGTTTTTAAAAATCACATAACAATTATTTTATGTAAAATATGCACAATAAAATTAATTTCTGTTTAAAATATACCTACAAATTCCTTACTATCATAACATATTCAAACTTTACTTATGAATTTAAAAGCTTTACACTGTATTTAAAAAGTTACTAGTTTAGATGAACTGTGGTATTATCTTGAATGAACTTAATTTAGCAACCTCAGTGTTTCAGGTACTGTTTAAACTTAAACCTTCCATATTTATACCTATCATTGACTTTACTATTAGAGTCGGTTGTACTTCAATACCACAAAGTCATGTATTTTCAAATAACATTGTTGTCCATAGTTATTATTTTAATTCATGTTTCCGACAAGTTAAACTGTTTTGTTGTAATCTTGAGTTGACTTTATGTTTCAGAACCAGTCCAGAACAGAATGGATTTTCAAAATCGTATGGGACCATGAAGGATCAGAGACGTAGGTCTACTAAACCGGTTTCAATCCTTGGTCCAATTTTTAGAACTTTCTGGAAACTTTTCTTAGCTGGTGGAATATGCAAGATTTCTGGTGATCTTTGTGCTTTTATCAGTCCACAGATCTTAAGGTAAACATTTGATAGACATCTGTTATTAAAATGAAATGTGTATTCAATATATTTTCATGTTAATATTAAATAGTTATAATCTGACAGTTCATTTTGAAGTGAAATACTACACTCTAAAACTGACGGATCTCCTTCTGGGCAAAGAAACACAGCCAGTTGAAATCTCAAAAAGTCAAGTGTTCATAACAGCCCTGAAATACAAATATGCAACATTTGAGAAAAATAAGCCTTACTTAGAACAATCATAACTGTATGACCAAAAATAGGAGTGTAAAAGTGTTTGTGGAGTAATATGTTCTTGCAAGGTAAAATCCAGGGTAATTTCTTTACAGCAAGCTCTTAGCTAATACAAAGTAAGAATACGCCCGGCATGTGTCGCATAACTGGCTTCACTGGGGTCGCTTGCAAAATTTCAGATCTATTGCTCATTTCATTCTTAAGATGTCCTGCGGATAGATAGACATACAGACACTCATACAGAAAACAATTTTTACATCCTCTAGACAGACAAAAGAGAAATTGTCTCCTGAGTAATTAAACGGTGAATGGAGTAATAGAACTCGTTCTTGTCTATATGTAGAGATGACGTTTCTTGCAAAATAAAAAGTTTACAGATTAATACAGTGAAATTCTACCACATGATACATTCACATTTTGTTCTTTAAATTAGGTATCATAGCAATTATTAATTAATACAAGTTTTGATGGGCTAGGAAGGTTACTACAATGGAAGAGTATGCTGAAATCAAATCTTGTCACCAATTTATAACATTGACTTTTTTGTTTTTTATTTTACATCTATTAATAAAAATTTCCCATATTGAAACCTCATATGATTGTATGCAGTTGTTTTACAAATTTATTTATTTAGCTATTTACTCATTACCATCACGGTTACCCATAAGGCCAATATAAAAATATTCATTATTACTCAGCCAAATCCCATTAGAATGAAATGCACCATCATCAAACTCAGTGTTCCTAATATAGAAATGAAGCTTCATGTTAACTCTCAGGACTGTAGGTCACCTCTTTTTCAAGATATTGTGCGGACAAACAGACGGACAAAAGTTAAATTTTTCCAGCTGCTTGAGTGATAGGATTCACTAACGCTAACGCTCAGCCAATTTTGGAACTTGTATTTGGCCTGTAACAAAAAATGGTTATTACTTGTTTACTATTTAAATAAACACCATTACTGAACCATAATAGCACAGTAATCACTATCAGCCTCCCGTGCAACATTAGACACAGGGATACATTTGTCTGATCTGAACCATGAGGATTTTTATCCTGAGATAGTGACAGATATTACCTTCTTGGGCTCCTAGGAAAAGAAATTGTGACCTCCGTATACAAATTTGTTACCGTAGTGAGTTTTGTGAAAATTGTTCTACTAAAAGATGACAAAACCAATAAATTCACAGTTCTTATGAAATATATTTTTATTGAGTTTGAAGCACTTTATTTTTTTAATAAAGTACAATAAAATACATACAATAAGAAAATCATAGGTGTGTAGAAAAATAAACGATATAAATTACTGTACATTAACTTTTTCTACTTTCTTCAATAAAAATTCCCTAAAAATTTTGCCAAAGTTCATGTCAGATACCATTTTTACACTTGCGTTGAATTGCCAGAAATTTTATTTGGATTTAATTCTCTAGTTTTTGTCCCTTTTGGGTGTCTAATTATGTAATTATTTAAGGACCCTCTCCTGAAATTCAAACATAGAAAAAGAACAATCAGATTCCAAAAATACTGAGTTAGAAGGAACCAAAGAAATACCATTGAGCTGAAAATGCTGATTATATGTATATTACCATTAAAAGAGTACCTCTGTCAAGTACACATTCATGCATATGTTCTATATATAGGACTAATTATATATTTGTAAAATATTTTCTTTTGACTTTGATGTATCATTAAAATAAAAACTGTTTTTGAATTCTCATAATAAATATAATGGCTTTAGCTGTTCTTCAATACCTTAAAAAAACCATTACCGCTATTATAAATATATCCCATTAGCATGATCAAAGTAGAAATGTATGAAAACCTTAGGTGGAGTGTAATTATGAACTATCAAAAAATTGTAATGTGTAATATTTATAAAAAAAGGCTCTATTTCCCACTAACAGGAGGAATATATAAATATTTTTGGACTTTGAAAGCTGGTGAGTACATTTTCAAAACTACATATGTTAGTTTTGTTTATCAAGTTCGATTTTTGTAGTAGTTGTTATGACTTCATTTGAAAGGTAATAAACAGCATTAAGGACAATTAAAATTGTTACAGTTTCATATTAACTGTTTATGCTCCAACTGGTAGGACGTTTGGATTCCTCCCTAAATGATGCCGGTGTCCTATCAAGGTTGGGACACACATAACCGCACCGTGCCCGACACGTGAGTCGGCCGATTGTCGGTGCGGGCTCAGCTCGGTTACCGTGAGGCCACACATGTCCGTATGCAGTCCGAGCGCAACAATCTCACTGTTTGTACTAGAGCATGTTTCTTTTGAATTTGAAGTGACAGATACTTAAAAAATATTCGGAAGATTAAGTATTGCTTGAGATAATTGTTAATTTCATTGTTGTTATTTTTATTAATCGCTGTGCTGAATGAAAACATTGTAATGCTACAATAAAGCTTTGTACAATCAGCTAGTATGTAAAATTTGTAAATATCATTATCTTGGTTATATTTTTTATCCTATAATTCTTGTTCATTGTGTTTCATTGCAGTGAATTTCGGTCAAATACACTATAAACAGTATATTTAGTGTTTTTGTATTAAACCCAAGAGCTATAGTGTGATGCCAGAGAGTTTACCATGTTGCAAGCCCTTTTATAATAATTTGTAAAAACATAGTAAATATTTGTAAAATATATACTGGAGAACTTACAAAAAACAGATTTTACAACAAAATGTTTTTCTTTTATAGCTCTGAGGACAAATAATTTATTTCCAGAATTAGTCAAAAATAGTAGAAACATAAATATATTTTCTAAAAAAATAAGAGTATGGTTGATCGGTCAAAATGATATTGAGTATATGTTTAAGATAATACATTAGTGTATGGTTAGTCTTGTCTGCTAAGTTATAATAATATTTAATAGACACGTTATAGCATTATAAAATAATTATTTATAATATATAATATTTAATGTTACATGTGTAAAGCCTAATATTTGAATTGTAAATCATGCATAAATCCTTTTTGTTTAATACAGCACACTAGTTTATACTAAATTTAAACTTTTAAACGCAATAGTAACATTATTTACCTACATAAGCTACAATAACTTCATTTTTATCATTTCATTCTTGCTCGATTCCGCTATTTTTATTTTTTACTCTTTTTGTGTATAGTATCCCCAACACAGGCACAGCCTCTTATGGGGTATCTAAATTTCCCTTATATTTTGTCAATTTATTGGCCTAATTATTAGTTAAAAAAAAGAAAGGAAAATCTAGAAGGATGTAAACCTACTTATTATATTTTATTACTCTAAGTACATAAATTAGAAAATGAAGTAAGTAGAAAACATATTTTTGTTGCATTTGTTATTTACTGCTATTGTAAATACGTTTATGTCATAGTATTATTTATTATTAAGCACTGGCAATGATATTTATTTGTAATATTCAGTTTGTTATTATGGGAAAATAAATGATTTATTATTATTATTATTATTTATTTTTAAACATGGGTTTTCTTGCTTGAAAATCTTATTGTAAATAAAAAATATTTTTATTTTTATTTTATTGAAGTGAAAAGAATAAAAAAATAAAAATGTCATAGAAAAATTCTAAATATGACCCTTACAAAATACCAGAATAAATTTATTCAAGTAACTTCCAATACATCAAAGAAAAATAGATTTTTGCGCAAATAATTACATGCTTGTTATTTTTTAATTAATCAAAAATGTTTATAGATTTTTCATAATTCGAATTTAGTTGTTTAAAATCACTTAATGTACAACATGGTTTTCAAATTTGTTGTAATAAGATAATATTACTAGTTTACTCTAAGGTAAGAAAAATGTAATACTTTTATCAATAAATATGATTTTGTACGCGAACACAGGATGTAGAGTTAGTAGGCTATACTAAATAATTCAATAAAATAGAACGTGTAGACTACTTAAATAGTTTTAAAAAGAAAGAACGCAACAGTAAACAACATATGATGCTCCTCGTAGACTGCACCGTGCCCGTCAAAATTCAAACTAAACATATCGGTGACGGTGCGGGCACGGTGCGGCCACGACGGTCTGGTGTTGGTGCGGACATGTGTGGACTTGGCAGGTTGAAAACTGCGCTGCAATTCTTTCACCGTATGACGGCCAGCACACGGCCGACTGACGTGTCGGGCACGGTGCGGTTATGTGTGTCCCAACCTTTACGGGGTGGGTATCTGTTGGTTATATTATAAGTAAAATTACATTAATTTGTTGTTATTTGTTCTGATGCTTAGTTTTAAATTTTTTAGCTGTGTAAACTTTGTATACATAAAAATCAGCATTAGGTAAATTTTCAGAACCTTTATTGATACAATGACTTACCATGCATTGCACCTTTTTTATATTAAATTATTCATTATTTGTTTAATTTTTTATCTACTTATTATATACGGTTTTTTACGTAATCGTATGGTTACCTGTAGATCTCAAACATAAGATGTTTTCGTGTAAAAACTATATTTTTTGTATTACTAATTTTTCAATAAACTTTAAAGTTAAAGCAAATGTAAATTCTTTGTTTGAATGTTTCTTTTTTTTTAGGGAACAGGAAACGTAGTTAGTGTTACTGTTTTCTTGTTTCACTGAACGATGGTAAAATGTCCGGAAAAATCCTGTTTCCTTCAAAATGTTAATTGTTAAAGTTTTTTTTGTACATTTCAAAAGTAATAAATAATCTGTAAAATTGTTAACATCCTTTTACTGTTTTTAATCAAATAAAACAAAACTGATTTATATATCTCTATGAAAAGTGCTCTCAGTTCGAACACAAAAGCGTGCAAAACCATTCAACTCTACCTTTGTGCTTCTTAGTAAGCTGTTGCATCAAGTGGCTGGTGCTCAAACGGTTAATATAGTGTGATATTTTTATGTTATGGACCCAATAAGACTATAATAATTTTGAAATAGAAGATATATCTCTTATCTGTTGAAAATGGAACCTTTAACTGTTATTTTTTTCTTTTTCCAAGTTTTGTTGTTTCATATTTTGATCCTTTTTATAGTTTGCTAATCCAGTTTGTGGCGGGAAAGGAGTACATGTGGAGGGGATTCATGTATGCAGGAATCATGTTTGTTGCCTCAGAAACGCAAACTTTCTTCTACCACCACAACCTGATGACCATGTCTGTTCTTGGGCTTAACATCAGGACTGCTCTCATATCTACAATTTATAAAAAGGTATACATGTTTATTGTGCTATATAATTTTTTAGAATCATCCAGATTCTTCCTAATTTTTGTACAATAGAATGAACCAGTAGAGGTGATTAGCAATTTAAATACAAAAACAATAATGTGGAGTTCATAATATAAAAAACAATAATATTTTCTATTATCTTATTCTATTGTTTAATTAAGCATGGACATTACAATCTTAAAAATGTGGCTGTGAGAACTGGTAAAAGTGATTTCCATTAACTAATAGGTAACAGTAATGATCATAGCTGCTTCTGTTCTCTATTGCAGGCATTACGCATCTCAAATTCAGCTCGCAAGGAGTCAACGGTCGGGGAGGTGGTGAATCTGATGGCAGTGGACGCTCAACGATTCATTGACTTCTCCGCTTTTTGCAACCTCCTCTACTCATCTCCTATCACCATTGCTATCTCCATGTACTTTCTATGGCAAATTCTAGGTAATCATTCCTTATTTTTGCCTTTGGAGAATAGGAGTTTTCTGTGGTGATACTCTCAGATAAAAACTCAGTATCAATTTATTCAGAATCCTTTGGAAATGAGAACTGGGGAATACATACCAAACCAACCTAACCTTAGTCAGGATTGATCATGCTTTTTGAAACATAATGACAGGTGGACTCAATTTTGTGATTGAGCTGCTAATTTTGAGATCTCATAGGCTTGGGAAGTCTAGAAGCCTTGAGTACACATATTCATAATTAAAAAGAAATTATCAAAGATTTTATATCAAGAGTCAAACAATCTTTATTCGTGATAATTATGTTACATGGAATAGTGTCAAAAAATAGTTTTAGAGTAAACAGTAAATTACATACAAAGAAATAACAATTTTTATACATTATTCAAAAAGATGTATAATAACAAAAAACTCCAAATAAATGTAAATTGGGTTGTTGGTAAGAAATGTTTTGAACTTTTGTCTGAAGTGCTTTACAGACAACAGTCTTGTGTCAACAGGTAAAAGATTGAAAAGCTTCACAGATACACCTCAAAACTTTTTTGAGTTCTTGCGTATTTATGAAATTTAATGAAGAGATCCTGTCTATGTCTGGTATATAAATCAGGAAATGTAAAATAATTCATGTCAGAGCCAAAAGATGATCTTTGTGTTCAGAATTCATACTGAATAACTGTATGCTTCTTGATATGTAAAACAATTCTATAGATGTTTCCTCTTAAAGCAAGACTACCAAAAATGGAAAAAGAATAATTTTTCATGTGGTAAATTTAACAATCAACAGTCCAATATTTCTTTATTAAATAATGTGTTTATTGCATTTTGTGTCTATTACATCTTTCAATTACATTACATTTTCAAAAGTAATATTAGTCAGAAGGTTCTTGTGCCTCTTAAAATTGATTTTTGAAAACAGAGTTGTTCAAGATGTTATTGACAATATTAGTCTAATTCTAAGAAATTGGTAATGTTTGAAACTGTTGAGTTATTTTATAGTTAATTTTAAGATAGTTAATGAAGATAATTTATTTCATAATTTAATTTCTGAGCCTTGTTTAGTAAACAATACATATGTGATGATTCATCATAAACAATTCTCAAAATCTTACAGGGTTGTTTGTATTTACTTCTTGGGATTACAAGCTAGCAATTATTGTTGATGATTTTATGCACCTAAATTGTAAGAAAAGCCCAATAACTGACCTGAATCCTTTAGTTTTTAAAATGTGTATGAATTGAATACAAAAATAACTTGTGCAATGAACTGTGCTGATGGTGTTTGTATGGATACAGGTCCCTCGGCTCTGGCTGGGCTGGCTGTCATGATAGTCCTGGTGCCCATCAATATCACCATCGCCAACACCGTGAAGAAGCTGAACATGCGCCAGATGAAGTACAAAGACGAAAGAGTCAAACTTATGAATGAAATCCTCTCTGGAATCAAGGTGAGAAGAATCCTTGCTTACCATTATAATCTGACTTTAAAGTTTTGCTCAATCAGATTTGTTACTTTGTAAATGGAAAATCTTATATTATATTGAATTTTGGAATGAATCTGGATTTTTATTTAAGATCTCTCATTTAATACTCCAAAAACCATCTGATAATATAAGTGGAATCCAATATTTTCAAGTTTTTTAATTTGTATTTTGTTTAGTTATTTGAGATATTTTGTTGCATCAAGTTAGAGATATAATGCTTAAAATTAAATTACAATAGCTGAAAAAAAAATTTATTATCAGTAAAAAAATTAAAAACTAAAAATGTAGGATATTAGGCACTTACTGAGACTTGTATGCAAAATCTCTTTCTGCAGAATTAGTGAATTTTTGTAATTATTGCATCACTAATGCCTAGTACACATACTCTTGTACAAAAATAACAAAGATTTTAACAAAAACTATTTATTTACTTAGGTATTTCTTAAAATATATCTTTCATTGAAAACGAGAATTAACATATTCATTGATAGTAGCTGTATATGCCAACTGCAGTCACTATTAAAATCTTTTAAACCATAATAAACAATACTTTCTTGCTCTTATTTTCTGCTTTTAATAAATAGAGAGAGAGGGTAAAAATCGTAAATGTATGTTATTGAATTGCTTTATATATATATATATATATATATATATATATATATATATATATATATATATATATATATATATATATATATATACGAGGGCAAATCAAATATAAACAGTAATTTTCAAAATTATATTTATTGAATATTATTATACAGAAACTATACCTTCAACACTTTTCAATGTAGTCTCCTGCATTATCTACACACTTCTGCCACCGATTTGGAAGCTTGAATATTCCCTGTTCATAAAAAGATTGAGGGCGAGTTGTTAACCAATCGCGCACGTGCTTTTCGACGTCCTCATTGTTTTCAAATCGTTTTCCTCCAAGTGATTCTTTCAGGGGAGCAAACAAAAAATAGTCACAAGGGGACAGGTCTGTACTGTAAGGAGGGTGTTCGAGAGTTTCCCAGCCCATTTCTTCCAATTTATTCCTTGTCAACAATGCAGTGTGAGGCCTTGCGTTGTCATGGAGAAGGATGACATCTCTAATGGGCACACCTCGTCTTTTGTTCCGGTAACTGGTTTTTGCTGACTGTAGCACCTGGCAGTAGTAAGCCGCATTCACTGTTCGTTGATCGTGAAGAAAATCAATGAGTAGAACTCCCCTTGAGTCAACAAAAATTGTTGCAAGAACTTTTCCAGCTGAGAGACGAGTTTTGGCTTTCACTGGGCAGCCTTCATCCTTCCTTTGCCACTCCTTACTTGCTATTTTCGATTCGGAAGTGTAATGGTGGACCCACGTCTCATCACATGATGATGCGCCTCAAAAAATGTTCACCTTCTTCTTGAAATCGTTGCAGAAGTCTCCCAGCAATCTCCGACCTGACCTGTTTTTGATTTCCGGTCAACAACCTCGGAACCCAGCGAGCACTAATTTTTCTGAAGCCAAGGTGGTCTGTGATTGCAGACTGAACACTCCCATAGCTGATACCAATTTCCGACGAGATTTCTTGAACAGTTAACCGGCGATCACCTTCAATAAGCTGTCGAACCGCACTAATGTTGTCATCTGTAAGACTTGACCTTGGGCGTCGACCGTGACTTTCTTTTTCAACACGTTCTCGGCCATCCCTAAATTCTCTGGCCCACGTATACACTCAATTTTGAGACAGAGTAGTGTCCCCAAACTGTGCCTGCAAACGAGTAAAAATTTCCGAAGGCATAACACCTTCATTTGTTAAAAATTTTATGACGATGCGTTGCGCAACAGATGGATGTACCTCTCGCTCGGTCATGGCTGTACTGAAGGCAGAACACAACGCTAGTGTGAAGCAAGCAGTTCCCCCCACTCCTATTTAGCAAAACGACAATCGCCCACAGCCGCATCACGTCCGAACGTGTTTGGTACAGTCAACAGCAAAATTACCGTTTATATTTGATTTGCCCTCGTATATATATATCATGCACTAATTAACCATGTTGCCAATGAATATTTTATTTTTAGGTGTTGAAATTGTATGCATGGGAGCCTAGTTTTGAGAAACAAATTCTAAAAATCAGGAACAAAGAGATGGCAGTTCTAAGAAAAGCTGCTCTCTTAAATGCCTCTACTTCATTTGTTTGGACTTGTTCATCTTTTTTGGTAAGAAATATGTACGTAAATGTATAGTTCTTATACTAGTGTTCTTATTTATACTAAACAAAAATAACTTTACACTGATTATCACAGTCATCTTAACAACACTAGAAGATAGGAGTGGATGGTCCACACTATATCCCACATTAAACTTGAAGGGTTAATCTAAAATTCTTTAACAGCAAACAGAAAGTGTAATTTTATTATCGTAATACAAAAATAATATTTTTTCACACCTTTTTTTGTTTATTAAGTGTAGAAAAATTGGTATTTTATGTATACTGCAATAAAAAATTATAGTTATACAAAAATTAATTATCTTTAATCAATACAAATCAAACTAAAAGTTGAATCTTGAAAAGTTCTGTATAAAAATAACAACAATAAACACACAATATCATTTTATATTTAATGTATTCCAGCCTGTTTCTAATAAATTAAAATACACTTTAAAATTGGTTTGTTTTGTTTTATTCAAGTAGTTATTTTTTATTAATAGATAATCTTGTAATTTGTTCTGGAAGCATAGGCATTATTTTGATGGAGATGTTTAGTGAATTTTCATTATGGCTTGGCTACTATGAGGGTCGTTCAGAAAGTAAGTTGCAGAGGCAAATGATTGCCAAACGGATAGGGGTAGCGATGCGGTTTGATTTGCACTGTGTAGCTACATGCAGTACGCATCTGGCAATGTCACAGTGATGGTCGCTATGCAGTTCTAAGCGCTCTAAACTAGTGTTCAAAATGATCGCTGCAATAAAATCTCCCGCAGACAGAGTATATAATGTAATTAGATGCAAGAAAATGTAACCGGAGGATATTCATAATGAACTGTGTTCTGTGTATGGAGAAGACATTACGAGCTATACTGCAATTAAAAATGGTCCCAATTGTTTTGTGAAGAATGAACTGAAAAGCGAAGTGGCCGATCGCCTGTGTTACCGATGGATGACCTTATAGAACAAACCATTCATAATATTAGGAAAATTCTAAGGTTCACAGATGTTTCAAAGCACTTTCTACAGATATCAAGAACTTAAGTAATAAAATTGTGAATTATAAAATTGTTTTTACTTTTAAAACCTTCTTCTTGGTAGTGACCTTTTCCATTTTACTTTCCAATTTTGTTTGAAATAAGTATTATTTCAGTGATTTATTGAATACTTATATTTCTCAATCTTTTAATGTCCAAATGACCACTTTATTTAAGGATTGAAACATTGTTGTCATTATCAATGTTGTGATGTTCAATCTGCAAGTTCAAGATGTCTTAATTGAGATCAAATGGAGATCGCTTCCTGGAGAATGCACTTCACTGGTTTGACTAATTTGTTACTCAAGAAGAACAACAGTACTTAAATCTTCAATGAAACAGAATTGGAAACATGTGTGGACATTTATTATTAATAAATGTAATTGAACATGTTCTAAGTATTTTACAATAGTATTTATATTTTATAGGTGTCTTTTGCCACATTTGGTGTGTACGTGATGAGCGATGACAGCCATGTGCTCACTGCCGAAATCGCTTTCGTTGCTACATCATTGTTCAATGTGATGAAAGTTCCAGTTACCATGTTTCCATTGGCTGTACAAGTTCTGGTCCAGGTAGGTGTCATTTCAATAAATTACCAATCCCTCTTAAATAAATAATTGTAGTATAGGCATTATCAAATAACACACAATGTTCTACACCTTTAGTTGGAATTGTTTTAATGAACTAGTCTATCAAATTAAGTGTTCTGCACATGAAAAGGAGTCATGGTAATATAATAAGTTTTGTAAATTGTTAGATAAGAAGTTATTCTTGAACAGTATTCAATCCAAAATCAACATACAGTACTATATCACAACTTGCGGTTACTTTGTTGTGAAGGAAGGAGATATTGCAGTAAAGTGACCTGTTCTTGATGTATTACACTCATAACGCGAACAGTGTTACACTAAAAAATGTAGCTCTGATCCCATTGAATGTTTATTTTTTCGTGACAAGTTTTACAGAAGGAATGAATACATGAGATAAGTAACTGGTTGAAATAAAGATGCCTGCATAGATATTAATAAATACAGTGGAGTCCTGCTAATCCGAACACGTGTAATCCGAACGTCGGTTAATCCGAACAGGTCCAGGAGGAATTATTTTTAACGATAATGAGCAGTTATAGGAACTAATTACTTAAAAATGAAAATTGGTGCATCATTTCGTACATAAACAAAGAAAACTTTAATTAAATAGACATACAGTATTTTATTAAGACAAATTGTGTACGGTACAGTACAAAAATAATGAAGTTAAATACAGTACCAAATTGAAACTTATAGGTTAAGTATGAGTTAAATTACTGTATTAAGAAGTGAAATCAATCAAAAATTGGGCGTACAGTACTGATATTATTATTGAGTACAATATTAATTGTTAAAAGACATAAATTCAGTTATTGTCTTCTGTCGCATTGAAGAGAGTCTATTGGATGACGCGTAGTTTCACCATCGTGTCATAAACATGATATCGGCAGGTGTAGCAGTAGCCTGTTGCTCTAGGTATCGTAGTGCAAGGTTAAGCGCTGCTGCACCGTCTGCGTGTGGCACCAACTCTCCTTATCGCCCAGGTTCTCATCGTCCCGTAGCTCGTGGACCCGTACAATATCCAGTACGCTCACATTGCTTAACAATAGAACTCTCACACTAAATACGGTAAATGTGCTTAGTATTCGCAAACACGTTTATTTATCAAGAAATACAATGCAACAGTCAGAAAACATATTTTAATAAAAAATGTTGATAATTCTATAACAAAATAGACCCATTCTCAAGTTTAAAACCGTATTTTTCTGTAATTCTGGCTAATCCGAACAATCACATAATCCGAATAGGGCTCGGTCCCAATTAGGTCGGATTAACGGGACTCTACTGTATATCTATCATAATTAAGCTTAAATTATCTAAAGAGTCATGGTGATTAATCCTTTGATGTGTGGAAATTTGATTGAGATAAATATTATTCTGTTTCAGACTATAGTGTCCACAAAGAGAATCAACAAGTTCTTGAATGCTGAGGAGTTGGATCTAACTTCAGTGTCTCATGATGAGAGCAGAAGTAAGATCTAATGTTATATTAAATATTTGGTAAAAAACAACTAAGAGTATTTTACCAATCTATTCTTATAGGAAACGTTAATATGCATCACATTGAATGAATACAATTACTTAGGACACCTGTATTGAAAATCTGTTTCTAGAGTTGCACATCAAATTCTATGTTTTGATGTAAAAACCTGAATTTCTTGAGATACTTAATACTATGACAGGATTTTTTAATTACAAGATAGTGCTTGAGTGTACAATCATTATTGTGAAGTTCAACGAATTATAAAGTAGCTAATTCTAGTTATAACTTGCCCATGCTATAGAAAACAAGTTGTTTGATTAATATCATTATTTTTGTCTAATTAATACCTTTAAAGATACACATCTTGACTTTTGCTACATTAAAGATTTTTTACAGAATCCTCAAGAACATAAATATTTTACCAGGTACATAATATTAATTATTCTTTTAGCTGAAGTAAAAGCATTACTTATATCTTATTTTGAAATTGCAGTAATTTTGTACTATCAATTATCAATTTAAGATATCAACTTACTCAAGCACTATTTTTAGGTAAATATGAATAAAGGATGGTTGTAATTGGGTGTGCATGATATATCCTTGTTACCGGATATGATAGACCATTTCTTAGCAAGTGTCATTAATTAATAATAGCTCCCTAACATTTGACAAGCAGGAAGTTCTACAGTTTTCCATGGCTCTGAGGAGCTTGATTGTGGGGATGTTTTTTTTTCTGTTTTGTTAGGTAGGATGTTAAATTTGTAAAGTCAAGTTCCATACATTCATTTCCCAAGGGTGACATGGACTCTTACAGAGGTGTCAAAAGGATCTTTGCAAACGTGAGATAACACTGGAAATTCAATTCCAAAACATCCATACTTCAAGTTATCCTCAAAATCAAACCTTAAACTAGCTGAATGCAGAATCACAACCATTACTCATAAGGCAGTTAACTAATATGAAAGGTGATTGATAGTTTCAACCTCATTAAAAAATCTCAAACAGTAAAAATGTTTAAACTAAATTTTCAATTTTTTTATGGTTGTTAGCAAGTCTGTTATATGCCCCAAAACTAACCTAATTTCTTCAATTCATTTGGTGCTAAAGTGTTTTGAAACGTTCTGACATAATATAATCTCCACAGGAAAAAATCAATGGATTATTGATAAATCCATGCATTTTACCAAAATTTATTGTACTGTACTGCAGTGTCATTACCACTAATTACACATCTTGAATCTTTTCATTTGTGAATGGGTAGACCAATTTAGTTGAAGATCAGGTTCTCAGAATGCCAAAATTAATATACTATCTGTTGTATAATTTTTCACAATACTTATAAAAGACTACATAGGATTTAAATAAACAAATTCATCTTTTTATTTTTTTCATACTTTATGTTTTACCAAACAGAGGAGCCACTTATAATCGAAAATGGAGTGTTCTCGTGGGGAACAGCAGACGAAGACATGGAAGTTCTACGTAACATCACACTCAAGGTTCAGCCAGGACAGCTGGTAGCTGTGGTGGGAGCTGTTGGTTCTGGCAAGAGTTCCCTCATCTCTGCCTTCCTGGGTGAGATGGACAAGATCTCTGGATACATCAATACTAAGGTAGGTCAATGCTTTTCTACAAGTCAGCTTTGAACGTTATAGTGCGTATCTTGTCAGTATGTCACATTCAAGATGCAATCTACCTTGTCAATGGTTGTGTATGGAAACAGAGATAACATTAGTGGTCAAATAAATTGAAAACCCAATGAAAATTTCAAGTATGTATACTAGAAAGTAGGAATTAACCTTAAAATCTCAAGAGCTGGGGTCTTAGGCTATACTGATGTTTCCAATATTACTTCCCCTTCTCCCTCCCATAATATCTTCATTGCCTTTGTCCAACTTTTATAAATTTGGTGATAAGCTGTTTTCAAGGTTTAAATTTTGTGTGTTATAAACGTTGCAGTTTATTTTTTATGTTTGTATCTGTGTTAGTTTTGCTGGTACACTAATATTAAACATTTTTATGATTCAAATTAAAAAAAAAATTAAATTAAACTTTTTTAGATGGTTTAGCATAATTTCAAGCGTTGCCCTTAAAATGTATTGCTTGTGTTTAAATGTCTGTTCTTTTCTTAAATAGTAATAGTAAATTTCATTGATCTGGTACACTTTTCATGCTAGTGTTTGCAGTACAATATTTGTTACTGATTGTTAGTATCTAGTTTTTAAATTTAGACTTTTATTTTTTTTGGCATTGCACTTTTGATGTCGTAATTATGATGTAATGTGTGTGTGCATGTAATGTGTGTTTAAAAAAATAAACATTACTGTGACCATTCTTTTACACATTTTGATGATTTTACAAAGAACACCTCATTAAACACAGTGGTAGCCTTCATATACTATTTTTGTAAGCAATAAGTCAGGTTATGTTTGTTACAGGGTAGCATAGCATATGTGCCACAGCAGGCATGGATACAGAATGCTACAGTGAGAGATAACATCACATTTTCCAGCAGTTACGACAACAAGAAGTACAAGAAGACTGTGGAAGCCTGTGCCTTGCAACCTGACTTCGACATGCTTCCTGGTGGGGACATGACAGAGATCGGAGAGAAAGTTTGTTGAAAAGTTTATTATTCATGAAACATTGAGTAGAATTTAATAATATTTTAAATGAGCAGTTGGGGGTCAGCTGCATTTGCGCAAGAAGCAAATAAAAATAAAATGGTAATAAAGTAATCATAGTATACTAAAGTTGTGTGAACAAAGTTGTATTACACTGTTTCATAGTGAGCAGTCTCATTTTTATGTTCTAAAATAATAATAATAATGTGTAATACATCACACACAATCTAGCAGTGAATTGTGTAACTAAAATCCTGATAGACATTACAGTTTAATCAGTAATTGTAAGAATACGGATTGTGGATATAATTCAGTCAATCATATTAAACTATGGGATCCATGTTCTTCCAGAGTTTTGTTGTTTAGTAAAACTACAGGATCTGCACTCAAAGTGGTAATAAGAAGTCAAGTGAAAAAATAATGAGCATGATAACTACAAATTGCTAATTTAAAAATTTTTATACAAAACTTATACCTTTTCCAAAAATATAGCTCTAGCTATGTACAATGATGCAGACACTTGATTACTGGATAATCATGTCAGTGCTGAAGACTCTCACGACTGTGTTTTGTCTGTAGGGTATCAATCTTAGTGGAGGCCAGAAACAATAAATTTGTTTAGCTCGAACTATGTACAGTGATGCAGACACTTATCTAACGGACAGTCGTCTCAGTGCTTTAGACTCTCATGACTGTGTTATGTCCGTAGGGTATCAATCTTAGTGGAGGTCAGAAACAATCAATTTGTTTAGCTCGAACTATGTACAGTGATGCAGACACTTATCTAACGGACAGTTGTCTCAGTGCTTTAGACTCTCATGACTGTGTTATGTCCATAGGGTATCAATCTTAGTGGGGGTCAGAAACAGCGAGTGAGTTTAGCTCGAGCTGTGTACAGTGACGCAGACACTTATCTACTGGACGATCCTCTCAGTGCTGTGGACTCTCACGTCGGAAAACACATCTTCGATAATGTTATTGGACCAACAGGTGTCCTCAATAAGAAGGTAAGCATCAGAAATAATGTTAATTTCTGGTTTTTTGGTATAAAATCATAATTAAGAATTCACTTATGTACTAAAACAGTGTTAGAGAGATGGAGTTATGCTAATTAATATAGCTACTTGGAGGATAGATTTTTTTGAGAATGGTTGGAATCACTTTTGAAATAAAAGAGAAGGATTTCCAAATGTAAGAATTATGTTATGTTTTAATTTTTTTTAAATACACAATTACAGTAAACAATAAATAGTTAATGTTTGGAAAAATATATGTGTAGGTACCTAACATATATAACATTTTTTTACTTTAGTGTGAAACATTTGATTTGGTAATGAAATTTAACATTTCTTGAGATTATGGTGAGATTGAGGATGATAATATTTAGATTCATTCTGTACAATAATGGTGTACAATTAATATTTTCTGTATTTTTTTAGACCAGAGTGTTGGTGACTCATGGAGTGACTTTTCTCCCAAAAGTGGATATGATTGTGGTGTTAAAAGCTGGTGAGATCTCAGAGGTAGGCACTTTCAAGGAACTGCTGGCCAGGAAGGGGGAATTTGCAGACTTCTTGGTGCAGCACATCACAGCAACCGAAGAGTCAGAGTTGGAACCTGGTGAGTTCAGTTGAAGTTTTCATAACTATCAAAATGAGGCTTCAACTTATTGTTGTGTTTGGTTAAGCTGGATCTAAATGTCTCTTTAAAGAGTAGCAACAAACTTTGATTTTATTTCCAAACATTTTATGGTTTTTTGATGAAGTAGTCTTAAATCTTAAAATGGTAACATAATTAAACAAAAATTTCATTTAAACTGCCATTCTTTACTAAATTTATTTTTTCTAGATATTGAGGAACTGATAGAAGACAATCCAGAATTGAAGATTCAAGTACAGAGACAACTAAGCAGCTCTGGATCTGTGAGGTCTCGATCCTCTGTTGGGTATGTTTACTTATTTGTGCTAATGAGTAGATTAACATATTGAATACGGAGCCTGAGTGTAGGTCGGGCTAGCACGCACGCTGTTGTACACGGAGCTTAATTCAATACGTTTAGGTTTTCGGCAAAAAATCGGGTCTAGTTGTTTCAGACTATTTCCTATGTTATGTGGTTTATAATTATACGTCTTTTTATGACAAGTAACAGTTGTGCAGCTGTAAAAATAGTATTTTCAACTATTGCACTGTACCGTTATTATAGTACATATTATTTATAAAGTCTGGAGCTAATTTTCTATAAATCAGAACAACCTATCGGAAATAATTAATTTATTCCGAATTTTAAATTTCACTCAAAATTTAACAAAGTTTTACAAAATCTTGATTTGCTTTTCTTCAAAATTTCTCTCAATCGGTCAAATGTAATTTAGAGTCTGATCAAAATTTAAAAAAAATGAAACTAAAAAGGTATACTTCCCCAAAAGGTTTAAATTAACAAAATAAAATAAAAAGTTCTCTTCTCAAAATATTCAAAATCAAAATTACACAATGCTTGATGTAAACTTTAGGATCAAAATCTAATTTACAATACTTCAAAAGTTGAATTGATTATCAGGCTCTGTTATATGGCAAAATTTAGAAAATTTTACACAACAGTATAAAACAAAAGATGTTAAACTAAACGCTGGTACAGGACTTACTACTTTGAAGACTATGGAGGCTGAAAAACTATTACGCACTAAAGGGAAAAAAAATTTTAAACTTGACTTAAGACACACGGGGTAAAAAAATTAACTCTATATCCCAAATGTATAGGAATAAAGGAAGTACTATCGCTTCTGAACTCACGTGTAGACGCTCTGCACTCTACTGGAAGACCCCCTCTCTCTTCAAACCAACCGCGACCTGCTCGGGAACCTATCACCGTTGACATCTTTAACAGCTGGATAGGTCAAACCAACAAAATAGTGTCCACATACCGTGTCTAGTTAACATAGAGCCTACTTCCTACCGCGTTTTAGCAGAATGATTATAACTACGGTACAGCACAACTGCTTAGTTACGTAACCGACTGACGACGCAGTGATGCGAGCATTGTTATTTATAAACAAAGTTCCATTGTTACTGAATAAAGTCATAAATGTTAGTTTAGTGATGGGTTAATTTATTTTGATTGATTGGTTTTTTAATGATACAGGTTTATTTTCTTGATCATTGTGTAAAATGAGTAATCATTTAGACAAAATAACGGTGCGCATGATACGTGATATGTCAGATTCTGAGCATGATTTGGAGGAGGATGATTGTATTTTTAATGATAATAAAAGATCATCAGCGATTCAGTTTGAAAGAATCTTGGGTCAAATTTATGATTCTGGATCGTAGGGTAAGTTTCTCACGACAATGATCCTGATCCAGATTTTGAGGTTAGGCCTAATGATCAAGACGTGAATGATGCTTTGTATGATTATTATAGGCCTTTCATTAGTACTTGAAGGTAGTTTAAAAATAAAACGTTTACACAAAGTAACAATTTTTCAAATTTTATTTTTTCCATAATTTTGTTTACTTTATAATTTTGTTCAAATAATTATTTTATCATAAAAAGGCACATTTTCTGAAACGTGTGTTCTCTTTAATTTTATATATATATATATATAATATGTTAGGTTAAAACAATGTCTTCATAATTTAAAAATAATTTAAAATAACAAAAGACCACCAGTATACTGGGTAAATTCAATGTTATAGGCTTAGGGTTCAATGTGTTAAGAGTACAGTACAGTTATAGATTAATGTGATTATTGCTTACAGTTAATTATATTGATAATTCCAATATTATGGTCTTATCCTGTGTCATGTCTCAATAGAATTTTATTTTCTCAACATTATTGAACAATACTTGGTCATGATTACTCAAAATAATTCGATAATCTATATATATATATATATATATATATATACAGGGTGTATATTATGTCTGGAAACACCCAAATATATCCTTTAATAATTTAAATATAAATTTGAAACCTCTTACAATCGTGATAGAGATTGGGCACTCAATATTATGATTATGAATATTCTTAATGGAAGCCTATACCTTGTGATACATAATTTTAAAGGTAATAGCTTACTGAATTGAATGCCACAAACCGCATCTCAAGGGAATTATTCTATCAGAAAATAGAGCATTTTTAGTATTGAAAATTTACTGATGTTCAACAATGTAATTTTAACATGGTTCTTGCCACAAAATGTGTTACACAAATTTTTTAGCATTTTTTTAAATGTTCAATTAAATAAAACAAAAATTTCATTTTAAGCTGGTTCTATTAGCACAAATTTGCCAGTTTTTATTACAGTACAATTATGGAAATACTTATGTTATTGATTTCTTATTACAAATAAAAAATAATGTATGCTGTTAGAAAAGTCTTACAACAAACGTTTTACCTGCATTTGGTGTCAAAGCAATTGTTCGAACTGTGTTCCTTCTACGGTTTGACAATGAGCCAATCTTGTGTAAAATGATTCGACAGAGTTGCCTAACATTTCTTCAGTTATCAAAGCAATCTCCTCTATAATCCTGTTTCTTAGGTCTTCCAAATTATGAGGCTTTCTTCTATAAACATTGGATTTTAAATGACCCCATAGGAAATAATCGATTGGTGACAAATCCGGAGATCTTGGAGGCCATTCGATTTCTCCTCTTCGGCCAATCCATTTATGAGGAAACCTTAAATCCAAATACTCTCTTACCTGTCTCCCATAATGGGGTGGAGCACCATCCTGCTGAAACCATACATTATCAAAGTATTTTCCTGATGCAATTTGAATAGCTGGGATTATTTCATTTTGGAGCATATTGTAGTAAAGTTCGGCATTTAAATTTCCATTGATGAAAAAGGGTCCAACAATTTTGTTACCTAAAATTCCACACCATACGTTCAGTTTTTGTGGTTGCTGTGAATGGGACTCAGTAATCCAATGTGGGTTTTCACTAGCCCAGTAACGGCAATTGTGCCTGTTAACATTGCCATTTAGGAAAAAAGTTGCCTCATCAGAAAATAGTATGTTGGTCAGAAAATCTCTATTGTCATCACATTTGCGCATCACAAGTTCACAAAACTCAACTCTTCTGTCGTAATCATCCTCACTTAACTGTTGGACTAAATGAACTTTAAATGGTTTGTATTTATTAATTTTCAAAATCTTACTCACAGACATAGGGTGCATATCATGTTGCTGTGCAGCTTTTCTGAGCGATGTATGTGGGTCTTCAATAAATGTTTGCAAAACATCTAGTGCATGTTCTTCATCTGTTGCAGATTGTATCCTACCCGACTTTGGCCGATTACGTACACTCCCTGTCATTTCAAAACGCTCAATAGTTTTTGATATTGTTGAAACACTTATGGGATTCCTTTCTGGGAAAGTGTCATTAAACAAATTACAAACTTCCCGATAAGATCTTTGACGATCGCCATATCCTCGCATCATCAACAGAGTAATTCGTTCTCTTTCAGACAATTCCATTAAAATGCCAAATAAAAACTGAACTACTGTAATTAGATAACTTGTTGACAGCAATGCTTCAGAGACACTAATTAACTCGACAGGAATGATATGACCTTTGTCCATTTGTAATTCCCAAGCTTAGACCTGTCTAGTGAAAGCTCCATGCTCAACAAACTGAAACCTGTAGACCAGATGATTAATAACACAATAATGTTTCTCATAGGCTAGTGACCTTTGTCTCTTTAAACCTTCCTGCTGACTGGAAAACACCAAGTACAGATTCATAAGTAATCAGAGAAAGTGACTCATAAGTTTTATTCATTGTAATAAAAACTGGTAAATTTGTACTAATGAAACCAGCTTAAAAATAAATTGTTTATTTTATTTTAATTGAACATTTAATAAATGCTAAAAAATTAGTGTAACACATTTTGTGGCAAGAACCATGTTAAAATTACATTGTTGAACATCAGTAAATTTTCAATACTAAAAATGCTCTATTTTCTGATAGAATAATTCCTTTGAGATGCGGTTTGTGGCATTCAATTCAGTAAGCTATTACCTTTAAAATTATGTATCACAAGGTATAGGCTTCCATTAAGAATATTCACGATACCCTCGGCAGGACGTCCCCCGTTGGTGTGACATAACAAAACATTGTTCCAAAAAGTAGATGCCCAATCTCTATCACGATTGTAAGAGGTTTCAAATTTATATTTAAATTATTAAAGGATATATTTGGGTGTTTCCAGACATAATATACACCCTGTATATATATATATATATATATATATATATATATATATATATAATATATATATATATATATATATATATATATATATATATATATATATATATATATATATATAAATGAATGTTTGTGTGTTTGTCCTTTATGGAATCGTAAACTATTTAACCGACCATTATGAAAATTTGTATGTATATGTATTTTTCCAAAGAGAAGGTTTATATACTTTGCCCATTGATGTAATTCGCCACCCGGCAGTGCTGCAAAAGATACAAGTTTTCAAAGCGCCTGCACACTAAAAACTACAATTACGAGACAGTTATGTATATTAAATAACCAAATACTATATTGAAGTTATGATGTATATTTGTCTTGAAGATAAATTTCTGATTGAACTTAAAGTTTGATTGTTAGACCACTTTATAATAAATTACATGTAAGTGTATGATGGCTATAAACATACACAGATTTTCTTGATCGTGGCAACAAGGTAAACTCGACATCGGCACTGGAAATATAATTTACTTGAACCAGAAGTGCACATACACGGGCAAAGCTTACGAAAAGCGTGCGAAGCCGCGGGATACAGGTAGTAATAAAATAAAATACGAATAATGTCAAAGAAATACTGTAAATGTAATAATAATTTCTTAAAGGTATAACAAAAATATGATCATTTGCCGCTATTTATGTTACAAAATGAAACACTATGTGTTAAGAAGTCTTCAGATATCAATATTAAACATGTCAAAAAATTAACTAACTATAAAATTAGTTTTGTTTAGTCTTTTTTCATTTAGCTATAATTAGATTTTTGTTAGTCAGTTTGTTGGTTGCTTTTTTAACTATCACTATTAAGAAACTTAAATGTTCCAGTTGAATACATAGTACTTATTTGATTTAAAATTTCATTCACACAATCATGTAATGTAACTAGAATCAATAGATATGAAATCTTTTGAGTGATGATCATCAGGTGATGATTTCTGCAGTGTACAAGTTAGTTTCACAGAAGCTGTGCTCACTTGATATTCAGAGTAGCACATTGAATTGTTTGTTTGTTGCCAGGAGGAGAGGGTCAGTGGAGAGTATGGGGAGTTTGAGTGTAGGAAGGAAGGACAGTGTAAAGGCTCGTCTTCCAGTCGACAAGCTCATTCAGATCGAGAAAACCGAAACAGGAAGTGTATGTATCGTTGTTCCTCCTTATTATCTATGTTATTAACCTTTTGGTGTACCGATTAATCTTATATTGTACACTTTATAGATGTTTTACAGTACTCAATGTGTTTACAATAATAATGCAGAGTTAGTCCTTCAACTCAGGATGGGTATGATCTCTGAATGATAGCTTCACATTAAGGTTCCACTGAGTTCAAACATTGTTTCTTGGAGCTTAAGTCATTGAAAGGAAAACTTATTAATTTGATTTATGTTGCGATAGGATATCGGACTGTTGGCATGATTTTGTCTTGGTTGACAGGTTAAATTGAAAGTGTACGCTAGCTATCTGGGTTCCTTCGGCCTGTTTCTGACACTATCCACAATTATATGCCAGATCTTGGCCCAAGTGTTCAGTGTGGGCAGTAATCTGTGGTTATCCAAGTGGACATCAGACGAGACAGCTGTGGTAGACGGAGTTGAGGACGAACCCATCCGCAACTACTACCTGGAGATATATGCAGCTTTTGGTCTCTGCCAATGTGAGTAATACATGTGCTTATTCATTACGTTCTTATTCCTTAAAATTATGTGAACACGTTAGGCTCAAGATGTTCAAAATCAAGAGACTAGTGTTGTAACTACGTAAAATGTACTGAAATTGCTAATTAATTTTATTTGAGTTCAATCATATTAAGACGTTATAATTACAATATATGTTTTTCTTACTACATTAATTCTATGTTTTTATTAATGTTTTGTAGTGGTGGCAACGTGGGCAAGTTCGTTCTCTCTGGCTTTTGGATCGATCTATGCCTCACGAGGTCTGCACATTTCCATGCTGTACAGTGTGTTGCGTGCGCCCATGAGTTTCTTTGATACCACCCCTACGGGCCGCATTGTGAACCGGTTTGGCAAGGATATAGACGTTGTTGATAACACACTTCCTGGCAACCTCAGCTCTGCTATGAATTGTTTTATATTGGTATGTTTACACATTAAAAATACACTCATTTAATATCTAATTAAAATATGTGCTTAGAAATGTATACCACCCTTGAATAGTATCAAATAAAGCTGATAAAGAGAAGTATAACATCAGTAAGCATTTCTAAATTTTTATTTGCTACAGATTTTGCCTCATAAAATTTATTAGTATACACAATTTTAAATTATAATCAATTCCACTGATTTAAAATAATTAACAATAATAAGTACTTGTATAATTTGTATTTACATAATGAATTTATGTCTGTAGGTCTGTGGAACTCTTGTAGTAATCACTTACTCAACTCCTGTTTTTGCTGCAGTGATCATCCCTATCAGTCTGCTCTATTATTTTGTTCAGGTAAGATATTTTTAAAGTAAGGAATACTTGCCCCTTCAAATGTAAACTTGTTTCCATGCAAATGGCAGGTGGTGTAATCCTTTAGTTCAATTCAAAACATAATCTCATATCATATTAATTCAGGATATTTCCTAAATAAGGCATACAATTGCCAGGAGCATACAGTTTTACATGAAGATAACTTGGTGATTGGTGCTAGGGTAAAGGGGGAGAAAGGGGTTGCTGAGCTAAAGAAAAATAGAAGGCTTTACACTTGTTTGTCTGTAGGTCATTATACTGTTACCTATTTAATATTGTTAATATTAATGTAGGAAAACTAGTATGTCAGGTGTCATAAAATCTACCTCTTCTTCCAACTGAGCTGGTAGGACAATTTTTGCTCTTCCAGTCCAAATGCTCTTCCATACAATATGCCTGATCTATAATATTCAAGTTTCTCAATTGAGTAAAACAGAACAGATTCATTAAAATAAATAAGTTTTTTATTGTACAGTTGATTATAACAAGGATGAATAGATTATCAGTACTTATTACAAAAATGAAAAATTAAATTAATAAATTATCAGCATAGATTTTGGATCTTAACTTATTTTCCGTTTTATCCAGGAATAAATATTTATTAGTTTAAATATTGGGGTCAGCAACCCAGTGTAAATGTCTACCTTCGCTAATGCTTCACTTTGTTTTCAAAAAAGCTGCTGCATTTGACTTGGTGATTATTTTGTTTCTCTTAGATGTCAATTTCATGTTCATGTATTGCCCACAGAGGTTTTATGTAACAACATCTCGGCAACTGAAGAGGCTAGAGTCAGTGTCACGGTCACCCATATACTCTCATTTTAGTGAAACTGTTACCGGTGAGTTGCTGCTGTTATTTGGGTCAGATGTCCTCTGCCTAATAAGGGATGTAGTCCTGCATGACCCTTCCACACTTCTTGTCCCATTTCCACCCCCCCTCCAAACAACTTTTAGTTGTTTGTCTTTTCTTTTTGCCTTTTTTCTCATCTTCTGTCTGTATTAAAGCTAATACTTCTTTCTTCCTGTAACTCTTTATGAAGTCATTGTTTCTAACTCAAGATGTATTCTTTGACTTGTGTCTGAATGTTTAAATTTTTCTTTCAGAATAGTTATGTAATGCATAATTTTGTTTCTTCAGCAACTACGATTGAACTTTGTCACCTAATCAGCCAAATGCTGACTTGGTTGATAATGTGGGATAGTTGTGTTCTTATGCTCTCCATTGCTTGTTTGTTTTAGAAAAATTGGTTGTTAAAGGAAATACGAGTAGATATGAACTCCACTTAATATAGTAAACTCCCAATTACTTGTGGTCAGACGAACCATGATTTGTATTATCCCATTGCATAATGAGGTGTTTGAGGTTCATACTGTAGTGAATACGAATTGTCGTGATATGGTAGCAGAACTGTAAAGTGCGTAACGCTGCATACCTTGAAAACGTATCCTTAAAATAATGAAAATTTTGATTTCAAATGTATTACTAATACTAACGCTTTTATACTGTAAAACATCACTAATATGTTAATGTGTTAATATGTTAACTAATAGGCTAAGTTAATATGTAAGTAAAATAACAAATGAGTATTCCTATTAAAAAGTAATATTATGAGCTAAACTAAGAGCTATTCAACTTAAACATACTAATTCAATCTGTTAGGTAATCTATGAAAGTTTAAGTTAAAACTAAATATATATTGTTGTTTAAAAAATGTTGCTTAGAAAATATACCACTGCATGCTACCAGACATTATTATAACTATTAGGAGACAATATAAAATCAGAACGCTATAACAGGGTGAGCTCATCACCTGCTCAACCACTGCATGATATAATATTTCGTCAGCGATTTGGAATGGGTAATTTTACAAAGTTGTACTGCAAATCTGCCATCAGTAGACAATGAAGGCAATGAATTATTTTATTTTTATTTAGTCTCTTTGATTGAGTTCATTATTGGTTTTCACACCTAGTCCATATATTAAATTAAACATTCATTCAGAACCAAATCAATATTGGTAATGAATGATGCAATTTTAATTGTAGATTTATATATTGAAGTCTATACAAGTATGTACACGATTGTCATACCACTTCTAGTTTGGTTGTATTATTTTCTTCCTATGTTAGAAAACAGATCAAGGGAAAAGTTCATCACCGAAGGTGGTTTATGGATAACAGAGGTTCGCTTTGTGGGATTTTGCTGTGTTTTATCCTTTAACTAGATCTCACTTCCTTTATTATTCATATTCTGTGGTTCAGCTTAAGTCTGTTAATCCTTCTTCCAGTTGTTTATTAATGCTTATCGTGCATAAATATTATTTAGTAAATATAGAACAATCCTTATTAAAGCTTTTAACATTTCAGGTGCTTCATCAATTCGAGCTTACAAGGTAGAAAGGCGTTTTATGAAAACGTCAGAGGACAGAGTTGACATAAACCAGATGTGTCTATACCCAAGTATGGTTTCTAACAGGTACTGATACCATTATTGGAGTATGTAGTATTCTTAGAAAATCAAGAGTATAAAAATAACTAAGATTGTCCTAATGTACTGTCGATTAGTATGACGGGATAGTCTATAATTTGCTTATGATAATTCAACTGTTTTTAGGTACACATTACTGTATTTTTGTAAGAATTTACTTTCCAGCATGAAAGTTAATTTACTTAACACCTTGATCTTTACAAGTTAATTTATAATATCATGGTTTTCTCAATACAAAAACATTTAACAAAGTATTAAGACAATTATTTTGACCGTTTTATTTTCTTAATTAAAAATTACTCCACATGAATAGGTTTAAATTGAATTATTTTACTGTATACTATTATTTTGTAATATGGGTAAATAATAAGTACAAAATTTCATTCAAATCTGTTCATAAATATCGCTAAAAAGGTATTGGAATGAAAAATTCTGATTTGTTAAGAATTGTCATGTATCTCATACCTATTACATGGTAGAGCTTTCAAATAAATACTTTTACAAATGTCGTGGCCATAACTGGAGCGTTTTTAATCTCATATTTAAGTTTCTGGTTCACACTGCATTGTTAGTTAGTTATGGAGAGTCAATCATGATAAAGCTATGTATGTTTCAGTTCACCTTAACATACAAATTAATGCTTTTTGTTGTCAGTTTCAGTTTAACATCTATTGACTGAAAATTACTTCCCACAGTGAGGTTGAAGTGTTGTAAGAATTTAATTGTGTAAGCAATGTTTCTACGCTGTGTGAATCGGAAAGCTTTTATGTTACTTATGACACAGGCGGCGTAAGCCTATTAAATAAAATATAATCTTCATTATCTTCAAACCTTCTCTTGGCAGTTTTCTTGGAATGGCCTTCCTAAATTTTTTGTTAATTTCTTTTTATGTTTATGTACATGAGTTTCATTTAGAGAGTGAACACATGCACATAGGCGTTTACTAAAATGTAGAGATGAAATAAAATTTGTCTCTTTTCCATAGAGTATTTGGTATTCACTTATTCAGAAAACGTTTTAGGGTTATCACTTATTTAAAAGAAGTAATAACAAAATTACAAATTTTTCACTTCTGTATGAAGTTTTTTAAGGGTAAATTCACCTTAAAAGTTGTAAATGTTACAGATGGCTGGGTATTCGGTTGGAAACTGTGGGAAATCTACTGATTTTCTTTGCAGCTCTTTTCTCAGTATTAGGGCGAGATTCCCTGGATGCTGGTATTGTGGGATTGTCCATAAGTTATGCTTTACAGGTAGGAATGCTGCTATTTTTACAGTTAGCCCAACAGGGCTCTTTTGTCAACTTATTTATTAACTTTTCAAAATATTACTGCAGTAATTTCATTTATTAAAAGAAAATTATCGATAAATTTTAGTTAATCCACAATCAAATAACAAATGGTAACAAAACTCTATTGTTGTTGTGGTGTGAATGGGAGAGAACACCTTGCACTGCAGCTCAGTATGTGAGAGTTTTGTGAAACCACTGGAGAGAT
This sequence comes from Homalodisca vitripennis, assembly GCF_021130785.1. NCBI lineage: Eukaryota > Metazoa > Arthropoda > Insecta > Hemiptera > Cicadellidae > Homalodisca > Homalodisca vitripennis. The sequence continues at coordinate 67,145,985 of NC_060209.1, forward strand.
AGAACAGCAGGAGAGTACAGTTTTGTGAAAAGGCCTGTCTGTACTGTTCATATCAAGTTGGTGAACCCAGATGACAGTAGATATTGAGTCAGGAGAAAAGTGTGACGTGCAATGAAAATTTTAGCAATTTTGTTCACTCCTTCAGTGGGAGATAATACTATCTATCTAAGGTACTTCACCTTCACTAGCATTGTAAAGAACCTTGTTCAAACCTTCCATATACATGATCAGTATGCAGACTGCCTTAAGGTGAGTGTTTCTGATGATTTTAGAAACATTCCAACTTCTCCAGTGTAAATTAGTGGTTTTTAAGTAGACTTGTTTAAACTCTCTTTATGCACGATATGCTGTAGTTGAGACAGTATCACTGTCATTTTTAAGGTTGAGAGTTCATATTTTTAAATGTCTTGATGTTTTGAGCAGCTGGCATGTGTAACATGTTCATGTTCAGAAAGATACACTTTTTTATAGATCAAGTACCATCAAGTAGATACAGATAACTGTACAAATATTTGTTCATTGGGTCTTTTATGTAACTTACAACTGTGTTGTATTTGTTTTTTATTGTTGAACATCGTTTGTGTAAATTTTTATTTGTGGCAGTCAAATGGAGGAGGTCTTTTTAGAACTAAGTGCAATGAGAGGTTTTCTCATCTTCATGTTCTCGGTGAACAGAACATATTTGATTTGGATGTTTCATTCAAAAGTTTGGAGCCCTATATTATTGAAATGAATTCCGTGATCTTGTGCATGTAAAAGGGACACCTATAAATACATGATTGTGTAAATATAAATTCTTCATTGTAAAGAAGAACAAGGAGGATCTAAAGGTGGAAAACTGTGGCACAGTCCCATCTTTAGAGTTCAATGCTCATAAGTGTGTGGGTAGTGTACTAATAAATGTTTCTAGAGTAGCTGCCATTTCTTAAAAAATTAACACTGTATGTATTTAGGTAACCGTGTACAAGATTGATGCAAGCAATAACATTTTTGCCACTATTTTATAATACACATTTGATCATGGGTAAATCAAACTTTTCAATTCAAAATATTGGATAATTCGTACTTTTCTACCTGTCCCTTTTGAAATTTAATTTTTATCATAAATCATATTAAAGTAGGATAGTAAATTTGAACTTTGTTTCAGATAATTAAAAATTGTTATGTCCATCATACATATTTTCTGAACTGAAAAATTAAACGTGTTAACATCGCAATGCATTATCTAATGTTGTAGTTAACTGAATATGTTTGTAGCCATGGTTGCATCGGCTGTTGTATGCACTGACTGTGAAGACTCAGTCACATGATGTTCTCTCTCCTCTTCAAATTATTTATTAAATGCAATATTTTTCAATTAAATAAATTAAAGCTTCTGTTAACTGATTCTATAAGTCTTAATACAAACTTTATTATCTAAGAGGATGCTCAAAATGTCCACTATCCATCTATAATATGCAGAACTTTAGTCATTTGCACAAACTTGTAGACAATTGTCTGAGCACTGTGAAAGAGATTTCTTCAAAAGTCTTTTTATTTTGTTCTGCAAGACTTGCAGGTTTCAGAGATTATTTTCGTAAACATTTTCCTTCAATTATTCTCATACAAAATAATCACATGGGGACAGGTCTGGCAAACATGGAAGCCAAAGTATCCTTGGAATTATTCTGTCTACAAAATATCCCGAAGCATTTGCATTTGCATTTTTGCAACTCACGTGTGACAAGACACAATCTTTATGCAGCCAACACATTCTCTCATCATCTTTCTTTGAGTGAAGCGACAAATGAATGAATGATTCATGACTAGATGTTGCAGTTATTAACAAAATATTGGTCCAATAATATTATTTCTATAAATTGCACATCAAAGAGAGAGCATAATAAGATATAAGCATATGGAGTCAAGTAAATTTATTACCAAATTTCAGCATAATATTAATTGTAATGTTGTAATGCAGATTACCAGTATGTTGAACTATGCTGTCAGAATGTCATCAGAAATAGAGACCAACATTGTGTCAGTGGAGAGAATCCAGGAGTATGCTGATGTTCCTCAGGTAAACTATTATTGGTATTTGATAATGGTTAAAATATATATTGCTTTTAAACATGTGCAGAAATTGTTCTTTTAAGTATTATCTTGAAGTTAAGTGTAATAAGATTCTTGTTAAGCTGATAACACAGGTTCAAAAGAGATTTTTTAACCCTTTAAGGTCAGCCGTGACAGTGTATGTCCCGCTAGTAATAAGCAGCTAAGTTACAGGTAGGATAATCAATCAATCTATAAACTCTTTAATCACAATTTATTATACAAAAGTTACAGAGTCATATTATTGCAATTTGATTTGATACAGTACAAATTAATTATAATAATTTATTATTTTTTTTAGATTTTATTTTGTGGTAAAACAGTTGAGACAGGAAAAGAGTGGTTTATGAAAGTAGTGTTGGATACTGAATATGGGGCAGTTTTAGGTAGACTCTGGATCATGTAGAGCAAAATTCAATCACACAAATGTTATCCAGTTCCTGAAAATGTTTCTCTGCTTTCTCCTTCCAAAGATGGGATAATAGAATCATTACGTTCATGTTTTGGTTTGGTAAAAGCTTTCCCAATGATGTCCCATTATGTTTTATATTTATTTGCACTTTTATTCAATGGAAATGCTCATGTTAATGTTTATTTTGAATCATAAACTTTAAAATACAATATACATTTAAATGATATGAAGAAATTAGTAATAAGTAGTCACTGTTTAGTGTATGTGATAAGAAGTTATTCACATCAATTGCATTTTAAAACACTGTGATCCTTGGTTTGTAAGAACTAAGCATTTGAGCAGTTAATTAAGTAAACTGTCATGTAATTTTTCATATATGCAATATTACATTTAAATATTTTAAATGTTTTTTCAACACAGTAGATCCAAAATGGTTACCAAAAATTTCAACTAAGTAAAAATAAAACATTAGTACACAGCAATGATTTGCAATATTTTGGTATACATGTTGGTAAAGAAATATTGAAAAATAAAGAAATGGAGAACTTTAAAAGCATCTGCAACTTAAGCATAATCACATATGGCATAAAAAATTCATGCCATTTGTCAGTAATACAATTTTAGAATACGTAAAAGTGGTTTTATTGTAGCTTTAGACATATTGAATTATATTTTTAGTTATTTCTTTATTATAGCTTCACATAGTTTATAATTTTCAGCATAGCTAAAGATAAACATATGAATTGTCAATGTTAAAAATAAACTAATAAGCTAAACTAAACTAATCAAGAAACAGTTACATATGTGCAAAGCTTAGTAAACTTGGTCTAAAAATTCAACAATAGGAACTAGTAAACAACTGTTATTCATTTAAGAATTCATCAACTGAATAGTATGCCGAGTTAATGAGGTAGCATTTTAGGGAAGTTTTAAATGCATTTATGGAATTCTCCTTCTTTAGATTTGGAGGTAATTTATTATAGATTTTAAGAGCTGTACTTTATTTATAGTTTCACATTTAAAACAAAATTAGATATAAAACATTGTATGATAATGTTTTATACAACAATTGCAACTAAAAACCAAAGCATAATGTCCATTATTACTTATAAATTTATTATATAGTGATTGTATTTTTCAGAAGTATGTAACTGTGATTAATATGGTCCATATTGTTTAATGACTCAAATGATGTTTTTGATTGTAACTGTGACGTTGTGTAGGAGGCAGCATGGCGAGTCGAGCCAAGGCCTCAGCCACAATGGCCGGACAAGGGGATGGTGCAGTTTGAGGACTACAGAGTCAGGTATCGAGAGGGTCTGGACTTGGTTCTTAGAGGAATAGACTTCACCGTCAATGGTGGAGAAAAGGTAACTGTCATTTATTTCTACTAAAAAGTGAAAACATATTTTTAGAATACTTAATGGTGAAGCATTTAAGTTTAGAATATTAAGACGAATACATATAAAGATACAAAATAAACTAACAACGCTGTTCAAAATAGCTGAGAGTCTCAAATGCATTATTACTTCTAACTTTGGGACACTTTTTCCTATAATAATTATTTAATCATTGATTTAATATTATATTGTTTAAGCAAATGTAAGGTTAACGTACTTTAGATATGATTTTTACTTTGGCAAAAGTTAATTGTATTTTTATTTTTTCTTATAGAATGGGAATATTTTTTTACAGATCGGCATAGTTGGTCGTACTGGAGCAGGCAAGTCCTCTCTCACCCTGTGTCTGTTCCGTATACTGGAGGCTGCTGGAGGACATATTTACATTGATGGTCTGGACATCTCCAAGATTGGACTGGGGGATCTCAGGTCCAAGCTTACCATCATTCCTCAGGTGAGATTTTTATAGTTGGCACAGTTTATTAAACTGGAGCTCACTCTTGAGAGAAAACCAAAGAAATAAACAACGCCAAATCGTACCGTACTCTAAATGTCTTTCTAAAAAATAATAGGTGATTCCAAGAATAAAAAAATTTCTCAAAAAGAAGTGATGAGGCTACTTGTCAGACGTCTTATGAAGATCAAAATAGAGAGTATCAACCTTATTAATTTCTCGACTTTAGGACTGCAAATTTGTGGCAGTTAAACCACACAACCACTCATAGAACCATGGAAAGACAGGGTGGCAGTCTTCCATTTAAAAAAGGAATACATAAAATCTTCTTCAATATCTTTTATGCAAGGGCTATTTAGAACAAAGATTACGTTTGGCTCTGTAGCTGCTAGGGGGCATGACTACCACGGCCATTTTGATGTCAGTGCGTTTCTCCGTTCAGTGGGTATCAAGCCATGCTAGTGAGAGATTACTGTAGCTCCTTGTTATTATAATAATAACAGTTTAAAATGTGTGACGCCTTTGAAAATTCTGTGAGTTGTGAACTGCAGTCGGTAATACACTTTTTCTTGGATTTAATATAATAGGCCAATTGAGATTTATCGCCAACTCTATGAAGTTTATGGGAACGTTGTGATTACTGAATTGCAAAATCAAAATAGTCTATGGAGTTGGGGGCACACACTCTCCCAGCAGGAGGTAGGGTGTGACTACCTGGTTGACGTCTCAGGCGGCAGAGTTTTATAACACTGGCATTTCAAAACTAGTTTACTGCTATGATGAGTGCCTAAATTTGTATGGTGACTATATTGAAAAATAGTACTTTAGTGTTTTTTTTAAATGTATGCAATACAAATTTTTTTCTTAGTTTGTGTTTTGTTTATATGAAAAATATAATCTACTCTTTAGCCCTTGTATGATACCAAGAACCTAAATCGGTCTAAAATTAAAGTAAATTTGGTTATCCTTTTAATATTCCTTATAATATAATTGTACGTCATCTAAAGACTGATAGAAAGAAGCAAAGTGCTCTCTAAATTTTTATCACAGCCAATAATGTTTGTGATAATTCTGTCATATGTTTAGTAATGGTCAGTGGGTCCTTTGCACGGTCGCTGAACTGCATTCTGATCCACTTATCCACAATGATCTCTGCTCCGGTTTTTAACATTAATATCCCCCATATGCTAACATTAATATCCCCCATATGCTAACATTAATATTCTAATATGCTGTGTTTTATTAGAAGGTATCTGCGCCTTTCTGACAATAGGTACCGAAATACCTTCTTAATTTCATATTCATCTCTATTTTTCTCTTTCCTGTAAGTAGAATGTTTGTTTTTTAAGCTAATTGATTAAATTGGGTAAAAATCTTGCAATAATTATCATAAGTATATTGAAATTTTGCAGTAATTTAATTTTTTTTAACAAGACCATTATCGGTTTTACCTCTTGTGGATGGTATCACTGTGCAGTTTCTTCAATCATTGTTTTGTGCTCTTGTACTTTTATAAGTTTGCTGAGTTATTTAAGTAATGTTTGGTTAACCGGATATTAATGTGTATATATTAATGTGATTATATATATACTTATATATATAATATAATATATATATATATATATATATATATATATATATATATATATTACTGGTAGTTTATAACAAATTCTGGTGCCTGATATCAGGATCCAGTCCTGTTTTCCGGAACTCTGAGGATGAACCTGGACCCATTTGAAGTGTACAGTGACACAGAAGTGTGGGGTGCCCTACAACTGGCACACCTTAAAGATTTTGCTAAGAGTCTCCCTGCAGGTCTCAGCCACACCATCTCTGAAGGTGGAGACAACCTCAGGTACGTTTAGCTCTCTTTCCTTTCCATGCATTGATGCATTGGTATACAATTTAAATATTTTATATCATTTTACTATAAGACTTTGATTGGGTCACTTAAAGAACAATTAAATTTATATGTTATAAGAGATTTATCCTCATTTTAACCGCATTAGTCTCAAAATCCTCTTTGGACAATTTGGAGTCCATCTTTGGTAGCTCTGGGAATGAGAAGTTATATATACAGTAGTAGTGCACCTTTTTGCATCTTGGGTACAACCACATAGTAGAAAAACAAATGACAGTAATTGCTGAAATTCCAACTGTCTCCAATACTTTTACATACGAGGGCTGTTTTTTAAGTAAGGGCCGTTCTCCCGTACACGGTTGTAGTTCGCGTTCCTGCCGTAACAAGGGTGCGCCCCGCCTCCCGGCATTCCTAGCGAACAACTTCATGTCAGTTGCAGCTCTGTAGCTAACCTGTATGCATTACTGTGGATCTTTAAAATGTTTAAGATTATCGAATCACCCGCCACGTGTGAGATTCGGTCAGTGATACGATTTTTGACTGCAAGAAACATGTCGGCTGCTGACATTCACCGTCAGCTTTGTGAGGTGTATGGTGCCAAGGCAATGAGTGATGGTAAAGTGCGGAAATGGGTCCGAGAATTTAAAGATGGCCGCGAAAATGTCCACGATGAAGATCGCTCAGGCCGGCCATCTGTGATCACGGGAGATTTGGTTACTGCAGTTGACGCAAAAATTCATGAGGACCGACGGTTCAAAATAACCACTCTCTCTATGGAATTTCCTCAAGTGTCCAGGTCAGTACTGTACAAAATTGTGTCAGAAAACCTAAACTTTAAAAAATTGTGCTCAAGATGGGTACCCAAACTCCTCACTGAGGATCACAAAAAAAGAGATTAAGCAGTTCTTTGACTTTCTTGACCCGCTACGACGAGGAAGAAGACGACATGTTGAGTCGAATTGTCACAGGAGATGAAAAATGGGTATCCCATATCACTCCGGAATCAAAGCAACAGTCCATGGAATGGCAGCACACAACATCTCCAGTCAAAGTCAAAGCCAAGCAAACGCTGTCGCGGCGCAAAGTTATGGCAACTGTGTTCTGGGACAGGCGCGGTGTTTTGCTAGTGGACTTTATGCCGCAAGGAATGACGATTAACTCAGAAGCCTACTTCACAACCCCGGCCAGTCTCCGACGCGCCATTCAGAACAAAAGACGTGGCATGCTGACAAAGGGAATTCTGCTCCTCCACGACAATGCAAGACCTCACACCGCTGCTCAGACACAGGAAATGATCGACTCTTTTGGCTGGGAAGTTTTGAATCATCCGATTCACCTTGGCGGGAAGCGCTACAATGGCGACCTTCGTCGTCATTGTAGCGCTTCTTGACTTCTTCAAGTCAAGACGGCCGTGAACTCCTGGTTGTCAGAGCAGGCGGCAAATTTCTTTGAAGAGGGATTTCAAAACTTAGTTTTAAGATATTATGTGCCTTAACAAACAAGGCAACTATGTAGAAAAATAAAAAAAAGTATGTAGATTCTGAAAATAAATGTATTTTGAAAAAAATAATTGTTGTTTATTTAAAAAACAGCCCTCGTATCTCTATTAAGGTTGTTAGGCAATCATAACCAATACAAAATTTTATCCCTTTGAGTGCTGGGGTCATTCTCCAAAGTCATAAAGTGCCAGGCTATATTTCTTTATGTAGATACAACAATACATTTGGGAAAAGAACTATGTTACGTTATGAAAATATGTTATTTTTATAAAACTCTGTATAATTTTGTTAATAAAATGAACGTTATTACTATCCATCTAATTTTAATCCAGAATAAAAAATATTTAAAATGTGTAAAAAAATCATATTTTACTTTCTTGCAAAAAGTCGTGTTTGAACAAATTTATTCTGTAGTAAATATTTTCCAAGATTTTTTTCAAATATGTGATAAGAAAGGCAATAAAATGCAACCTTTATTTTTATATCATAAAAATTAACATAAAAATTAAATATAATATAGTAATTATATCACAAATAAAATATGATTTCAAAATACAAGGGTTTAAAAAACTCATTATGAAAAATTGCTAAATTAATTTTCATACTTGTATCATGAAGTTAAATAGTTTAGAAAGCATAATACATAAATGATGTAAGTATATGATATCAACTAGATATTTAACAATCTTTATACACAAAAAAGTTTTCTCCATTTTCTTATAAAATATGTCTGAATGAAGTCTTTTTATGTGTATATATATATATATATATATATATATATATATATATTTTAATTTTCTGTGCTCGTACTTTGTAAGAATATATAAAGGCAATAATCTTTATGTGTATAATTCTTTGAGAATTACAAATATATGTCAAACATGTATTACACAATTTTAAATCAGCATATATAATGTCGATTGTAATCAGTTTAAAATAAAACTTACATAAAATTTACAGGTTTAGGTTAAATTCCAAGTTCTCCAATTAAGAAATTCTTCAATCAAATAAAAGGGGTGAATTTTTTAAAAGCCACCTTTAAGCGATGTCTTGAAATTGCCTTATATCTTGATATCAGCGGATAGACAAACTTAGTCCCCATCTAAGAAGGTTTCTCTTCAAATCGGGCAGTATGGTGTTCTGGCAGAGCAAAGTTAGCAGCACGGTGGGTGTTGTATTCATGAATCTGGTCAAATTCTTTTTGTATGCTTACTGTATTGCTTCATAGACATAGACTGACACCACAGTAGGATTAGAGAGCTCTACAAAGGCTGTTCTACAACTATCTCTCGACTGAAGCCCTGCAAGAACTCTGATGCATTTCTTTTGTAAAACCAACAATCTTTGTGTATTTACTGTACTGGATCCACCCCATACCAGAATACTTTAATGAAAATGGGATTCAAAAAGTGTGTAGTATGCAATAGTTTCAGTAATAACATTACTTGACTTATTGTGTTCATTCTGGGTATAAGGTATAATTCTGAGCTCAGCTGCCCATGTAGATTGTCATTATGTCTATACCTTGTAAAGCCTGTGTCAATGGTAACTCCTAGATACTTTCCTTCTTCTGCTGTGTTGATGTTTGGTAAAACTCCCATATTATGTTTACGTTCTCCCATGACTATTTGACATTCGGTTTTCATTTACGGCAGTATTGTGCAGCTGTGTTCGATGCAATCTATGATTCCGGTATTTGTCACTAAGGATTAAAACCGTGTCATCTGCATACATAATACTGGATGCATATTCTGCTAGGTACTTGGGAAAGTCATTTGTAAAGAGGATAAACAATACAGAGCCTAAAAATGAATCTTGTGGAATGCCTCTTGAGATTGATAGCAGGCTAAATCTCACTATATGTTCTGTGCCTTTGTCTGTGTATTTTAAGTCAACTACTTCCTGTATGTCTGTCAGATACCAACTCAAAGAAATTTCCAGGATATCAAAAGCCATAAATTTGTTGAGAAGTTCTTTATGATCAAGGCAATCAAATGCTATACTGAAGTCTTGCAAAATTGATATGCTGGTATTGTCCTCCTCCAGTTGGTCGTAATACATTCCAGAAGACTTGTAACTGAAGATATTTTAGATCTATCTTTTGTGAAGACATGTTGTCGATAATTTAGTAGACTATTCTCAGTTAGATGGTAAACAAGTGTTTATAATGCAATTTTTTCTAAAACGTTTTATGTTGTCGGTATTACGATATTGGGCGGTAGTTGTTTATGTCAGAAGGGCTACCTTGCTTCAAGAAGGGTATTACTTTAGCAAAAATTGACATAGGATAGAAATTTTCCTTCCATGAATGACAAGTTTATCAAATAAATTAATGGTTCTTCAAGCTCGTCATTGCAATATTTAAGGAATCTAGAAGATAACTTTGTCAATTCCACATGATTATTTTGCAGTCAGATGGGCTATCACATCTTTTACTTTGTTGATTATAGTAGGATGTAATATCAGATGTGAAACATTATTTAGGGTCACAGGAGATATATTTGGTGTTTGTCTTGGAGTAGCTGATATAGCAATGTTGGCTGCAATGACAAAGGTAGTATTAAGATAATTGACAATTTTATTTGGCTATGAAATCCTTTCATTTATTGGTGTAAATCTTCCTATAAGTGATTTTTGGGTTTCCTTTTTCCATTTGTTACTGACCATACAATTTTTGTTTTGTTTTTAGAAGAATAAATCTTTTTAGCAATCTCTTGACAGCGTAATTCCTTAAGGTTTAAAGCATAAGCTTTCTTTTCATTGCAGTATCTTGCTTATGGATGTAAAGAAATGTTGACTTGTATCTATTGTAAATAAGAGACAATACAATTTTAAATAAGCAGTGTATACAACACATTGTTTTGTTATAAGAACAAACGTAGAATTTAATATAGAATGAAACATTACCAAGCACCAAGATGCATTTTTATGGTATATTTCAATATTTTAGAACATTATTAACATAGTAAAATGTTAAATACCATTGAAATACGAATTGTCACCAATGTCACAGTTCTCAAAGGATTAAGATGGTGACTGGTCAAAATGTTATTTCGGTAGTTTGAGACTTGTGAGCAATTTCAAACAGACTTGAACTTGTATTATATTGCTATTGAAACTTTAAAAAAAAAAATTGAAGTGTCATAAATATATTAACATGCAAAAGCCGTAGAAGATGATACATCATACAATCAGATTTGTACAAATCAACCTTCAAAACTAATAATGAGTCTTCAGTGTGATATTTCATATGACAACTACATGTGAAATCTGTTTTTATTCTGAATGCTCTAAAGGATATTTTAATATGAAATGTAATTTTTAAGTTTGCCCTAAATTGAGATTGATTTTTATTTTTTTAGTGTTGGCCAACGACAGTTGGTATGCCTGGCTCGAGCACTGCTGCGGAAGACTCAGGTATTGATCCTGGATGAGGCCACCGCTGCCATCGACTTAGAAACTGATGACTTGATACAGCAAACAATACGCAAAGAGTTCCAGAACTGTACAGTGCTCACAATAGCTCACAGACTCAACACCATCTTGGACTCTGACAGGTGAGTACCTGGTATACCGTGGGAGTAGATGACAATACAGTTAACGTTGAATTTAAATAAATAAATAAAAATACCTTTATTTCTTAAGCATAGATAACTGTTTTTCAGAATAATTTGCGTCATGACTACTTTATAACTACTTATCAACTAAATAACAATAACATACATTACAACACACAAACTAAAACAAAGATTTCAAAAACAGTTAAAACATTATAAATTAAATATTTTAAGGCAAGTCAAATATAGAAATGAGTTATATCAATAAAATATATAAAAGTTCTAAAACCTACAAACTAATATAACAAAATCACTACTTAATATGCAAATCCTTTATTAACATCTTAGTTGTTGCTGTTGTATAATATTTTCATTTTATTTTTAAACATGCTAACAACATAAGACTATGGCGTCAGGGAGGTCATTATACAAGGTCGGGCCAAAGTAGGTGAAACTTTTCCTCCCGACCTCAAGCCGCACTTGAGGAAAATGAAGCTTTCTGTCTTGGCGGGTGCTCCTTTGAGTGATCTCTTCCCAATATGACAGTTTGTGTCCAAGACCACAGAGGCTCTCCAAGACATAATCTTTGTGAGTCATGCAGTTTGTCAGGACCTTGCATACGTCTTCCATTGGGGCCATCCCGACTTTCTCTCTAAAGGAAGATACATGTTCCTGCCGATTCAGGCAAAAAATGAACCTAACGGCCGAGTTTTGCACTTTTTGAATTCTACAAGCATCCCCCCCTGAGATACTTTTTCCGTATGCAGGGTAGCAGTAGTAAAACACTGACAATATAAGTGACTGCATGATTTGCAGCTTTGCGGACTCTAGAAGCATATTTCTAAATCCATACAGACCTCTCAGTCTACCCAAGGCACGCTGTGTAGCATATGTTACGTGGTCACTAAAAGTGAGGCCTGAATCCAGTATGACTCCCAAAGTTTTTACTTTGTCACACACTGCCAGATAGTTAGTGCATGTGGTATAATCTCCAAATATAAGACTTAGTACACCTTAAGGCTTGACTTAATAATAGAAGTATGTAATGGGTTCTAAATTGAGTTTGGAATTAGACTCCATCAACAGCAGGCTGCTGTTCACAATGATTTATATTTCACATGCCAGAAAAGAAAATTATACTAACAATCTTTAATACCTTGTAAACAAGAAAAACCAGATAATCATTTTCTTTTCTTGTTTAAAAATGATGTTAAAAAGAATTTAAGTTAAAAGTAAATTTTTTATTTTGTGGCGTATGTATAGTAATAAAAGTGATTTATTGTATATTATGCCTATAATTGTTTCTTGTACTTTATATTTTATTAGGTGGTTTTTATATTTTTATAAATATTTAAAATGTGTTTTACAATATTTTAATTTACAAATATTATATGAAATTACCACATTATTGTGCAGTTTAGTTTTCTATACAAACATTTTAAATATAAAAATCACGATTAAGAGTCATGAATCATAAGTAATAAAAAATACATATTGTATTGAGTAAAAAAGTGTTGTTTTTTTTAAATTTGATAAGAGTTGCTTCAAACCCTTATAGAGACGTACAGTTGTTGCTGTCCCTATACAGAATTGTACTAACCAGTGTATTATGTAAAGTTTTAAATTTAAAAATAAGAATATGCATGTGTTGTAGTTTTTCTACTACTCTTAATGGTATGGACTTTCTATTTGATATTTATGAAATAGATAACAAATGTCTGTTTTACAAAATTGTACCCTCATATTTTTTTATGAAACAATTATTTTTCAGATTTATTATTTGTAACAATTGTTTTACCGTGATGTATAGAAACTATTATTTGTAAGCCTATAATGAGTATTTTATAAATTGATTTAGTAACCCTCTGAAAGATTGAAAATAGCCTGATACTTTGGAAAAAAATATCTCCTATTCCAGAGTAATTGTAATAGCGTTTAGAGGATAGATTTTTCTAAAGTTTGTTTACTTATGTTTTTTCCAGAGTCGTTGTCCTTGATAAGGGAATGATCAAAGAATTCGATTCACCAGCAAAACTTCTGAAGAGTGACAGTTCAACCTTCTACAGCATGGCAAAGGATGCTGGGCTTGTATAACAAGCAGATTTAGTAATATTACATGTATTGTTTTCGTATTTGCCATTTTGTTCCTTAAATCTGTACCACTTTTTTATATTAGATGAAGCTCTCTACAGTCATTGTCTTAGGTACAGAATAGATAAAGCAATGACTATACAATAAAACTACAGTCAACTCTTGATTGTCTGTGGTAATCAACGACAAGCCTTCCATGGTTAAACTAAAAACATGATTACAACAAAGGGAACCATTAACAATGTTAAACTAATAACCTAAATGCTAAATAAAATGGTTTTTGGTTACCTTACCTAATAAGGTACCTAATAATTTGTAATCCATTTATATTGTCTATTTAGTTGAGAATAAAAACAAGTTACACAATTTAGTACCCATAAAAATTAATGAACTATTTACAATTTAACTGATGAGTTATGATCACTTATTAATTCATTGAAAGAAACCAAACATTGTTTTTTGTGTTTTTTCAGCGGCTTCTTCCTTATTACAGGTGAATGTAAGTTCCGCGAAACAAGTTTATTACAAAGCAAACTGTCTTCCTGCCCCTCCAAATAATCTACCAAATACTAAATGTGATTTATTGCTGCTCTGTGGGAGACCTTGGGCTCAGCCTGCGAACCTTCTTCTCCCTCCTCACACCCTTCACCATCACTTTCACTATCAACAATTTCCGTCTCTCAATTTCATCATCTTTCTTTTCGAAGGCCGGAAAGTCTATGTCAATATTTAACCATTAATTGACATTTAACAACAGTTTCATGACTATGTAAGTTGAATAATGGGTGGAGTGAAGGATGTTTCCAGGGAAAACAAAGGGGGAGTCTAAAAATAGCCGTAGTCAAAACACTTGCTAGTGAATAGGCAGACGCACAGTGGCCGCTGCACAGGCTACAGTGTCTGTCTCTGTGTTATTACGACTGTCCTTTTTATTCACTACACTGCATAATTTTAAACATTATCTCACCTTTTAACTTTAAATGCTGCATGGCGGTTCTTTATCTAATATTTCCGATTGGTATTAAAACTTAATTTAAATCAATTTTTTACCCTGATTAATCTGCAACGCAGTTGTTCCGCTCCCAGAAAATCAGGATTTGACTGTATTTTGTATTTGATTATAGTACTCCTATTTAAGATAAGAAAGAATGAACAGTGTTGAACATCACAATTAATTGATCAGGAAGATTTAAACTTTGTGCCTTACTTTGTGATATTTACATTCCTGTAAAAGTCTGTTTATATTCTGTTATCCCTGTATGTATGCTTACATTTTTATATGTACATATAATTTTGTTAATAAACTATACCATTTTATCTGTGTCTCTGTTTTTACCTGAGATAAATTTATATAACATACCTGACTAGACAGGATGTTTCAGAGTTCTTGTCAAGTGAATTTTGAGTTTAACTACAGTGCACCTGTCACAAATCTTGATTCCTAGAAACTGGAATCTTGTTCGTCTTAGTCTTAAGAGGTCCACAATAAAGTTGGCAACGAAGAAGCTCAAAATTAACACTGTACATAGTTTTGACATCAAAGACACCTAGACTACAAAATATAGTATAATCTTATTGATCATCAGATGCAGAATTGAGTGCACTACGATGTTTTAGGCACGATCTCTAAGCACGGTGGAGCAAGCGAGTTTTTTTACACATTATGTAGGATGGGAAGGGTTGATTCAATGTGATGTTGAGTTCAGCTCCAGTTCACCTTCCTATATTATGTAGTCTAGGTGTTTCTGATATCGAAACGTGGTGCAGATTTAATTTCCAGCTTCTTCGTCATGAACTGTTTTTGGATCTCTTCAGACGATCATCAATCCAGATTTCAGTAGCCACATCTGTAACAGCATCATATTCTAGGCGCTGCACTAAGAGAAATTCTATGGTTATAGTAAACTTATTTGTAACTACAGTTAGATTTTTAAGTCTTTATGTTTGTAGGTGTCTTTTATTCAAACATATATTTTTTAAACCCTTTATTTAAAACATAAATTTACCAAAATTTGCTTGGATGTCAACATTAATAATGTTTATTTAAAATTGTATAATGAAAATTTTATATTAATTCAAGATGGTGGCCATTGACAAATTTGGACCCATCTAGAGCTGAATTATAATTGCTATGCACACACAATTAAAAGGGGTTGTGCTTAATTTTTTTAATGTATATGTTACCTTAAACTAAGGTTCATATTGCACATGATCATTCTGTAGCATATTATACCCTTTATATATATATATGTATATAAATATATAAATTTTATACATAATCACTTATTGTCACCTTCAATATACACTCATTCTCTACCCCACAATGCTCTATGTGAATTTTCCATTGTTAAAAATAGTGCTGGAAGTCATTTTCTGTCAGCTGTCAGGGCACGTGCTGCTTTCTCAATTACAGCGTCCACAGACTCAAATCTTGTCCCTTTTAATGCAGATTTTACCTTAGGGAACAGGTAGAATTCCTATTATGCAAGATCTGGTGAATAAGGTGGATTTTCTAACACTGGGATGCTGTACTTGGCTAGGAAGCTTGTGACAGATAACGTGGAATGATCTGGTACATTGTCTTGGTGGAGAACTCATGATTTGTCCTTCCACATTTTGGGGTGATTTTTCTTTACTCTTTGATGTAGTTTAGAAAGTACCTCAAAGTAGTAATGTTGATTGTTTGTTCTTCATAAACCCAGTCAAGGGTACACAATCCTATGATATATATATATATATATATATATATATATATATATATATATCATTACTGTTTTAAATTTTGACTTGCTCATTCGCCCTTTTTTGGCTCTCGGTGAAGTTGGGCTCTTCCAATGCATCGATTGGCGCTTCGTTATGAGATCATAAGTAAAAAACTACATTTTATCACATGTTATTATCATTTAAAAAAATTGGAGTAATTTTCAATTGTGTTCTAAGTGTCAGTACAAACATTTTAGTGAGCTTCTTATTGTTCAAACATCAGAATTTTAGACACCATTTTAGCACAAACTTTTCGCATTTTAAAATTGTCATAAAATTTGCTGTAAATATCCTCTATCAATACCTATAGTTTCACCAATTACGCAACTACTTAATTGACACACAGATCAGATCAAATTACAAACTTTCCTGAAATCCGATTTTGACGTTGAAGGGTAACCTGTCCACGAACCATCTTCACCGTCCTCTCTGCCATCTTTAAAACACTTAAACCATTCAAAAACACATGGCCGCAATAAAAATTAACTGCCTTACACTTTTTTCCGTGAATGAGAAGTTTCAATAGCATTATTTCCAAGTTTAAAGTGAAATTTCACAATAATTCGTTGCTCTATTACTACACGAACCATTTTATCCTGCAAAACAAAGAAACAACAATAACCCGAATGTAGGCTCTGACTACACGGTGTTGTTTATATTGCTTATCCGTCATATGCTTGTTAATATTATGCTTATATTCATAACCTATGTCTCTTTCAAAAAATAATTAATCAGCTAATATCTAACATGATTGGAAAAATCTGGGTTTTCTCATTAGAACCCATTCCAAACATTTACTTTTAAAAACAAGTCAAAAAATAAACAGAACAGTGCGTAAAACAAGCTACTGAGCTATCAGACAACACAGAGGACTGGACAGGTGGGAGAGTGTGGCAGGGGAGAAGGCAACATGGGTGATGGGGGGGAAACATAAGTGGTTGAAAGTGAGTGAAACACAAAAGTGCGCTAACAGCCAATTAAGCAAGACTTTACTCAACATTATTATGCAATTACATGCTACAAGATGGGATTATCCATCAAACACTCACTCAGCAAATACAGTGGTGTGTGTATATACGCTCACCACTCATAAGGAGAAAGTTATTTTGCGTATATTTCACTCTCAAAGAGCTAAAATAACTAAGCACAAACATTTTACAGATATTATGTCAAGAGTAACTTAATTAGAGAATTTTATTCAAAATCCAATAACATATTGTTAAAATAAATTGAATGAAACGTAACCAACATACTGGAGCTTTAGTGGAGGTAGTTATTTGAGCCAGTTCTGGAAATTAAAATTATTTAGGTGATAAGACGTTTATTAACTGTCAAATGTAAGGTCCTGACAGTATTCATAATGTAAAAGGAATAAATAAGAATTCACATTCCAATTGAGTGTATTTACTGTCATAAAACATTTCTTGAATTCGTCATTGGTTATTATTGAGTGCTGTGTCTTTGTAAGAAAATGATGTAACTCTAGCAACCCAGTCCAGCTTCACACGGGTCCAATACATTTTTAAATCTATTTTTATATTCAATCATAAACAATCATTGATTCTTATTTTCAAGATTCCCATAGAACCTCAAAATAATATAATGTACTAATTGGAAATGATACTATTACAAAATAAATTAATACTCATATAAACATTATAATCGAAAATCAATGGTAAAAATATAGGAGTAAATCAATCAAGAAGCGGATTATTGTAGTTAGAATTTCTATTTTTTTATACACATTTTATGAACCACTTAACAATGGCACCAAGCAAGAAAATACTTAAACAAAATTGGAATTTTCAATGATATGATTAGCACGTTAATAACAGCGGCAGCGGTTAGTCTTTTACTCTCTATTTTTAAAGTAACTAAAATATTACTGTTCCCTGCACCCAATTCAGCGATATTCCCTGATACAAAGAACTATGTAAATAAATTCAAGTAACACTTTTAGTTGTTCTTTTATAATACTTTTTTCTCTTTAAGTGAAAACAAATTTGCTATTTACAAGCTTAATAAAGTATATTGCAGCAAACATTACATTACTTGTATTATGCTTATTTTTGACACAGTATTATTTGCATATCATTTAAAGTAGTATATTCTGAGACACAGTTAATCACACTAATCTACATTGTTTTTCGGAGATTTCCTATTGAAGGAAAATAATAAAAGTAAGCATGAGCAAATTGCCTTCACGCAAACTCTCTCGTCCAGAAAAGAACTACAACTTCTTACGTATAAGGGAACCACTTCTATTGTTAGCTATTTTGGTGATTGTTTCTGAAGTACAAAACCAAACCTAAATCTATCTATCTTTACTATACGTTTTGTCTGTACAGTTTTGTAATATTAACCAGAAATTAACCATACAAAACAATTGGAAACACCTACAACACACTAATTGCACTGTTAATGCTTTTTAAAGATATAGGTGATAAGTTGTTGAAGTGATAGTTACGTGTGTAGATGACCTTTTACTTCACGAAACAAGGTATTAATTGGTATATATTAAGAGCTGCCAGTGCTTCACCTTGAGTTGTATCCTTCAAGAATAGAATTAAAACTTGGAACTATTTTACTCTTTCATTTTAGTGACAGAGTTTTGTGATACATCTTATTAGCTACAATATATATGCATCTAATTGCCTTTAGGTTTATATAAATTGTAACTTTAAAATGAGATATATTATGAAACTGGACAGGCAAATCATAAATAGTAAAGACTAAAGATGGATTTAGGTTTAGTGTTGCATGACACACTTTAGTGTTACTGATATTTTGTATCACTGAATGATGGAAAATGGATGTATAAATATTAAACCTAAATATTTTTACAATATTTTTTTATTTTTGCTGCTACTGTAGGTGAGTCACGAGATGACTCCTGGCCTCTTTGCATACCGGCAAATTCAAGTCGCCAATCACCCCTCTTGAGACTAACTACAATCGTGTGCACTAATGTTGCAGACATATTTACTGACTTAAGTGCCTGCAAAATACCACTACAACACACAGATGCACCATGTACTGGGTCAGGGATCGTCTCATAACTCGCCTACAGTATTTGAAAAATGTGCGATGGCTTTTCATAGCATTTTGGAATATATGGTTATGAGAAATTTAATTTTAAGAGAAAGAGTCTTAGTAATTTTTATTTGTAAAAATGCATTGTGAAGCATTTGTTTATTGAGTACATGTTTTCTCCACCCATTAATCAAAATCACATTTTTTAGCCTACTCTTTTACTTAAAAGATTCCCTACTGAAAATTACTATTCCAAAAAAATCTTTATAGTTTGCTTTAGATTACAATAGCCTAGCCCCTAGATTACATTTTCCAAATTGATAAAGTTTTAATAAATAGTAATTTTGTTTTAAAATCACTGGAAAGACAATTTGAATTGAAAACATAGGAAACAAGAAACAAAATTGTACCACGTGGAACTCTAAATGCAATTGGTTTTAACTCACTGTAGGTATGTACCAAACTTACTCTGAAACATTGCTCTTATAAAACGGATATT
The DNA here is from genome assembly GCF_021130785.1 of Homalodisca vitripennis. NCBI lineage: Eukaryota > Metazoa > Arthropoda > Insecta > Hemiptera > Cicadellidae > Homalodisca > Homalodisca vitripennis. Next base: position 67,165,645 of record NC_060209.1, read on the forward strand.
AGAATGGCGTGATAATTGTTGCAATTATGCCTTTTTAATTTTTACAGGAGACCTTTGCGTACTTTGTGAAAAACTCTGCTAGCCAAAGCTGAGAATTTTCTCAAATCATCTCAAAAGAAATATCTCTGATGTGTACTATTTTTCTTCAGTCCAAAAACCACAAAATTCCTCCATTAAGTTAATAATGTTTGAAAGAACTTGAAATAAAACTGATATTCAATTTAACATTTAGAGGATAAAAACAGTTTAAGACCTGTAAGCATAACAGCTATTTTACAAAGTTCCCCTACAAGATATTGTTACATCAAGAGCTTAGGGAAGATGACTATCTTCAGCATATCAAATTTTGTTTATGAACCCAAGAGAGAATGAATGAAGACCATAGCTATTTTAATATGATGTCCTCCGGTGTGATGAGGCAACATTTAGAAGTAACGGCGAGGTGGATCATCATAACACGTGTTATTGGTCCTTCGAGAATCCATATTGGATGCATGCAGTAGACAATTAAAGGTATTGGACGCTGAACAAATGGTGTGGCATAATTGGAAACAGAATAATAATTGGCCCCCACTTCTTTGAAGGAAATTTAAATGGAGATATATACAATTATTTCCTTAAAAATTCTTGTCCAGCACACTGATGGTTCTTTTGAATGAAGTTAGACAAAGAATGTGGCTGCAGCAAGATGGCACCCCTCCACGTTAAGATATCGCTGTTCGCACTATTCATAATAGTCTACACTTAATGAACAGTTTTCTGGTAAATGGAAAGGATGGGATGCAACAGCAGTTGTCCCGCTTGTTCTCCAGATATGACCTGTTTAGACTACTACCTTTGGGGAAAATTGAAGTGTATGATTTATGCTATAAGACCAACACTACTAGAGAAGATATGATGGGGAAAAATGAAATGTAGTAGCCTTCCATACCAGTAGCATGATAATGAAACTATTCAAACAGTGCATACTAAATCAAGAAACTTTTTGAACATTATTGATTTGTTGTCAAGAAACAACCCTCTTCTAAAAACTCATTTGGAAAAATAATCAAAGCAAATTTAAGTATTTGTCTCCTACAATCCAATACGAAATGATCAAGTTTACATCACATGTACTTAATAAAATTGTATGTGAAATAGCCTACAAGCAGCTCGTTTTATCAGATTACAACTTTCATTGGTAATACAACAAAAAACTTAAAATTAAAGAATCATTCTTAGGGTTCACTGCTCTCACAGGTCAAAATTATGAAAAAAATAACTCACAAGGTTTGCAACTTTAAGAAGGAAGCAACATTGCATTATTAAAAGGTGTAGAGGCCAGGGTTATGACAGGGCAGCGGAACAGCTTGCAAGAACGTAGCCAGGAAAAATGTTGGGGGTCCAGACAACATATTTTATCGTAGTGGACAGAGAGTAAGGCCCTATTTTGTTCTTTTAAAAGTTCTTGACCCGTTTCATTGTAGAGGCAACAGGACCCAAAAAACAAATTACTAGTTTCCAATTCGTTTTGATAGGCATTAGTATTTCAAAATAAGATTTTAGAAAGAATTAATATAACGTCAAAAACGTTACAAATATATGTATCTCTAAGCTACAATCCTTCTTAAAAGAGATTAGATGAACTGAAAAAAAGCAAAAAACGAGTTCGAAGGTGCTGTTAAAGAAAGCTGAAACGCTTGCCAAAGGATGAAATATTGAGTCTTCTCAGCCGACTAAGCGATGTAAAGTAAAAAGCCTGTGTGACGAATTGACCAACTACATTGAATTTCCATGTATTTCACAGGAGTTCATTGCACAAATTACCAGTCGTTTTGACAGCCTGGTCAGCATTAAAGATCATTTCATCTTTTTAACCCCAAAGTACCTCACAGAAAGAAAATGACGAACTAAGTTTTTCAGCCAAGAAGTTTTGTTATAAGTATAAGGAGGATGTTTCACATGCGCTAGGGACACAAAATAGTGTGCCTTAGAAATATTGCTTTAAGTGACACAAAAAAACAAAGGAATGAAAAAAATGTAAGGAGTTAGCCTCTTTTAAATATCTATCAAGCAGCCTTCCTAACGTCTGTACAATGATGATGTTGCTGCTGACTCCCGTCGACTCTGCTATGTCGGTGTCAGCTGTGAGGTTCGTAATTACCAAAATGTCTTAAAGGCAACGAACTAATTCGTTGCTTAAATGACAAGATTTATTATTTGTATTAATTAACCAATCATATTGTAGTTAGTGTATAAAATAAAAAAACACATAAAATGGCATACTGCAATACACAACAGACCAGTAATATCCTAACAGGTTATCAGAGCTAATTACATAATATTTTAATTATAATTCATAATAATATGTTTGGAAATGTCATTTAAGAATGGTTATTTTTAATTTCATGTTTTACGTAACAGAGATTATAGTACAAAATAATAAAGAGTAAATATTAGAAAATGTTATATAATGGGCATTGGAATACATTATTGTATATATGTTTATTATATTATTAAAGCAAATTAAAAAATTGTTGTAGCACAAACTAAACTTTATAAATGAAATAACAATAGAAGAAATATACTCTAATCTTTCAAATAATTACAATTTTAGTTTTTTTTAAGTATTATAAAGTCATAAATAACAGCACTAGACTAATTTATTATATAATTAGCAGCATAGACATTTACTATGCTAATTGACTTTATGAAATGAACTGTAAATTTCCCTCTAAAATACACTCGAAACTTTAAACCATTTGAGAATTCAAGTAGATTCGAAAATTTTTAATAAAACCATGATAATGCAATGGAAAGACCTTATACACAACCTGGTTACAATTGCAGTGTTTTATGTCAACAGGAATAAATAAGGTACCAACATGATCTGATAGAAACTGCAATTGATTCAAACAAAAGCACAAGAAATATGAAACAAGCTCATTGAATCATACCAACAAGACAAACCTATTAGGACTAGATCTGGAGATAATAGTCAGACAGCTTTGTTATAATACAAAAATATATTAATACTAATGTAATTTGAATTTTTCGCTTTTGTTCAGTCCAAGTACCGTGGTAAATCGATACTTGGAGCAACTATAAGTGGCAACTCTTTTGATGGTGAGATCATATATAATTTTAAAATACTTTATAATAGAAGATGATATTTTCTTATATCCCCTCTCAGTTACGGTTTCCATTACGCACCATTCTTATAAAACCCCTACCTCTTTTCAAGCTCTTATAAACCTATACTGTATAAAGGTATTAATTCATTTTATAATATGCGCCTAATCTGTTTAAAAATGTAAAAAGAGGCAACACTGCTTACAAAGTAGATTGTTTTTAGCTAATTGGCTGAGTCGTTACGAAACTCTTCCGCCAGAGTTGCTGATAAACGAAGCCAGCTTTTGCCTGTCTGTATGCACAATACTTTGTCGAACGAGGTCAAATAGACGGTTGAAGTACATGGTGAGACTCTACCTTGATCACATCTACATCGAAAATGATAGACATCGTTATATGGTGTTTCAACGTTTGTTGGTAAAAACGTTGACTATTATATTGGTCTTATGGATAATCTTATTGGCAACGAGAAAAATACAGAATAAACAAATTAGTCAATAGAGTGAATTGTTTGTGAAGTTGAATCATATGCCATTTCCTGTAAATTTTAGACACATGTCATGCGAAGTAATTGCTTTCATATAAAAATGTGTCATCTTCATAGCAAGCTACAGGCAAAGAGGGTTTTTACTGTGATAGATGACTGATGAGATTACTAGAAAGGGCAAAGTTAAGTACAAATACTTTATCTGTTTTAAATTAACTGCAAAGACCTAATGTTTTAAAAGATGGAACATATCATACGGGTGTATGCTATGCGTAGGATAGTACTCTTTGAACAGAGGTGTGGTGGATACCGTCTGTCACTGGGAAATCAATGTTTGCCTCTGGGTGTAATGCAATTCTAATTTGTTTGCGTGAGTTGGTCAGATGTAAGTGAACTTGGTTTGTATCTACTTGTGTACAGAAGACACACAAGGACATTATTCAATGATATCTAGGGTTGTGCCGTTAAAACCTTATATATATATATATATATATATATATATATATATATATATATATATATATATATATATATATATATATATATATATATAAGAAATTGGTCACCACGAAGTTCAATGGGCTGGGCGTTTAATGAGTCTCTTTTACAAGCCGATGACGAGATCCGATTTCTGCCTTTGTGTGTCCGTGTGTACACACAATAGTTTATAGCTTTCGAATGAAATTTTGCGTGAAAATCGACCACTATATTAAAATTGAAAAAGATAAATGTCGGTCCATTGGGAGTCACTCTTCCGGCCAGGATGTTGATCGCTGTGGGGTAAAAGCGAAGCTCCCACACACGCTGACTCGACGTCTGCTGTGCGTTTAACACCGTCAACTCTTATTATACTAAAAGGTATTTTTTTTTTCATCCTGGTGATTGCCAAATCTAAAATCCATTGATTGTCAAATTGGCAACTGATTGACATATTCTCCTTTATACGAGGGGGTACCCAAAAGTAACCGGAATTGTATTGTTGGCAGCCGGCAGCGTGTAGTACACATTCCTGCCGCTAGGCGTGTGTCGCGCAACCCATTGCGAGCTCAGTGACCCCAGTTCCGTTGTCCTAGTGCATTCTGTTCGTTCGTAGTGACTGTTTTCGCTAACCCTGTTTTGTTCTTGTTTCGTTTTTTGTCATGGCAAGTTTAAGTGAACAACGTGCAGTTGTGAAATTTTGTTTTTTACTTGGTAAAAATGCTGCAGAAACTATTTTAATGTTGAATACAGCTTACAAAGATGATGCTATGGGGGAAACTCAGGTCTACGAGTGGTTCGCTCGATTTAAAAATGGCGACATGTCGATTGAAGACAAACCTCGTTCTGGACGTCCATCAACCTCTCGAACGGACGAAAATGTTGAGAAAATTCGTGAACTTGTGCTCACCGACGGTCGACAGACAATTGAGGAACTATCAGAGAGTAGTGGGTTAACTTGGAACTCGGGTCAGCGAATTTTAACAGGAGATTTAGGACTGAAAAGGGTTGCTGCCAAATTTGTTCCTTGACTTCTGACTGACCATCAAAAGGCACATCGAGTTGAAACTTGCCGCCTTCTGAAAGAACATCTCGAAAATGATCCCAATTTTCTGGAAAAGGTAATTACTGATGATGAGTCATGGTGCTATGGTTATGACCCAGAAACGAAGCAACAGTCAAGCCAATGGAAGTCGCCATCTTCACCTCGTCCAAAAAAATGTCGGCAAGTCAAATCAAACATCAAAATCATGTTGATTTGCTTTTTTGATGCTAAAGGCATTGTTCATTCTGAGTTTGTTCTTCCAGGTCAGACTGTCAACCAAACATTTTATTTGGAGATTTTAAGAAGATTGGGCAACAGTGTTCGCCAGAAAAGACCCGATTTGTGGCAGACTGGAGACTGGTTTTTCCACCACGACAACGCACCGGCACACACAGCCATCTCAGTTAGGCAGTTTTTAGCCAAAAACGGCATGGTTCCGCTGCCCCACGCACCTTACTCGCCTGACCTCGCTACATGCGACTTTTTTATTTCCACACATGAAAAGAGGCTTGAAAGGTCAACGATTTTACAGCGTTGAAGAGGTTAAGAAAAAAACGAAGCTCGAGCTTGCAGCCATTTCTAAAGATGACTACAAAAAATGTTTTGATCAATGGAAATACCGTTGGGACAAGTGTATTAGTTGTAATGGAGATTATTTTGAAGGAGATAAGGTCGTATTGTAAAAAATTTGATAATATATAATTTTTATAAAATAATTGCCCCTCGTACTATAATATTATAATAACCCCCTCGTACTACTTCCATGAGATCAAACCAAATATCTCATCATAACTGCTACATAACGAATGGAAAATTATTAAACAAGTTACAATTCTTGTCCAAAACGCTCAGCTTGATACCAGTAAATTTTGCCATAAAGCTTATTTGGTAACTGTGATAAAAATATTACGACTACAGTAATAGCAAAAGCTGTTTCTATTTTTATGAATAAAATGCTTAAATAGAAAACACACTCACCCGGCAAGTGAGAGATCCGGGTTCGAGTCTTTTTGTGATTCAAGAAAAGCTGTTGATTCCCAGATTCTCATCATCCCACTTACATTTCTATTAGTTCTAATGGAAGTTCTTTTATTAAAACAGCGCTTGATTAGTCTTTTATGTCGAACATGTTTTACAACTATAAATTATAATAACAAAATATTGACATGAATAATATAAAGATAAAAATATAAAGCTTGAAATTAATATCTGTTACTTTGGTGTTCTAATAAATATGAATGATTAAATTTACGTTGAGACTGGAACGTCTTAAGAAGTGTTCATACATCTTAGTAACATGACGGTCGCCAGCGAATTACCTGTACTCTTAGTACAGAATGTACAACATGAACTAAATGAGACTGCTATATTTTAATAATATTGATCATCATATATATATACATTCATTAAATTTGTATAAATGGCAATAGCCGAATTTAATTTATTTCAATAAACATTGAATTGCAAAAAGTACTTGCTCCGCCGGGACTCGAACCCGGATCTCTCACTTGCCGGGTGAATGTGCTACCATTACATCACAGAGCCCTCACTTTATATATATATATATATATATATATATATATATATATATATATATATATATTACTGGACCTGGTCTAAACGAAAGCGATCAAAAATGCATAGAAAAATAAAGTCCTGGGCCAAATGAAGCCAAGCTCTGCACATAATAACAAATCACTGACAATTTGTTAACCAAATTACAATAGTTTCTTCTTCATTATCAGCCATGCTAATACGTTACATTATAGTAGTCTATTATTACGGCATTCCTCCAGGCGCTTGGCCTTGGTTTAAATAAAGCAAAATTGATGCAAATTGCTGTAAATATGGAAAATTTAAAATTACTCTAATAATATAGAGCGGACCATATTCAGTAGTGGTGCTGTGAGTTTTTATTTAGTGCACCTGATAAACATTTATAACAAAATCCGTTATTCCAATAAAACCATATTTTTAATTTTTCTCAGAGAAAAACTAAGCAATCTGAAAAGGAAACCAGCACTTGAGCAGTATATGAAACGATAGACATTATAGCGTTTATGCGAGAAGTGAATCACCTCAGCTTATCAATAACAAATATGTTAAATAGGCTCAAGTGTATGTGTATGTAACTAGCGCATGTGAGAGTTAATTGCAGTTGAAAAATGCCGATAAAGTACGGCATAATAAATGGAAATATCATGGCAAAACTAAAAGATAACAACATTTGTCAGTGGTATAATTAGGGGAGCTTGTTGGGATATGCGTTCCTGTGAAAATTGAGATTTATATAAATAATGTGTGTAGTACCCAGTTACGTCTGTCTCTGAAATAACCACTCCCTAGAAAAATGTGAAAATGTGAATGAAAATACTTACAATACATGTATTTATTGGTAGACATTTTTTGTGTTGTAGTTTAACTTAGACAGTAATTGTACACTAGTTTGCCTACCCATTGATGTGCAGTATAAATATCTTCCATGGACAAATTTGTTTTTTGGCTGACTGTTTTACAACCAAGCGAGACAAATTTTATTTGAAGATTAAGAAATTCAAAGTTTCATATCTGTGCAACTGAAGTATTCAATACTTTAGCTTGACTTTCCGCATCACGTTTTTAATTAACGAAACACTACACTTGTCAACCAATGGTCAATAAAACGTGTTATTGGTATTAATCACCTTACTGAAGTCATATAAACAAACCGTTATCAGATTAACTCCACGTTTTTTTCCACTTTGGCGCAAACCCCCTCTTCCCATCAAGGTCGCCTCGCCGCTGCGTCTTAGTGCGTCACTCCTTAGTTATCATCTATCCTTTGCTGTTGGTACTACGACTAAGGGTGCCTTTACAATCAGTGCCGTTATAATAAATGACTCATGATTTCAAATACAACTCTAGATGGCTTTTGCGGCTCACGTTTTTGGGTGAGTTTTTATACAATTTTTTTAGGTAAAAATTAAAATACACATGTAACCTCAAACATTAACATGCTAATTTCAGAACAGTAAAATTCATCGAGTTTGTAAAAAAGATCTTTCAATAAGCCAGTCATGCATGACTTTCTTAAATCGTTTTACACTGACATTCTGAGCACTTAAATGTAGTTTGATGATTTTTTATTATTTTTTGCCTATGTTACCATTTTAAAAGTATCATATTTCCATGTTACGTTAACATGTTAAGTTAAAATAATGTCTTGCACTGGATTGCACGTTTTTTTACATTGCTATTAGTCTACTTAACTTTTTAACTAAATATTTATTTTAAAAGACACTTTTTAACTTATTAACTATTTAATTGCTTTAAGCTATCGCTTTGATTCAACGGTATTATGTCCGTGGTTTAACTATGTGTTTACTGCACGATTGATTACCATTGTTTATATGAAATGTATATATATATATATATATATATATATATATATATATATATATATATATATATTTGAATGTAATTCTTGATCTGTTTTAACTTGCAAATTGTAATTGCATCATATTATAACGAGATCTATTGCATGTACATGTTTAAAGATCAATAAAGGTATCTATCTATCTATATTGTATGAATCTTGTTTAAATGCATTATTTCTTACGTACCGGTTGATTATATAATACATTCATCTATCACTGTCCAGTAGGCTACATTATACATCAACATATAACAGTTTATATTTTATTACTGTACTAGCAGTTACCCACGGTTTAGGAAGCAATTTCGTAGGTTTTGCACATGTATGTGACCGCGAGTTTCCTCTGGCTTAGCTACTGCTCTCATGTAAGGGAAATCGGTTTAAAGGCCTACATATCAGAACACAGACATTAGCTGACAGTTTCCCTTAAGATTTAAACAAATAGGAACTAGACAATGAAATGTGCAGCTCCATGCAGATATCAAATACAAAAGTACTAGCGAACTTTTACCTTGAATTTAAAGACTATTACAAAACCCATCTGTTGCTTTTTAAAAGAAGAAGGCTTCTCAAACCTATGTACGAGTATGTACTCGTATATATTTTATTGATCGGGAAAATAAGGCAAATCAACTATGGAACAAAAATACTAAGGCCGGAGTAATTTGTAATTGCTATAAATATAAACTTTGATATACTTTCTTGATCGTGGCAACAAGGCAAACTCAGTATTGTCGTCGGAAATATAATTCAATAAACCTGATTTCTTCTTCAGGTAAATATCTGTATTGTTTATTTTAACCTAGTTTGTAATTATGTGTTAGGTTAGGTATTTGCCTGAAGAATAGATCAGATTGCAGATCTCGAAACGTAGTGTTACTAATTTTTTGTTTTACTGAACGATGGTAAATGTCCGGAAAAATCCTGTTTCCTTTAAAAAAATTAAGTTATAATTTAGAATTTTTCTAGATGTAACACTAAAATACGCAAAGTACGAACAAAATTATGCAGCATTCGAAGTATTTAAGAATTTTTCATCTCACAATTCTCGAGATTATTAAGAAAGTGATAAGCCAAATTTCCATTCAGAACTGGAAAGTTAACACAATAAAAATGCTAACGTTTTTAAATACTCTCTTTACTCTGTGCCCCAGAAACATGCACAGAGATATCGAATGCTTGATTATAAAGTAAATATAACGTAATATGGTAAAATTTGAAGCTAACAGACAAAATTAAAATAAATAACTTAAATGAATGACTGTAAAGAAAAAAAACACTGTAAGAGGCATCATTTACACTAAACAAAGATTATTCAAATTAATAAAAGCTTAACATTAATTATTTTTCAAATACCCTGTCAGTTTCAACTGATAATATTTATACACACATATATTAATACAAAACGCAAGAAACTTGTAGGAATCTCTTTTACATGCCATTGGTTGTGAATGGAGGGGACGTAAAAGTGTAATATTCTGAACAACTGAATCACAGCAACCGGGATCAAATACTTTAAGCTGTAGGTCAACGTCATAAATTCTTTTTCATCCTATCATCTTTTGTATTCTATCATCTAACGTAGCTATGGTAAGAAGGGTTAATTCAATGTGATGTTGAGTTTATCTTCAGTTGACTTTGCTCTTAGTACAGTGTCTGGAATCAGACGTAACAGTTCCTATTGAATTAACCCTTCCCACCACTGCTTAACATTAACTCGGTTGCTCCACCGTGCCTAAAGATTGTGTCTAGAACATCGTTGTGGACTCAATTGTGCACCTGATGAATCAATGATACCTCTTTACCTAGATTACACATAATTTTTAGTCTAGTTATCTCTTCATACGAAAAAACTCCAGTTTAAAAGAATCTAGTATGTGCAGCGTCCGATTTCAGATTATGCACTACGAGGAAGGTGAACTGGATCTAAACTCATAATTTACGTACATATAAAAGCTGAAAACAATAAACTCTTGTGGAGCCTACGCAATTTCCTACAAATTACTGAAGGTATATTATACACTCGGTTAATACGGTAGCTTTCAATCTTTTAATCTAGTCCTTTATTTCCGAAAAGTTATTTTTCTATCAAAGACAACCTAAACCTATTGTTTCTGTGATTTACATTGTTGTTGATGTACTGAGTTGAAATCATTGTATTTGAAAGTATTTCCCCGAACTTTTCGTAACATGCTGTCGAAAATCCACGTATTAAAAGTAATACAGTTTAGATTTGTTGATTCATATTTATGGTAGAACGTTATTGTTTGGGGTTTGAGCTGTTATTTCGCTAAAGAGGTTTTCATCCAAAGGTGAATATTAAAGTACTTGTATTTCGGTGGTCATAAATGAAAAAGACTCTACAGACATACTTGTAATGGGGTATGTATTCGCAGTGTTTTTAACCTTATCATCAGTTTACACAAAATATGAGTCTGCTATCAAAACGTTACATTTGGAACTAGGGCAACGTTACGCACAAGGATAAAACTACAACACAAATAAGTTTAAAGTTTAATATTGAGAGATGAGATGGAAAGAGACGTCTCAACTCATGAGAATTACATTATTATATGTTCATTCCAAAATTATATTGGTAATTATATAGTTATGATCAATTATTATTGATATAATGAAGTACCTTAGATGCCGAGGAGCAATTTCACAATTGCATCTTAAGGGGATCTGCTTCTCCTTTGAAAAAAATCCTTTAAGCAACTGTTAAAATTGGTACTGCTACTTCGTTCATTCTTCTTGCAAAATGTGTATTGTTACTCTAAGGTCGTAATTGCCACAAAGCTGAGCAGATTCAATTTTATGCGATTTTGGATGAGCGGGAAGTATGTTAAAACATTCCGAGCATCCACTTCGCAGCTGCTGAAATAATTTACTACGTTAAGATAAAAATAGAGTTCCACAATTTTTGGTTTGCAACATATTTGTAGTTTGATATTTGCAATTGGAACACACACACACACACACACACACACACACACACACACACACACACACACACACACACACACACACAGGTCTGAGAAGCCTACTTCTGTCAAAGGATAATCAAGATTAGTTTTATAGTTTTATAACAGTTGTTAAATTTATAGAAATGTTAAATAGTAACTTTATCTTTTATATTTAATACTTATTATTTGCCAAAATGTACAATTAAACGTATATTTTTATTACAGCTTTTAATTTTCTCATTCAGATATTTTCTTACTCTCTGCTCAACAGGGTTGCAGAAAGCTTTGTAACAATTAGTGTTGCTATCAAGCTTACTTTGCTTTTACACTATAAATGGAAAAAGTGATAATAGTTAAACTAATTAAACAATGTGTTATATCAGCACATATGTGTGTGATAAACAATAGAACAGTTGATTACGTTTAACAGACTCTTTCAATTAATATTTGGCAACTTTAGAGACCAAGATGAGATTTTTTGCTACTTTAGAGACCAACGGGAGAGTAGCCCGAAGGGATTTTTGAAATAAAAATAGGCCTCATACCATAGACACTAGGAACATCCATGTAAAATTTAAATACTATCAGAATCAATTGAATAGTTTATGCGTGAAAACCGAAAGAACAAAGGGGCTTTCGCATTTATAATATTATTAGGATTAGGATTACGGAAAGAAACTGAAGAGAGATTATCCGTTAAGGGTCTGGCTAGAAGAGACGTCCTATAGGTTTTGGATACATCAATATGTTTTAAAATACACATCAACACATAACGAAGCTACGGTGGGAAGGTTTGATTCAATGTGATTGTTGTTTAGCTGCATTTCAGCTTCTACTTAGTGTAGTATCTGAAATCTGACACTGTCAGAAACTTGACTTTTGGAGGCTGGAGTCTACTACTGTTTGAGTAGATCCAAGAAAGTAGGCATTGAAGACGTTTAAACAAACTCTGCATCTTTTCTACATCAGAATGACATCTGACCAAATTTTCTACACACAACAAAACTATGGTGAGTAAGTGATGATATAATTTGAAGGATCTGATGTCGATTTGATATAAAGAATTTGTTTTGATCGACACCAACTTTTTTTTAATTACCCAGACCGACTCCAGATTCTAGGAGTCAAATCTATAAAAATGCCAGATTTCAGATACTGAATTGAGCGGAAAGTGAAATGGGGTTAAACTTAACATTCGCACACATCAATTTTAATATGTCTTTCACCAAGAACATAAAATTATATTTTGCTGTTAACTTGTAAATACCTTTTAAATTTTGTATTAAATATTGTTATTATCATAATTTTTTTATTCTGGTTTTATATGAGAATGATTTGTTGTATAGGACAAAGAACTCTCATGGGAGACGGAGAACCCAAGGCTCCCCTTGTGTTTTGAGAAGACAGCTCTGGTGTGGGGTCCATGTCTGCTGCTCTGGCTGCTCACACCTCTCGAACTGTTTGTTATATTCAGCAGCAAGTGTAGAAATGTGCCTTGGGGATTTACAAACATAACAAAAGCAGTAAGTTTATATTTTATTCTCTTTTGAAAATAGAGTATATTAGTATTTACTGACATATTTATTTTTTTTATATAATTTCTTTACCTGGTATATGGATGTTGTAGTATAGACAGGGCCGTACACAGCTGTGGTGTGCCCTGGAAAAGAAAATCGGTTAGGCTCCGTCATCTACTAACACCCTTCCTCGTACAAGTGAGGCAGGGCTGGCCTGGGTCCCCTGAGGCCCGGTAAAATTGGTTTAGAAAACCGGTCTGAGTACGGGCCTGACTAATAGAAAAGAGATTACGATTTTTTAACATGAAAGTTAATGTGTGCTAAACTAGTCAAACTTGTAAATGTAAGAGTACCACTTGATCATAGCAGCTCTCTACAACTCTCACGCTGCCCAATGCCCCAGAAAAGCCTAAAAAACATCTTTTGAAGCTGAAAAATTCTCTGAAAATTGTAAGAACTGTACCCCCATGATATAATGCCATAGCTCAATAAGTACTAAGCCAATATATTGTAAAGGCCAATTTTACTAATAAAATCATCGTCTTTTCCTTAATAGACAATAAACATAATTGTTGATAGGGGCTTAGTATTACCCATGATATACATGTAATTTACCCTTCTGCTGTTCACTTTAAGAATCCTTAGACATTATTAGGTTTTATTTTATGTTTTAATGAACAAATCAGGTTCCATTTCAAAGACATTTTCTAATTATTATTTTGCAAAGCATGATGACCGATGACTATCCGTACTTTAAGATTAGTTATATGAATAGGCTTGCAGAAGTATGTCAATCCATTGAGTAACTCCATGTAAAAGTGAGTGGTGATTGTGGTTTCCATTTCTGAGAAATCAATTTAGTTGAAACTTAAATATGATCAACTATAACAAATAAACTTCTGTATTAATGCCGTAGGCCTCTTTGTTTTGAGGCATTTATGATCTTTTTTTAAAGATTATTTATGCGCTAGAAGCTTGCAGTTCATCTCCAAAGACTTTACAATTGAGTCCTTGCACACCACCTGTTCTTAATAAGTCTTGATCAAAGCTATTTAGCTCAAGTTAAGTTTCCAAGATCAAATAGAAAATATAAATAAGACACTTGTCAACCATAACAATTTCAGCTTGTGCCATAGTGTGATGATTTTAGATAAATTCTGTTAACAAAATCAGCTTATTAAAATTGTACTGATGGTAGAAAATACCGAAACTTTCAGCATAACATAGATGAACATGAACTTCATAGCCAAAAGCCGTCCTCCTCTAAAGGTTTTTACGAAGGGATGGGGGTGGCTTGTATATATAGCTCAAATTTGTGGACAATCAAAATATTAACCAAATTACTATTTAACTTAATCATAAACAAATACACTAGAGTAAAGAGCAGATTGTAAATGAATACAATTCAAAATACTATCTAAAATACCATAAATAAATAATTTGAAATGAATACAATGTTGCAAATTATTCCCTAAACTACCATAAATAGTTATAAAAAAATTTAAAATACAGTAGTAAATTTTTCTTAACTAGTAATATAGATAAATTTAAATATTTCAAACAGTGTTTGATAGTTTCGATCTGCTCTTGATTAGTTTTAAAAATCGGAGAATACAAAAAAAGTATTGGAATTTTTCAAAGAAGAAAGGTATGGAATATTCCATAAGGCCGGAGGAAGTTAATAAACTAACCACATTTTTACTAGTAAGACTCACAGAAATGCACCAGTCCAACCAAATCTTTGGCAATCAACTGTTTAAACAGTTTTATTCACAAAAAGTCACACAAGTTGTTACATTACTTTAAGTAAAAGTTATTAAAATGAAATGTTTGTCTAATGTGATTCCAAATTTTACATTTTTCTAAGTGCTGTTGGTGAGTTGCAATTGGAAATATGAATATGCAGAAATACAATTTAAAAATAGTGTAAGCTCTATAAATATTTTAAAGAATAAAGAATCAGATTCATTTACATTAGACATAGAAAATGAAAACAAAATATTAGACTGTAAATGAAGACTGTCTAAACATTTTCAATAATGCAGTCAATATAGATTCTAATAAATTACAAACTATTACTGAAATATAGATTTAGAAGCTCAAAATAGGGTTATGGATTGAGAGTTAATTTAAAATTCCAAACATGTTTGTCTCTAATAATTACAAATTTTCTATGATTTTTGTATTACACAAATGTTTTTAACAGTGATTTTAAATTTGTAAAAATTTGTTTTAACGATCCAAAAAATGTATCAAAATATATTAAAATTCTTAATCAGTTAAAATGTTTAACAAAATGTAATAAATTTTACTAAACATACCACTATTTTAAAGAAATCAATACAATTTTGAACAAAGTTATTTTAAAAAATTGCATAACCGTTTCTTACCTATTTAAAAGAAATTTGTTAAAAAATGAAAGTCAAATAATTGTTTATTTAAAATTGAAGAATGAATCTAATTAAATATTGTGAAGTTGTAAAAAGATGTCTAATATTAGTACTTTTTTAATAAAAAACAATAGGTCATTTACATGCAACCCTTAAAAATATCAAAAACTTACATAAAAAAGGCATGAACTATTTAATTTTTTCACCCTTTCATCGTTTCAATTTAAAACAGTTTTTTAAAACTTTTGTGGTTCTTAATGACCACAAAAAAATTACTAAAATAAAGGTAGTCGTATTCCACGATAACCTTTCAACTCCCTATAGTTTTTATTCATGAACCAAGGTTTAAAACACAAACTAAAATTTACTAAAAAAATGTGGACAATGAGGAAAAATTCACTATTTTGATGTAATTATTAAGGCGTCTGTAAATAAATACATTACTAATGTTCATAAAGACACTATATCTATCAATGTGTCTGGTTTATATTATTTGTTTTTATGATCTAATAAATAGAAGACACACTCTTTGATAATGATGACAAAATCTTAAATTTTGATACAGAAATACGGATTGTATTAATGCCACTCTTATAAAAATACGTAAAGACACTATTCATATTAATGAATCTAGTTCATATTCTCTAATTTTCAGATAAAACTAAAAGGAAGTAAAATCGGTTGATAATGATGATAAATTTCAATATTTTAATAAAAAAACACAACTGTGTGGCCCTTGAGGGGTATACAAAACGTATTCCAGAAAATAATATTTATATTAACCAATCCGGCTTATATTCTTTAATTTTAAGATCAAATAAACAAGAAATAAAAATCTTTGAAAAGTAGGTTTAGAGAAGTTGTTCGTAACTGCATGGCAGTGTTTCGACTTCTGTTTTCAACACAACTGCTTTTAGAAAAATGGCTAATAGGTTCGTTCGATGACCTTTCGGCTTTAAAGTGCTTTTTAGAAACTGAATAGAGCTCTGAGATTAGCATCTTCACGTTAAAAAAAATTTGTCACACTCCAATGTGCTATCAAGTTGAAATATTTTGTATACATTGAATGATTTTCACTTATTAAACAGTGTTTTTCTTTGAATTGTAAGCTTGTTCTGTATTTTCTTGTTAGTAATAGTGTTATGTTCACATCGTTGCTAGCATATATGATTTTATTTGAGTAAAATAAATCTAAAACGGTTGAAATATAAATTAGTGTGGTACTGTGGCTATTATACATCCACCTCACCCTTATTAGAATTTTGGAATATTTTTATTGGCCTGGTACAATACTTCAAACCAGCACAATAACTTTACATGCCTTATTAAAACTATTGTAATTTTTGTTAAACAGTTGGTGAACATGTTTTTGATTGTGTTGAGTGCCACGAGCTTGCTCTGGTCTGTTCTCTTACATCTGACTGGAGAGAAGATTTATCCAGTGGACCTCTGGACACCAATAATATGTACTGCCACTTTTGTAAGTCTCATCTACAAAATAGTTTATGTTTTGTTTGTTGATGTACTTGGTACATACTTCGTTTTTAATACAGGAATATTCCTGTATTAATTGAAATTTACTTTTTGGGTTCTTTGGCAGAAAGTTACGCTTATTTTCAAAAACTGATATGTAGTTAAAGCTGAAATACTATTATATATATATATTTTTTTAAATATCATTCCTTTATGTACTTGTATATTAGTCACATGAAACTCACTGTGTTGCCATGTCATGAGCGTGCCTTCTGACTTACGTTGGATGAAACGATGAAGCTGATGAAGTGGCTAGAAAGCTAGTTTATCAGTTTGATTTGTTTCTTAGCATATTCAAGACTTGTATTTCACCTTTTAATGGACTCCTAGATGTCTTTTGGCTAAAAACAGTGCCACTATTAACTTAACATATTTTCCACATGCCCCACATGAAGGAATACCAAAGTTTCGTTCCGTGTGAGACATGGCTGTCAATAATATTAAATCATAGCTGCCCAAGGAAAACTAAAAACGTTCAACAAAGAAAACAAAACAAGCATAATTCTCTCTGGTTTAATGATAGCTTAAGAAAGTTGAGGAATACATTAATTCTGCTACAAGATCTGTTAAGAATACCAAACTATAAAAATAACATGTTTCTAAAAAACTGCTACATAGCTAAAAGAAAATTGTATCAATATAAAATTAAAGAAGCAAAGGTCAAGTAGGCTACAATGAAAGCATAATACAAAATTCAAAAAATAAATGTTCAGCTGCATGGCATGTAATTAAATCAGAGGCCGGTAACTACTATAAACGAGAAAATCTGATTCCACCCATTACAGCTGAAGAATTTAATAACCATTATATAAGTATTGGGGAAAAGGTAGTCCGTAGTGCAAGAACATTAAATAATAGCAATTTAATTTATATGCCCTATCTGAGGAAAGTTGAAAGGCCTTCAGAAACTTTTCACTTGAAGTGTGTTAGTGAGTTTGAGGTTCTTAATATTATGAGATCCTTAAAGTCTTCCAGGAGTGAGGATGTTTTTGGTTTTAGTAACAGAGTGATTAAACATATTGCTAATTGTATTGTTAGGCCCTTAACATTTTTAATTCATCTTTCTTTTCGCTGTTCTACTTTCCCAAACTGCTTAAAAAATTCCAAGAGTATACCACTTTTTAAAAAAGGTAATAGATCCAATATAGATAATTATCGAACAATTTGTATGTTTTCCAAAATAATGGAGACATGTGTTAAAAACCAAGTTTTAACATTTTTGGATAAACATAATATTTTAAGTAATAGTCAGTTTGGATTCCGCCCTGTTCGATCCACAACAGAAGCTTTGAATGAAGTTGTAAATAGTATTTTAAGTGGTTTTGAGAAGTGTGAGTATGCTAATATGACTCTTGTGGACCTAAGCAAGGCCTTTGATAGTATTTCCCATCACACTCTTCTCAGTAAGCTGAAATTTTATGGTATTATCGATGAACCATTGCACTTTTTTGAAACTTATCTTTGTGGCAGAATGCACAGAGTCTCAGTTGCTGGTACAGAGTCCACATTTCGAGAGGTCCTTGCTGGGGTTCCACAGGGATCTGTTCTGGGTCCGCTTTTGTTTATTATATACATTAAAGATCTGCCTTTCAATGTTCCATGTAAGACCACTCTTTATGCCGATGACACTTCATTTATAGTTACTGGTGAATTACTTAATGAGGTAAAAACTCATAGTGATGGGGTAATGGAGGTTGCTTATTCTTGGTTTAATAGTAATAATCTAGAAGTCAATACTAATAAAACAGAATCAATTTGCTTCACATTGAAAAAGAACGTAAAAGAAAATTGTTCTAAGCCAGTTAAGTTGCTTGGAGTGGTTTTTGACCAGAAGCTTTCTTGGGAGGCTCACACCAACACAGTAATTTCACAACTGTCTAGGGCCTGTTTTCTACTTAGAAAAATAAAATCTTGTGTTGGTGGAGATATGATGCTTATCTCCTACTTTAGTGAATTTCACTCTCACTTGCTATATGCTGCAATGCTGTGGGGAAATAGTAAGGGTGCTAGCCAGGTTTTCACATGGCAAAGAAAGGCAGTGAGAATGTTGCCCAATTTAGCTTATCAGGATGATTGTAAGCAATGTTTTATTGATTTTAATATAATGACAGTTCCTTCCATTTTTATATTTTAAAATTTAATACATGTAAAGAAAAACCCAAATGAATTTGTCTGTTTTAATGAGGTCCACGACTATTATACTCGAAGGGCACAGGATATTATTATACCTTCTTCCAGGCTACCAAAGACTATAGCTAGTCATAGACATTTGCAAATTAATGAAATGAAATGAAAAATGCCTTTATTTACAGAGGCAAAAGTCCTCTCTACCACTTAACCTCCCAACCTACTCAATTAAGTGTTTTAACAAACTACCACAAGAGTTCAGAAGTTTAGAACTTCAACCATATTCATGTAAATTGTCACGTTGGCTTATAAGTAAGGCCTTTTATTCACTTGAGGAATTTTTTACAATAAATATTAATTTACCTTAGAATAGGTGGTTGTGTGGCAGTTTCTCTCTGAATATGGCTTTTTCTGTTTGCGCTGACCTGAATCTATTGTAGTATTCTTTCTGTGTTTTGTATAAGCACTTAAATGTGTCTGGATGGTGCAGGCCTTTGGGCAGTGTGGACTTTACCTTAGTCTCATGATCATGTTTAGACTAATTATATTATTATGTATTTTAAATTAACATAATATATAGTATAATATAGTTTTGTATAGTGTAATGTATTATACATTTTATTTCTTGACGTTGTCTATAGCAATGTAAAATTGACAAATGACAATAAATGAAAATGAAATGAAATGGCAATTGGATTTATAAAAATTTAATTTCTCTTTACATGTATAATGTCACAGAGATTTGCTTGGACAAACTTGACACACTGTTGTAGGTGGTCTTTTGAAAGCATTTGAGGGATCAATGTTGCACATAATTCAACTTTTTCCAAGGGGTCACTTTTATCATATTACGTTTACTTTCTAAGGATTGTCCCCTTCGTCCTCTGCAAAGACAACTTTAATTTTTCTCTTTGATTTTTGCAGGCTTTTTCAACTTTATATTTTTATAAGTTCTTGAAATCTTGAAAATTCAGCTTTCACAAAGCAGTGACAGACCACTTTCCTGGCAATAGGCTTCATTTCTCAAGCTTAGTGCACTTTTCAATGATAGTACAGTGGAGTCCCGCTAATCCGAACACGTGTAATCCGAACGTCGGTTAATCCGAACAGGTCCAGGAGGAATTATTTATAACGATAATGAACAGTTATAGGAACTAATTACTTAAAAAATGAAAATGGGTGCATCATTTCGTACATAAACAAAGAAAACTTTAATTAAATAGACATACAGTATTTTATTAAGACAAATTGTGTACGGTACAGTACATAAATAATAAAGTTATATACAGTAC
Organism: Homalodisca vitripennis; assembly: GCF_021130785.1. Classification (NCBI taxonomy): domain Eukaryota; kingdom Metazoa; phylum Arthropoda; class Insecta; order Hemiptera; family Cicadellidae; genus Homalodisca; species Homalodisca vitripennis. The sequence goes on from NC_060209.1 coordinate 67,186,005, forward strand.
CAAATTGAAACTTATTGGTTAAGTATGAGTTAAATTACTGTATTAAGAAGTGAAATCAAACAAAAATTGGACGTACAGTACTGATATTATTATTGATTACAATATTAATTGTTAAAAGACATAAATTCAATTATTGTCTTCTGTCGCATTGAAGAGAGTCTATTGGATGACGCGTGGACCCGTACAATATCCAGCAAGCTCACATTGCTTAACAATAGAACTCTCACACTAAATACGGTAAATGTGCTTAGTATTCGCAAACACGTTTATTTGTCAAGAAATACAATGCAACAGTCAGAAAACATGTTTTAATAAACAATGTTGATAATTCTATAACAAAATAGACCCATTCTCAAGTTTAAACCGTATTTTTCTGTAATTCTGGCTAATCCGAACAATCACATAATCCGAATAGGGCTCGGTCCCAATTAGGTCGGATTAACGGGACTCTACTGTATACATTATTGAAGTAGGAGACTGTTTTATACACTCCAATTTTTGGTGCCTGTATTCCAACAATAGATTTTTATGAACAAAGTTGAGATAATATTAATTAGAGAATCGTTTACATTTTTTGTTTTCTTTTTGTAACATGCTTGAAAGAAGAGGGTCTGACAGGGCTCTGAACATAGGTTTTATATGGGGCATCACTTCTTCAAGAAAAAGTATTTTTGTGATCTTAGATTCCCTTACATTGAACCAATTTGCGAATCCACTCTGATAAATTCTATAACACTGAAACTTCGTACATAGTCAAAATATACTTATTATCACATTATTTCTTGTCATAATAGAATTATAAACATTACATAATGGTAAAGAGGAAATTTTAAAAATTGTTTTGAAATTTATACCAGAAGTTAATTCTGATTGTTTTGAGAAACATTACAAACTAAAATGTAGGGCTCCAATGGTCACACTTTATTTTCTCAACCTTTGATTTTATCTGGGTTTGTGTCTGTCTACTGGTAAATTGAATTTGGAAAGGGTAGTTAGTTGTTCTCCACCTTAAGATATTTTAGGAAGAGGTCTAGAAAGCCAGCAAAGGAGACATCAAATTGCTAAAAATAAACTTTTCAAAAGTTATTTTTAGACTATTTTTATTCAATACTCTAAAAAAGAAACTCAACAAATTATTATTTTAATAAACGTAGTGGTTAAATGTTATTTATCAGGATTGAGAATCATGAAGTTTTCAGAGTTTCAATTGCTACTCTTTTTGAGCCCACACAAACATTTTTATATTCCTGATTTTGGATGACAAAAGTAGAAAAGCTGAACTTTTGAGTTGATCATAGTTTATGCCATGCAATCATTTAACCTCCAACAACTACGGTCAGTGAAATTGAGTATAATGTAAAAGTTTGTGTGAGAACAGTGAATATGTCTGAAAGGAAATAATATTCAGAGGCATACTCGTAAAGTGGAGAATCTAACACATTTTTTCTGTAAAAGTTAAAACTACAATAAATTATTAATTCAGAAAAGGTTTTATTATTAATTATTAATTTAAATTGTAAAATTCATAAAATAACATATTATAGTTTCTTTTCCTCCAGTACTTTATTCAACTAGGATGGTTTGATAAAGGAGTGCTTTATTGATGTTATTTCATAGCCGACTTTATATTATTGTCATTTTTTTTAAATTCAGTAAGCCTTTCCAAACCAAATGAGTCAAAATTAAGTAAAATTGTTTTATTAAAGTTTCGAATTTAATACTTTGACCCCTTTATTGTGCTCTGAAATTTGCTTGAATCACAAACAGCTCCCACACCCCAAATGAATCCAAAAACTTTAATTATCCATTGGAAATTAATTGATAATATGATGAAATAAATTTCTTTCATCACCATCAGTTCTGACATGACAAGCTTTAGACATGCACTGGTAATGTCCTTTTTGTTCAAGCTACTAAATTCAGATGATAGTAGGGTAAAATATGACTTATGTTTAGAGCCCTTCAAAGACATTGCAGTTATCTAAAGTGATAAAACCTTTAAAAACTGGTATAGCATCTATAAAATCCATGCATTTTTGTTATTGTTCTGTTAAGTTTCAATAAACATGTTTTAATAAACTAATGTTATTATAAGTAGTGAATTTCTAATATCAAGAAGTCATAACATGAAAAATGAAGTTTTGTAGATGAGATGAAAAAATAAAAAAGTGTACCGTACTACAAGACAAAAAAACAAAAAAGGTTAACAAAAAGTTGTGTGTAACAATAGAATTTTTCATTTATTATAAAAAATAGATTGAAATTGTTTTAGACTAATCCAAACAACCTTTGCAAGTTAGTATTATATTTAGATTTTTCATTTCAAACAGTTTGTTTTGGTAGAGGAAGATCTTTGGAAATAAAGGTCGTTTTATATGCGTGAAGTGTCCAGGTAGTTAATCCGTGAGAATTAAAACTGAACTAATTCATTTCCAAAACATAAATTAAAAATTGATGTTTTGACATGTAAACATTTATGAACCTAAACATTTATAAACCTAGAGAGTTCAGTGATGTGGGGCATGAGGAAAATCCGTTACGTTAATGGTGGCACTGTTTTTAGCCAAAAGGCATCTGGGAGTCGTTGCAAGGTGAAATCCCAAAACCTGGACTGTTTAAACTAACTGATTCTAAATCATTAAAATGCAATTTAAACTAACTGATTCTAAACCATCAATGCAACTTGTTGGCTTATAATACTGTTTGTAAAGTAATTAAAACTCAAATATCAAAACGCACTATTAGAGATTTAATTTTAAATTAGGCATGTTACCTGTATGAAGTGTTTTTTTACAGGTAAGAATATTTTGGTTGATTCTTAGGCCTTGGCATATTCTATTATATTTTGTATACGGTTAGTTGTAACATGACTGATAATAATGTTTGTGTCAGATATTGGCGTTGGTGCTGTTGGCATGGGATAGGGTGAGAGGACTTCAAACTTCAGGAGTGCTGTTTGTGTTCTGGCTAACTTTGGGTTTGGCTGGTGTGGCGCAGTTTCTCACCGAAATTGAACAACTCAACTTAGTGGTGGACAATATGGTTAGTTATGATAAATGCTACCAATATTCATTTTTTCCATTAAGTATATTTTTCATATACTAAACTTTGTTTAGTGCAATAGTTACAATTACTAGCAATAATACTGAAATGGTTTAATTTTGAACATGGTAAATCAATTTGTATCCCTATTTTTCTACTCCAAGAGTCAGCCTACTGTCAAGCACTTAGGCATTAAGGTGCTACTGAGCTCCGCTGAATTATGAAATGAAGCCACAGTATTATACAGTTTTCAGCAGTCTTACAAACTTCTATCAGCAAATTAGCCTTTCTGAGGATATATACCATCTTTGCTTAAAGTGTTGACCATCGAAAAACACTTATTAGCTAGGATAGGTCAGTTTGAGGCAAGTGTTCTGCTGTTTCATCTTGCTTACTGTATAGCCAACAGAATGAATTTAGTGTTAACAAAAGTGATTATGCAGTCTAATTCTGTGACTGAACCTAAGGAATAAATGATCCAAGGTTTTGAAGTAAAACCTTAATGTTTACATCTAATAACGTAGCACCAGTTCACTCTCCCTTGATGCATAGTCTGGAATCTGACGCTGTCGCAGACTTGACTCCTGGAATCTGGAGTCATGTTCGTCTGGAGACTCTAAAAACGTTAGTGATAATGAAGCTCAAACTGAACTTTTTATATCATTTCGACATCAGAGATAGCTAGACTACAAAATAAAGTGTAATTTAGATGAAGACGTATTCTCATTGTCTCATCTCAATTGCTCACCTGATTTCCATCCTTTTCCCAACGTATTACAGTTAGCAGTCTTCTTCATATATATATATATATATATATATATATATATATATATATATATATATAATCTTTGGATGATTTCATAATTTACAGGATTATTCTGATTTTATTCTAAGTTTTGAGTTCTGGTAAAGCGGCAAGTTTACAAAAGTTTCAGCAAGAGAGCAAAAATTATCATTGAACAAAATTAACAGGTTGGAGGTGGGAGTTTAATTCAAAAGGGAATAAGGGTAGAATTTCCTATTATTAAACCTTGTTCCAATAAGTGAAACTCTATCATGTACTAGAGGACCCATTATAATGATATTTTAAATATAACTACTATCAGTACTTAATAACTTCGCTGGACTTGTTAATTTAATAAGTTCACTTACGACCGAAAGAAATATTACTATAGAAAAGATTGCAATGTTGAAAAATGCAAATGGTAGGTTTTAAGTGGCATATTATACAAGACAAAGACATTTAACTAAACTATTTGTAATTGTATAATATGTGTAATAAGGCCAACCAAATTTATATTCAATTATTTTATGTGGGTATATGCTATAAACAGTATATGCTTATAGCATAGTAATCTAAAATTGGTTTGCTGTCATGTAATTTAAAGATAAATGTAAATAAATAATCTCTGTATATGAAAGGAAAAACTCACTGACTCTCATCACTAATTTTCCAACTTCCTAACATCATAGAAAGTTGAATTTTGATACACTCATGAAAGGAAAACTAAAGCATTAAAACCTTTAAAGTTAATTTAACTTTACACCCTTTTCAAACCATTACCTTGCTAAAGGCAAGATTCTTGATGAGATTTAGCCAATGAGGTTGAAGTCGATTTTTGAGGAACATACATCATTGTACCTGGTCAAATTAATGTGATTGTCTCCATTGATTTATGTAAAATTTGAATTGTAATTTTTTTAATGGTAATATATTTTTTACTTCTATCTGTTTTGATATCTCTAATTTTGAAATTGTTTATTTACAGTATTCTGCAGAATTGAAGCACAAGATAGTCATGTACATCGCCTACTATCCTTCTGTAGTGTTAATGCTAGTTCTAAATATGTTTGCTGATCCACCACCGAGAATAACAGACTATCCTAAGCACCAGGTAGGCCTAAACTATTGTATCAAAGCATAAAGTTCTACACTAATACCATATTTACTTTTATAGTCTTTTTTCAGTCATCGTATCATTTTCAAAAGTGATCATAAATATTTAATAATTTTGAGATAATATTAGTCAGTGGAAAAACTTCAAGATTTTATTTCTTACTATATGTCTATGCTATATTTTCACATGCATGGAGAAGGTTAACGAGCCTAACAGTGTAATCACCTCTTGATGGTAGAGGGTCCACCAGTTAAGTAAGAAGAAAAGTGGTCCAGTACTGGAGATCTGTACTGCATGGAGGTTAAACTACTTTCTATGCTGCCACAACTCTCCCCTCACCCCTCTCACCACAAGTAGAGATGCACCTCAGAAATTGGTTTATATTCTTCCCAATTCCAACTCTTGTAGGAAACAACTATGGACTTTGCCAGCAGACTCTCCCTCCTACTTCCATAGCATAATATGCTGTATTATAGGCAAAAATACTTTTGTGGAACAGTATTTCTTTATTAGTTATTATGTATTTATAGTTGTTATTGCTTGTAAGCTCATTATTTGTTTAGTGAAGGAAATAAGAAAAATCAAGGGTTAATTTTCAGTGTTAGTGGTAAAGTCAATCAGCTATTGATGAATAAGAAGCACACTTGAAATAAGTGAATTTCATACATTCTGGGACATTGTGTGCAGTCTAATGTTTAAACAATATCTTATAAATTATAAGTAGATATGAAAACACAAGATCATATAACATATAGGTTATCAGTTGTCCTTTCCAAAATTTGCTTCAGGCTTTTGGCATAATTTATGTGAGATATAACATGAATTCACTTATCTTATATTAGATTTTAGTTTAAGAACTTTCATTTTTTAGATAGGTAATCTTATTCCACTCTAAAGAGAAAAAGCATTTTAAAAATCAACACAAGAAATAAAATAAAAGTTAGTTACACCAATTTTGATGTACAAACCAATCAGCATTCAGTTAATTTGCACTGTTCTACTTAAAATTATTGACAATTTCTAATTAAACAAGATGTATTTTTAAAGCACCATTGTTCACTGAAACAAGTATGTCTGTCAGTTTTGAAACAGAAACTGAAAATTGTTGTTTGAATAAGTATTTATAAACTTCTTCCAGAAAATATGTCCTGAAGTCCAGGCTTCATTCGCTTCACGAGTAATTTTTGGATGGTATGACCGAATGATCTGGCAGGGCTTTCGAAAGACTTTAACCTTTGCAGATCTCTGGGACTTGCGGTACCAAGACTCCACCGTCCAGGTAGAGAAGAGATTTGAGGAAAACTGGAGAAAGTATAATGAAAAACCAGAGTAAGCTATTAGATTTAAAAACATTTGTAAGGTTATATATAGTGGGAATTAAATTGTATAAAAAGACTTGTCAAAGTAATATTATACTATTAAACATTTGAACTACTTCCTTAGATAAAAAATTTCTTCTGAAAATATAATTTAGGAAGCTTACGTGGTTTGAATCACAGTGTGGCCATATTTAAGATTACTATACCAATTTAATTAAAAGAATTACAGTAATTTTATCATCATAAAGGTAAATGCATGAATGAGAATATCTTTATTTTACAATCTTCAAGATTGAAAATGGTGTCACTTGATACAGTAAAATTGTAATATTACTTGAAAATAATATTACAATTTCATTTAATGTAAAGCAAGTCCAGAACAGATGGCTGGTGAATCGGCAGAGCAAGGTCCCTGGCATTTCTTGTCTGGTAGGTGTGAGTTTTCACGTTTGCTGTAGTTGTCTTTAGGATGCAAGGCAGATCACTTCTTTAAAAGTACTTCTGAAGCTGTCCCTCCAGTCAAGATCAGCCAGTAAAATGATAGCCTTTTTTTGTGATCAGAATATGCTCCAGGTTACCATTCACCGTAGCATCCCACAAGTCAATGCCATATCTAAGATGGCACTCGAACAAAGAGCTGTAAGTTGTTCTCACCACATCCTCTGTGTCGACATGCTTAACTCTTCTAACTGCAAAGAGGACACCAATCAGTCTCTAACACACACACACACACACACACACACACACACACACACACACACACACACACACACACGCACACGCACACGCACACGCGCGCGCGCACACACACACACACACACACACACACAGTTTATCAACATGCTCTGTCTATGATCAAAAACTCCAACAACCTCAATCAATTTAAAACTCGTCTCAGACGCCTGTTGGTGTCTAAAGCGTTTTACTCGATTGATGAATTCATAACGAGCCGTTGGGATGATTGAAAATCATGGATCCGAAGTCTGTGTGATTGTGTCGTGAGAATGCTGAGATGTAAGTATGACTGTGAGTGAATGTGTAGTTAGGATATATTTTATGATGCATTTGACTATTGCAATACAATGTTACATATTGTCAAACACGCAATAAAGAGATTATGAATTATGAATTATGAATTATGATAATCTACTGTCAACTACAAGCAGAAGATGCAGTGGTATATTTAACTGGTAAGAAAATGGTAAATGTTTAAAATGCATCGCCTAAAGTTAAAATATACCGATTTTCCTGAGCTGACAATGACTTGCTCCTTCACTACAAGTATGTTCTGATTCAAACCCATCCAATGACCAAACGATTGTACCCCGTCTCGATCCTTGGTCAAAGGTCGGCGGACTTCATCTTACACACTGACCGACCTAACAGTGGCAGTAACACAACAGAGATTTTGTTTCACTGATCAAAAATACATGATTTTTCACTTGTTTCATAAGATGATCGAGACTGTGTTATCTCTTATGTACTAGTTCATTTCAAAATCCTTATAAACACTACATGGTAAGGCTAAATATAGAACGTAGTTTACTTTTTGGTTTAAAAAAAAGCAGTTTCAGATGCCTAACTCCAGAAACCTTTAAAAACCTGTTATACTTCTGGTTGAACTTTTTGTTACATAACATGTTAGCATTAGGAATCTCCATAAGCCCTATAACAATTTAAACTTAACATCTTTATATTGCTATGATTAATTTTAATTCATGAATATTTCTTACTTTTGCTCTTGTCATGGGAAACTGAATCAAAATCCAGTTCGTCAGCATTCATGAAATTATCAATTCTTCTCAAAGCCACCAGAAACTGAAACGTATTATAATAATTGGAAACTGTTACTGTATGTGTAAAACACACACACACACACACACACACACACACACACACACATTTATTTATTATCTTTTCTATCATATACGTTTGTATTTATTATTGAATAAAGCATACGTGTTCTGTAATTCACTTTTACTGTACTTGTTATAAATTTATAGTTTTATATTGTTGTTATTATTTATTTGTTATAATACCTATAGATTTATCTCGTTGTTATTGTTTATTTGTTATAATATCTATAGATTTATCATAATGTTAATTATTTATTGTTAAACATTGTATTCATAAATTTATTATATTGTTACTGTTCATTTGTTATGCATTTATGGATTCATATGTTGCTTATTTATTGTTATACATTGTTAAAATTAGAGTTATTGTATAGGGTAATTTTGCAGAATCAGTGCGGGGTAATTGATTAATCAATTTCATGTGTAGTTTCAATGTATCTTTGTTGAATATTTAGCGTTGTTAATGCATAGCACGATGGATTATACAGTAGATACCTCAATTCTTACAGTAAAAGTTTAAATTTCAGTCTGCAAAGAATCAACAAATTTATACTTGTAATATAGAATGGACTGTTGCATGAGGACTGCCAGCATCAAACAGTAATGAACAATAATATAGATTAAGATGTTCCCGCGCGCACCTTGCATGGTGCATTGGGAAAATATATTGTGAAATTATGAATTTTTTTGAATAAAGATGTTTGTGAACTGTGAACTGTGAACTGTGAACACACACACACACACACACACACACACACACACACACACACACACACACACACACACACACACACACACAGTTTATCAACATGCTCTGTCTATGATAATCTACTGTCAACTACAACACCCAGGTGTTCCACTGCATTTATTGTCGAGATTGGGAAATGCTAACAAGCTCTCTTTCATACTGTCTAGGGTAATTTCTTTGGTCTTCAATTCGTTAAAAACAAGTTTGTTTGCTGTGCAGTACTCAACAGCAACATTTAACGCAATGTATAACTATACTTCAAGTGCCTCTCTATTGTTCCCAGAAATCAAATGAACCGTGTAATCGGCATACATTATGGTGTTACTGTATGGTTTCATGTATGCCGGGAAGTCAGATGTAAACAGTACAAACATACCAGGCCTCAGGACAAATCCCTATGGTACACCTCTGTTTACAGGGAGTCTGTTAGATCTATGCAAAACACTGACCCCTTTCATGCTCAGCTTGAGTTCACCAGTTGGTCTCGATTGCTCAAGTAGCTTGCAAACCATGACAGAGCGGTGTCTCTAAAACCCAGAAATTTAAGCTTTGTCAGGTCCATTGCATGATCCAAGCAATTGAAGACCTTACTCAGATCAAGGTGGAATCCCACAATGCCTTCACCCTCTTCAATCATACCTAGTATGTATTCTACAACATCTACAAATGCAGTTGAAGTAGACTTTTTTCAGGTGAATCCATGTTGCCCTGATAAAAGTAGATTATTTGAATCCAGATTTACCAATATTCTTACCAGTATTATCTTCTCAGTCAACTTGGAATGTGTAGGTATCAAAAAAATGAGTCTGTAGTTTGTAATTTTGCCTGCTGCCCTATTATAGTATAGGTTTGAACAAAATCGCAAACCAATTTGACAACATTAAAAACTATGTCTAAAATTGCTTTAATACTACGTACTGAAAAAGAAAGATAATAATGTCAACTATACCTGAGAGAGAAGAGAAGATAGCACAAATGAGAGATGGAGAAAAAATAATAGAGCAAGAAAGATTATCCTATACAATTAGAGAGTTTTAATAGATACACCTAATTGTACGACTTTATTAGTGAATAGAACCTATTAGTGACATATATGAGGAAAAATGCTCCCAATTCACACGTGTTTTAATATAAAATTATTAATAATTATAAATCATGTACATTTTAAAAAGTAGAATTTTATGAAAAACTGAATCTTAAATGTATTACACACAAATTTTAAATTTAATAAAAATAATCCCAAATTGTATGATTTTTTGAAAATAATACAAACAGAATATTATTATAATTTTGCATTATTATATATTGAACTTAGTTTCTTATTTATATCTAACCTGATTTGTATTTAAATTTTATATTATATTTTATAACATTTTTGAACATTTTAACCCTTTCTAGGTCATAATGTAATTCATGTAATAATGACTGATATTTCAGATTTCTGAAATCACTAACAGATAAAAAAATCACTCAGTAAATTTTCCCTGCCTTAAAGTTAATTTTAAATGTTTGAAACAAAATATTACAATTTAAATCAACAAAAATGTTTACAAATCTATTTTAATAGAATCATTAATCATACTGTGATAATATTGTTAAGAGCTATAGCCTAACACTTTGAGATATTAATAGGTTTGTTTATTGCTTTATCTTTCCAAATTAAATTTGTTTAGGTTTGCATTGGTCAAACTATAGGATACTCTTGCATGCTCATACGTCTGGGTTCAAAAGTTGACTTATAGTTTAAAAATGATTCTAGTAAAATTCTTAACATCTTTTCTTTTTAGAAAATGTGTATTGTACTAACTCAAAATACATAGGGTTTTAGGCAGTATAGAGAATAACCAATTAAAATGTCACCGTCCTAGGTTTATTCAGTTTTGAGACATATCAATTTATTTATTTAAAAACAAGCAAATCGAGTAACTTGTGATAATTAGCCGGCAAGTTTCTGTAATTCACTTCACACATTGTAAACTACATGCAAAACCTTTTAAAGCATACATATTCCATTCTCTACTTAGATATAATTAGTGTAATATAAGTAGGCAATGATAGCTAAAAATACTTTATTCAGTAGAACCCCTCATGTCCATTCCTAGATATCTGACCAAAAGTTCAACCATCTGCTTGTTTCCTGTATCAGATGATAATGGATTTTCTTCAAGTAGTTAGGTACTGTATACAGTACAGTATATACTTTCTAAAAATTATTTCACAAATACTATACATATTGATACAATATTACTGTACAAGCGTTTTTCATCACATTTATAGAGGTTTTGCTTAAGAAAGGCTATTTGTTTACTCCTTGGGTTATCTAAATTTTTGTTACACTGACAATTAACAAACAGCATATCGTGAACAAATGGTGTCTCACCAATTACAAGTATTTTTCTTATCTAAGCCTTGAAGGACATTGGATCCTTAGTTGCAATTAACTATTATTATTTATTATAGATTATGGTATTTAAAATAATAATTAAAGTAAACAAGCAATATATAGTTGACATGTGCTTATAAATATTATCAAACAGATTCCTGAAACTAGATAAGGTGTTTATTATTAATTGCATTTTTCATTGCAGATACGTAGAAAGAGATAAAAAGACTGTTATAGATGGAAATCTTCCGAAAAAAGAAAAGGTGCAAAAGAAACGAATTTCTATATTTGGCATCATGTGTCGAACATGTTGGATTTCTATATTAGCTTCAGCGATTACCAAATTAATAGGAGATGCAGTTTCTTTTGTAAACCCACAGATTTTGCTGTAAGTTGGTAATTTAAATTTTAAATCCTGTTAAAAAAATTAATGATTATTTGTAGTGTACTTCTCTTTTATGATACCAATGTCAGTGTCATAATCCAAGTTAGTCTAAAGAGCATTAGAGTACCTTGGATCTTACTTAGTTTTGATTTTAGATTTACCATTATTCATTTTTTATATGTGACTCCACATCTAGTATCAATCTAGTGATTCCTGCCAGTGAATTGAAACATATTCCAGTGATTACGTTCTGGATTACAGATTAGTTAAAGTATATTTTAACCTGTACTCCTGGCATTGTGTATAAATACATACTTTTTTGTGGTTAAAGGAGGGGTCACATTCCCCTTTTTAATCTTAATCTTCCTGAACATAGGAGCCATAGACCTGTATAAGGATCTTATTGAACAGAAATTTGAGTTAGTAACTTAACAGTTCAGATTTCAGCAAATCTGTTACATTGGTGATGGACTTCAGTTACATTGGAAGGTATACAACAAGGCACGATAACCTTGTTTAGTTTTTCCACAATATATTGATCAATTGCGTCATTTGGTATAGCATGCTTCAATATAATTAGTACGGTATATAAAACTATTACAATATTTTAAACAGACAGATACATCTGCTCCTTCTCTAAATTTCACCTAGTTTTGTCATTAACTGTGTCAGAAATATTAGTATACCATACAATGTTACAACCAAATGAAGTCAGTCATATTGACCAGCAGTGGAGGTGTTAACTGTTGAACACAACCCTGATCCAACCAGTAATTCAAAGCCATAGCAACTGACATGCATGTCTTTCATCCTCCCTTTACTTCACACAACATCTCTAATCTGCCTCTGTTTTGTTGACAGCCTGATGATCCGATTCGTCGACAGCAAGGAGTTCATGTGGAGAGGGTTCGTCTACTCTGTCGCCCTGTTTGTTATGGCAGAACTTCAGACGCTCTTCAGCCACCACCACATGATGAGCATGTTTATTGTGGGGCTCAACTGCAGAACTTCAATCATGTCGGCTATTTACAAAAAGGTATTAGTTCTCGGTTTACTTAGTATCATGTGATCACTACTAAATGTTAGTAAGTAAATGGAGATATATCGTTACAGTATAAGGTTCAATAATGGTGAAAAATATTACTGATTTACCGTACTTCTGTCAGATCAAGTACACATTTGGTGATTATGTTTTGAAGCAGGAATGTGTGGGGAAAGAAGGGAAACACACATTAAAGTACACTCCTCTGCAACAAAATTGACCATTCAATTTTTTGTTTTTTTACTCTCAAGATAAGAAGCTAAGAATTTGCTCCTAGTTCTAAAAGGATCTTGCACTGCTTCTGGAGGGGCAGGATATTCTGGATGATAAGCGGGGAGTAGGGGCCACCTCCTGTCAAGATCCATGAGGAAGGATTTTGGGCATTAATATCAGTCATGTATCCTCAGGAGAAGGGGAAGTCAGCCTCCTCAGTCAAAGCAGGGAAGGGGTATGCCTAGGCCTTATGCCTTGACACTTCAGGAGTCCCACAGACTCCAAAAGTCATCTTGTATAGCAGACTACACCTATTGATCTACCCTTACTCCTCAATATATCAACATTTGCAATTAGTGATGCAACATTGCATCCGTAAGACGTGTGCTCCTGGACATCCATAAGATGGCCTACATTTAAGTGACTCATTGGATTTTGCTATACCCATTGTAAATTCAACTGGAAGGTATAAACCAGTCAGAAGTCCTCCTGGGGGACTTAGTTTGTAGATATGAACCTTCTAAATTCCTAAATTATTGCTTCTGAATCAAACTTCAATCTATAAATAAAGCAAGTTATTGATATGTATACAATTGGTTTTGTTTTTATACACATTAATTTTCTAACTACTAATTGGCTTAATGCCTAATATTTTAAGTGTCATCACACACCTATACAGTGCCCCTCAGTAGTGAATCTGTTATATTATACTAGTACCAATCTAACTATGGTACAAAATATTAAAACTTTGGCTACCAAGTGGTGCAGTAGCTGATATTTTGAGTGTCATCACATATCGCTATTGTGCCCTTTGGTTATACATGTATTATATATTAGTTCTTCTTCTTCTATGGGGTGGCCTATTGCAATGCACTTAAGCCTCAAGGGCCTTTTGTGCATCCCGGAAGCATACCATGAGGACGACCAGTCTATGGTTTCAGCAGTTCTACAAACCGCAGAAAGCAACCAATCAGGTCCTCCTGGAGAAATTCACCAGCCTTTTCCAGACTAACAAATATGGCGTACTGCTCCCTTAGTATGGCGTTATTGTTAGACAGTCAAAGAGCAGTTGTTCAGCATTTTCATCCTGCTCATCACACATATATTAGTACTACTTTGGCTATTGTATACAATGAAGATGCTTTGGCTACCAAGTGGTGGGATGTCTGATAATTTGAGTGTCATCACACACCGCTATTGTGCCCTTTGGTTGGAAATATTATATCAATCTACTGTGGTTATTGTATACAATGATGACACTTTGGATACCAAGTAGCACAGTGGCTGATATTTTGAGTGTCATCACACACTGTTACTATACCCTTTTTTAGCAAATATGGAATCAGTCATACTATAGCTATTGTATATGTTACCGGACAAACCCGATTTTAGGACTAACTAGTTTGGACTAGGATGTTCTAGTTTTTCCTGACCACACTAGGATAAACTAGTTTGGCCTTATTGATTACAGGCTGAACTGGTTTGGCCTAATAGCGTTAGGATAAACTAGTTCAGCCTGGTAGAATTGTTAGGCCGAACTAATTTGGCCTGGTAGCGAACGGATAAACTAATGTGGCCGGGTTCAAGGTCAGGCCAAACCCAAGCAGCCGGGTGGTGGGGGTTGCAAGTCTCGACGTGCTCGTCGCATTACATTGTTTGCTCCTACCGCTCACTCTCTCAGTCAGTATCCGCTGTGCGTGGAGTGCGAATATGAGTGCGTCTTAGTTGTTATTTGGTTGTTCGTTGTGCTTTGCACCGTGCTTTGGAGTGTGTCGTGTGGGAGTATTAGTGTTAGTGAGCTAAGAGAGTGGTACAAGTAACGTATACTTTAGTAGGTGGGACTATGGAGGAAGATTCTGTTAGTGGTGGGCATAGCCAGAAAGAATGGAGAGAAAGATTCATGACTACAGTTTTACAAAGTGAAAACGAGAAATCAAAACATTTCAACGTATTGACAAAAGATAAGTACCAACAACTTATAAATGAAGTTGAAACTGCTGCAAACACAGATAAGAAGACCCCATTGCAGCAGAGACGCCTGAAACGATTTGGTGTAATTGACATCGGAGGAGTAAAAAAATTGGTGGCAGCCGGTGAGAGAAACCAAGACATCAAGTACTATTTGACGGTAGATGAACTGTACGATGTTATCGATGCTGCTCACGGGGCAGTTGGTCACGGTGGCCGTGATAGAATGTTTGCCGAAACGTCAAAGAAATATGCCAATATTACGAAGGAAGAAATACAGCTTTATCTGTCAATGTGCCAAGTATGTCACATGAAAAAAAACAAAAAGAAACGAGGTCTGGTCTCAAAACCAATTTTACATTCGGAAATGAATAGTAGGTGCCAAGTTGATCTTATCGATTTTCAGACTCAACCAGATAACCAATTTAAGTTTATAATGGTTTACCAAGATCATTTAACAAAATTTGTTTTGCTTCGTCCATTGCAAAGCAAAAGAGCTGAGGAAGTTGCCTACCAACTGAATGATATCTTTTTAACTTTAGGAGCCCCGTGTATTCTACAGTCTGATAATGGAAGAGAATTTGTTAATAAAGTTATTTCTGAAGTAACACAGTTGTGGCCAGAGTTGAAAATTGTGCATGGTAAACCTCGGCACAGCCAAAGTCAGGGCTCAGTTGAAAGAGCCAATCAAGACATCGAAAACATGCTCGCATCTTGGATGGCTGATAACAAGACAACAAAGTGGTCTGAGGGGTTACGGTATGTACAATTCATGAAGAACAGAGCTTTCCATTCTGGTATTAAGCAATCTCCTTATAAAGCTATGTTCGGCATGGATCCTAGAGTCGGACTTTCTACTTCATCTCTGCCCTCTGAAATTATCAAAGATATAAACGATGAGGAAGATCTTAAAAAGGTTATAAACAATAACCTAACACCTGCAAGTGAAACAGCTGACGATATCTTAATGGAAGAAGATGAAAATATGGTTCAGACCCATACCTCAACTGAAAATAAAATAAAAAATTCAAGAAAAAACCGCTGCTGAAGGTCTAAGAAAGCAAGCAAAAAAAAATGAAATCACACAGTGACAAGTCACATCCACCAGCCAATATTGGAGATAACGTCATGATACCCATTCCCGATGTGGACAAGTCTAAAGTTGACCTAAGGAATATCATTGGAGTTGTTATTGATATCACTGATGAGGGGCTGTACAAAATTGGAACGAAACATGGAATTCTTCAAACACTCTATTGCAGGTAGGCATATGTTTAGTTAATTATGTTAACGTTAACGTTATAGTTATAGTTATGTTAACATTATAGTTTCAAAAATGTTTTTTGAACCCGTGTTTGATCTCACAATTTTACTCTCATCGTCCATAATTTTTACCCGAATTCAACGACTTTTCATTTAAACCAGCCTAAATATAAGTTTACAGTAAATTACAAATTTAATGTTAAAAGTTTAAGTTTACTTAATTGTTTATCAAGAATACAATTTGCGGACTTTTTTCAGAACCCAGTTTGACGTGAGTGCCCAAAGATTCTTCACTGAAAATGACGTGAATATGGAGAGCGAGATTTCTTTAAGAACCGCAGCAACAAAACATTCCATTGGTAGCGGTCAAGGATTTCTAAAATGTTCTTGTACAACAAGCTGCAAAACAAATAGGTGCCTTTGCAAAAAGAAAAATGTACTCTGCAATTCTAAATGCCATTCCAGTTTGTCATGTAACAATAAGTAATCAATAAACACGTTTAGTTTTGTTCCTCAGAATATCGAAATGTGAATAATTCATTACCCTTAAACATTTTATGATACTCTAATATAGTTTAAAACCCCCACCCCCCCGGCTGCTTGGGTTCTCTCCATTATCAGACTGTAGAATACACGGGGCTCCTAAAGTTAAAAAGATATCATTCAGTTGGTAGGCAACTTCCTCAGCTCTTTTGCTTTGCAATGGACGAAGCAAAACAAATTTTGTTAAATGATCTTGGTAAACCATTATAAACTTAAATTGGTTATCTGGTTGAGTCTGAAAATCGATAAGATCAACTTGGCACCTACTATTCATTTCCGAATGTAAAATTGGTTTTGAGACCAGACCTCGTTTCTTTTTGTTTTTTTTTTCATGTGACATACTTGGCACATTGACAGATAAAGCTGTATTTCTTCCTTCGTAATATTGGCATATTTCTTTGACGGTTCGGCAAGCATTCTATCACGGCCACCGTGACCAACTGCCCCGTGAGCAGCATCGGTAACATCGTACAGTTCATCTACCGTCAAATAGTACTTGATGTCTTGGTTTCTCTCACCGGCTGCCAATTTTTTTACTCCTCCGATGTCAATTACACCAAATCGTTTCAGGCGTCTCTGCTGCAACGGGGTCTTCTTATCTGTGTTTGCAGCAGTTTCGACTTCATTTATAAGTTGTTGGTACTTATCTTTTGTCAATACGTTGAAATATGTTGATTTCTCGTTTTCACTTTGTAAAACTGTAGTCATGAATCTTTCTCTCCATTCTTTCTGGCTATGCCCACCACTAACAGAATCTTCCTCCATAGTCCCACCTACTAAAGTATACGTTACTTGTACCACTCTCTTAGCTCACTAACACTAATACTCCCACACGACACACTCCAAAGCACGGTGCAAAGCACAACGAACAACCAAATAACAACTAAGACGCACTCATATTCGCACTCCACGCACAGCGGATACTGACTGAGAGAGTGAGCGGTAGGAGCAAACAATGTAATGCGACGAGCACGTCGAGACTTGCAACCCCCACCACCCGGCTGCTTGGGTTTGGCCTGACCTTGAACCCGGCCACATTAGTTTATCCGTTCGCTACCAGGCCAAATTAGTTCGGCCTAACAATTCTACCAGGCTGAACTAGTTTATCCTAACGCTATTAGGCCAAACCAGTTCAGCCTGTAATCAATAAGGCCAAACTAGTTTATCCTAGTGTGGTCAGGAAAAACTAGAACATCCTAGTCCAAACTAGTTTGTCCTAAAATCGGTTTTGTCCGGTAACATATACAATGATAACACATTGGTTACCAAGTGGTGCAGTGGCTGATGTCTTGAGTGTAATCTTACACTACTAGTGTGCCCTTTCGTATAAAATATATCAGTCTTCTCTAGTTATTGTATACAATGATAACACATTAGTTACCAAGTGGTGCAGTGGTTGATATTTTGAGTGTAATCTTACATTACTACTGTGCCCTTTCGCATCAAATATGATATCAGTCTTTTCTAGCTATTGTATACAATGATAGCATTGTTCTCAAACATTGCTAATTGTTTTATTTTTGTAATGTACGAGTTTGAAAATGCTTTCATTTGTTATATACAATGTACTAGAGTATAAAGTACATATTTTAACTCAACATGTCAGGTTAACAGACAAATAATAAACAATTTTTTTTGTAAAAGGCAATCGAGAGGAATAAGTTATTTGTTGTATTTGCACAGTTAGCTATGTACTGTTTGCAAAATCGTAAGGTGCAACTCTGAAAGCTTGTTTACAATAGTGTAAAAACTATTCATTGCTGGTGTTGCTCTTGTTGTACCTTCTCTTCAAGATTATGTACTTAACAGCTATCATCCTTACAAGCAACTGCACCATCCAAATAATAATCATTATCATACAGGCAATGCGCATCTCCAACTCTGCACGCAAAACATATACAATGGGAGAGATCGTAAACCTGATGGCAGTGGATGCTCAACGAATAGCAGACTTCGCACTCACCGCACATATGCTCTGGACAAGTCCACTCATTATTCTCTGTACTCTGTATTTTCTCTGGAACATTCTCGGTAATATTCTCTTGGTACTTTTACAATAATAAACTAATAATTATCATTTGTTAGTAGCATTTTAATTTAATTTGAATCCATTTAAAGTGTATATGATCAGTCACCTCCAATAAAATGTGCAAACAATACATAAATTAGTTAGATCACAGTTTTAAAGAGTACAGTTACATGCCACACTATCAGGTATGGCTCCTTTCAGAACCATCGTTATAGATACTGCTAGAGAGTTCTGGATCGTTTTTAAGGTTAAGAGTTATTTTGATCCTTATGGTTGTAAGACATACGTAATTATTAATAAAATAAAATTCATAGAATCGATGTACAGATAGTTGCTGGAAAGGAAGTCTTGTATTACAATTCGAGAC
Source organism: Homalodisca vitripennis (assembly GCF_021130785.1). Classification (NCBI taxonomy): domain Eukaryota; kingdom Metazoa; phylum Arthropoda; class Insecta; order Hemiptera; family Cicadellidae; genus Homalodisca; species Homalodisca vitripennis. Next base: position 67,205,061 of record NC_060209.1, read on the forward strand.
AAACATCCTCCGGATATAAGTGGATACGCACATCCGCCCAGACACCGATGATGAACAAACAGGAAATGCTTGTTTAAGCAGCGGAAATGCTTATTTCTAAAAAAACCGTGCGAAGATGTAAGGGACAGCCATGCTGATATGAAAAATTGGTACTCACCAATTATGATGGAGAGATTTGGCAGAGGCGTGGTCATGAGCTGGCGGGAGAACAACATCAAAACTAAAGAACAAGGAGGAGAGGAGGAAGTCGAGGAAGGGATTCGAAAAGCGAAGTTCGGGAGTGCCGGTGCTTGTGTTCGTGTGCGGGAAAAATCTTTTAGGCATAATAAGTGTGAAGTGCAATAAAATTCAAGTAATTTTAGGAACGTAGTATTATATATATTAGGGTTCATTAATCATTTACAATTCCAACCTAAATAATGAAAAGAAAGGATTATAATGTGTATAAATCAAATGAATAGTTTAATATTGGAATTCATATTTTATTATTTCATATATTTAATTTAAATGTCAAAAAGTCTCTCATTTGTTTTAATCATGTAAATTTATGTAAATGTTTAGATATTTTAAAAGAAAGTTTCTCACGTTAGTCCATGAACACATATTTATTGCTACACTACAAAAATTACTAGTAAATGTTATAGTTAATTAAATTAAACATAAATTGTAATGAATAATTTAATATTAAACATGTGTTCAAAGTATTAAGGTATTAAAATTTGTGCTCAATATGTCGGTTGACGTTATTCATTGTTAATATAAAATTTTAAACAATAAAATGCTCTTTACAAGATGCTCTTATAATGCTCTAAGGAGATGCAATTACAAATAAAATATGTGTTGGTTCATTTGAGGGTGTTGAATTGCCAATTTAACCTATTATTATATCCTCTCACAGCAGCCCTTGCTCATAATATGTTATATATTTCACAATCTAAACTAAACCAACCTTACAAATCTTACATGGTTTATAATGTAATTTATACAATATCAATGTAAGGTCACTAGAGTTTTCCAGCATTCTACTATTCTGTCAAAACTGTGAGATGCCCAGGTGGTATACAAAAAGTGGGTTGTGAAATATCCACTAATGTCAAGTTTTTCCCCTAATTTTAGAAGTAAATTAAATATTTTTCTTTAAATGGTTAAATTTATTCATCTAATATCTTGTTTATCTTCTTGAAATATGTGTTGTTCTTTCTGCTGGACTGTTAATGTTTTTGCCCGTGGTGTTACTTCTAAAGTCCTCTATCAGTTAATTCCTATGAGCATCTAGTAAACTTTGCTTTGTTTTGCTGATATCGCTACGGTCTCCTCGTTTGTGTGCCATTCTGCTACGTTCCAGGCCTCCGTTTGTTGTCCCAATTTTCTCACAATCGGTACTCAAAGTGTGCTGCCCCTCATTGGTTATGTGACTTGCTTCGTGTTGGCTAACTCATATTATTCCAAGTTGATATTTAAATAATGATCAAACTTCAATGTCTGTGGTGTTGTTGAAAGTGTAGTTTGTAATAATGAAAGTAGGCTACACTTATATATATATATATATATATATATATATATATATATATCACTAGCACTGGGTCTATATTATCTCAGGTTTTTTAAGTAGGTTGAATAATGGTTCAAACTTAATACTACTCTTCTGAAAGTTCTGATCAATATGATTGTTTATATCATAATAAAGTTCACAAAATATTCACTGTTCTTACCAATCACTTTGAATCAAATAAGTTTTGAAAGTAATATTCTTTAATTTAAAGCTAATTATCTTACTTACCACATTTCTTTGTAGATGGGATACTCAATGAAAGACAAAGCAAATGACTTTGACGTCAATTTATTTTATATTATACTGTCTAATTCTACTCACTTTGCTTTGATTTTTGTTCACTAACACAACATCCCATCCCTAATTACAACTTCAATGCACTATTGTACAGTTTCAAATTTCATCTATACGAGTAGACGTCCTTACTGCTTCAAGTCCAGACCGAGAAGAAGGATTCTCCGTATAAAAACTACGCATACCGGTTCACACAATGTTCATCTCCTCTCCCGTTCAAATCAGCGTCTTCACGATTAAATATAATTTGATTCTTTTCTTATAATTGTCAAAATTTATCACGTTCACTATAATTGATCAATTTAAGTCTTTCTATTTTCTTTTATTATTTTTCTAAAGCTTTTTTATTTAAATTTTTAGCAACATGTGCTTTCTGACGTTATCAATACGCAAGTCATTTTATCCCACAATTGGCTTTTCTGCGTAATTTTATTTAGTACTTTTGTAAAACATGAATTTTGGTTATGTATAACTCATTTTAATTAATTAAATTTGTTCCTGTATAAAGTTTAATATATTTCTCCGTTATTAATTAAATAAATCTCAATTCCAACAACATGTGATTCACTGACGTCACAGTCTGCCGATTCACTGACGTCACAGTCTGCCAATTCCCCGCGAATATTCAAATGTCATAATTTGACCTGTCACAATATCGTTTAACTTTTGTTTTTAGAAAAGTATACTAATCTTTTAAACTTCAATTTTGATTTAAAGGTTTATTGTGGTTTATTGGGTGGGTTTGTTACAGGTCCAGCTACTCTAGCAGGTCTGGCTGTCATGTTTATTGTTTTGCCTCTCAATACATTTATCGCAAAGAAAGTGAAAATTCTACAGATGATACAAATGACATATAAAGATGACAGGGTGAAGCAGATGAATGAAATACTGTCAGGAATTAAGGTATGTTTAGGGATTAGTGTACATTCTGAGTACCCTATGATTAGGATAATCAACCATTCTATTGTTAAGTACACGTATTGTCAGGGATCTATTGTCAGGGATCTGATTTCTCCAAATCAGTTTATATCAAACTTAACTAAATTTCAACATGCTACTGGTGCAACCATAAAAATAGTGACCTACCCTCAATATTCTAAAAGGACTCTGTGGAATGGACTATCACATTACTCTTTTGTTAGGCATCTTAAAAACATCATCCTTGTTCAACACCTTCAGAACACTTCACCTGTCAGTGATCAAGACCGAACTTTAATCCCTGCCTCACCAGCCCTAATCGATGACTCCTTAGACTCTGAACCCACATCTCATCCACATTCTGAAGAGCAAACTTCAACCAATCAACAGGACACTGCTTTTTTAAGGGATCTAAGCCTGTTTCCGCCATTGTAACAGACTTGGAAAGTATTTCAGACAGCCCTCAAATTAAATGCTCCATATTCCACCAAAATGTCCAACACCTAAGTTCAAAAATTGAAATTTTAAAACTAAATTTGATTGAAATAAAACCTGACGTCTTAGCTCTGTCAGAGCATAAAATGTCTGAACCGGAGCTTTCTTTATTACATATTCCTGAATACCAGTTAAACTCCTATTTTACAAGATCTTCCTTTTCAGGGAGCGGAGTAATGATTTTAGTACATAAAAATATTAAATGCAAAAGAGTTTTAATGCCTTCTGTTCAATCATTATTAATCGAAAAAGAATTTGAGTGCTGTCTGTCTGAAATTTCTTTGCCTAATTTTACATTTGTTTTAGGATGTATCTATAGATCACCCTTACAAAACCTTGTTGACGGATTTCTGTCTAAATTTGAAGCAATGTGTAGTATCTTAACCCATAAGTACAAACATATAATTTTAGTAGGAGATTATAACATTAATATTTTAAAAAGGGATAGACTATATTACAAATTTATTAGTATTTTGAAATTATATAACTTAACCTACAGAGTTAACTTTCCAACTCGAGTATATATGGGGGCAGAGAGTGCTATTGACAATATTGTAAGTAACATTAAAGATAAAGAATGTAAGGTAACAGGGCTAATAACACATATCTCAGACCATGATGCTCAACTCTTTGAAATATTTGGTTTAGTAAACAATAGTAGGAAAATCTTAAAGAAATACTGTAGGAAATTTACACAGAATAATATGGACCTTTTCTTGAATAATCTGTATGGAGAGTCTTCTTGGTTGAATGTTTATCAGGCACCAGTAGATTCTAAGTATAATCAATTTTCTGACACCTTTTTTTACCATTTTAACAACTGTTTTCCCAAAATTATTACTTCGTTGAGGGAAGGTGATACAAACCAATGGATGACAGATGAGATAAGATTAAAAAAGGATAACATCTTTCAGTTAGAAAAAAGGTTTAGACAAAATAAAGATGAAAAATTAAAGATAGTTATTAAAAACCAGAAAAAGGATTTAAAATCATGCATAGAGAGGGACAAAAAAAAATTCTTTGACAGTAAAATTAAAAATTTTGGAAATAGCGCTAAAATTGTATGGGACTTAATAAAATTACAAGTAAAAAAACAATCAAATCAAAATTCAAACATTAAAATTGACTATGATGGTAAAACAATAGCTGATCCTATCGAAATAAGTAATACGTTTAATAATTTTTTTGTTTCAGTAGTTGATCATTTAGTACTACCTAAAATCGATAAGGATAATAAAAAGTGTAATTTTTATGATCCTGTAAAAAACAGATTCAAGTTTAGCTCAGTAAGTGAAAAAGAACTAGTAAAATTAATAAATTCTTTTGAAAATAAACTATCAACAGGTCATGATGATATTTCAATCAATATTATTAAACAAATTTTGCCTACAATAATAAAACCTTTAACTCATTTAATAAACTCATCTTTAATCTCTGGTAATTTTCCTGATAAATTGAAGATAGCAAAAGTAATCCCAATCTTTAAAAAGGGTGAAGTTAATGATCCCTCATGCTACCGCCCGATTTCACTGCTTCCAGTATTCTCTAAAGTGTATGAAAGGGTGGTTTATACTCAACTAGTTAGTTATTTGGTTGAGTGTGAATTATTTGACAAAGAGCAACATGGGTTTCAGGCAGGGAAATCTACAATAACAGCTGGGATTGAATTTATTAATTCTATAATAGACTCAGTAGATAAAGGTGAGAAAATTGTAGGAATCTTTCTAGATCTTAGTAGGGCTTTTGACAGCGTGTCACACGAAGAATTGTTAAAAACGTTATCAACATTAGGTATTCATGGTAAAGAGTTAAATTGGTTTGAGTCATACTTGAAAAATCGACAACAATACGTTGAAATTGAAAATGCAGTGTCCAATATACATGATCAATATGTTTACATCAGAAAATTTAGCTCAGAAAAGTTAATTATCCCACATGGTGTCCCTCAGGGATCTATTCTGGGCCCATTATTATTTTTGTGCTACATACGAGGCTTACCACGATTGATCCCTAAGAACAGTACTATTTGCTTGTATGCAGACGATTCTAATGTAACAGTGTCGGGAAAATCAAAGGAAAGATTAGAGGAATCATCTTTTATTTCACTCTCAATAGTCAAAGAATTTTTTGACAGCAAAAATCTTTTAATAAACTCAAATAAAACAAACTTCATCTCATTCTGTACTAAGCAAAATCGAAGTAATATAGAGCCAACTATTTTATTAAGTGAAATGCCACTAAAACAAGTAGAGCATACCACATTTTTAGGCCTCAAAATTGACCAAAACCTTAGTTGGGATAAACACATAGACCATGTAATAAACAAAACCTCTTCTGGGTTATATGCATTAAGACAAATGTCTAAAATATGCAACTTAAACACTTTAAAAACAATATATTATGCTATGGTTCATTCACACTTGGCTTACGGTATAAGTGTGTATGGTTCTACAACAAAGAGTAATCTAGACAGGTTACTTCTTCAACAAAAAAGGGCAATTAGGATAATATATAACTTAAAAAGAGATGAATCAGTCAAGCATCTTTTTGTAGAAACAGCGATACCAACAGTCATTGGACTGTATATATTGGAAACTGTTAGCTATACAAAAAAATTTGCAAATCCCTCTCAAATTCCCAGTAGACATGATCATGATACTCGAGTACACAGGCAAGTGGAACGGCATAATTTAGAGTTCTACAAAAAAAAACCACGTTCATAGGGACAAAACTACTATATCACCTTCCCAGAAGCTTTTTACTGGAGCAAAATAATGAAAAATTTAGGAAAAAATTAAAGGAGTCTTTGATTAAATTAGCTCCCTACTCCTTGGAAGAATTTTGGGAAGCAGATTTAGAATAAGAATTCACTTAATAATTCTATTTAATTATTATCAGTTGCATTAGTTTATAAAGTGTAAATTTAAAATAGATTTTTACTGTAAATACTTTGATTGATCACATATTTAGTTGTTCTTTATGTATTCTTAGTGTAAATCTTCTTTTTTTAGTTCTAGAATAATTTATTTCTTTAAATGCTACAATAGTACTTGTTTTTTGTTGCATTATTGTTAGCATGTTGTAACAGGGACAACTAATTTAGATTTTATTTTTAACTTTAAAGACATTTTTTGTAATTAACACATCAATCTGAGCATTTTAAGCAATAATAGTCTTTTTTACTACCAATGATGGTCCATATTGTAATTTGTTTTTTGACCATTTAAGAATTGTATTTTAATTATAAAAATTCTGACACTATTCAATGTATCATATGTACATTATTAATGAATAAAGGATGTTTTTTTTGAATTTGAACGTCAGTCGGATAAATTTTTGAGTATTTAAAATGTTTTTATATGGTGATATTATTTTGACAGATTTGAAATGTAGATAAACCAATGTTTTATATTTGCATATTATTATCATAGTCTAAAACATATTGATGAAACAGGAATATTTTAAGTATTTATTTTTGTTATGGATGGGACAATTTTGCACATTAAACTATTAAATATAATCCACATTCCTGTGAGTTAAAAAGTAATTAAGTTTTTTTTAATTTTTATAAAATTATTTATATAATATAAATCTATATCTTTTCATATTCGTAAGCATTCAAATACTGCAACAGGAATAGCAATTTTAGTTGATTTTTATAAATAAGTACGTTACTGATGAGATGTTATGGATGGGACATAAATTAAAAGACCATAAGTTGATGTATAAAAATTAATTTATTGAATTGAATAATAGTGTTTAAAGTTACTATAATAAGTTGTATTATAAATCTGGGTAAAAAACACAATATTAATGAAAAAACTACATAATTATTGCACAGGCTCAAAAACGTAAAGTGAGAAATATTTTTTACAAACTGATACATAACTATCCTTATTGAGTTTTAGTTATGGCAATATGCTAATCATTTCACAATTTATTGAAATACATATTTTCATTAAATTTAAAAGTAGTCCCGCTACTGGTATTGTCTTTTGGAGTATGAGAAAAATTTCAACTCTGTCTTCGTTTTTCTCTACTACTATACTAACTCTGGTGTGTATGATTCTGGGTTTTGTCTTAATTGTTGGATTAGAAGGTCTGGTTTGGTGTGGTGGAGTGTCTTATATTTAGAGTATCATCACACACGGCTGCTGTGCCCTTTCAAAGCAAATATGATATCTGTCTACTCTAACTATTGTATACAGTGGTAACACTTTGGCTACCAAGTGATGAAATGGCTTATATTTTGAGTGTCATCGGACACCACTATTGTGCCCTGTAGTTGTAGTGAGTGGCCTTTAGTAAATAGTTAAGTGGGCGGCCTATTGCCATGCACTTAAGCCTTAAGGGCCTTTTGCGCACCCTGGAAGCACACCATGAGGCTTACCAGTCTACGGTTTCAGCAGTTCTACACACTGCCAAAAACAACCTATCAGGTCCTCCTGGGGAAATTCACCATATTTTTCCAAACTACCAAAGATGGCATACCGCTCCCTTGCTATTGCAGGGCAATCAAAGAGCAGGTGTTCAGCAGTTTCCTCCTGTTGCAGGTTTTGAAGTTATATGCTTGGGAACCAAGTTTCAAGCAGCAAATCCTTAAGATCAGAGAAAAGGAAATCTCAGTGTTAAGGAAAGCTGCTCTTTGGAATGCTTCGACTTCTTTCGTCTGGCTTTGCTCCTCTTTCCTGGTAAGATGCGATTATAAAAATATAATTTTTGCAAAAGTTCCTGGTAAGAAAGGATTATAACAACATTCTTTTTGCAACAGTTAAATTATTTTACTTAAAGAATCACACTGTCATGTGCGGGATGGTGACTGAGTAACTGAGTGAGTATGACTGAACCCACAGCCAACCCATGCTTGTGTTTGTTGAGTTGACAACATGGTCTGCGGTTCTGCTTATAGTGTAAATTATGCGCCACATTCTTTAAATCATACTTATGTAACATATTTCCTGAAACACCTGGTCACATGAATACTGTGAATTCTTGATATTGATTTCAAGATGAGCATTGCTGATAGTTTATACAATTCTTTTAAAAACACCAACACCTACTTTTATTAAATTTCAATTTATTTAATAACAATAATTTAATAATCTTTTGTGTGATTTAAGATTTGAATCCAATTAAATTTAATTTACTATAACATTTGCGATAATTTCACATCAAGAATAAAACAAAATAAAACTATATGTGGAAAGTAATATAGGCACAAATATTAAGTCAGTAGCAGAATTGCTTTATCTTAAAATGAAATGTATTTGGTAATTTTGTGCCAGACTCAAATTAGGTTTTCGCATAAAATCATTGTTATTATTCAAATTGTATGATTCAATCACCAGCTCCTTACATGTTCTCACTCCTACAATCCAGTACCTGCGCCACTTTTTGTTTTACAGCCATTTGTAAACCATTCTAGCTCCCATTCCGCTGGTAAAAGAGGTTTTCTTCCCTCAGACCAATCCTCCCTAGAAGGTATAAAAATCCTAAAGGATTTATCGTAGGAAAATCTTTGTGGCATCTGATCAGAGGTCATGTGCAGAGTATTTCCTTTAATCAGGATGCTAATATTCTGCAGTGCCCCCTGTTGCAGCCCGAGGCCAAACAAAGTCCTGCCTCCTGAAAGCAGGAGGCACTCCTCCTGGCCACAGCCTGAATTACAGTTGGAGGAATTTAGCTGTGCTTGTAGGGTCTGAATACTAGCCTTTCAACAAATAAATGCTATCTGTGTGGCGTGTTGCGTTTACGTGCTAGCCGCTGAGATGAAGGCGTAACAATCTCTTAAATAACATTAAACTCACGATTTCGATTTTCAGATTAGTATTGACAAATACGTTATTTTTAAAAACACGTTAAACTACACTATAACAACTGAAAAATAGTGCTATTATTTGGTATTCTCTTATTATTTAATTCCACCACAATCAGCACTGTCACAAAACAGACTGATTGTAGCGAGTGTGATGAGTTATTTGGGCCAATACGATTTTGAAAGGAGGATTTTACCCATGACTCACAGGAAATGTTTTTGGGACGCAGCGCATAATGCTACCCCACCACCCCTCCCGCCTTTCACCACACACTCAAGGTCGCGCGCGCAGCTAAAGTCCTCAAACTGTACAATGTCCAGGGGGGCGACACTGAGGCATCAGTGTAGAGTTGCATTCGGCGCACTTGGAAAAGCCCTGGTGATAGCAAGACAAGCCATTGTTTGAATGTTAAACAGATTAGCTACTCCCATCTTGGTCTCTGTTTTTGGTCACCAGACAATAACCCCAAACATTAGTGCAGGTCTAAACACAAATACATAAAGCCAATAAAACCTCGGCTTAAGTCCCCAAAACCCACCTATCACATGTCTGCATTGCATTAAAGACCATTTCCCTGTAGCGATAACCTTTTCCAAATAGGGTCCCCTGTTTAGGACCCTATGAGCAATTATGCCCAGCTACTTGACCTCGGACTTTAACTCAGTGAAAGAGCTTCTAGATAAGAATGGACCAATACCCTCTAACTGACGCCTTCTTGTAAAGGCAACCGCGGCAGCCATGATGGGATTGACATTAAAGGTCATCCCATCACACCAGTTCTCCACCATGTTCAGGGCAGCATTGGTCAGTTTCATGACTATTGTGTTGAACTTTCCACTCATAAGTCAGTTTTTGACGTAATTTTACGTTCATAGCGATTGTGTAAAAGTGTGCTACTGACGTAATACCACGCATCATTATATTGTACCTATTTTACTCTGTTGTCTGCCATAATATTGTGCAAGAAGCATTATTCTAGACAACCATGTGTCGCATAGGTAGTTCTGGTGTCTTCTACTAGATATCACCACTTCCTTTGTCCTCTGTCATGAGTGTTTACAACTTGGTGGGTTCACTGTAGTCGCACAGTGCAGACAGCTACCTGCAAATCACCCATCCTGGAGTATTTTATAATTTTTCTTCTAGTGCTTATTGTACCATGAAAATATCCATCGCACAAATAGACAATTGGCTTCATTTGTGTGGTGATGATCCGAACATGGATTGTGAAAATTACTTAGTGGACGATGAATAAAATATTTGAAAAAAGGACACTAAACATAACCATTTTGCATAACAAATATATTTCTAAACTCTACTAATCTGTATCTTTTAAAAAACAGCATAAATAAATCAGGAAAACAACATAATTTTTGGTTCAAAAATAAAACTGTTAAGGGGTTAACAACATCCACACTGTTTAGCAACACAGAAATTCCTATCATACAGTAAGATATATCTTATAGGATTTATTTCTAAGCCATCAACATTTTTATTGGACTTCCCCAGAAAGCAAAACTGTGATCTTTTAGTAGAGCCTAACCGTAACATTTTCATTTCCACTCTATACTGAGTGATCCTACACTTTCACTGCAGTTCTGTACTGAGAGATCTTACACTTTCACTGCAACTCTATACTGAGAGATCTTACACTTTCACTGCATCTCTATACTGAGAGATCTTAAGTAGTCTAATACAACAGAATGCACACTATGATGTCTGCTGCAGTTGACCAGTATTGTAATAATGTTTTAAAGTTTTAAATTTTATATACAATTAATTAAATTTTTATATGTATTTAACACAAGTATTACATAGTTTATGCTTATATTTTGAAATATTCTCTTTGTAATTTTACCCATTGTTACTTATTCAGAAAGTATTAAATGAAATGTACTAGTTATATTACAATAAAAGTTTTGGTTTCTATAACTCACTAATGTTTATGTAATGTTATGATATAATATCTGTCTTGCAGGTATCATTTTCGACATTCAGTGTATTTGTGTTCCTGGATGAGCGCAACGTCCTCACCCCAGAAATTGCTTTCGTGTCAGCTGCTCTCTTCAATGTCATGCGAAATTCCATCTCCTATTACTCAAAAAGGATTCAGTTGTTGGTACAGGTATGATATTATGAATGTAGTTTCCAGATCCTATATAAAAATTGTTACTGGGCTAAGAAAAAAATGTAAGCAAAAGAATTTTGCTTTCTAGCTGTATTTTTGTCCTAAGGAACAACAACATGTAATTGGTCGTGATTATTTATCGAAGCTGAGGCCGGCTGTGAATGGCCGGGTAGCCTTTAATAAGGCTGTCATTTGCTGTTACGTTATTACACCGATTTGAGCCCAAACTCCTGGTTTTTTCTTGTTGATAAATACGGCACCTGCGATAACTAGCATTGTGTGCTTCCCCATAATTGCAACAATGGTTTATTTCATCAGTCGGTTTTTCACAAGACCAACAAGAATGCGGTCCTCCACATCGCACACAATCTGGTAGGCCGGCCGCAATTACCTGACCCTTGTTCGAACTGTGGCATCGGGACCAGGCGGCTTACTATAGGGGTGAACAGCAACACGGACGTAGAATAACTTGTCTACATTGTAAATTTCTTTGACCGGCCGGGTATTATCACAGACCTGTTCAGAGTCGCAGTGAAGAGAGAATTCCTAAAGATATTTTTTCCCCCCTCTTAGTGCGGAGTTGAAAGAAATGCCCAACAGAGAAATACTGTTCCTACGTGTTTTGAACCTCTTCTCAGTAGCAAAGGGGAAGTCCAAAAAAAAGTTTGTGAGCCAGGCAGGGAACATGTGAGAAAACTGACATTCCGTTCAGGGAAGTAAGCTTGAACTCTACGAAAGTTCGGGATGCTTGACATGGTAACAATAAACTCACCCTTCAAATAGCGAGTGGTGAAATCCCAACCAGTCAGATGATGTCGAACAGCAGCATGGGTATGCATGGGTATGCCAATCTGGAATGTAAAGCGGCGGGATTCTGGGTTGGGTACGAGGCTTCGTGTCCATCTCAGCGGACAAAGTCAAGGATGAGGTGGGACTAGGAGAACGGTGAGGAAGGTCAGAGAGAGGAGCAGCAGCCTTCCTTTTCTTCGCTAGAGGGACAGATTGAGGTTGGTCCACAGTATCACCAGTGTCCTGAGCTGCACTCATATTCGGGAGTCAATAATAATTAAAAAAAAAAAACAATAATGTTCTCGGGCGCAAAATTAAATGGGTTCCCATGTACTGAGACGATACATAATCGGTATTGGGAACACACGAATAAAAAAATAAAAGCAGTGAATACCTAATACATTTCAAAAGAACGAAAAGTATGCAAGAAATAAGTAAGTTTATGAAATGAAACTATTTTTATGATCTCAAATCATAGTGACTCATTCATAACAAAACAATTATCACTTTTAGATCATGTTTAGATACCACATGTTATAGTTGTTTGTAATGCATTTGTAACCTTATTTATTTTTTATTATATTTCTATTACATGCTTTTAAATATCATTGAAAAGTGACAAAATATTAAGCACTAAAGTTGAAGAAATATTTAATTTCTATAGTATAATTATTTTATATAATAATAAACAAAAATAATTATAATATGTGTGTGTGTGTGTGTGTGTGTGTGTGTGTGTGTGTGTGTATTTACACATATAGTAACAGTTTTCAATTATTATAATATGTTTCAGTTTCTGGTGGCTTTGAGAAGAATCGATAATTTCATGAATGCTGACGAACTGGATTTTGATTCAGTTTCCCATGACAAGAGCAAAAGTAAGAAATATTCATGAATTAAAATTAATCATAGCACTTTAAAGATGTTAAGTTTAAATTGTTATAGGGCTTATGGAGATTCCTAATGCTAACATGTTATGTAACAAAAAGTTCAACCAAAAGTATAACAGGTTTTTAAAGGTTTCTGGAGTTAGGCATCTGAAACTGCTTTTTTTAAACCAAAAAGTAAACTACGTTCTATATTTAGCCTTACCATGTAGTGTGTATAAGGATTTTGAAATGAACTAGTACATAAGAGATAACACGGTCTCAGATCATCTTATGAAACAAGTGAAAAATCACAACACAAGTACCTGAAGAATTCTGAATCATAAATGTATTTTTGATCAATTAAACAAAATCTCTGTTGTGTTACCGCCACTGTTAGGTCGGTCAGTGTGTAAGATGAAGTCCGCCGACCTTTGACCGAGGATCGAGACGGGGTACAATCGTTTGGTCATTGGATGGGTTTGAATCAGAACATACTTGTAGTGAAGGAGCAAGTCATTGTCAGCTCAGAAAAATTGATATCTTTTAACTTTAGGCGATGCATTTTAAACATTTACCATTTTCTTACCAGTTAAATATATCACTGCATCTTCTGCAGTCAAACTTCTCACAAAACATGTTTTTTCTTATTTTGGGTTTCCCAAATATCTTGTATTTGACAATGCAACTCAGTTTTGCTCCCAGAAATTTACATACATATATTTAGAGTATGGAATAAAAAAATGTATACTTTGCCCTATTATACCAATCCCTTGCTCGTAGAAAGGGTGAACAAAAATCTAAAGGTCGCTCTCAGGATATTTCATCAACAGGATCATAAGTCATGGGACAGAAACGTTCATTGGTTTCAATAAACATTTAACTCTGCATTGCATGACAGCACCAAAAACATCACCAACCAGTTTCTTTTTGGGTTACGAGATTGCTCATTCACTGAAATTGGCTTGGAACCTGGATTCATTGGTACCTTATCAAAAACATGTAGTCCCAAATGATCAAAACTTACAACAGGCTAGAAGACATAGGATGAGGTTATATCATGCTAGACGGGTGCTCGTTGTCTTTAAACTGGAAGATTGGATCATGTATAAGAGCAATCCTATGAGCAGAGCAGTGGATGGTATAAATCAAAAGTTACTGCCACTTTGGTCTAAACCTTACATGATAGAATGTTTCACATCACCAGTGACTGTTAAACTACTAATCTCGTTGACTTGAAAATTTGTGTGCAAGGCACATGTGTCCCATTTGAAGTAATTTTTCACCAACACTAACTTGTGGAGGCGCCGGTCGCTAGAGGACACTTCTGTATAGTGATATTAGTTTTAAGTTTCAATGTGTCCTCCTTTGCTTTAACACTAAAACACAGGGATAATATCTGCTCCCGTAGACTATTGCAGTCCGTTTGGTCTGAGGTATGACTTTTTGAGATCATCCTAGTTCTGTTGAGATCACCACGTGGTGTTTCACCACCACCAGCTCAGAAAATAGGTTTCACAACTAATACTAAATTAATCTACCCTTGTCACAAATGCACGAGACAAACTATATTAAATTAAATTTTATTTTGATAACATTGAAAATAAATGTTTATAACTAACAAAATACTAATTAAAAGAAAATTGTTGGTTTAAGTATTCCCTATTATACAATCTGGAAGATAACTACCCTGTACAAGAGATGTATTAGAATGTGTGCATATGTACAGGAGAACCTCTTATCATAGAGAGTGGAACATTCTCCTGGGGGACAGCAGATACATTGCCCATTCTACGCAACATCACGCTCAAGATACAGCCAGGACAGTTGGTAGCAGTGGTGGGAGCTGTTGGATCTGGCAAGAGTTCTCTCATCTCTGCCTTCCTGGGGGAGATGCACAAGATCTCTGGCTATGTCAACACTAAGGTAAGTAAGGCAAACAAATTATGGACGATTGTTGTGTTTCAGATAAACTCCCTACTCTGCCATTTTTCCAGGCCATATTCTTATAGAAAATAAACCTCTTATAAAAATAAACTAGTTCAAGACTTAGAAACTTATACACTTTTATATATTTCCATTTTTGGACATTGCTGATGATACATAATATCTGAAACTATTCTCATTACAGTACTTTCACAATATTTATCCTTATCCTTACTAAAATGATCCATAAACTCTAAAAATCAATCATATTCTTAATGGTAGCAAAATATATAAACCAGATTTAATTCCCACAGTTGGAATACTAAGTGAGGTGTGTAACCATACAGGAGAGTTCACCTCTGGCTGGTTTATACTTTCCAGTTGAACCCACATTGGGAACAGCAAAATTGGTATGTTACTTAAGTCTGGGCAACCCTATGGATGTCCAGGAGCTGCACATCACTAACAGCAAATGTCGAGATATTGGGTTGCAGGTGTAGTTGATAGGTCTAGTCTACTGCAGAGGATGAGTGTTGGAGTTGGTGGAGATTCCTAAGTATTAAAGTGCTAACCTATAAGGACGTGCTATCCCTGCCCGCTTTGACCAAAAAGGCTGTTACAGAGCGCCCATTCTTCCAAGGTAACATGACAGAGATATAATGGCCACAATCCTTCCTCATGGATTTCATCATGAGGCCAGTCCATATCCCAACCTTTCTCATCCTGAATATCTTGTCACTCCTTAGCAAGAGCAGAGGTTTTTTTAGGACTAAGTGCAATGAGAGTCTTCTCAGCTTCTTGTCCTTATAAAAAAAACTGAAATATTGTTGTGGGAGACTCTAGAAGTGGGTAGAAGTCCAACATAATTTTGTTCACCACTCCAATCATATCTGATGCAGAGGTTACAATGATGTTTACTACACTGTGCAATATTGTATTAATGCGTTGCATGTGCAGTGAAATATTGCTAAGCTCTTAATACATACAAGAATGTTTTGGGCATTTTAATCCTCTGGAGATCAGTCGACAGTGTAGACTCCTTTAGTTAGTTAGCAATAGAGTACACTAAGTCTTCAGTGGTCTTATAATGGTTATAGATGGGTGTTTTTTGGTAGAGTGCTCTTTTGAGATCTGCAATAAAATAATATTAATAATAAATATTAAATATGTGCGTCTATAAAAAACAAACTGTAATTTTTATTTTAGAGCTTAAATTTTAAATTTAAAGTAGAGGCTCCAGAGAAATTTTAGTTTTCATCTGAGGAATTTATCATATATTAAATAGTTGAGGTGTAAACACATTCACAAAAGTTGTGAATTGTGTGCTACTAACTTTGATATAAGAAATTACCATGGTATCTAATTTCCCTAGAGTTGCCGTAACTTGTACATACCAGGTAATAACTGTTGTAACTAATAACATGAATTAAGCCTACATCTCCTACATGAGCACTATGTAATGCTCAGAAGAAGTGCTGTTCCCTGAACAGAGTAATCAGAGAAATTGATTTTCTTTAGAGCATTCAAGTAAAAGTTTTTCTAAAGTTAATTTAAAGTGATTAGGTACACTGAACATATTAGCCTATTTTGTTAGATTTGATAAACAAAATATCAATTAAAAAAACTCCCACCTTGTGCCCACAGCCTTAAACAAAGCAAATTTTGCCTACTAAGTGATTAGGGACTGCAATTATGGGATTAGGGATTCCAGTACCCCAGACATGTTTTTAGTTTTGACAATTCCAAGATCCCAACATATCAAGCCCAGGTTTTTCGGCATTTAAAAGTGACATTTCATTAAAAATAAGTCATTATAGAAAACATTTGTTGCAAAGAAGTATAATTAAAATCAAATTGCAACAATAAGTACTACTTTCATAGGAAGAGCTTACCTCATTATATTTCGTTATTTACGTATTTAAACTATCTGTTAAATAATTAATATTTATTTATTGCATATGCATACCGTAGCAATTATTGAAAATGAATGCTTATCAACAAGGATATTGTACGCTGGCAAGCAAAGCAAAGAGATGAGGGGTTTTGATGTTTCTATTTTCACTTTTTTAAAAAGGTATTTGTACATAATTTATCTTATTCAATTCTCCCACTCACTATGTATTTAAAACAAAACTTGTGTGATATAAAACATAGGTAAATAAGACGATGATAGTCGTATATATTTAATGTTATGAGCTTGTATTTGTATTGTAATTTATTTCACAAAAATTATTTTAAATAGTACCAATTTTGTTGACACTGATATGATACAATTTACCACATAATTATATATAGGAATGAATAAAATAATTTAAAATGTTTGAAATTATTTCAAATTTTTGTTGTCAAATTTACATTATAAAACTTTAAAATCGGACTTTTGAATCCAAGGATTTCTTTGGGGATTGAACTGTTCTAATTCTAAAATTCCAGAATTACAAAAATGGTTTGGGACTATAACCCCACCAGCTATGCTGTTGCATTTCTATTTCTTAGATTTGTTTACATCCAATATTTGTCAATAAATATATACTTTGTAGTTCATTGCTCACTAACCTTAGGCAAAATTTAAGGTTAAAAGAATAATTTTTGAGAACTAAATGGAAGATCAGAATACATCTATACCTCTATTTTTTTAAACAACTGCTATTTATTTTACAATAAATATTTTTGTTATGATTGGTAATAATGACCCTCTTATTGTTCATTATTTTGTGATGACCTGGATATAACATATATTAGATTTAATTTAGTACTATTACTAGTCTTTCTGTAAAATAATATGGTACTATTTTTATATTGTGCAGGGCAGAATAGCATATGTGCCTCAACAGGCTTGGATTCAGAATGCTACAGCTAAAGAAAATATTTTATTTGGAAGCAAGGTTGACAATAATAAATACTTAAATACGGTAAAATCGTGTGCCCTCACTGAAGATTTTGATATGCTACCCTGTGGAGATTCCACCGAGATTGGAGAAAAGGTGAGAATATATTGTAATACAAATTATTATAAGATCAGAACAAATATAAATTAGAAAAGTAGGTATAATCTGTTTCTCTTATATTTTAGACATAAGATCTTTCTAATGTACTAATAATTTCTATAAGTGTTCACAGACTATAGTGCTCAGCATTGCAGTAAAGTACCCCAGAGCTCAGTACTGGGTCTAGTGTTATTTTTTTGCTTACTATCTATCTCCCTGCATATGTGCACAGTTACAGTCATGTTGTTATGTTTGCTGATGATACAGTACTTCCCGCATCTTCTCAGACTGTGGAATCCCTAGAGATCAACACATAAATCTTAGTGAACATAGTGCAAGACTATTGCTCAAAACATGATCTTGTTTTTAATGAAACTAAAACAAAATAGCTGCCTTTAGGCACAAAGAAAGGTGACATGAATAAAAACCCAACTTAAAATCAGTATGTGAAGTAGCATAAATTCCTAGTAATTATTAAATTTTTAATGTCTAACTTAACATCAAGATGTCATTAATAAAATAAGTATGGTACTAATGAAATTTGTTGATAGGTTAGAAAGTTTACCTTCTGCAGACCTTTTATATTGTTCAATCTTGCTGAGAACATTACACTATAGATGGTCTTATGAGATTGAAATGAGTAATGGAATTGTCAGCAGAAAGATTAAGACCTTTATAATGAGGGTATAAGTTATCACAAGGTAATAAGTAACTCTAACCAACTTACAATACATATTCTTTATTCACAAAACATCTTGAGTTGTGATGGCATCATAATATATAATAATATTTATATTAAAATCATAAAATTTGTAGATGTCTTCATGACGTAGACACTCTTGCAGTGATTAGAAGGGTTTCTGTGATAGCCAGTCGTTGAGCTTTCTCTTGAGCATCTTCTCTATTCCAGGTTTCTTATTTCAGCTGGTAAATGGTTTTACAATTTTGGGCTGATATAGATGATGGCTTCTTTTCATATAATGAAAGGTAGTGTGCAGGAAGGGTGTACTGGATCTATGCCAGGTGTTATAGTCGTGCAGGTCATGGTGGTGGGGCAATTCTTTACTATCAGCATAAAGGAACACTTTTCAGATGTATAGTTGTCAGCGTTCAGGAACTTAGCCAGAAAAAAAGTTTTGGGGGAGGGGGTCAAGACAACTTATATTTTCTCGGAGTGGACAGTAAGTAAGACCCCATTTTGTTCCTAAAAAAAGTTCTTGACCTGTTTTTATATTGAGAATGATCTTTCAGCAGTACATATAATTAATCCTGAGTTATTTAAATAATAATAATTATTTACTAAAACAGTAGATGCACAAGACAGTGCTTAGAAGATATGTCATACTGAGTGTAAATAAATGACAGTTTTTTTTAAATTATACTCATTAATTTTTAGGAATTCTTCAACAGAAAATGTACAGTGATACAGATTTATTTGAATGATGTTCCTCTTGGTGATATGGATATTTATGAGTGTCACATGAGTGTTACATTTGTAAACATCAATCTGAGTGGACATCATAAGTAGTAGAGAGTGAGTCTGGCTCCTCAAGCCATGTATAATGATGCAGATTTTTTGCTGAATGATCCTTCCAATGATATGTACTTTCATGACTATCTCATGTCTCTAGGGTATCAATCTGAGTGGGGGCCAGAAGCAGAGAGTAAGCCTGGCTCGAGCTGTATACAATGATGCAGATATTTACCTGCTGGATGATCCTCTCAGTGCTGTGGACTCTCATGTCGGCAAACACATATTTGAAAATGTCATTGGACCTACAGGAGTGCTGAAACATAAGGTTAATATATAACTTAGAATAAAAGTTACTTTATTTTTTTAATTGATCAAAGCTAATTTATCTAATAAATAATTGTATCTTATTTGTAAAACAAATGTAAGTTGAATTAAATTGTTTTCTGATTTCATAGACCAGGATACTGGTGACTCACTCTGTTAATTTCCTAAATAAAGTGGATAACATTGTGGTGCTGAAAGCAGGGGAGATTACAGAAATTGGAACATTCAAAGAGTTGTTGGCCAAAAAAGGAGAATTCTCTAACTTTCTAGAGCAGCACATCATGGCTACTAATGATCCTGAGCTTGAATCAGGTAAGAAAGTTTAGTCGATTGTACAGATCAACTGAAAACCACAATTCAAAAAAGTACTTCACATTAGCAGTGTATTCAATTAACTCAATATTAGAAACATTAAATCAAATTATGCAGTTTTTTCCTACAGTTACTTTTTTTACACCCCAAAAGTTTCCAATTCAAGCTATAATTAATTATATTTACATACAATTACAGTAACAGATGTTATGGTTGCCTTTGTGATATGTAGATGTTACATCGAACCCCTAAGTTCCTCCTTCATCCCTACATCAAGTTGGAGACTTATTTACCAGATCACATTTGCCTTATTACATCTAGTATTTATTTTCCTTGCACTCTTCTTAGCATTAAGAATCATCAGTTCTTTCTTAATTGTTCCTCTCCTTTTTTCTGTTTTCTTCTTATTTTCACACCTTTATATAGATTGCAAATTCAGTCTGTATACTCGGTATACAGTATACATACAACTATATAACATACAACATTTTCTCTTTTTATAGCTCTTTCAAAAACTGAACAACTTTTCTATTCTGCATCACATCAACACATGTGCGAGACCCTCTTTTGAACACTTTTCTAAAGTTGTTCTCCCTGTTCCTCTCACGTTCTTATACAAACAAGCCTTGTAATTTCTGAGCACAGTGCAAGCAACTGGGTTTCATTTTATTGTAGTGTTTGATGAAATGCTTATACCTTTGGCACTTGTAACATCTATAGACTGATATTGTCTTTGACTTTAAAACTTTTGAACTTTTGTACTTTATGAAGATCTTCTTTCCTCTGTACAGGTAGTGTAAAGCCTTTGTTAAAGATATGACTACTAGATAGAACTTTTACAAAGTATTTTTTTCCTTAAACACTTCATACTTACGTTAGATTCCAAATTTTTCATTCTAGATCTTGTTACCTTCAATGTTTATAGATTTTCTTCTTGATTTTCTCATTCATCAGTTAAAAACTCACATTCTATCATAATCAAATTTTATCAGCTGCCCCCAAATCAGACTATTTCTATGATACTTTAACTATTGAAAGTAATACCAACCAAAAAAAGGCTTAAAGATCATGTTATCAAGATTAAAGAGTATTTATAGTTTCTGAACATTCTGACACTAATGTCTCTAGCCACCAGTGCATGCATGGTGCAGCCAGCATCTTAGCAATATAAAAAATATCCCTCTAGATAGTGTCCACCACATAACAGTATAAAATACTAGAAGATCTGATAAATAATGGTTGAGAGAGCTATAAAATATTATAAACTCATAATTTATAAGTCTGAGAGAGCTACAGACCCATTTCATTGACTCCTATTATCAGCAAAATTTTTGAAACAGTAATGAAGAAGCAACTAGTCGATCACTTGGATAGGAACCATCTTTTTTCGGCATCACAGCATGGTTTTAGAGGCCAGCACTCAACTACAACTGCTATGCGTCAACTTGTGGCAGAAGTGTTGGAATCTTTTGAAGCAAAGCAGTCAACAGCGCTGATTCTTGCAGATCTCAGCAAGGCCTTTGATTGTGTTTCCCACAGTATACTCTTAGGAAAACTTGAGTTGTACGGAGTTACAGGGCAGCCTCTTCAAATGTTCCATTCTTATCTGGAGGGAAGAGAACAAATATTTTCTGTTAACGGTGCTTCATCCAAACCGCTGCCTGTTATGCACGGTGTGCCTCAGGGCTCGGTTCTCGGACCCTTACTCTTCTTGGTACTAATTAATGACCTAGAGTTGGTGGGTGATGTACTTCTGTTCGCAGATGATTCTACATTCTTTAAAGCGGGACCCACACCTGAAGATGCGAGAGCTCAAGCGCTCCAAGTCTATGACAGAGCTAAGGAATGGTTTTCAGCCAACAAACTCAGTCTAAACCTTTCCAAAACGCAGGAGTTAACATGCACCTTATCTCTAGCTAACCATACAGTGGGGAGTGTTAAACTTTTGGGCTTTACTCTCGATTCCAAACTTACGTGGAACGGGCATGTGGCAGAACTGAGTAAGAAACTGTCTCGAGTGACCTGGTTGTTGCGCAGACTGAAGCCTCTATTGACGGAAAAACATCTTGTCACTATATATCATGGGCTGTTTCATAGCCACATTCTCTACGGTCTGCTGCTCTGGGGCCATTCTTCTGGATGTGCTGAAATTTTATTGCTGCAAAAACATGCTGTGCGTATCATCTCATCTGCAGGCTTCTTAGATCACTGCAAGCCCTTGTTCAACCGACTTAAGATCTTAACGGTTTTTAGCCAGTATGTTGTCACCAGCTTGTTACATGTCAAGGAAAACCTTGCAGCCTTCGGAACTAGGGGTGAAGCTCAGGATGCCTACAGGCTGAGGAACAGCTCACAACTAAATACAGTCTCCTGTAGGCTAGGCAAGACAAGAGATTGTTTCCCAGCATTAGCAGTAAGAATGTACAACTGCCTCCCTCAACATCTTAAAGCTCTTGAGAGCAGGGACTTTGAATGCAGGCTTAGGAAGTGGTCCCTGGCCAACCCTCTCTACTCAATCAGAGATTTTTTCGAGAACGCGAGCAGCATAGCCTAGCCTTGCCGCCACTTGCATTTGTAAATAGTAAAATTTAGTTAGTTATTTATTTTATTGTGACGCTTTCAATCCAGCAACGCTGGTCAATGAGGAAGACATCAGGTATCAGGTATATGCATACATGCATTTCTAAAGATAAAAGTCTAAGCTTCAAGCTTGAATGTTTAGTTACAAATCCTAAAACTGCAAACTTTGTAACGGTAAGATATTTGAGTAAGATTGAACTCGGTTCATGTGTACTTGTGTACAGAAGATGTACTGTATAAGGAAATCCACACATAACATAACTATTGTGGAATGGGTTGATTCAGTGTGATTGTATATTTTAGCTCCAACTTCTTCATCACTGGCTTTTTTTGGATCACTTTAGATGAGCATGACTCCAAAATCCAGGAGTCAAGTTTGTGGCAGTTTAAAATTCGAGATGCTGCACTAAGTGTAAGGTGAACTGGAGCTAAAACTTACTATTCATATTGAATTAACCCTTCTCACTACATCTTTGCTCCAGTGCAGTTAGAGATTTGTAACAGATCAAAATAGTTCAAATTTAAATTTCAATTAGCTCATGGCAAGATCGGTAAGTGGAAATTTTTGTATATTACAAGCAGCTGATTATTACATGTAAGACTAAAATAATTAATAAAACAAAAGATAAGTCAAAGCTGTACTGCAATCAATTTGAGTCATTTAATTGCGATAATTAACTTACTAAGGAAATTTAAAATCTATTGGCGATATTAACTAACATCAAGGTAAAACGTATTAGTTTGGGTCGGAGGCTGAAAGAGCTCTATAGACCTTGCAATTGTACCGGATTGCTCAGCCTTCTTGTTAGATCCGGTCAGAAGGACCAAAAGGTATGTTAGGAGATCCGGCTTGGCGGTTCGCAATTATATTCGAAGGACCAGTAAAATGTCTAATATTTAAAAACTCATACTTCGATAGCTGAGCAGGTGGAGCCCATACGTTGATTTTCTAAGAATAACAATTAGTCGAATGGGAAAAATAAAAATACGAAATGAGATCACAAAACATAGTATTAGAAAAAAGGCACACAATTAAAGCAAAAATACAGGTGTTATTAAAATGATTTTCGTTTTCTATTAAAATGTCCAAAAATGTCCGTATTAGTTGAGGATTTTTTAATCTTGGTTGAGAAGAGAATTGTCTTTAGTTGCGAAGGACCATGATAAGAATGATGAAACACTGTTACCTTGCACCGTCCATTGTCTGACACCTCGACACACATGAAGTTGGGTTGATTGTAGTTCGACCTGGGTTGCTTCCAAGGAACGTTGAGCAGGGGGAGTCCTTGTTGATGGATGAAGATTCCACCATGAAGATTCCACCTTCACTTGACACTGTTTTCGGTTCACTCACGAACGTTGAGACAAAGTTACTTTTGGCTCGTTAACCAAATAATGTCCGGCAAGGGGACTGTTAATTACCATAGAACGGCTTACGGTTCACAAGAGACAAGACAAGGGGGCACGGCCCGAACTTGGTTAAAGCTGGTGTTGACGTACAACCTAGCGAGACAGAGTCTTTAGAAGAACTGGAGAGATGCCTTGGGGAGCTTTTCTTGTCCGGCGTCCTGGACGCCTGATTGGTCGACAGAAGTCACCTCATACCACGTGACAATCGGACCACTATAGATTTGGAATGCAGGTGGGTGTGTGTGTGTGTGTGTGTACAAAGATAAGTGGAAATAGATGGCTTATAAAAAAAATGGTATCGAACAATGGTGGGCAAAGAGCAGTTCTAAATAACATACAATTCTGGTTATTAGTAAAAAGACTATATTAATGCGTAAAATTTGATTAATTATTATAACTAAATATGAAAACCTAACACTTCTTCTTGCCTGATCTGTTAATGGGAGAGAACGTGTGTTGGTGGTCCTTGTGCTAGAAAACATGTTTTTACAAAATTTTGTTTTGATTAAATTTGTAAAGTACCTATTGGAAATTACAGAATGTAGTGCAATTAATATCGTAACATACTTCATACTTGAATTTGATTATTATGTTATAAAAGAACAAGTGTATACCGACATTCAGAGTCTCATGTGCAAGTAAATTAAATTAGTGAGTGGAATTACATTGAAGTACACAAAATATATTTATATGAGTTCGATACAAAGAAATTATTATCCTGAAGATTGATATTATCATCTAATTGGTGAGTATGGTGTTTTACTAACTGGACTTCATTGGTATTACTTCTCAATCAAGTAATTACACACACAATTTTACAAAAAGTCCGAACAATACATGCAGTCAACATAAATAATTATTAAACTCAATGACATTGGTTCTTCAACATATGCAGTGACCATTGTTCCGGTGAACATAACCTCACTTTGAATTAGAACTACGTCATATAACATAATTCAACATGTTCATCTTAGCCTACATCGGACATTGATTTAATCATCACCATATTAGAACCAACATCACATTTGGAACTTCATCATATGGCACCACCAACGTTGGGCAATACACCATAACTTAATACTTGAACTACCACAAATGGTACAACAACTGGGACAATCAATTAACCCAACTACTTGATCTACATTAAATTGTGTATAAAACATTGTAGTGCACTCAATTGTGCGCCTGATGAGACAATGAAAATACCTCTTCACCTCGAGCACACTAGTAGTCTAGGTGTCTCTGGTGTCGATATTTTAGAAGTCAAGTTTTTATCTAATCTAGAGTAAATACCTAATCTTCCTATTATGCCAGGTGGGATATTTTGATTTTAATCTTTATTCTTAGTTTAATATACACTCGTCACACCAAATAATACAATTTTAACTACCCACAGACCCTAAGCACCCCCTGAAACTGTTCCCGACTACGAATACCTCTAATATGATCCTCAATACCTCTGAGTCGACAAGCAGAGACATGAATGATTTATTGTGGCTTTGTGTGTGTGTGTTGTTATAATATATTGGTAGTTTTAATTTTTGTACGTTTTAGAGGTGATACTGTGACACAACTTGTATTTTGTGTTTTCCAATTTTTGTGAGTTATATAACTTAATTTTACTTTGTAATAATTACAATGATGCATTTCTGTAACAAACCTATTACAATTAAATCTTTTTTGTTCACAGAGATTGAAGAAATGATTGATGATGACATTGACAAAGCCGTTTTAAAAACTAAGTTACAACTGAGCAGATCTGGGTCTGAAGTGTCAGCTGCATTGAGTAGATCTGCATCTACAAAATCTACTTTACTGAGTAGATGTGGGTCTTCAGAGTCAGCATTACTGAGAAGATCTGGATCTTTAAGAGCTGCAGTCATTACTGATAGGTTGGTGTGAAATAACATAACACATTCTTAAGGATTGTTGTACATATTTTCACACAATTTCAATTTTTATAATTAGTTAGTGAAATACTAGCTTAGTAAACCATTTAATTTTTTGTTCCCATTAAAATACTAAAAAGTAATACATTTCTTGTATACCTTTAATATGAATACACATTTGTTGTCTAATGTTACTGTCACAGAAATACAAATTCAATTACACTGAATTTACAATAGGTTTACCAAGTGAAGAATACAAGGCTCTCTTGACGTGTCTATTTCTCGTCTACAAGGATCATTCAATAAGTTCTTAGAAAATCCTAGAGATGGGGCTCAAAGGATTGAACAAATTGTACGTAAGCAACATTATTGATTAGACAGCTGTCAAAATTTCAGCTCGGTTCATTGCATAGTTTCGTTGCTATTGATGATTGAAGTAAACAACTTTTCTTTGTTTATAATAATGGAGAAAAGTGAGTTTTATGTGGTGATAACACATTCTTATTTGAAAGGAATCATACGCCAAAAGAACTCAAATGAGTTGGATGCAGTTCATGGTACATCTGCTCCTGTGTTTACAACAATTTACAATTGGGAAAACGATTTTAAACCTGGTTGTTCATCTACAAATGATGAACATCGATCGGGACGACCAAGGGAAGTGTCTATTCTGAAATTATTTAAAAAATCCAGGAAATGATTTTGAATGATCAATGAATTAAAGTACGTGAAAAAGTTGAGTCTACAGGGATATCACAAGGTGTAGTTGCTTCAATTTTGCATAACAAATTGTTAGTAATACAAATTTCTGCGAGATGGGTGCTACATTTGCTAACTGAGAACAATTATGTGATCAACAGCCAAAATGGCTGAATTAAAGTTCGAAACATTGGAACATCCATCATATTCACCACATTTGGCCCGTAGTGACTTTTTCCTATTTCCGAATTTGAAAAAATGGCTTGGTGGATGATGCTTCACTTCAGAAAAGGAGGTTATTAAGCAAACAAATGCTTATTTTGAAGGACTTCCTCTGAAATCATATTTTTTGGATGGCTTACAAAATTTGAAAAAATGTATAGAGCTGAAAAAAAATTATCTTGAGAAGTAAAAAAACTTTTTGCTGAAAACTAGATTTTCTATCTTTTTCTAAGGACTTACAAAACAACCCACGTATAAATGAGAAATCTTGCAAACTTTGCAACCAAAACAAACAATTAAAATAGTTTAAGATTTATTGTTGTTCTAATGGGACAAAACCTAAGGGAGTTTCAGTACACTCTGCTCTTTAACAAACTGACCACTGTGTATGTGTAACAGTTCAATACCTGAAGACACAGGCTGTGACCAGAGTCGCTTTAACTTAGACAAGCTGATCCAGACTGAGAAAACAGAGACAGGCAGTGTGAGTATAACGTGTTATAATACAGTTAGCATAACTTACTGCAGTACCAAAGCTAGCTTGATCACCCAAAACACCAGGACTTTACGTTGACAATCACAGCAGTATCTTTTTTGTTATGATTTGAACTTTTTCAATTGGTACTACATCATGAAACTTAATTAAATTGCCTTACTGAACTAAGAAAATCATGTATTACGAGGGCAAATCAAATATAAACGGTAATTTTCAAAATTATATTTATTGAATAATATTATATAGAAACTATACCTTCAAAATTTTTCAATGTAGTCTCCTGCATTATCTACACATTTCTGCCACCGATTTGGAAGCTTGAATATTCCCTGTTCATAAAAAGATTGAGGGCGAGTTGTTAACCAATCGCACACGTGCTATTCAACGTCTTCATTGTTTTCAAATCGTTTTTCTCCAAGTGGTTCTTTCAGGGGCGCAAAGAAAAAATAGTCACAAGGGGACAGGTCTGGACTGTAAGGAGGGTGTTCGAGAGTTTCCCAGCCCATTTCTTCAAATTTATCCCTTGTCAACAATGCGGTGTGAGGCCTTGCGTTGTCATGGAGAAGGATGACATCTCTAATGGGCATACCTTGTCTTTTGTTCCGGTAACTGGTTTTTGCTGACTTTAGCACCTGGCAGTAGTAAGCCGCATTCACTGTTCGTTGATCGTGAAGAAAATCAATGAGTATAACTCCCCTTGAGTCAACAAAAATTGTTGCAAGAACTTTTCCGGCTGAGAGACGAGTTTTGGCTTTCACTGGGCAGCCTTCATCCTTCCTTCGCCACTCCTTACTTGCCATTTTCGATTCGGGAGTGTAATGGTGGACCCACGTCTCATCACATGTGACGATACGCCTCAAAAAATCTTCACCTTCTTCTTGAAATCGTTGCAGAAGTCTCCCAGCAATCTCCGACCTGACCTGTTTTTGATTTCCGGTCAACAACCTCGGAACCCAGCGAGCACTAATTTTTCTGAAGCCAAGGTGGTCTGTGATTGCAGACTGAACACTCCCGTAGCTGATACCAATTTCCGACGAGATTTCTTGAACAGTTAACCGGCGATCACCTTCAATAAGCCGTCGAACCGCACTAATGTTGTCATCTGTAAGACTAGACCTTGGGCGTCGACCGTGACTTTCGTTTTCAACACGTTCTCGGCCATCCCTAAATTCTCTGGCCCACGTATACACTCGATTTTGAGACAGAGTAGTGTCCCCAAACTGTGCCTGCAAACGAGTAAAAATTTCTGAAGGCTTAACACCTTCATTTGTTAAAAATATTTAATGACGATGCATTGCGCAACAGATGGATGTACCTCTCACTCGGACTGGCTGTACTGAAGGCAGAACACAACGCTAGTGTGAAGCAAGCAGTCCCCCCCACTCCTATTAAGCAAAACGACAATCGCCCACAGCCGCATCACGTTCGAACGTGTTTGGTACAGTCAACAGCAAAATTACCGTTTATATTTGATTTGCCCTCGTAAATTCACATTAAATGATACAGTTGTCTCTGATATTAAACGTTGTAGAGCACAATTAAAAAAGACTTTAGTATTCTTAATTAATTTTCAACAGTTTTTGTTCTTGTAAGTTTTTAAGGTGGCTGCCATATAACTTTGTGAAAAGTAAACAATAAAATAGTAATACTATGATGGAATATTATAAGAGATCTTATTCTTTAACCGATTCCAACCAAACTTGATTTGATTGTATTTAATATCCCCTGAGGAGGACTGAACTTGTATGCCATCCTCAGTATGGCTGCTGATATTAATCTGTAAACATTTTTCTTAGTTATTTCAAATTGACAATTCAATTAAATGGTTTTCATATTCATACAACTTGTTTATCTAGATCATGATCTTGATATTGCTAAGAAACCACTTAATGTGCTTATATCTGTTTGGATTTCTTCTAAGATTTTATGACAGGAACTTCCAAATGTTACAAAAAATACAATAAATTAATAGGCCAGCCAAATAAGGGTCATGATAACAACAACTTTGAATAAATTTAACTTACTTAAAAACTAATAAATTGATTTATATTTAAAAAAGGCAACTGTACACAAAATCTACCAATCATTTTAAAATTGTTGTTTTTTTTAAACAAGACTATTTTTTAATGTCTGGTTGGTGTTTTATTGTGGACATTTAATTACTTAAAATTTTTTGGTTTTAGGTCAAGTGGAGTGTGTATGGTCACTACGTTAAGTCTGCTGGCATAATTATTTCTCTCTTGACATTGGGCTTTCAAATGTTGTCACAAGCCCTGGCAGTTTTAGCTAACATCTGGTTGTCAGCTTGGACTAAGGACTCAACAGCTGTTGTGGACGGAGTTCAGGACTTAAATAAGCGCAACTTTTACCTGGAGATCTACACTGTGCTCGGTTTTGGCCAGAGTGAGTCTTCTTTAGTTGTTTCCTAATACCTTGATGAGAACTAAACTACGTACTCAGTAAATTCCATGATAATTCACAACATTTGTAATTCTATAAAATCCACATTGATGAATTTTACATATTTATTAACAATGATGTTGTCTATGAAATATTACAGAAAAGGATAATCTTTTTATTATTGGTTTTCTTTGTAAATGAGCATAAGGAATGAGACCGTTATTGAAAATCTTGTTCACTTTCATAAGAACTTATTGGATACAGAAGATTACTCTACATACAGTGTATCAATACAAAGCAGCAAACCTGTTACTGGTATAGTGAGTGATTCACCTATATTATATGAGACGCTCATGTGACAAAGCCAAACTCAACAGCAATGTAAAGAAATTATAGGAATATATCTATGTGTAATTATAACAGTTGATGAAGTGAGGAAACTTATAAAGTTAAAGATAAAAAATATGCCTATTCTATGAGGCTAATGTAGTGGTTTTAACATATGTTATAATGTTTCCAAACAATAGACAGTACTAAGAAGTCTTATTTGATGAAAATATATTGATTATAGTATTCAATCACATGCTGTATAATGTTGTTCCAGTATTATCTCGTCCTAGTTAAGTTGCCAAAAAAAACAATGAGAGCCATTGCATTTACACTTTTTATTAAACACGAACAGTTTCTGCAGCTTTGCACACAATTTAGTAGGCTTTTCACATGTATGAGCATTTCTGGTTCGAGTGAATTATATTTCCTATATCAATGTTGAGTTTGCCTTATTGCCACGATCAAGAAAATCTGTGGAATCTATATTGGCCGTTGCAATGTACTTCAGTCTTAGTAGATTTTGTTCCATATTTGATTTTGCCTTGTTTCCAGACCAAGAAAATATAAAAAAATCAGTAGTACTGCATTTCAAAACCTGCAATCTGATCTCTTCTTCAGGTGAATAAACACATAATTACAATCTAACCTAACACATAATTACAATCTAGGTTCAAATAAACAAATCGTACCAGAGCGTTGTGACACGCATAAGTCAGAAATCACAACCACTATGTTGTGTGTCAACTTCTCTAACTCTAAAACATGGACTTAATAAAAACAAGCACAACACTAATTATTAAAACTGAAACTGCAGGATACAGGTCACCTTAGGTCTGCATTCACAGACCAACCACCTACGACTGACCAGAGGCTAATATTAAATGGCAATCATCACAGTAGAAACAAGATGGCGGCAAAAAAGAGGGGCCAGGGTGGGCCTTTTCATTTTTGGTTCATTCTAGATGAACTTCTTAAAATCATATTGTAACTCCATGTTGGTTTATTACAAATATCTAATCTGTTTGATACTTTAGGTTTTCTCTTTATTTCATTTTCCAGGATTAACAACTAAAGCGACCTAATATTAACAATTTTTAACACTCAATTGGCATGTGAAAAATTGTAATAGACCTATGTTTTTAGACCAAACAAAATTTATTAGGAGTTTTGTATCAAAATAGTGTTTGCAATACTAAGCATGTTTAAGCTGAGGTATCTTTTTATAGAATATTAAAATATCAATAGTTTAAATTTAGAATTTAACTAAATATAAATAATTTTAGGTAAAGAATCTGGATGGTGCCAAAAATTTTGGTGTCACCCAAAGAGTGAGGGATCATTACATTGGGGGCACTTCATATCATCTGTTTACTTTTGTAATTGCAATCAATCGAAGATTACCAGGTAGATTGACTTTTCCTTTATATTGTGTACTTGTGTGTTTGTGTATTTAAATTTTGGTTTTTGTGTTGACAGTGGTTTCGGCAGTGGCAAGTGCAGTCACTTTGGCATTTGGAACAATCTTGGCATCTAAGCACCTTCATGATTCAATGCTATCCAATATTCTGCAGTGTCCTATGAGCTTCTTTGACACAACTCCAACTGGAAGAATTGTGAATCGTTTTGGAAAAGATATTGATGCCATTGACAATACGCTTCCATTCTCAATCGACAGCGCTTTGTCAATGACTTCAATCGTAGGTTACTTTGTAAATGCATATTGAAAGTTTCAATATTATATTTCCTGGCTTTAAGATAAGGCAATCATTTATCAAGAATTTAAATATGGGGGTTCAAACCTATCTATCATCTTATAATTCAAGGGCGGTGGTAAGGGAAGAAGCTGTTCTCAATCTCTATATTATAATTATCTATTACAAATATACAGTGTTAGAAA
This sequence comes from Homalodisca vitripennis, assembly GCF_021130785.1. NCBI lineage: Eukaryota > Metazoa > Arthropoda > Insecta > Hemiptera > Cicadellidae > Homalodisca > Homalodisca vitripennis. The sequence goes on from NC_060209.1 coordinate 67,236,865, forward strand.
AATGTGGACGAGTACTTCAAGAAATGGTTAAATAGATTAAAATAAAATAAATAGTTTTTTCAATCATTACATGCTTTTTTTGTCAATCGATTTAATAGTTTATATGAAGCAACTGTGTTCTATACTAGGTTGTGATGAATGACATTAAATAACATATTTCATTTCTTGTGTGAGTGGCTATCCTTCCTAGAAATATCTATGAATCAGATTATAGCTATAGTAAAATTTAATTACCTTAAACATATACAAGATATGAGGATTGTTCCATAAGAACTGAGATTGAGTCTGGAATTACCAATTGAGTGAGTCAACAGGTTTTTCTGAAATCTTTTGAACTTATTGCTTATCACTAGACACTACAAAAATCTATCTTAGTCAGAACAGTACCATTAGTTATTGATTATGTTCTTAAAGAGTGGTCACCTACAGATCTATAATAGCAAGTTTTTGTGAGCAACATTGTGCAATAAATTATTATTTTCAGCTCATGTTAACAGCCACTGAAACCTATGATAATTTGATTCATGGATTTGGTGAGGAATTTACGTTCCTTACTACATAATATCACTGATTTAAGGTCTTCAAAGAAGGTAGAGAAGATCCAAAGTTACAGATGGTACTCCTGTTTTAGTCCTTAGTGAGGAAAATCATCAACACAGTGGCAGTTATGGTAAAAATGATCCATAGTTTACTGTCAGACAACCTTCTCACTGTCTTATATATTTTATCAACTCATATATATGAAGGACCAATAAGTAGCCGCAGTTTTGCACACAATTTTATCGGTTGTGAACCTGTATGAGCACTTCTGGTTCGAGTGATTTATATTTTTGACGCCAATGTTAAGTTTTCCATCTTACTACGATCAAGAAAATATGATAAATTGTGTGTATTCATGGCCATTACAATGTAATCCAGTCTTAGTATTTTTTTATCCATAGTTTATTTTGCTTTTTTCCTATCAAGAAAATATGTATACATATACAGCTCTGAGAGCTTGATTCTGTCAAAAGGCAACTAAGATAGATTTTATAAGTCTTTAAATGTATAGTAAAAGTTAGACTATTTTATCTTTCATATCTGCACTGCTAGTAGTTACCCGTTACTTTGCACACAATTTAGTTAGGGCTCCACGTATATGACCACTGCTAGTTCTAGAGAATTATATTCCGATGCCAATGTTGAGTTTGCTTGTTGCCAATATTAAGAAAATATGTCAAAAAGTGTTTATTGCCATTGCAATTTACTTCGTTATTAGTAATTGTTTTATCTATAGTTGATTTTGCACTTTTCCCGATCATGAAAATATATATCACAGATCAGATAAACTTCTGTCAAAAAATAACTTTATAACAGGCTTTAATTGTATAATAAAAGTTGGATAGTAACCTTATCTTTTATTAATATAAAAAAACGAGTAATTAATATTTGCTAAACATGTACAGTTAAATATGTTAACAACTGCACTATTTACATGTTTGCTTCTTTATAAACTGAACAATATATTTAATACTTTGAAACATTTAGAGCTGGAATTGGTACATTAGTTCAAAAGCACTGTCTAGTGAACTTTCATTTAGCATAGTTCTTTCCAACTGCTTCAATTAGAGTCTTTGGGGTCAAATTCTGACCATCTTATGTTTTAGGACATTTTCTAAAGTAGATTTCTAAGTTAGTGTACTTACCTAATCACTGAAATCTAAAAACCGTGTGAAACTAATGGTTACTCCTTAGAAAATTTACACTATAAATGTAAACAAATTGAAAATAGTGAAAATTAATTAAACATTTGGTTGTGCTGTCATAAAACAATGTTTACACAGAACATTTGATTATATTTGACAGGCTCTTTCAATTAATATTTCACAACTTTAGAGACCAACATGGGATTTTTTGCTACTTTAAAGACCAGGCATAGTCTGGAGGGGTTTTTAAAAATAATAATAGGCCTATACTCATCCCAGGAACCTTAAGAATGTTTATGCCAAATTTCTGTAGAATCAGTTGAATAGTTTACTCTTGAAAGCAAAACAAAGAAAGGCACTTTCACATTTATAATATTATTAGGAAGTAAGCAATAATCACCAGAGTTAAATGAACATATTCTGTTATTTCAACAGATTCTTTTGATAACCATAATGCTTATAATTGCTACAGGGACAATTATATTTGTGAGTCTAAAATACGACTACTCTAGTAAATCTTTAAAAGTATCACGATTCTGTACTCAACCCTGCTCCCTCACAGTGCCCACCTCTCCCTGAACCAATTTGAAGTCATATTTTGGGAGTTGTGAGAAAATCTGGAACTCACTGTATGATCTACATTTTTGTTATTATAGCTAAAAGTACCCTATTACTTTTTCCATTTGTCATCATTACATAAGTAAGTTAAAATGCACTGTCAATTTTAACATATTGCAATATTTGTGGTTTACAGGTGTTGGGGGTTCTTGTAGTCATCACATGGTCCACCCCTATATTTGTTGTGGTCATTTTTCCTGTCGGATTGATCTACTATTTTTTACAGGTGAAACAAATATATTTAAGCAAATTGGAATTAAACTGATTTTCTTTAGTAAACGCAAACAAGTTTCATAGCCTATCCGTATTTTAATAGGATTTTATTTTGATTGCATTTCCAAATGCATTTAGAACAGCTTCAGATAGAAATGTATTACAAACTTTGCAATAACTTAAGTGTGATACAACACAACTACAAACTACAAACAAGACATGAGTCATAGTAATCCTAAATATGCGATTGGAACAGGGTCAGATATGCCTCCACCATTCGTTATAGAATGTGTGAGTCACTCTGTGGCCATTGTTGGACCAATCAAGCATATATATAGATTCTTAAAATAATATTTGGTACTTCATTTCATTTAAATCTGGTTTGCTATTGTGTAACTAAAGTAGTACAAGGTCATGATGTGTAAATTAATATGCTTCAATGAGGTTGCAAGTAAACTTTCAAGTCTCAACTTAGTCTAAAGTTAGGCTATGTGTTCCTGTGCCACATGTTAAAATGTCATGTATGTACTCAATTTGTACACAAATTTATTTATTGAATGATTTTCTTATTGCCATCACGGTTACCTATAAGACCAATGTAAAACTGTTAACTAATACTCAGCCAAATTCCGTGGACGTGCACCATCATAAAATTCAATGTTGCATGTATATAAATGAAATTAAGTTTTTCCAGCCCCTCAAATAATACTCTACGCTGATGCTCAGCCAAAGAGCTAAGTCAACAAATAAAATTTTGAATAATTATAAATTTCAGAATGATAAACAAAATTTGTAAATAATTGGTCAAAGAGATTGTTAAAACAAATATAAAGATTAAAAGGAGTCAGGAATCTAAAGGTTACAAAAAGTAATGAATTATGAAATAAGTAATCATTACTAGATTTGAATTCAAAATTTTGTCATATAAATCCTACAACAGTATAAGACAATTAGTACCTATTAAAATTAGATGAAACTTCAAAAATTAGACAAAAAAAAATAAATATTAATAAACTAAACTATTAATTTTAATAAACTATACAGTTAAAGTGTAGAAACTAAATTGTTTCTGTATATGTAAACTGTCTTCAAACAACATTTTAGAATCAGAGCTAATTATAATATTACATTCTTCAACAAAATTATTAATGATCCTATACAAATTGACAGATAAAGTAGTGTTATTAAACTGCTTAAAAGTTATTAAACACAATCGTCTTGAAAAGGTGCAGCCAAAACAATCTGAGTGAATTAACCTGTTTATGGTCTTCTACAACCTTGGTGATCTAAAAAATTCTTCAAAATTTAAACTTGATCATCAAAAACTTAACTTGATGGAATACAACATGACAAAATATGTCATCTCTTCTAATGCCACACAAAACTCAAGATTTCCATTTAAAATCTTGCCTTTTTTAACTAAAGTTAATCGATTTTAAAATCTGAACTTTTTAATAAAGTTAATTGATATTGATATTGTCACTTTTTACTGATTTGTAGAAGAGCATAAATCACCTTAAAGATTATAACTGATTACAAATCCTGGTACCGTATTATATATTTGAATTTGCAATAGTTCTAAAAGTGTACAACTTACAAGCATACAAACATAGAAAACTAATCTAGCTAAGTAGGTAATTACTATGGTTGGTGTTTTGTTTATTAATTATCTTTTGAAGTATTGTTTTTTCTATTATATCAGAAGCCTTTGTATTCAATGCCTTTGCACATTTTAGTGAAATATAACATCTGTAGAATGGCTGAGGTTATGGATTTAGGCCCATTCAATCACCTACCATTTTATTGATTCAAATATTCTGTTCCAAATAACTGTACTAACCATAATTTGTAACAGCTACGGTATCTATTTTTGTGTGAAACAGCTGTTGGCTTAATCTAATGTCTAGATAGGTTTTTGAAATGGTTATTTATTGAAATTCTTGCAAAGTTTTTTTTTATTACAAGTTGTCGATCTTAATAGTCTGTACAAATCAGTAATGAAAACATCTTAATATAACAAATTAATATTTAAATATTGTGATAGTTGAGTATTTTTGTAACTAGAGGCTAAAATTACAATAAACTGTATTGAATAAGAATCACTCTAGTTTTACAGAAGGGTTGGTTTACAGACAATTATAATTAATAACTTTATAGAAAACATTCAGACAAAATCTTTTAGGGCTTTTTTTTTGGAACTTTAGGTTGTGCAACCCCTATGATAAATGCTCAGTAAGGGCTATTTCTGTATTTCTTCAACACATGTGATATCGATAATGTTTTGAAAAATATTAATTAGAAACATGGATTTTTAAAATTCAGTGCAACTTTATTGTGTTGTTTTAAAATGAAATGAAAAATGCCTTTATTAAAGGAGCGGAGTTAGTGCTATCAAGTCTTCTCTACCACTCGACCTCATATCGTATACAGGTTTTTCGTTTTCTGTTTATAAATTTAAAGATTTTGGCTATGTAAGACATATAATTTTGTGTTATATGGAGTGATGCACTCTAAAACCTACTTTAAATTATACACAAATCACCATGAAAGCAAAAAACAGATAAATAAAAACACGTTAAAATTATACAGTTGAAAGACTAAGTGGAAAAAAAGGTAAGCCATTTATGCAGCATTTAATATAACCTCGTACTTCAGTCCTTCTTTATTCACTGAGGAACTTTACAGCTATATATTTAACTATCCAATAAATAATATTAAGGTTCTATTAGGTAATAGTTAATTAAGATTACATTCATTTAGAGATCCAGGTTCAGGTTCTAGCAGAGCAATGACTTTTGTTTATATCTTGAAATAAAACGAAAAATGCCTTTTTAAATAGGTGGAGTTAGGGCTATCAAGCCCTCTCTACCACTCAATCTTATATCAAATACAGTTAATTACAATAATTGAATACAGAAACGTGTAAACTGTTAACATACTTGACTTATGCTTTATAATAAAATATAAACAAAATTACTTAATTCACATAAAATAACTCGTTAACTTAATAATATAATTCTTAATGAAAGATAAAGAAAAGAAGTTAATACTGTAAAAGAGAAAGTAAAAAAAAGCAATCTGACCTCACACTCACCGCAAGTATCAAGTTCATTCACATCGTTGGCAACAGTAATCTCATGCCAGGGCAGAGCAGCAGCATCAGCGAGAAGAGTAGCATGATCTTTGTCCCTATATTTTCAATAAGTGGTGAGTTTTGTTATAAATTTTGGAGTGTAGAGTTTATAGACACAAAAGATGAGATCATGCTTTGAAAGTTCAGGGGCAGGAAGTTGTCCATGGTGTGCCACATGGGCCGGGTCAGAGACAGCAATGACGTCCAGCCAAGTGTCAGATGTAGCGGTATGGTGGGTAGATTGAAGTGGCAGTAAAGTTAGGTTACTAGAAACACAACACTGCCACCCTTGACCCAGGTGCCACCCTCCTCAACACCTCCAGCTATTGTGAGGTTAGGTACTCCTGCACCGTTATACTCATGCCTTACAGCTTCTTCTTATTATTGTATATAACCTGCTGGTCTTGGTAACTGATTAGGCAAACGATAATAGGACGTTGCCTCTTCTTACCATCGGGCCCGGACTTGAGCTGACTGCTGACTCGGTGAGGCCTGCAAATAGCAGATGCTGGCAAGTCTACACAAAGCTTTACCTGGCAGAGTTCCACAAAAATGAGGTTGGTGTCCTCTCCCGTCTTCTCCTGTACTTCAAAGATGTGGAGGTTTTGTCATTGCTGGTGCTGCTCAAAGACGTCACAGAACCCCTGTAGTTGGCCATCTAGCTCCTCCAGCCTCCTAGAGGAGTTAGATGGCCTGGTCCCAACTGCTTCTGTACCCACTTAAATTCCACATGCGTTGTTACTACTTTTAATAAAATATGTAATAAATGGCCTTACCGATTGTTTTTGAGAATAAAGTTTTCCGAAAAATATTTGGACCAATATGTGATGAAGGGGTGTGGCGAATAAGAAAAAATAGAGAATTACGCAATGTATACCAAGATCCTGATATTGTGGCTTTGGTGAAGGCAAAGAGAATTAGCTGGCTAGGACATGTACATCGGAGACAGGAGGGCACAAGGTTAAAAGAGGTCTACCAGGCGGTACCGACAGGAAGGCGCCCTTTGGGTAGGCCAAAGATAAGATGATGCGATCAAGTGGTCGAAGATGTGACCCGGTGTGGAGGGTCTGTGGATCTGGCGGAAGACAGGGTGGCGTGGAAGAGGCTCATAGACGAGGCAAAGAATCGACTGAGATTTGTTATGCCCCGGCAGTAAGTAAGTAAGTATGTAATAAATGTCCCAGTGAAAGAGTGACAACATATACACTAGAGTGCACACGCATCTACTTACTATCTGTCATCCCCACTCTCTCTTGATTGGAAATTAAATTAGAGTATTAAATCACTAAATATTAGGCGATTATCATGTGGTTTTTCTTTACTAAACTTAATGATTTGTACTTTACAAATTTCCTTTTTAAAATTAATCCTGAGTGTTAAACATTTTCTGTGCCAGGGGAATGGCTTAATAGTATATCAGATTGTACTAACACCCGAGGGTCATTCAAAATAAACATTGGTTTGGAGCTGAAAGGTACTAAAATTAATTAATTTACCTTTTAATCTTTTTGTCTGCAGAAAGTATATGTTGCAACCTCTCGGCAACTGAAGAGAATTGAATCAGTTACACGCTCTCCTATATTCTCCCACTTCAGTGATAGTATCTCAGGTAGGCTTGGCTCTATTTTATATTTGTTGCATTTTTTAAAAATTTTCACCAAAGTTTAAAAATAGATTTATACTATTGGAACTCACTTAATAAATTTCAGAGGGACGATACTATACAAATTAATCAAGATACATTTCTTTCTTAACTACTCTTCTCAAACCTCTCTCCATCTGTGTAATGCACTGTTTGATATAAGAAGAACAAAATTGATGTAGTTTTGGTAACAGACTATTAGAAATTGTTTCTTTTAGTTTGATTATGAAAGTTTAAATGATAGTTGAATATTGAAGACTACTCTTCATTGGATTGATCAGTTGACAGTGAATTTCTCTATTAAGATACATCTTCCATTGGGATAGAATTGCAAATAGTTCAAGCTGTAGTTAAAGTAGGAAACATGTTTTGTTATATATGTGCTCTTAATTGTAAATTAAATAAAATTAATTTTGTAGGTGCCTCATCGATTAGAGCTTACGGTGTCGAGAAACGTTTTAGCAAAACTTTAGAGGATAGAATAGATGCTAATCAAGTGTGCCTTTATCCAAGCATGGTGTCTAATAGGTAATGTATCTCACCAATCTATATTGTAATTCACATTAGCTTATTACATTTGGTAAGTTTTATAAGTGTTTTGGTAGAGGGGGTGTCAAAAATGCATGGCATTATGAATGCTTGGCCTTACCATAACCAAGCGAACAAGTGTGGGGCTCTCTGACAGGTGTGTTTCTGAAGACATACCCACTAAAAAAACACCCCCTCCTCTAATTGGCCCATCCTAGAAATGGTGTTCCAAATACTGTGGGCTAGGCCTTTTGTTTGAGCCTTATTGAAGCTCTCATCTGGTTTTCTTTATTCCTATATTAGTTGTTCATGATCTAGAGTCACCTTTTTCGCTCTCAGGAGTTTCTCCATGTCTTTGGCCATCATATTCCAGCATTCTTGTCCTCGGAGAATGCATAACTCCAATGATAGTCCGTGGTATATAAGTATCAATAAATACAACACCCAATTCCACTGCACACACAAATACAGCTCAAGATGAAGAGAGAGGGTGGCTGTGAATGTGCTGCTTAGACGCTTTGGTTTGGCTCATATGTTGGGGTATGAAGACCCCGCCACTTCGCACCCTTGTGGGAAACATAGAGAGAGCTCAGTTATTGTGAAAAAAGTGGTTTTCAAGAAAATATTCGTCAACTTTGTCAGTCACAATGCTCGGATGTCCACTCTTCTCTTGATCATGAATGTTTGCTCTACCATTTTAAACTGAATGCACCACTTCGTCATGTGGAAACGTTCCTTACTTTTTGAATAGCACTCTTTTGTGTATATATATATATATATATATATATATATATATATATATATATATTATATACAATTTCAATAAACATTGAATCACAAAAAGTACTTGCTACGCCGGGACTCGAACCCGGATCTCTCACTTGCTGGGTGAATGTGCTACCATTACACCACAGAGCCCTCACTTTTTACGATTCAATTATTTTGTATTTGGCTGTTTCTTTCACATATGTGTTTAAATAACCAAACTAACATATGATCGGAAGACCGAATACCTGTCAACTGACTTATTTACCATTAAATTTGTATAAGTGGCAATATATGTATATATATGTATATATATATATATATATATATATATATATATATATATATATATATATATATATATATATATACACACACACACACACATCGGGTTACTGAAAAGTCTTGAAATGGTCTAATATCTTCTGTACTCGTAAACATTCAAACATAAAACTTTGTACAGTGACATATGGCTTAAAATTTAACTTTTTGATGCAATTAGTAGCTCTTCACCACCTAAGGAGGATGGCCCATTAGGAGTCAGTAGAAAATCTTAAATGTAAGCACAGGTCAATGTGCATAACATTTTATAGGTCTTAAATAGTACAGTATCACGCTGCAAATTAGATCTCAAATGGTTAATCCTAAACAAAATTTGTGGATACTGGGAAGTTTCAATACTGATGTTATGTGCAGAAGATATTACACAGTTTCAAGACTTTTCAGCACGTATATATAGCAACAGTACTTTCATTTTATTGTTTTTATTTCATGATAACAAATTCTTGTATACAGAATAGATTTTTCTTTAATTTTATGCATTTTTAATATTGTGTATATTCCTAAGCTTGTGCTTCCCCATAACTGTCTCATTGGGGAGTAATAAAATATCATGATTTAAAAAAATATTAATTTTTGCTGTATGTAACAATTTTCTGTTGGACAACTTTTTTTATTAGTCAGAATAATATTCTTCTTGGAATTTTAGGTGGCTCAGTATTCGTTTGGAGACAGTAGGCAACATTTTTATTTTCTTTGCAGCGTTATTTGCTGTGTTGGGAAGAGATGAGTTGGACTCTGGAATTGTTGGTCTTTCCATTAGTTATGCTCTTCAGGTTAGTAGTTAGCAGATAATAAAATATTAAAACTACCATACTGACATAAATAATATTTATTTATGTATTTTCAGACAGTTAAGTGAGAGTAGATGGTATGTAATAGTACTGAGTGTGGATGTTCAAGTGACTTTTTTACACCTCTCAATTTTTAATCACAAATTATTAGTTATGGAAACTCCACTGTGATCTGTCACCATTTGTACTTACTAACAAGTGTAAGGCTGCTTGGACTATTGTGAATCGGGAAACCGGCAGAGATAGACCATCACATCATGTGCAACCCGATGCTGAGGACTTCAGTAAGTACTGCATCAGTGTTGTGGACGAGATTCGACAGAGCCTCTCTCTTCCATCATCTTCTGCTGTCGATCTGCTGCAACGCAGTACCCCCCGGCAGCCCATTCCCGGCTCTTCAATTGGCATCCAGTGACTGGTGGTGAAGTGAGTCGTTTGGTTTCAGGGTTTAAATCCTCGGGAAGCTGTGTGACGTATATGGCATATCGTCAGTAATTGTGAAAGGTGTAATCGATGCAATAGCTCATCCACTGGCTAAATGTTATAAATGCTTGTCTACTGGAGGGAAGTTTCCCCGCTAAGTTAAAAATGTCTAAGGTAGTACCTATTTTAAGAAAGGTAACTACGGTGAAATAAAACAGCTACAGAGCGATCTCTCTGGTCCCCTGTTTTTCCAAAGTGTTCGAAAAAAGTCCCTTGAAAACTCAATTAACTTCTTTTTTCGAAATTAACAGTCTTTTCAGTAAGAGTCAGTTCGGATTTAGGTGTGGAAATGTCCACGATCGACGCGGTCGAGGGACTTGTGTCCCACATACTTTCCAAGTTTGAACTAGGTTTGCCTACAGGAGCCACATTATGATATTCTAGGGCGTTTGACTGCGTCGACCGGGGAATTTTGTTGAAGAAGTTGGGGAGTATTATGGAATAACTGGTATTGAAAATTCCCTTTTTAATTCCTATCTCAGTAATCGTTTTCAAACAGTATTCAGCAATAATACCTACTCTAATTATGCTGAGGTTTGTCATGGGGTACCACAGGGATCTGTTTCTGGGCCCACTTTTGTTTTTAGTCTTAGTTAATGATTTAGTTGTTAATGTCAATTTCAGATCGGTTATGTTTGCTGATGACGTTACTTTTTTTACAACTCAACCTTCATTAGGACTTAATTTTTTAATGATTTTAAAATTATTTTAAATCAAGCCGATAACTGGTATAAAGCCAATATGTTATTTATGAACACAGAGAAGACCCAACACTTGGTATTTACTCTTAATAGAGCAATTTTGAATGAAACGGACAATTGAGAGTGTAAAACTATTAGGAAATTTTTCCTAGATCCTACGCTGTCTTGGCACATACATGTGTGGTTTATGTTCATAAAAAAGTGAGCAGGGTGGTATATTTATTGCGAAAACTAAAACTTTATGTTTCCAAAGATACGCTAAGAATGGGTTTTACTTTGCACTGTTTCAGAGCATCATTAGTTATGGTCTGCTCTTGTGGGGCAATGCATCTGGTATTGATAAAATTTTATTGACTCAGAAAAAAGCCATGAGAGTTATAGCGGATGCTAATTTCAAAGATCATTGTAAGCCGATTTTTAAAAAGAAGCCATTTTGACAGTTTATAAATCTTTACATTTTTTACTGCTTGATCCATGTCAAAAATAATTTTCAAAACCTGACACTGAATAAGCACATGCATATTCACAATACCCGAGGGCGCTAACCTGATCAACAAACCTTTCACAAGACTTTCAAAAATTCAAACTTCATATGAGGCCGTTGGAATAGATCTATTCAATAAACTACCACTGAATGCTCAGAGTGTTTACATTCAATAAATTTAAAACTGTTATTTATAAGTGGCTGGTAGAGAGGCCGTTTTATGACTTATCAGAGTTTTATTCATCTGACATCAGTGAGATAGTTTTTTAGTGTATTGTCTGCTAAATAGTACACCTTTGTCTCACTAACATTATTGTATTAAATTAATGTAAAATCTATTGTGTCTTCTATAATGAGTGTTTAATTTAAATTGTTTAATTTTACTGTTAGTATAAGTTATTCTGACGTGATCTATTGCATGTATTGTCTAATAATGATCAATAAAAATCTTATCTTATCTTATCTTATCTTAGTAGTCATTGGTTTTTTTTTAGTGTGAAGAATCTGCAGTATTGAAATACATCATTAGTTTGAAAATTTTATAATAAAATTACAATGGCTTTCCGCATTATTATTTTTAGTTAAGAATGTTTTTATCAAGGAAGAAGAGTTGACGATGATAACTGAAGTGACAACATTTCATTAATCCGATGTATTGTTCCTGTGATTACTTAGTGGTTTAATGATGATGGATATTGAGTGATAGTTTATGAAGTAATGATCTTAACACCATATACTATATCATCAAGTGTTTCAATAGTGAGTACAAGATAGGTGCCAAGTTTATTGATATCCATAAGCAAGAACAGGTTTGGGCCTCACTTGTCTACCAAGGAGATCTTTTTATAAAATGAGGTAGGATCTTTTTGATAATACCTATTATTAGCCAGATCTTGAATCAAGCGCGTTATATTAATTGTTCCCAGTGCTTAAAATCATCTTGGCTGTCAACATTAAAAAAAAAAACTAAGATTTGTAAAATGAGGTGAATACATTTTTTTTTTAATGTTCTGACTGATTGGTATGAAAGCAGGATAGAAATACTGTTACCAAGATGTCAAAGATAAATTTGAAAATTATAAAATAATCATGCAAAAAATCAATAGATTCATATGTATGATTTTCAAAGGTGTTTACTATTCTTCTACTTTAGGAAAACCTACTTTTTGAATACTTCTTGTATGTTTATAAATTTTAAATAAGACAGATTCATTAACTGTAGCTACAAATATTTTAAAATGATGTTTGTAATCATTCTATAACTTTGCAGATCACTTCAATACTCAACTTTGCTGTGCGTATGGCTTCAGAGGTGGAGACAAACATTGTCTCAGTCGAGAGGATTAAAGAGTATGCTGAAGTTCCTCAGGTACTTTTTTTCATTATTTCAATATTCAGGTGTAATTTGAGATCTTCTTCTTCTATTGAGCGGCCTATTACTATGCACTTAAGCCTCAAGGGCCTTTTGTGCACCCCGGGAGCACACCATGAGGCCTACCAGTTTACGGTTTCAGCAGTTCCACAAATCTCCAAAAACAACCTATCAGGTCCTCCTGGGGAAATCCACCACCCTTATCCAAACTACCAAAGATGGCATACCGCTCCCTTGCTATTGCAGGACAATCAAAGAGCAGGTGTTCAGCAGTTTCCTCCTGCTTGGCACACATTCTACAGAGCGGATCCTCCCGATCACACTGATCTACTTAGTGAGAGAAGGTCAGTTGCCACCCTAGGGGAAGGCGACTGTGGAACCATTCTGCTGAATCTCAGACCCAAATACAGGCTCCACCTTCTCTTATATTCAGTGTGAACCCATTTTGAAATCGCCCTAAAGGATTCACACCTATAAATGCCACAAATGGTTGAGGTCCCATCATATTGGATGCTGTGCCTAGGTTGGCCAGAGTATCAGGTCTTTCGTTCCCAGTGATCCCCTCGTGATCAGGAACCCAACAAACAGTCACATTGTTGATTCTGGCTAGGGAAGAAACAACTTGATAACAATCCCTGATAAGTTTGGAATTGAAAACACAAGAGTCCAGCGCCATCTGTGCTGCCTGACTTATCTGTGAAAATGCTGATCGTCTCTACTCAAACCCTTTACTGCTTTTTTAAGGAAAGAAATAGAGATTTATATTTGTACTTGTAAGGTTTTCACATCAAGACATTGTGTATATGCTTTGTTGTTATAGGAAGCAGCTTGGGAGACCCAGGTGAAACCTAATCCTGAGTGGCCAAGCAAAGGCACTGTTTCATTCAAAAACTATCAAGTAAGATATCGGGAAGGACTGGAATTGGTGCTTAAAGGTGTGACCTTCACTGTTCATGGTGGAGAAAAGGTAGGACTCCATTGCTCCTTAAATCTTCGTGAAAGTTCAGGATTAGTTTGAATTATATTATAGTAACATTTGTTATACTTTATAAATGTTGTTTCTTTCAAATAACTAAAGTGTTTAAAAACTGGACAACTTTTCAATATCAAAAGTAAATTGTTTAGATTAAAAAATCTCAGCTCATTTCATATGGTATTGCATTTGGTGACAAACTTAAGTTTTAAGGACAATTTGAAGTTAATTTCTCTGACACTTAAAAGAAATATTTACAACCTCTTTAAAACCATTCATATGCATTAACAATGTAATTTGTTTACTACCAGAGCTTAAATGAACTGAAAATTCAGTTCTATACACTAGACACTGCTCCACTTCTTGAGCAGGGTGTTAATATCTCAATTCCTTGTGCTATTCAGTGTAAATTCTAACAGATAATTATTTATAACAAAAAATGTATTTGCCCTTCATAGTTTATTTAAATCTATTACTTTTATTACTAATTAAATCTGATCAACTTTTAATTATTAGGTTTATTATCATTGTATGAATTTTAGTAATATTTGTATTAATAAAAAAGTAGAAGAATTGACAAATTAGTTTTCCAGATTGGTATAGTTGGTCGCACTGGAGCTGGCAAGTCTTCTCTCACCCTCTGCCTGTTCCGTATACTGGAAGCTGCTGGGGGACATATTTACATTGATGGTCAGGACATCTCCGAGATTGGACTAGGAGATCTTAGGTCTAGGCTTACCATCATTCCTCAGGTGGGATTAGAAGTATCAGGTGATAGGTAACTGTATAAAATACCTACTGTGCAAAGAGTCACTAGTTCGGTCCTGGCAATGGACTAACAATTCATGTATTATATTATAGTTCATTACTCAAGCATTCAAAATAGGTAAAGTTTCAGAAAAGTGTATAAAAGTACAAAATAAACTTGTTTATATTTTGTTACAATATATTACACTGTACTAAGTTAATTTGATTAAAATTTGTCAAAAACAAAAAATAATCAAAACCATAATTAGGTAGATACAATCATTTTAAATAAGATCAAAAATAATGTATGCCTCTGTTTATATCAAAACAAGTTTAATCTTATAGTAGTTGCTCATGTTTGTATCCACACCAAGATCTAAATTATACATGATCAATAATTCCTTAAATAATATGTTTTTAATAATTAAGAGCCTAAAATTTTAATGGTTTATAATAATGACATGAGTGTAAACATTGTCATAAAAGAACTTTTGTAAATGTGAATAAACAAGTATTTATTTTAGTATTAAAACTAGTAACTTGAAACTAGAGTATTTTTTTAGAAACTAAATATTTATTTATGTTTACAAAATAAACTTAATCTACTTAATCTACTTAATCTATATCTATATCTAAGTTATATTAAGTTAGATACTTAATACTTACTGTGTAATTTAATGTATATAGTGAAATACTCTCTATTTAACTATATAGATTTCTCCAATCAGTGTTTCTATTGTTCAAAACATGTTTTATATTTATATTCAATAATAGCAGTTTCTCTGTAATTTTTTCTTGATTTCATCAATTCTATCATATCCTTTCGAGATGTGCATGTAAGAAATAATCACACAGTCTTAGGTCAATAAGGTGCGTGAGGAAGCAGAATCATGCCATTTTCCCAAAAAATAGCAGATTGCGGAGTGTCCGTTGTCGTGATAGAAAAATAAGTCTCTGCTAGTAACTAACACTGTTGCAAACACACACTGTGGCTGTGGTAGACACACACTGTGGCTGTGGTAGACACACACTGATACAATCCTGGCTGTCGTAAAGTAGGTACATGAATTGTGTCACAGTGAAGGTGTTAACAACATATAGTATAGCTAGAGATATAGTTTAAAACATTGACAGCGGTAGATGCTCAATAATACTATTCCAACTGTCCTAAAGTTGATACATGTATCTTGTCACAGTGAAGGTGTTAACTGTTTTATAATTAATACAGACCACTTGTCCGGTCTACGCACAGGCTACTAATGCCTATGTAGACCCATTTCCTTAGAGCAACCTTTCACTCAGGCAGATAAGATAGTAATTTATTATAAGAAACTCTTTAGTTACTTTTATTTTTTCCTTTAGTATAATAATAATAACTGTCATGTGTATCATTTCTGTTTCTGTATATATTGTAAATTCTTGTTGGAAATAAACAAATTCATTCATTCAATAGTCACGTTCTCGAAATTCCTCAATATTTTTTGGCAGTAAATGGTGATGTAGAACGAGTTTTGTCATTGACAGGTTACCATTTTTTAAACCAAATTTTACAACTGCGTCTTGCCCTAAGAGAACAATTCTTCCCACACATCCGCAGAAACATTGACTTTGAGACTTAAATTCTTATTTGTGTTGTTTTACAATGGTAAATTCATTTTTGAACTAAGATACTCTGGATATGCTTAACATATTCAATTTAAAAAAATGCATTAATTTTGAAAGAGATTACTTTGAATCCTATTAGGTCACAAGTCTAATGATGAATGAAATTTTGTCACAGGACCCGGTTTTATTTTCTGGAACTCTTCGCCAAAATCTAGATCCATTTGAGATGTACAGTGATTCTGATCTGTGGCAAGCCCTAAAGCTCGCTCATATTGGAGAGTTCACAGAAACCCTACATGACGGCCTCTTCCACCTTATTGCTGAAGGTGGGGATAACTTAAGGTATGTCGTTTATCATTTACTACTTGCTGGAGTAAAGTCCGCTACAACTATCTTATTGAAAACAAATAATTTTTCATAACTTATTTGTACCTGTAGTCTATTGTTATCATATAACCTGTAGTCGATAAAATATTTATATTATTAAAGAAAAATTGTTACACAGTGTTGGTCAGAGACAGCTGATATGTCTGGCTCGAGCACTGCTGAGGAAGACTCAGGTGTTGATCTTGGATGAGGCAACAGCCGCCATTGACTTGGAGACTGATGACTTGATACAGCAGACAATACGCAGAGAGTTTAGAAATTGTACAGTTCTCACAATAGCGCACAGGCTCAACACCATCATGGACTCTGACAGGTGAGTATCTGCTTTGCCTTGTCAGTAGTTTTTTTTTTAAGGAGAAGACGATCCCCTTTTATACCTTATTCTGCCCGTCCTCATAGGCCACTGGCCTGTGCGAGATCTTATCAAGCAGAATAAAGGGGAGAGTCATACAGTACAAGGTCGATGGTACTGATAAAAAGTGCAAGGGTCACAGACAGGATTTGTACCTGCGCTATCTCTAACTCAGACTCAAAGTCAAACATCTTAGACCGCTCGGCCATCAGCACTCCCGATGTATTGATACCACAGACAATACACAGTACATGTACAGTGCTCACAGGTTTAACACTATCATGAACTCTGACAGGTACATAGGCGGACCATGACCAAAATGTGGGGGAGAAGCGGGGTATGCAAAGTATTCTAATATTGTGACATTAAAAGAGCAAGGTTTTTCTTGTAAAAATATGTCCAGATGCAACCTCACATATTTTATTAAAATGCCAACTAATCTATAATAAATAATCACAAAAATTAAACCTACTCCACTAGTTAAAAAATTAGATTTAAATAAGTATTAAGGCTGTTCATCAAGAAACAAACTACAGTACATAATAGAGGTATTGATTTTGATTAAACATTATTTGTGGTTAATAGGTATAAAGGATCAGGAAAGAAATGTTTCAAACTAAATAAAAATAATATTTGATTCATATAAAAATCTTAATACTCTAATAAAATGAGTTAATATATATATATATATATATATATATATATATATATATACCGTATATATATTATAATTTTAAAATTTCCTTGGTTAAAAGAGGGATCACTTTGAATGTGACCTCTTTGTGCCAATGTTTGTTTCCCTAAAAACAAAATATTTTCAATTATAAACTTTACTTAGTACTTTATAGTTTAGTTCTGTTTATCTTGTCATTTATTTGTATAAGTTGATGATAACTGGTCTGCAACACTTTGATCAACCTGCCTGTATTCTGACAAATATTGTGTTGATTTTAAATGCATATCATATTTCTCATGCTTTCTCAACTTTTCTGGGGAATTTTTTCCAGTTCAAAGGTTCCTTTTTTTTGTAAATGATTTTTTTCCCCAAGACTATTTAACAATTACCTACTTAACATTACCGTACTTTTTAAATGTTTAAATCGTAACGGGAATTTTTATTTTCTTAAAAAATATTTATTTATTCATCTAATGTTGCCACCTTCAAAATAGTTCTCATTAGATATTATGGACTTCTGCCAGGGCTTCTTCCAACCCTCGAAACACTTCTTAAACTCGATCTTCGAGATAGCCATTAGCTTTTTCAGATATGCACTTTTTTTGTAAAAGCCATATCTGTATAATATAAGAGGCTGGGGCATCGTTACTAAAATATTTTTGGAAAAATATTTATGAACAAGCAACGAAGTGTGAGTAGGTGCCTTGTCATGGTGCAAAAGCCATGAATTGTTTTGCCAAAAATCCGGATGTTTTTTCAGATTACTTCGCACAAATGTTGAACTTGAACTAACACAGATAGTACTATTGACCTATTGACCTTGTAGCAAGAATTCATGATGCACTATGTTACTAAAATCGAAGAACACAGTGAGCATAACATTCGTGTTCTGCTGCAGTAGTTCAGTCTTTTTCAGTCATGCCTCCAGTAGTTGATGAGTAGTTGATCCAGAATGCCTCCACTGGGACTCAAATATTGCCATTGTTATATGTTTATATGTTCGGTATTCTCATTGTTTTATCAGATGGAAAATTTAGTGCACTATGATATTTTAGACATGATCACAAAGCATGTAGAGGAACTGAGTTTTCTACACATAACGTAGTGGGTAGAGTTGATTCAATGTAATTGATAAGTTTTTTAGCTCAGATTTTAGATGCTGCACGAAGTGGAAGGTGAATAGTTATTTTTTCTGATTTGTTATTTGTAACAATTTTTTATTACCATGATGAATAGAAATTATTATTCATAATCAAAGATACAAAACAGCCTGATAATTTAAAAATAAGAGGAAAAACATTATCTTTAATTCCAGAGTTAATATAAGAGCGTGTAGAAAGATAGATGTGATGTAAAGTTTGTTTACCTATGTTTTCCCAGAGTTGTTGTTCTTGATAAGGGAATCATCAAAGAATTTGATTCGCCAGCAAAACTTCTGAAGAGTGACAGTTCAACCTTCTATAGCATGGCAAAGGATGCTGGGCTTGTATAACAAGCAGATTTAGTAATATTCACATGTTATGTGATGGTTTTAGCCATTTTGTTCCTTACACCTGTACCAATATTTTTGTAGATTTTGGATGAAACTCTTTAAAGTCATTGTCTTGTCTTAGGTCTTAGGTACAAAATAGATATAGTTAAATTATTTTGCATTTTATTATTGTATTTAAGATAAGAAAGAATGAACAGCAATAGAACTTCACAATTAATTGATCTGAAAGTTTTGAACTTTGTGCCTTATTTGATGTGATATTTACATTTCTTTAAAAGTCTGTTTATATCTTGTTATTCATTTGTGTGTACTTACATTTTTATGTGTGCATATAATTTTGTTATTAAACAATACCATTTTATCTATGTCTTTGCTTTTTACCTGTGATAGATTTATATACCATACCTTGCTGCTGATCACACAGGGTATTCAGAACTCTTGTCAGATAGGGAAATGCTCCTATGGTTATAACTCTTTTTTATTTATAGTTTGATTTTTAAGTTTTTTATATTTAGTCTCTATATATGAATGGTGTTTTATTAAAAATATTTTTCTTTAACATGTTCACAACAACAGTATATTTTTGGACTTTTTTACTTGGCGTTGAGTTTTTCAATAATAATGGCAGAAAACCATAATCCTTTTTTTACGTTAAACGTCTAAGTATTTCAAGAATTGTATGTAGGCATTTTGCATTAAAAAACTTATTTCAATGTTTCTCAATTTACCCCAAAGGAACTCCTAAAAAATTAATTTACCTTAAAAATTAAGCTAATGTGCGCCCGATGGGGTACACAATAGTCTTAGGTACTTATTTAAGCGTGGCATCACCATTCATTTAACAAACCACCAAGACAGGCAAACAATAAATAAGGAAATGCATATCAACGTGTACCCCATCGGGCACATGATATGCTTTACAAAAGCATGGTGTGTACCCTATGCGGTACACGACTGCAGTTGTGGAAGGTCACATGTACACGATGGGGTACTTGTTGTCATGAATGTGTTAAAACCCATACACATACAATAAACAAAATTTGCATGGATGTTAACATTAATAATGTTTATTTCAAAAATGTATAATGAAAACTTTTATATTTACACATTTCAGTATAGTGGATATTTTAAAATGTTGGTTTAACCCTTCTAGTTCTGAGTTATAATTGCATATATAATTAAAAGTACTTGGGGTCAAAATTTTGTAATGTTATAGTATCATATACCAGGAAATGACCTAGAATATACAATATGAATCTTAAATTTGGACTAAATATTTTTTGTTTGCCTGATAGATGTATATATAAATGCATACATGCGTTATTAGCTTTGAGTGAAATTATTTTGGGTGTTTTTACTCGTCATATGCTTGTTGATTTTAGGCATATATTCACAACCTATGCCTCTTTAAATAAATAATGAGTTTAGGCAGTCTATAACATATTCGGAAAACTCAGGTTTGTCTTTCTAATTACTTACTTTAAAAATGAGTCAGAAAATAAACAGACTCACTCAAAACGTTGTGTTATACATTTTGTAACATATAAAAAGGGCAAAATTCCGAAACCTTATCATCATTTTTAAAGTGTTGTTTTATATAAAAAAATTGCAAGGAAATATAGGATGTTCCATAAGAAATTTTAAATTTGGTTGCACATATTGTACAATTGCAGCCTAACATTGGAATTTAATATTCTTACTTGTTATTTTCATTAAAAGTAAATGAAATACCCCTTTGAACTTTCCAGTAAGTCGTTTTTGAGTTAAAAATGGTGGCTTAGTTTAAATGAACACCCTCCATGTTTTTAACATTTTAGGAGACCACCAACAATATATTTTGTCAGGTAAAGCCAACTTGTCAGGAATGTTTCTAATTGATATACAATAAATAATTGTCTTTGATGATTAAAACGATCTAATAGCAAAGCAGTTATGATATACAGCTGATTAGAATTCGTACAAATCCCTTGGAAATGTTGGTTATTTTTTTGCCACCTCAGTTTAAAAAAGTAACTCCACCAAATCCATGTGATCAGTTAATAATGCAATAGTTTGAACAAATTTGACCGCCTTGACAATATGAGCTTAGTCAAGTTGAGCTTGTCAAGAGCTTGACAAGTTTCTTTAGTCTTGCACCTTTTGACATAGTAAGTCAAATAGTTATTATATTTAGTGATTTCCCTGTATCCAGCAAGCCATAAAGATTTACACTTCCATCTCTTTGTCTAACATTCATATCTATACAGCTTTGTGCTAAATTTTAGTCTTCCTTTAACACTATTTTCATATCTTTTTGATTAAAAACTCATTAAAGTTAAGCAGTTTTATTGAATAATTAAAAATAAACATGAAATACTAATTTTTATCATAATACACATAACTTATATGAGCTCATAATTAATTACAATATTGAGACATCAGGGAACTCCAGCTCTTGGGTTTATATGGTTTAAACATGCCAGTACTCTGTCACTTTAATAGCTTAAAAGTAAAATTTTAGTGGGTGCATAAATCCGACCTAAAATCATGTTGTTTGTGTCTGCAAAAATAGGACAATGATAGCAACCAGACAAGAGCACTTTGTGACTGGTAATTTGAGGGGTTAATGGACAACACTTTACAAACTACACGGTTCTAATTACTTGAACTTACAAGTCAATTTTAACCCTTTGGCTGTTACACAACGATATATCGTTGTAGACAGTTTTACCGAAAACTGTTTCACATCGATATATCGTTGGTAGTTTTTCTGAAAACTGTTTCAGAACGATATATCGTTGTTTCGCAATCAATTTGTTTTAATGTAATTTTTTTAAATAAACCAGCGTAACTATATATCAATCAGTAGAGGAATACATGCTATACAAGAAAATAAGTGTTTATGCTCTTTTTACATACATCCGATGTAATGAATCCAAGACCATTGCCGCGATTCAAGTGGCCTTGGCGGGCGGGCGGGCTTGCACTGGCAGTGCCAACACGAATCGCTTGCTTGGTGCCTTTTGTTGTTTTCGCGGCTGCCTGTCTGTTCTTTTGAGGTTATTGTGCGCTGTTTACATTATCTCTGTGAAGTGTTATAATAATGAGTGGAAAACGATCAAAATCTCCCGTTAGTGAGAATACTCTGATAAACATTGTTCAAAGTGCTGGTTTGAATTTCCGAAGTGACAGTGACTCCGAACATTCTTCTAATGTAGATAGCAGTGATTCTGTTCAACAATCTAGCAATGATTTCATAGATGACACGGACGAGGATCCTAGTTATGATCCTTATCAACCTCAACAAGACTTCAACGAGGTAACATACAATTACCAATTAGCAGCCGTAACCAGCTTGATGTGTCATCATCTGACTCTGAGGTAGATGAAACTCCGCCTAGGCATAGGCCAAATCTATCAGTTCCGAAGCATCGTAGGCGTTGTACAGTTAGTTTGGAAAGAACTGGGGCTAGTCAAAATGTCCCACAAAACGATACAACTGATAATCAAAATGTTTCACAAAATGATCCAGCTGACGATGATGATAGTAGTTGGGACGAAGTAGAGGAAGGCAATGATCCACCTTACAATCACCAATTTACATTTTCTGAAGTAAGTGGACCTAAACAATGCCCTCCACAAAACTCGAAACCTATAGAGTACATAACACTGTTTTTTACAACTGCAATTTTGAATGTTTTTGTTACTGAGACAAACAGGTATGCTAGGAACTACATTGCTGACAATGAGCAGACCTTATCACCTTTCAGTCGAGTCAGAAAGTGGGTAGATGTTACCCTAGCTGAGATGAAAGCTTTTTTGGCAATCATACTGAACATGGGCATGATCAACAAGCCTAGTATTGCCAACTATTGGGATACCCATTTCATACAAACCACTCCATTTTTTGGTAAAGTGATGACTTCAAATAGATTCATTTTGGTATTAAAATTTTTCCACATTGTAGATGTCACTAAACTAGTCCCTCACGGAAATCCTGGGTATGACCCTTGTGGTAGGTTTCAACCTATAATCGACCATGCAAACCGGCTGTTCAAGCTTCATTACAAGCCAACTAAAGCCCTATCTGTAGATGAGTCTTTGGTGGGAACTAAAAAACGAATTGGACTTACTCAGTACCTGCCCATAAAAGAACACCACAAGTGGGGTATTAAATTGTGGGTCCTTTGCGATTCAATAACACGCTACTGTGTATCTTTTTACTGTTATAAAGGAGCTACTTAATGAAAGAGTTGTTGAGACGGGTTTGGGAGGCACAGTTGAACTGACCTTGCTAAGAATGGCAAATTGTTTGGGAAAAGGGCACCATATGTTTCTTGACAACTTTTTTACTTCAATTGCACTTGCTAGAACTTTGTACAGTCACCAAACTTTTGTTACTGGAACTATTAGGAAAGACAGGAAAGGTATACCTAAACAGTTATTGGGAAAGTATGCTGTTGGTCAAAAGACCTATGTAAG
This sequence comes from Homalodisca vitripennis, assembly GCF_021130785.1. Classification (NCBI taxonomy): domain Eukaryota; kingdom Metazoa; phylum Arthropoda; class Insecta; order Hemiptera; family Cicadellidae; genus Homalodisca; species Homalodisca vitripennis. The sequence continues at coordinate 67,260,315 of NC_060209.1, forward strand.
GAAAGGCCCAATGCTCATTATGGCGCATAGGGAAAAAAAGAGCAACTCCTCTCAATTTTTAATCCTATCAACTGACTGCCAGGCTGCTTCTGAGACATACTTTATTAGAAGAAGTGGTCGTCTCCTTAAAAGGCCAAAACTAAAATTGCCCATCAATACAACCGTGGTATGGGTGGTATCGATTCCACTGACGATTCCACAATGTTGTATGTATATATGGATGAACGTAGAACTATGAAGCACGCAAAAAAGGTTATATTTAATGTTTTTGGCCGCATGGTGCTGAACGCATTCATCCTATACAAATTGAATACTACCGAACGGCGGCTACGTAGAGCTGATTTCATGAAGGAAATTGTGGGAGAACTTGCCTCAGAATGGATAGCTGTAAAATCTGTACCCCATAATCTTCAAGGCGGTGGAGATGGCCCTTCAGCTAATTTTGGACTTAGGAAGCTCCCAGAGAAGAAGGAAAAACTCTGTAGAATGTGTTCAGGTGACAACCATCCTGAAGGAAAAAAACATAGATCGCGCACAGTGTGTGTAAAGTGCGGGCAGGGCGTTCATGCGGAATGCCTCGTCAAGCACGTGTGTCAGTAAAAAGTAAAAAAGTGTAAATAATGTAAATAGTGTGAAACATTTGTTTGTCCTTTAAAAATTCGCTTTCTATAAATATAATGAGCTTTTGTACACTTGCAGTAATGTACTTTATTTATTATTGACAAAGAGACTTTATAAGTAGCTGGTGAAAATTGCATCAAACTCATGTAAGTAACTATTTACTTATTTTTACTACAACTTGAACAGTTTTTATCCAAATTACTTAAGATTTTCACGGTCTATTCATAATTAAATGTACTTTTAGGATATTATACTGTCAATTCACCCTCCTTAAAACAAATATATGTTTTATAGTTCCAAACTAAAAAAATAAAATAAAATAAAAAAATAAATAAAAAATAATACATATTTTTAAAAATCTATTGAATTTAATTGACATGAGGAATTTTTTTCTAAAGCACGGCCTTATGTTCTACAGAACACAACAAGTTTCAAGCAAATATCTTGATTTTTAAAGAAGTTACACCATGCTAAAAACCTAACAGTTTTATGTCAAGATTTAAAAAAATGGCAAACAGCCAAAGGGTTAATATGTTTTTGTCAAAATTTGTCCGTTGCTTTTAACAATGTTTTACAATTCTGAATAAAATGGCAATATATTAAAAGTGATTAAATAACGTGTTTAAAATACAAAATATTTAAATATTATAATACAATTCAAATAGAAAAAAAAATAATTTTGACAGTAACAGCATGCAAAAAGTCAGGAATTAGCCAAACAAAACAATTGGAAAACACCTACAGCACACTAATTACACTGTCAATGCCTTTTTAAAGATACAGGTAATCAGTTATTGAAGACCTTATTACGTGTGTAGATAACCTTTGACTTCACGAAACAAGGTATTGATTGGAATATATTAAGAGCTACCATTGCTTCACCTTGAGTTGTATTCTTTAAAACAGAGACTATTTTACTCTGTAATTTTAGTGATGTTGTTTTGTAATACATCTTTGAAGCTAAAATATATACATCCAACTGCTTTTGGTTTTGTGTAAATTATATCTTTTTTTTGTGTAAATGAGATATATTACAAAGCTGTACGATCAAAAAATATAGTAAAGATGGATTTACGTTTGGTGTTGTACTTCAGAAATAATTATCAAGATGGCTATCAGTAGAGTTGATTTCTTCTTAACATATGAGAGGTTGCACTTCCTTTCTGGATGTAAGGTTGCGTGAAGGCAAGTATCTCACCTTTACTTTTATCATTTTTTATTTTCATTCAATAGGAACTCTTCTCAAAAAGATCTTGTGATTAGTTTGACTAATTGTGTCTCAGAATATACTATTTTTAATGTGCAAATATAACTGTGTCAATAAAAAGCATATTACAAGTAATGTACAATTTGCTGTAAAATTTAGACTACGCAGGAGATCACACTTAGTTGTAAGGTAATTGCTGCATGTATTTTTTTAAGCTTGTAAATAAAAAAGTTTCTGTACTTAAAGGGAATGTATCAAATAAAAGAACAATTCGTAAAATGTAACTTGCATTTATAATAAGTGAGTGATTATAAGTTAAAATGTTTGTATCAGGTAATATTGCTGAATTGGATGCAGGTGACAGAAAAATTTGAATTATTGTAAAAAAATTGAGTAAAAGACTGATGTCAACATCTTGTGAAGAAATATTTGAGAAGAAATCAAATGAGTTCCCAAGCTGCTCATATCGTTAATCATAAAAATACTAATTTTTAGAAAAAATTTAGAAAAGTACCAATTCGAAATTCCAATTTCATTTGAGTATTTCTTGCTTTGTACCATTGTAATGTGGTTCACAATATGCATCAAAATATAAGAGATTCTAGTCAAGAAATCAAGTCAAGTAAAACTGTTTATTGTGAAAACATGTATAGCAAACGTCTAGGAATTAAAATAAAAATAATTTTATCATTTATATCACAACATCCACTCAGACATACAGTTTTTGCATTCTTTCAGTCTCATTCATATGCCAATTTTACCCACTTCCAACGTCGGGGTCAGTCTTGTAAATGATTGTCTCCCAGTTGTGTACCATAAATTCGCCGACATTATAAAATGCCTCTGACGCTAAAAAGCTTTTGGCGAATTTTTAATGCTTTGGGCGTTGGGGCACTTTTGATGGAGTCTTGCAATCTGTTAATTAAATGAACTCCAGCCTGTGGTGCTCATAAGCAACCATTCTGTGTCTTTCATTTCGGTATCTGTCTCTGCCTCTGGTCTTATACCTATGTATGTCTCCGCCCCTTATCAGGACACATCTTGACTTGTAGAACAGAATTGTTTTTTTAATGTAAAGACTCGTCAGAGTCAACAGTTGCAATTGTTTGCAGGATTCTCTGAACTTTTTGTGATTATTCGAATTGTTTTCTTTTGCAATTTGAACACTCTTAAAAATTAATTGTTTGCACACATTCCCCACAAAATCAATTAGTAGGATAAGTGTAGATAAATCAGGCCACAATACGCCGTCATCAATACTTGATTAGGGCAATATTTGGCTAGGGACTTCAAAACATAAATACCTGACGACAATTTTGTGCAAACGGAATCGATGTGTGTATTCCATGTCAACCCTCGATCAAGGTGTATACCAGGGAACTTCAAGGCATAGACTTCTTCTAGCATGGAATCTGCTAGCATGATGCCCTGGCCGTTTTCTGATTCTACAGAGAGTAATGAAAAATTCAAAAAGTTTTATTTAGAAGAATTTGTTGTCAGATTGAGGCTTTGAAAGTACAGGACACAGTTGTTGAGGTCAACAAAAGCCTGTTGTTTCACAGCCTAACTACAATAATCCATCATTTAATTGGTTTGCAACTACTTTTACAAGCGATTTGGGATTATAACATATATGAGTATCATTAATTAACTTTGTTACAGTATTGTTTCCAATAAATACTACATGAAAGTGACAGGATTTTTCAGGAGATTTGATATGGTTTATTGATACAATAAATCAATAGTGCTTTATTTAAAAATTTTTTCCTTTGCTGGATAACTAATCTAAAACGTAAGTACAATCTATGTTAAAAAAATCTAAATATAGTGTAATAAGGGCAAATGTATATTTGAACAAATGTGTGATATCCTCTTATATCCTCTTGGAATATATAGCTAGGAGAAATCTCATTTTATGAGAAGGTAGTCTTAGTTTTTATTTGGTTTATAAAAATGGCATTGTGAAACATTTGTTTGTTGAGAAAATGTTTTCTCCACACCATGCTTTAAATTAGAAGTAAAACTATATTTTTTAGCCCTAAAATGCCTTTCCAGCTTAAAAGATTCCTAACTGGAAATTTATTGTTAAACGCATTTTTTTCACTGTGCCGAACATTTGAATTACATTTTCCACATTGATTTTTATAAATAATGTTTCATTTAAAATCACTGAAGATTTTGGAGGCAAAATATAGTTTGATTCGAAAACGTAGAGAATAGGAAACGAAATTGTACCACGTGGAACCCCAAATGCAATTGGTTTTTACTCATTTTACCAAACTTACTCTGAAACGTCGGTCTTCCTAAAAGGATTTTAGAATGGACTGATAACTGTTGCAAAGAACTTACCTTAATTTTTACAGGAGTCCTATGCGTACTTCATGAACAGCTATGCTAGCTTTGAGAACACTGGCCTCGAGATGTACACCTCGAGATGGTACTCTGATGGCACTTTTGTTCTTAAAGTTCACAAGCCACAAAATTCCACCATTTTGTAAAGTTGATAATGATTGAGATCACTTGAAACAAAACTGATACGGTATTCAAGTATAACATTTAGAGAATAAAAAATAAGTCTGTAAGCATAACTACTTTACAGAGTTTTGATGCAACAGTTTTAGTTACAAAATAGAATGGTGTATGGTAGGATGGTTTTTCAGATTTTTGGAGGAGAACTGTTTCAGAAAATGTCCATTGTGAGAATAGTGTGTAGCTTTTTTATTAACATGAACATTTCTTCAATAAGAAGGGTTCCTTTTTAAAGCAGGGCTCCCACACACCTCTACATCCTGCCGCTCCACTCATTGGAACCAGGGACAGTAGAAAGGGACAATGGGGGGGGGGGATTGAAGACTTTAATAATAAAGGGAAACGTTTAATGTTCAATACTTTAATAAACTGCCTCTGGTACATCAGAGGGATTTTGAGATTGAGCTTCTAATTGTAATGGACAAGATGTCCAAAAAAAGTAATCATAAAACTTAGTCAAGATACGTTAATTAAATAAAATTCCACTTTAATTGCCTTAAATAATTTACTTTCATTATCAAAGTAGTCAATCCTGTCTGCCCACTTGTTAGCGACTGATGCAAATGAGAAACAGTAGATCCCCCAATAAATCGGGCAATTGGTGAGTTCAATTTACTTATTACAGTCTCTTCAAATTTGGGCTTGGACAAATTAATTAGGTCTAAAAAAGTTGCTTAGTTGTTAAGAAAACATTCTATCAAGATCTGTTTTTGCCCAATTGATTGAGTAGATTAAAGAGTTTTATTTTATACCATACTTACTTAATATTTGTGTTTTGTAGTTTTTAAACTGGTTAACTTTCCCTGTTTTATAATCAATTTGAACCTCTCTGTCAGCCTTAAGCAGGTTCACTGCTACATTTCTCTTGATCTGTGTTTCTTTTGAATAAGGTACACGAGAGTAAGAGATAATACTAATTAATTTAAATAATTTGGGTGAGTATGGAGATTGACAAGTGAATACTGTGGTTTTAACTGCAATACAGAATTAAATCAAACAGCAGAAGTTGCTTTTTACATATAATAATTAAGTACATAGTTTGTCTTCAGATGTAAAGTTTTGTAAGGTGAGGCATGCAAAAAGGTAAACAGTTTGATATGGTGAGCGGTTATAATCATCATATGAAGTGGGATGAAATTTAAATAATGCATGTGAACAGAATATTTTAAGAGAAATTATCTTGGGGCAATTAATTTCTCGTGGTGTTGGAGGGCCAGTATGTTGGAGGTAGCTGTAGAAAACTTGAGTACCAATATGACTTGCAAATTTTTTAATCTCGACAATAATGCCTGGTTTCTGACACTGAATTTTAGTTATAGAAATGCTTTTCTATAGGCAAGGAATTATTTAGCCATTTATTGATGTTATAAATGTTGAGGTATATTTTAATTCCATCTATTTATTATCCGAGGTAAACTGTAATAGATAACCTCTAAGTTGAATAATAATGACTAAATATTGCATTAGAATTTCTTTGTTGTCTACTGTTTATCTTGAAGACCTTGTGAGACTGACCTCATTAACAAAGCTATTATTTGAGGCTTAATCAACGTAAGTCTCAATTTTTGTTACTGATGAATTAAGGTTGTCTTCTATTTCCTTTGTACATTGGTAATAATAACTGCTTCAAAGTTTAACTTTCATTGGATAACCAATTTAATTGCTATAATACTTGATTTTACTATAGACATTAAATAATTTTACTACTGTTAACATAACGATTAAAAACGATTTAGGTATAAAAATCAATAACATTAGGACAACTTTATGTCAACAAAATTATCAAAGTGATATTTTAGGAGATAAATGATTTCTTTATGCCTTGATATGTTGTTAAATTTAATGACATATTATGTCATTTAAGTCAATCAACAAAATTACATTACACATAAAAATGCTAAGTTAGTTAAATATTGTACTTTGCCATTGTTAACCACTAACTGAAACAAAAACACAATGACACTAGTTTCAAGGTATGCAATATGATCTCCTTATCTTCATACTCCTCCTTTATCTTCATATTCATTATTTATACAAATACATTTAACAAAATTGACAATAACTACTATACATTTTACTGCAGAACTTAGGTCACATTAATTGAACAATCACCTAGAAATGCCATGGACAGTTCAGGTCCCATCCTTTTGGATGCTGAGTTGAAGTTGGCCAGGGCATCAGCTATTTCGTTCCCAGAGATCCCCTCATGACTAGAAACCCAAAAAGCAGTCACATTGTTAATTCTGGCAAGGGAAAAACAACTTGATAGTGATCCCAGACAAGTTTGGAGTTGAACACACAAGAGTCCAACGGCTTCAATGCTGCCTATCTACGAAAATGCTAATTGACTTACTCCTATACAGCAGAAGAAGATTCTCATAAGCACACTCCATAATGGCTGTGAATTCTGCATGAAAGACTAAGGGATAAGGACCCTTAGGGACCACTAGCTTTCAACATGGTCTCACTCCCACAATTCCGGCGCCTATGCTAATTTTTGTTTTAGAGCCGTCTGTTAACCATTCAAGCTCCCTTGGTGGATGAGGTTTCTTTCCCTCCGACCAAGCCTCCCTAGAAGGAATATCAATCCTGAATGGTTTGTCGAAGCAAACTTTGTGACATCTGATCAGAGGTTATGTGCAGTGCATTTTTTTAAAACTCAAGATGCTAATTCTGCAGTGCCCCCTGCTGCGGCCCGAGGCTGTCCCGCCTGCTGAGGATAGTAGACACTCCTCGTGGCCATATCCCGAGTGACAATGTCCAGGGAGCGAGGTTGAGACAACAGTCTAGAGCTGCGCCCGGTGCATTTGGAAAAGCCCTAGTGATAGCCATCTTTCGGATGCCAGCTACCGCCATCATGGCCTCTTGTTTTTGGCCACCAGACAACATCCAAATCATTAGTGCAGGTCTAACCACGGAGGCACAAAGCCAATACAACAGCCTCGTTAAGTCCCTAAGACCCACCTATCACACGCCTGCATTGCATTAAAGTCCATTTCCCTCTGGCGATAACCCTTTCCAGATGTGGTCCCTATTTCAGGACCCTATTAAAGATTACGCCAAGATACTTCAGACTTTAACTCAATGGAAGAGCCTCTCAATAAGAATGGACCTTCCCCTAGGAGCTTTGTATAGACTAAACTAGTTAATTGTCCACTCAATCCTTCTTAGGATTATTACAGTTTATTACATGACACGCCAAACTCCATTGTGGTTTGTGGTTGTGTGGTCAGGTCTCCCTCCACAGCTGAGTGGTAGATCAGTGTCATAAATTATACTGACCGGGAAGTATGTTCCCATCATAAATTTTAGAACTCCCTCTGGTTTGATAATGTATCTTATTCGTCCCTGAGACCATTTTTTTCTAATAGCTTCTGAAGCCTTGCACAACCCTGCACACTGTCCATGTCAGTGCAGAGTTTCTTTCAGGCAACTCTCTTACCCGCACGGACCTTGGCGGTTGTGAAGTGCAAGATCCTCGTGGTAGTTCCTCCAAGTACCCCAAGCTTTTACTCTTCTGAATCAAGCCCTGACTCTCTTCCTCAAAGACGCCAATTCAGAGTTCCACCAGACCACTTTGGATGTTCTCCTGTTAATAACAGGACAACTCGGTCAAAGCTTATTTCAGTCAAAATGTGTTTACTACCGGTCCTTAATACCTATTTCCAGTCTAAGTTACGCTTCCAGTCTAAGTTACGAATCTAATACTTCCAGCAGGCTCGTACTCAGACCAGTTTTTTCGGACTATTTTACCGGGGTCCGCCACACGCCTATTATATAGAAGAGACCGTGTCGACAGACGGCGCGGTGGCGAGACATGACGCTAAGCTGAGTACGGCCCTTACTTCAAGTCTCGTATTTCTGGTGCCTATTATTAGCATTTGTTTGCCTCATTGCCCTGACCAAGAAAGTATATACACATCCAAGTCTGAGATGTCTACTTTATCAAAAAGTGTCTACTTTCGACCCGTGTCTAATTCCGGTCTAAATTATTTACGTGCCGTATTAGCGTTTGCTTTATTGTCTGGATCAAGGATCTATATACATACAGTTGTACGAAAAGTTTACTTCGGTCAAAAAAACGAATACTTACGGTCTTAGATATTTCCGTTGCCAGTAGTCTGTTGAGAGCTTAAGTCACACGTGTGTCAAATTTCACTTTCCTATGCCAGTGGGAAATTTAAACACGACAATATTGTTTTTTTTTTCAGGGGAATCAACCCCACTTAAACGCCAATGGGTGGTTGGTGTTCATTAAAATACTGTTGTTTCTCTATTCAACTTTTGAGGCAAGTATGTGTAAAATTTAAACTTTCTACAACATTGTGAAGTTAAAAATCAAGGATGGATTTTCACGAAAATATTTTAGTGTTCTATTGAACTAATGAAACATACGTATACCAAATTCAAAGTATTTGAAATTTCGGGTAGTTAGAAAATTAGTGGTGGCATGGCCTTTACATACAGAGAGATTAATCTACGATTAATACTGAAACTGTTCAGAGTCTAGGGCTGTGCGATTCTAGAGTTAAAGAATATGTAATAATACTGTACTGAGCGCTTCATTGTTGTGAGTTATCCTTTACAAATACAAATTGACATGTTTGGCGAAGCCATTTTTTGGGTTTTGTCTTAACCCAGAGTAGAACTATAACTCACTGCTCTGTGTAAACTACGTATTGGTAAATGGATCTTGATATGGCGATTTCATGGATGATTCTAACGTAAGGGTTTAATTTTAAACAACGACCGTCACAAGTGATAGCTCCTCGGTCAAAATTTTTAGATATCTGAGTTTGAAGTTAACCATAAACTAACGAGTAGAGCTGCAAATAACGAGAGTTAGGATAATTAAAACTTAGCTTGTACATGTGTGCGTTTAATCGTATAAAGCAAATTATTTACAAACACTTCCTGTTTTTATGTCGAAACAGTGAAAAATATACAAGCTTTTTGTGTTTTTCCACCCAACTGCAAATTTGTACATTTATACTCGAAAACTTGTGATTCAGTTGAGACCAAGAGTTAATATAATATAATTTAAAGTGTACCGTGTTTTATTATGAGATTTTCGACTTTTATAACTATAATTAAAATCATTTATTACATAACTAGCGGGCCCGGCGCGCTTTGCTGCGCATTTCAATAATTTTTTGCAAAAGTTGCCCGCGGCTTCGCACGCAATTTCCCGTTGAAAACAGTACACTATATTCACTTATTCTTTTTCTATCACATTCTAAACATTGCTGAGATAATTGATAGTCGTTCCATCGTGAGCCTCTTGGGCGTATTATGAAGGTATGTACCATATTCCTGCCTCTATCTAGCTGTTACCCACGGCTTCGCACGCAAATCTTAAGAACCGAAGTCCTTATATTACTTAGTAATTTTTTTTTTTTTTACTATAATAAATTTTAGATTAAATTAGTTATATCTCCGATGCCACGATTGAGCTTGCTTTGTTGTCTCGATCGAGAGAATATGTACACACGGAGTTTTGAGAACCATACTTCTGTCAAAAAAAAAAACAACTAAAGTTGATTTTATAACATTCTTTATATTTGTAGCCAACGTAAGATAGTAATTATGATATCTGCATTACTCTTCTGATCAAGCATGAGCATGGTTTATATTAAATAAATATTGCAGTTAAAGGTGAATTTTTACGTCAAATTTGAATTGTATTATCTGGATAGTAAAGTCTATGTTTAACAGTGATTGCAAAAACAGTTTAAACAAAATTTGTCGTTTCTCTTAAGCTTACTCTATGCTTTAAAACTATAAGTGTAATATATGTTTACAAAGAACAGCTGATTAAAAATTTGAAAAGACGTTAACATATGTTTGCTGCAATGCATTTCTTATGGGTATTTCTGTAACCAGTGGGGCGGAATCCTGAATCGGGAAAGGGATGGGCATAGCTTATAAACCTTCTCCGTGGAAAAATACATATACGTACAAATTTTCATCATGATCGGTCCAATAGTTCACGATTCCATAAAGGACAAACATACAAACATTCATTTTTATATATATAGATTACCATCTTAAGTTTTATTCTTGATTCAAGAGTAAGGCTTTGTTTTTTGTTCAGGTTATTAAACAATTTATAAAACGTAAGTAGTCTCAGGAAATAAAAGGATTCCTTAACTAAAATGAGGAACAAGATTGAATAACATGAAAGAAGAAATTTTACATTTTTACAGTAATGCCTCCTTTTACACTTACTTAATTCTGCTCGTGTCTAAGTATTGTTATATTTGCAGTAAAGTAGCACAAGAATTATTGGTTTCTTCACGGTTATTCATAAAATTTAATGTAGTTACATTAATTCACTCAATAAAATAAATATTTGTATTGCAAACTAATCTCTCCTAGAATAGAAAATTCTAGTTGTTTTCAACTTATATAAAGTATTTTAAATTTACATAAAGATTAGTGTGACTTAGGTTCTGCCGCTATGAATCAACTTGATAGCTGTGAAACTATCCATACTGCATTCTATTTATTAATTATAAAAGTAAATGAGCTGTTACGTGACTCTTCAAGGATGTAATAAATAATATTTGCACCACAAGGAAAGTGTGTACCATACTCTAACGTAATCAAGTGATAATATTAACATTTAAGTAAGCTTGTGAATAGTTATAGGAGATAAATATTTAGTATGAAAACTGACCAATGTAAACATTACCTTTTTGCCCACTTGAACGACTGAAATACGAGGACAGTCACTTGATAAATAAATAATTCTTTAAATCCTCACCAGATCCATTTTTCGACAGAAGGGAATGTAATGGATTTTTTAATATAATTACTAAACATAAAAATATATTTATTATTGTTATTTGTATAGTTATAATATGTAAGATTCTTAATATGAAAATGTGAATGTGTTTTTACGAACTTATAGCTTCTGCATATTGGTTATGGTTTACAAGTTCTACTTTGTACATAATATTGATTTTTCAAATGTACAGTGTTTAGGAAGTGAACAGGATAGCACTACCAATAAAACAAAAGCGAAGAAAGACCTAAAATACTTATTTAAGTATTCTCCCTTTTTGGTAGACTAATTTTAGTCTACCAACAAGGGAAAATATCCACTTGGGTGACCAGTCAAAATATTTAACTTTTGGATTATGCAGTAAACCCAAGCCCGTACTCTGACAATACTACCCTTTCAACAAATAAACGCTATCTGTGTGGCGGGCTGAGATGAAGGCGCAACATTGTCTTTAACGACTTTAATCTCACAATTTCGATTTGCAGATTAGTATTGACAAATAAGTTATTTTTAGAAACACGTTAAACAACACTGTAACAACTGAAAAACAAGGATAAGTCCTATTATTGCTATTATTAGGTATTTTCTTATTATTTAATTCCACAAAATAGACTGATTCTAGTGAGTGTGATGAGTTATTTGGGTCAATACGATTCCTGAAAGGAGGGTTTTAACCATGAGTCACAGGAAATGTTTTCGGGACGCAGCGCATAATGCTACCCCGCCACCCCTCCCGCCTATTACCATACACTCAAGGTCACGCGCGCAGCTAAAGTCCTCGAACTGTACTTGTACGGGGGCGGGTGGCAGTATATGACGGGGCCCGGCAGAATATCCTTTCTGGGGCCCACCAAAGCTGAGTACGTCCCTCGGGTAGGGTAGGTATGTGACAGCAGGTTAGGTAAGTTTATATTATTTTATTCGGCACAATCATATTTTTTACTATTATGGTTACACATATTTTAGTGAATTTTTGGTTAAAATTAAATTATTGCAAGTCTATCGTGGGATGCATTAGATTCCTTACACTGTAGGACTTTCTCTCCTCTTTTTGGGATTTTTAGTTCTTTATGTTTTTCTCAAATTTATTTAATTGATATTGCTTTTATATTAAGTTATCAACACATTGAATTGGGCAGGCTCCGTGGGTGGTCCTTACTACTATCATTACAGGCTGTCAGATTCTCCCCATACAGAGTCGCAGAAGATATATTAACTAAGATAATAGCCTACAATTACAGAGGCATTTTACAGTATTTTAAAGCAGTTTCCATCCGAAAAATCAATACTAAAAGTTAAATGTGACTTGTTAACACTTAACTTTATTTTTAATCTAAACTTTTAATTCTTTTGATGTGTTATCAAGTATATTGAATAAAAAATCTTTCCCGTTATACACATTTGAACTGATTTCTACAATGATAGGATTTTATGTTTATGTTTCATTTGAACAATTAGTATTTTATTATTAGTTGAAAATTATATTTAGTAAGATCATTATCCATGTATTTTCAACTTACACAGGCCGTAATTAGCAAGATTGTATCATATAACGTGCCATTGGCATTGACACACACTTTCCAGGGTCTTCCCAGACCAGTGAAACAGTTGCTAGCGAATGCCAGCGAGGACCTCTGCTCCTATGACTGTTCATAACGAGCGACAGGAGTCAATGGTCTCATCTTGGAGGACCTCTAGGGTTACTTTTATCTCGAAGCCAGGTAAATACTCCTATTATTTTGCTGCAAAGGCTTACAGACCCATAAGCCTAACATCATCCTTCCTCAAGATCATGGAAAAGGTTCTGGATAGGAATTTAAGGGACACAGTTCTCATCAAATGTCCCTTAAATTCAAACCAACATGCTTATCAGAAAGATAAATCTTGTGAAACAACCCTACATTGTTTGGTTGGTAAGATTGAGCAAGCTATTGCAAAAAAGGAAATAGCTTTAGCAGTATTCTTGGATACAGAAGGAGCTTTTGATAATACGAATAATCACCCAGTAGTGTTTAAGCATACGTCTAGGGGTACTGAGACAACTGTTGTTAGATGGATAAAGAACATGCTTAGTAGCAAAAGAGCACTGGCATCTCTGTGGAGTCACACGAGAGGTCAAAACGCAGCGTGGATATCAACAAGGTGGTGTACTGTCACCAAGCCTGTGGAACATAGTTATGTACATGTATGTCTTACTCTGGACTCTGAATGAACAGGGCATGTGTGCTCAGGGCAATAAAGACGATGTTGTCGTACTCATTAGAGGTAAGCATATGGCCACGTGCTTGGAAATGATGCAGAGAGCACTGTCCATTGTGGAGCGATGGTGTAACGAAGAAGGACTAGCAGTGAATCCTTCGAAGACCGTCATAATACCATTTACTAATAGGATGAAGCTGGAAATTACAAAGCCAGTCCTATGGGGGAAATTAGGGGCCAGATATAGGTTAGCAGGGAGTTCAATTATCTAGGTGTCAAACTGGATGATAAACGCTCCTGGAACAGTCATCTGGAATACATAATCAGCCGATCTCAGACTACACTAATGGTGGTGAGACGTGCGGTAGGATGCACATGGGGTCTTAGACCCGACATGTCATATTGGTTATACACCAGAGTCATAAGACCGAGAGTCTTAAGAGTTATATAGTTCTTTAGTCTGGTGGCTAAAGGTTCAACATGTGACTGCCATAAAACCCAGTCTCACGGTTGGCTGGCTTGGGGCATTGGGCGCCATGAGAGGCACATCAACCGCTGCCATGGAAGTAGTGCTAAACCTCCTACCTTTTGACATATCTGTTATAGGAGAGGCTAGGATAGCTACCTACAGAGTGCAGTGCATTGAGAACTGGCGTCGTTACCATGCAAGGAACTCCGAGATCTCTGACATTCTCAAACTGGAAATTCTAGAAACGATGTCTGACAGAATGTCAAAGGATACGGACTGAGAAAAAAACAATTTCAGTCAACATGGTTGAAAGAGAGGAATGGTCAAACGGAGAGCCTGCCTACTTGAAGAAGGCTCTAACCTGGTATACTGACGGGTCGAAGACTCTGAAGGTTACTGGATTAGGTGTTTGGGGAGCTAGACCTAGAGCTAGCCTAACCGGCAACTGTCTTTCAGGTTAAAATCACAGCCCTTACGGAATGCACGAGAATTAACGTTTAACGCTCAAGATTCCTAGATTCTAACTTTAGAAATTATTCGTAAGCAAACTAATGGTGATTCTAAATATTTGGCTTGATAAAAATGCAATCTTTCTAAATGACAAATATAAATGTATGATATTTAACTTACGAGGTACAATTAACTTTGAGTATGATGTATGCTAGCATTAGAAGTATGAAGTAACATTTTATGAAGTTTTTATTACAACTGAATAACTTAAATCACAAAATAAATTTTATAATACAACAGTGAAATTTGGATAGCTTTAGAAGTATTATTTGTATACCAAATTCCAGGCTATGTTTTATTTGCTAAGTGCAATGATAGTTACAGAGAGCAGGTGGTGTCTTGTGTTATGTTGATAATACGAGGCACGTCCAGAAAGTAAGTGTACTGGTACTCTCACAGCTGTAGGGAATACTTTTTCGACATGTTGGCAACACTGCCGTGTAGCCTGAATCATTCCCTTCAAAACGAGACCAATCCGAGGTTAGTGTGTTGAAAACTCTTGATGCAATAGTATCTCTCGCGAAAAATGTCGATCGTATCTTCCGCCAAGTGCGAAATTCGCGCCGTCATTCGCTACCTCGTTGTGAAGGGAAAAGGTCCGGTTGAAATTAGAGGTGAAAATTGTTTAGACTGCCTCTTAGTTTCAGGCGTGTAGTGGGCAATTTAAGTTTCGTCTCCAGTAACAATAGAGTAGAGAAAATGATCGTCTTTCAGTTCGTAGCGTTCCGAAAACTTTTTGGAGCTCTGTACTCGTTTCTGTCAGCTGTTTTCGAACCCACCTCGCAGACAATTTCCGATATCCGAGAGTTTCTGTCAATGTTTAGTGTATCAGGGATCTTGAGATTTGCGGAAACATCGCAGAAAGTTCATCTAATGTCAATCTGCGATCGTCACGGACCGCATTCTCGATTTTTTCCACAATTTCGTCAGTCACAGTTGAAGGTCTTTCGCTCCTCTGATCGTCATGCACGGAAGTACGGCCATTTTGTTAACTCGTGACACCACTTGTACACGCTCATACGATTCATAGATCTATTACCGTAAACAGTTTTCACCTCATTATAAATTTTAACCTGAGCTTTTCTCTTCACAACGAGGTAGCGAATGACGGCGCGAATTTCGCACTTGGCGGAAGATACGATCGACATTTTTCGCGAGAGATGCTACTGCGTCAAGAGTTTTCAACACACTAACCTCGGATTGGTCTCGTTTTGAAGGGGATGATTCAGGTTACACGGCAGTGTTGCCAACATGTCGAAAAAGTATTCCCTACAGCTGTGAGAGTACCAGTACATTTACTTTCTGGACGTGCCTCGTAGTATTGTTGTAAACTATGTGAAGAAGTTAAACATGATATAAGCTGACGTGTAATTTTTAAACGTTAAAACCGATCATTTTCTTTTAACCTTGTATATTTGTACAGATTGAAAACTATTACTGAAAATAAATTTTATTTGAATTATCACGAGAAATTTAAGCAATAAATGATAATGTAATTTATATAGCCGATATTAATATCAAGCTAGATGTCAACAATCATATTTTAAACTATCACAATCTGCTCAATAATAATAGTTTTCTATTCCTAATCAATTCCTCCGCTAGAATTAATAGCAACTTTTCAATCATGTATAGATCACATCTTATGTCATTTATATATGTGAATAGTTTTAAAAGCGCTGTTTTTGACCATAGACCAACACTGATCACTGTGTTATTGGCCTATTTTTTAATCATAATAAATTAAAACAATTCTGATAAGTCCACCTGCGTTCCTTCTAATCACAATTCACAATTCTTACTGTATGTAAATGATATTTCTAGTAGCATAAGTAATGGTAACGTTTGCCTGCTTGCCGATGATACCTCGCTCAGCCTTTCTCATAAGAACCGAGAATGTCTTGAAATATATGCATTCATTCCGGGTGGTTTCCTTTTGCAGTGGCTAGAGGATAACCTTCTTGCAGTCAATACAACAAAAACCAAATTCATTGACTTTCGCATACGTGATTGTGATGATTTCGCACATGCGAATTCCTGTGTTATGATAGGAGACTCAGAAATTTCATCATCTGAGTCAACAGATTTTTTTGGAGCTGGTGATCGATTGTAATCTCAAATACTATCACCATATAGACAAGGTATGTGGAAAAGTAAGTAGTAGAATTTGTCTATTGCGTCGATCGACTCTCTTACTTTTCTAATAGGGCAATACTTTTTGCAGCATATTTTGGTTGTATCTACCCTCATCTAACCTACGGTCTGCCAGTTTGGGGGGCTGAATCTACTAAGACTCAGTACGTATTCCGCTTACAAAAAAAGGCAGTGAGGGTAATTCTTGGCCTCAAAACATCACAATCCTGCAAAGGTCTATTTTGTGAAAAACAACCTTCTGACATTTCCCAGTATGTTCATTTTAGAAACCACGTCCTTCATGAAACGAAACGCTCAACTCTTTAGTTCCTACACACAACCCGGTTACTCTCTGCGGGATCTCTACCTCCTGCCAAATCCTCAGCATCGGACAACATTTTTTTTAACAAATTTAGGGCTCAGCAATTAAAATATTTAATCACTTGCCGGTATACCTAAGATCTGAACAGAGTATGCCTGTGTTCCGCAAAAATATGAAAAGGTTTCTTTTAAACAAAGAATACTATTCTATTAATGCTTTCTTATCTGACAGGAGTGTAGTATAATTAAGTTAGTTTAGTGTATTAATTTTGTTATGTTAATTCTGACGTTTGTTATGCAATTTTATTGTCAATAACAAATAAACGATTTGATTTGATTTGATTCAGCTACAAGAAATATTGTTAATTTGTAACAAATAAATTGAGACCAAGTTTATTCAAAAAACTACGCCAATGTTGCTTATCGTAAATTTAATTATATTCCAAGTAACTGTATATTTAGAAGTAGTAAGAAAATGAGTAGTAGTTCTATATTTTTAAAAGCTAAGTTCCTGGATAACAGAACATATTTTACATAAATTTGAGATACGTAAAACTATATAACATTTCTAAGAGGAGACCATTATGACAGAAACGTTCAAAATTACTTCTATAAATTTAATAATCGATTAAACAATGTGATTACTGAAACATAAAATATGTATTATTAAAAATATTAGAAGATTGTAAAATATCTAAACAGTGGAAAGTAATAAATAACTTGACTGGCGGATTCAAAGAAAATAGTTGAGCAAATACGATTACCAAAAGGTGAAGTTTTAAGTGACCCTTCGGTCATTGCTGATAAGATAAAGGATGACCTTATTGTACTCCAGTCTGACCTTCCGCTTCCCGATGTTGTGCACTCTTCCACATTTGCGCACTTATCAGCAGTCCTTCTTTATTATTCCTACTGCCGAAGAGGAAATTAAGACCGTAGTAACGTGTTTAAAGAATAAGACATCTACTGGCTTTGACAAGGTTAATGTACATTATTATTGAAATGCATAATTAATTGATGAGACAGCATCAGTTTTAGTTGTTTATTTAAATAAATAGTGGTTTTAGTAAAGGCTTTCCTGAAAGCCTAAAATTAAGCTCAGTAGTGCCTATTTTTAACGGCAGCAATTCGATTAAATTAGATAACACAAGACCAATCAGCTCGATATCAGTATTCTCTTAGACATTTGAAAAAAAAAACAATGGTTAAAAGGTTCCATAATTATTTTTAAAGTTAATTGTTTTCAGTTCATGTCAGTTTGGTTTTGCCAAAGGGAAGTCAACTGAAGAGGCACTTTAGAAGTGTTAGTTATAATATATAAAGGTATAAGTTCCAAGCTGAAACTCTTAGGATTATACATTGATTTTAAAAAGGCTTTTGATATGGCTGATTATGCAATTTTTCTAGGAAGTAGGTATAGGTCTATGAGGAAATGCATTAAATTGGTTTAGGTCTTTTCTTGTGGGAAGAAGACATGAAATAAATATTGAAAACTATTGTAGTTCTAAAGTTCTGGTGGAGGCAGGCGTTCAGCATGGATCGGATTCAATAGCAATATTATTTATAAATGATTTATTGAAATCGATTTTCAATGGTACAATATTATTGCTTTTACCGATGATATATAAATTTTTACACCCATAAAGTTCAGAAAATTATTGGTTAGCTAATTAACAGGGACCTACTCATGTTAAGAGATTGGAGTCTGAGTAATAGGATACAAATTATATAACCGGAAAAAATTTTCAGTTTTGCTGGATTTGACGTATCAATTCCTTTGAAACTCTATAACGTGTAAGTTTTATTTATGTAATTTTCAGGCTTTAGAGAAAGTAAATAGTATTTAGGTGTAATTTTGGATGTAAAGCTGACTTTTCAGCAACACACTACGAAATTACATAAACTGTTAAGAGTATCAATATGAAATTTTATTTCTTTAGAAATTTCTGCATGCATCATTAATGAGATCGTCATATTTTGTTCTGATTAACTCTAGGCTGCAGTATGATATGACTTGTTGGGGAGGTAAATATAAATATTTATTACTAAAAACTCTAAATTACACAGAATTATTTTTTTACGTATAATATTGAAGGAAAAATAAGAGAGTTATTTTCCTCTATTTCTACAGATAAAAATATTACCATTCCAACACCTATTTATATTTAAAGGTTTTGAGATGATTTTTCATTAGGAGTGGAAATATGAGAACCGATTTGACCTATAGTACTCGTTTTAATACCTATCAAAAATTTTATAAGCCAAAACTTAATAGATAAACTTTCCACCACTCCTTTTGTTATTTAATACTCAAGTATTTTAATAAATTATATGTATATATATAAAAGAACTAATAACTTAAATGAATTCTGTAAAAACATTACTGGTTGGCTCTTCTCTAGTCAGGATCCTGATTGAAAGAATTACATCTAGGAATAAATCGAATAATACATTTATTATAAGTAACACGGTTGACATGATAAATTTGGTTAATTATACCATCTGTTATATCGTTTCATGTAATATTGGATTTTAAACTTAATTTGTTGTATGTAAGTGGTTAGTGATTTTTAATAACCTTGTAAATAATATGTTATTTTATTATAGTATTGTATATTTTGTTTGTAATTTCATTTTTGTTTCTTTTGTGCATTAAATCCTTCATTATTGTATATTGATTTATTAAGTTATACTTGAATATATTTAAGTTATACGTATACACAGAGGACGATGTTTGTTTTTTACCAGATGCTAGAATATAATTATATGTTTTTTAATTCTTTTTAGCTAGCCAAATTACTAGAAAAAGTGACCAGTCATTTTTCCAATAATGTAAATATTAATTGAAACATAAATCATGTATTCGTATTCATTATTGGATCCGGTTTTACTTATCAGTGAACAAAACAAAGAAAACAATAGTAACTAGCCAAACTGTACTATCTCATCTTGTTTCATAACTAACAATAAGTGACATTTATCATATTAATTATCCTAACAAGAAGGCTATGTGATATGGAAATGGTTTCATATCACAAATGCGACGTAATAATGCAACTAATTATCTTTTTTATCCTTGCAGTCCACGGACTGCATATTTTACTTAGTGAGCTATAAAATATAAACAACAGTACCAGTAGCACAATATTACAATTAAGAAATGGTCCGTTTATAGCGCACACAATAAATTATAGTATTTGATATTGCGATAGAGCAATCTGCATGAGCTCTTCTTAAATGTTTAATGAGGCTGGGTTAAACACTTACTTCCTGTGCAAGTGTGGTTGATTTTTTATTAATAGTTTTGCGTATAATAATAGTTATTAAGACGCAAACTTCTTGTAAATATTAATATTAAGGTATTTTACAGTAAATCATAAGAGTGATATAGTTCTTGCATTTTCTTTAATGATTGAAACCAGCAGTGAGGTTGCACGTACTTAACCTTTTTGGCAGAACAGATTTTGTTATATCAATTAACGGCTCAGCTTAAAACTAATTAGATCGGGGATTTATGTGGGTTCGTGGTAGCAACGTATTGCGATGATTGTATTTCAAAGTTACCAGCTTTCGTGGTCACCAACTTCGTGCTTTTCAAGGTTCGTGAATCCAAGATTTTGTATTGTCCGTCTAAAGGGAAGTATTTTTATTAGTGAAGTTATTTGGGAACTTTGCGATGTCAGCAAAAACGTGTTTAGGTTTAGGACGTTAGGAATACGTCTTATCAGTTATGTGCTTTATCAGTTCAAGAAGTCAGTTAGGAATAGTTGTCCCAGGCAAGGTGTCAGTATCTAATACTAGAGTGTAATAATAAATCAGTATCAACAGCAATGAAAGGCGAAGATTTATTAATGTACATCCCCCTTACTGAATGTTTTATTATAGTGTTATATGGTGTATAAAATAAACATACTGCCTCCAAAAGTAAAATTAACTATTTTATTCCTATATGCAAAATATCTTGTAATTTATCAGACGTTTAAATACTGCTGAGGATATTAAAATAAAATAAAGTGTGTCTGTGTTTGACCAGTCCAACTGGCCACTTATTAAAATATTCATTATTTATCACAAAATTATATACACTACATTCAAATACATCCAAAAAAGGTTGGTAAAATTATTCCAGTGAACAAAATGCCACGCCGAGTAACTATGTTCTTATGCTGACCCGAAATTGATTCAACTTAATACATTTTACAAGAGAGGAATCAAGTTTAAAACCTTCCCAAGATCAATAATACCTCGGTTCCTTATTTTATATACATGTCCTCATATCTTTTTAGAAGTATACGGTTCATTACTCTTCAACTGGAGAAAGCTCCAGAAGATATACCGCCAAAAAAAGGATCTGCTGTAAACATGTGCCTTGAGATGATAGTCTTTTAACCAGTCGCATGTCAACGTACTCTGTAGAATTACTGTAAAACATAAGTGGTTAGTGGTTATGAAATAGATACAATATGCGGAGCAAAATACACTGTGAGTAGGGGGTTTTATCTACGAAGTAATAAGAGTATACTGGCTAACGTAGTATAGACATAGACCATAGTCATTGGTTAATGTGTCTTATTCCATAGTAGTTTCGGGTCCGCGAAAACCCAGGAATTTGGTTATATTAAAATCAATAGCCTGTTCAATTAAAAATTTTTGTAAGGTGTCTCCTCTCCAACAAATGATCGTATCTTCCGCGAAAAACACATCGCGTAACGAGTTGTTGTCATTTATTAGTGCACTAAGAGGTAGGACGAATAACAGAACCCTGGGGTACTCCATAATTAGTAAGTCGGGGTTAAGAGAAGGCTCTCCTGATTTACATAACCTCACTCCTATTTAGCAGAATGAGCTGAGTATCTCTATAACCTTAATGCAGACACCGTACTTCTCTAGTTTCTTAGAGGTATATCATGAGATGCATAATCAATATTTTACTTAATTCCTCAAATATGAGGGCCTCAGAGCCATCCGCTTCCATCCGGTTTTAAAGTATGTTAGAGACCAGTTGCCCCACAGCGTGTAATATAGAACTTTATCCCAAAATATACTCTGGTAATAACCGAAACGAGTGAGTTTAGAACTTATCTGTAAACGTACCCCGCCTTCTGGTATTGTGCTCATGAACATCCCTGCCAAGCGTCATATCACATTTGTAACGACAGTACAGGAGTGTCTCGTATGTCTAGAGGACTAGGAAGATTAGCATAACGAGTTCTCTGAAATGATCCCTGCAGGATTCTTTGATTCCTATTTTATTTTTGCAATGATTTGTATTCCTTTCTTCTGAAGGACCTTTGGAAATGGATGTTAGCACATCCTCACCAGAAAGTTATGCCGTATGATATGAGTGTGTATATACTAGGCCATAAAAAGCCATTTTCAATAGTGTATTCCACAAAATTCTGTACTTTCCTCAGATCATAAATGCCTAAGTAGATTTTAACGCAGACAACCCAGGACAAACCTGGGTTTGTTTTTTCTATGTTTTCCTAGGACAAACCTTTATCAATGTGAATTTCAAGGGACTTATTGCTGAAAACATCATCAGTAACCAAGTTATTCAGTACAACTCCGGTACAAAGCAGTGCTCTGCGCTCTGAAAAATAGATGAAGTATGATTTTGAATAATTATTTTGTAGATTCATATAAGATAAAAATTCAAGGCATAAATTTGAATTTTCAAAGAATTCAGTTTCCAAAGATTATTTGCATTTTTCTTGGAAGTAGACGGTAGTATCATCCACGTACTGAATAAATTGACCAGATGATAAAGATGACCTAAAGTCATTTACATAAACTAAAAAAAAGCGCTCGGCCATGAATTGATCTCTGTTGGACACCTTATTGTACAAAGATCTATTTTCTTGAGACGCAGTTTAAGTAAAGTTATAGATAACGGCTCCTGAGGTACGATTGAAGCCACAAGATTTTGGACGCCTCGCCTGCCACAGCCATGTATTTTGGAAACAAGGACATGGTGATCTGCGCAGTCAAATGCGCAGGAAACAGGATTTTATGGAAATTGCCATTCTTCAGTGATACAGAAAACCAGTTATACTACGTTTCGATCTCTACGTCACTATCTGATCTCTTCATTAGTTTAAGAAATAACCTAACACATAACTACAATATAAGTTAAAATGAAATAAATGAATAATGCCAGAGCGTTATGCCACGCTAAGTGATTCCTTTAACTTTTAAACATAAATTTAATAAAAATAAAACACATAAATCATTATTAAAACTGAACTACTGAATACAGTTCACAATAGGTCTGCACTCACCGACGAACTAAAAAACTGACCAGGGGCCAATAGTAAAGGTCCGAGTGAGAAACAATGCCTCAAAAACTTTGCTGACCATTGGTAGAATCGAAATGGATCTGTAGTTACCTTGGGAGCTTGAATCACTTATTTAGGAGCATAGTATGATCTTTGCCTTTTTCAGAACATTTGAAAATTGCCCAGTTTTAAATGAAAAGTAAATACTTCCAGCCAATTGTTTGACTATTCTCGACAGTGTTTAAGAGGCCATTCAGCCATAAATATACACACATCTGAAATGTTTAGGCTATAAGTCTCGAATTGACGCAGCCGTATTTCCTTTTGTAACAGTCATCATCATCGACGCTGCGGAGCCGCTTGACCCCTGGCAGCTGGAAGTTGACAGAGGGACGCTCTGATTTTTTCCACTCTCCATGTCAACAACAACTGGAGGTTAAAGTCCCAACACAACAGCTGTTTTTCACTGCTGGACGACCGTTTCAAATTGGCACTCCTTACAACGAAAGCATAAGTATCAAACTGGAGTGTTAGAGGTGTCGATTCCAAAGCATGGTAGAGGCAACCGAGTTTTCTACACATAACGAAGCTATGATACGAAGGGTTGAATCAATGAGAACGTTGATATCAACTCTGAAGAACGATGCAGAGTTCGTGTTTTGCTTCTCAGTCACCGACATTTTTGGATCTCTCCAGACGGACATATACTCCAGATTCCAGGAGTCAGTCTGTGACAGCGTCGGATTTCAGAAGCTTGCGGTACGTGAAATGAAGCTGAACTCAACATTCACGTTGTATCAACTCTTCGAGCCACAGACGCGTTATGTATAGATTAGTAAGTTGTTAGGTCTTTGTTTTTATTAGTTAATTGAAATAATCCTTACTCCTCTTTGTTTTAACTTCCCTACTGACGATGATAGATTGTAAAGTTGATAGGAATTATACGGACATTTGTATTGGTAAGTGAAACAAAAGAACAGTAAAATTCCGTTTCTAGATACGCAATTAGATCTCTTCACCACATGGATAACTAACCTAAGAAATATTTACAATATAGGTTAAAATTTTTAAACATCCCAAAGCGCTGTTATAAGCATAATCAGGAATCATAACATGTAACAGCTTTCAGTAGGTCTGCACATACTAAGAAATCACTGAAGACTGTTCACAAAATCACAATTGACTTATCAATTGTTTCTTATTTATTAGCAGACATGTACATGTTTAAAATGTGTTGCCCTCCCTATTACAGAAACATTACGGCTTTCGTTCTCGTGGCGATTGGCTGTGGTTTACAAAATTGCCGCATACTACATTAAATATGGACAGTTTAAAATGTACTCTAATTATCTAGAGTGAACCATATCCAGTATTGTTGCTGTGGCTGTTTATTTACCGCTACTGAAAAACATGTATAAAACTAGTTATGCTCATACAACCATATTTTTCCTTTTCCTCAGAGGAAAAAAAGTATTCTGAAGAGTAAATAAGCTTTTGAACAGTATATGAAACTATATACATTACTGAATATAATCATATAAGTTAAGAATATACGAGAAGTGTGTCACCTCAGCGTATAAAGTACGTAGGCAACGTTGAATGAGCTCATGTAGGTTTAGTATAAACTATCGCCATTAGTACGAGTATATAACAAGGTTATTTATTGTTTCGTTAGTTAAAAACGCGATGTGGAAAGTCACATCAAAGTATTGAATATTTCAGTTGCACAGATGGAAATATTGGCATAGATCTCTAGAGATTTATCTACATTAATTGTTTTTGTAGTTTAATGCTGTATTCAGTATCTTGAATATTAGAAATAAATCTAAATCTCCATGTATATGGCATTTAATACCCGGTAAATGTTAAACAAATACCCAAGTAATTATTGGTAACAAATCACTTGATCGTAACAAATTCCACTACATTCATATACATACACAGAGATTATTATTTCTCCTGGAGTACGCACATTGAAAGTATTTGCTAAAGAGTATCCTACCACTAATATTTACTGACATTTTCTCAAACATTGTCCCAAGTCCTTACTAAAATAAACCTACTCTGGACTAAGTTCTTATCGAATTAAATTTAGGAAATTGTGCGAACTCGCATTTTCAAACTCTTAGAAAAGTGATCATTTTGCCTTCTATCCCAACTAATACAACATCATTTTATAGTGACTAGCGCGTATAATTTTATTATTTAAAAACCCATACAAAAACCAATTTAATAAAAAAAAAATGAACGTGAAAAATCTGAATTTTGCACGAAACTTTATTACTACAAAAATACGTTACATAATGCGTAATTTTCGTGTAAATGTATATTTTGTATTATTGTCTGTATACAAACGCAGAATGAAAATAGAATGAGCTAAGGATCTGAAATTTTGAATGCGACCTCAGCGAAACCTGTTACGGTACGAGGTGTGGCTATCCTTTAATAACTGCATGCTAGAGGCTGGTAAATTTAAATTTCTGAAGAGATTCAAACATGTGAAATATTAACACATTGTAGTCTAACCATCACAGTACATACATAATCATATACTGAATGGTATATAGACTTTTATTAATTAAAAACTAATATGAAACCCAATTTAATCAATACAAATGTGAATGCATCATGCGGTATTACATCTCGAGAAAATTTGAATTTGTAGACTTGAATTTGCCTGAGCGTTGTTAAAGCCAACAAATTCAGTAGTTAAACAAAATTTATCTTCTGTTTGCCGAGGGATGTACTGTATTTGTGCCGTATTTTATGATGCCAGTCTGACTATCAGTAATGAAATGAACTACATACTTTAAATTTTGCATTGAACCTCAGCAAAGCGTGTTGCGCGACACGATTTGGAAGTGTATGTGATCGTCCACGCAGTGGTACACCTAAAATAACTTCAATCCTTCGTTGCAGATCAAATTACTCTTCAATTATAAAAGTCGCTACTGAGTGTGATATAAATAACAGATCTGTGTTAACTTTTTAAAACAATACCGCACTCCTATATTGCAGGTAATAAAATTATTTATTAAAAAGGTATTAGAATTATTTTCCAAAATATTCGAAAATAAAAACAGACTTATTTGAATACATACTTAATACACGAGTGGATCGCAGACCAATCCTTTGAAGAATTGCTAAGTTTCAAATGTAGCAATAACCTACACCTTGAGTTGTTATCTTTTAAAGGGAAATAATAACGGGTTAACTGTCTCAAAGTCTGCTTTTATGGAATAAATTGTATTGTAATAGGCTTTACATAAAACCGCTCAAAGTAAAAAAGCATTTAATTTAAAGAAACGAGAGTTTTTAAAGTCGGTAACTTGCCACACAATACCGCATTGAGGCAAAACGGGAACACCCGGTGTCAAGGGTACTTCACCTGCACGTGATCCCAAATGTGTTTCTTAAGATTTCTATATTCTAAGTTTTGGATTTCAATTCTGAAAAAGCTAATAATTGTGGTGTACATTGCATTGGAGTAGTACATTTCATTTGAATTAAGGTGAATGCAGAACTCGTGGCAACATTTGATAGATAAAATCGTATTGTGGTTAAATACAAGCAGCGGATCCTAGCAGTAATAAAGTGCCTTTTAAAGTTTAAAAGGTATTATTATTTTAATAGTTTTTATAAATTTTGGTTTTGACTGATGTTATTTTACAGCCTACAAAAATTAATTTAAACCTATATAAAATTAAACTGATAACTTTATATAATATTTGTTTCAATAACACGATATTAGATTCACATAACTATACATAGGCATATTTGTGCCTACAACAATAAGAGAATTAATAAATGATTAAGAATTAATGATTAGAATTAATATTAAAAGTGAAATTCTCAAAATTAGATAGCGTTTTTGACACTTGAATACCATGCAGTGATTTTTATAATATTTAGGATCGTCTAATTGTAAGCTTATGTAAGCTCTGGAAGGAACGGAATTAAAGAGATTTTTAGTTTGGTTTTAATACGAGGGAAAGTTATGGAAGAGAAAACACTCTGGCTTCTGAATGAAGTTAGAAAAACAAAATTGTCATCTTATTAACAACCAGTTAATGATATGACTTTCCACATCGCGTTTTTAACTAACGAAACAATAACCTTGTTATCTACCAATGGTCAATAAAAACGAGTTATTGGTTTAATCACCTTACCGAAGTCATATAAACAAACCGTTATCAGATTAACTCCACGTTTTCTTTCCACTTTGGCGCAAACCCCCACTTCCCATCACTGTACGCGGTGGGTAGGGCAAGGTCACAACGCCGCTTAGTCTTCGTGCGTTGGCCTTTCTTAGTTATCATCTATCCTTTGCTGTTAATACTACGACGAAGGGTGTCTTTACAATCTGTGCCGTTATAATAAATGACTCATGACTTCAAATACAACTCAAAATGGCTTTTGTGGGTCAAACTTTTGGGTGAGTTTTTATATTGTACTAATTCGATTTAAATTGCATTTTTTCAAATACGCATGTTAAATAAATATATACCAGTTAGGCACTGTATTACCTGTAAAACTTTCGAATATAATTTATTGGTTACTAAAAATAGAAATATACTCTTCGGTTCAAATTCATAATTCCTTAATAAAATGAAATAAAAAAAAAAAAAACGATTTGGTTATAAGGAATTCATCTCTAATATCCATCCTTTGGTATGCTCATAATCTCGAGTATTCTGAGAAATAATGCCAATGAGTGTTCCTTTATGCTAAGATCTTTTTTATATAACACCAAGAGCGCTTGTTTGGGTAAACCTGATGACATAAATTGATTAAAAAATATCCACAATAGTGTTTGGAAATATTGATAAATGTTGATCAATATTTGTCCTTCTGTGACTTATTTACGCGTTCCGGAAAGTATTTTGAAATGTTCATATTGCAAATAAATTATATTCAGGCCCTTAGCCACATCTCAGAGGCACTTATGGCGTGGAAAACACTAATGTGCAAGATTAGTGGAAATTCTTCTTAATTTGCTTCTAGTTTTTTTTGTTTGAAAATAGAACCCGAGGAATTAAATACTAATATAAATGAAGTGGCTTTTGAATACCTGTTAGTCTTTTGTAACAGTTCATTTAGCTAATGATGAATAAAAGTATGTAGAGGCACAGTAACAAAACTTTAACTATGTCTATCACCTATCGGCATAAAAGTCAAACGGTAAATTAGTATTTGCATGGGAAACCATATAACAAAAAGCTGTTTCATTTTTTGCCGTAAACAATTAATAGGTAGTTTATTTATAAAATTGTTTATTTCACCATATAGAAGTCTGATTTTAAAGCTGAAGTATTATCTAATGTCCATTTAATACCATTTCAAATACATTTAATAGTATTGACTTTATGAATGAGTTACACTTTTCGCCCTATTTTATTTCCTCGTAATTATTTTATATAAACTTTTCTTTAGTTTATATCTAAAATACAGAACACTTTCCTTATATTAGGTAACATACAATCCATTGAATTATCTATGTCCGGATAACACGGGTAACAGGCGTTATGTTACCCGTGTGTATAAACTTTCATGTAAAAATTATCGAACTGGTTATTAATAGGATGACAATGTTTGTTTGCTTAATTTCATTCAGAAGCCGGAATCTTCTCTCTTCAGAACTTTCCCGCGTATTAAAACCGAACTAAAAATCTCTTTAATGCCGTTCTTACCAGAGCTTACAATTAGACGATTCTCAATGTTATAAAAGTCACTGCATGGTATCCAAGTGCCAAAACGCAATCTAATTTCGAGAATTTCACTTTTAATATGAATTCTGATCATTGTTAGTTTGGTTGTAGGCCCAAACATGCCTATGTAAACTTATGTGAATCTAATATCGCGTGGTTATATTATTTAAACAAATTTTATACAAAGTTATACTTTTAATTACATACAAAGTTATTTGTTATAGCCTGTAAAATAACATCTGTCAAAACCACAATTCATAGAAATTTAAAAAAATTTAACACTTTTTAAACTTTAAAAGGCACTTTATTATTGCTAGAATCAAAATCCACAATCCGCTATACAACCACAATCCGAGAATCACAATCCGCTATACAAGCATTTAATAACCACGATATGATTTTATCTACCAAATGTTGCCACGAGTTCTGCATTCATCTTAATTCAAATGACATGTACTACGCCAATGCAATGTACACCACTATTATTATCTCTTTCAGAGTTAAAATCCAAAATTTAGGATATAGAAATCTTAAGAAACCCATTCGAGATCATGTGCAAGGTGAAGTACCCTTGAAACCGGTTCCCGTTTTGCCTCAATGCGGTGTTGTGTGGCAAGTTACCGGCTTTAAAAACTCTCGTTTCCTCAAATTAATTAATTTTTTACTTTTGAGTTTCTTGATTAAATTAATAACATTTTTGCAGGGCTTAGACGTTGGTTTATATTAATTTTAAGATTTGAACCAAACCTTTACAGTGCAGTATCTAAATATTTCAATTACCTATTTATGCGTCAACCGGCGCTAATATATTCCATTAAATTAAAAAAGTACTATAATATAAAGAGCGGTTTTATGTAAAGCAATACAATTTACAATACAATTTATTCCATAAAAGCAGACTTTAAGACAGTTAAACCGTTAATTATTTCCCTTTAAAAGATACCAACTCATTAGCTAAGTTAGGTGTAGGTTATTGCTACGTTTGAAACTTCTTCAAGGATTTGATTACGATCCGCTCGTGTACTTAGTATGTATTCAAATAAGTCCGTTTCATTTTCGAATATTTTGCAAAATAATTCTAATACCTTTTTAATAAATAATTGTATTACCTGCAATGTAGGAGTGTGGTATTTGTTACGTTTTAAAATATTAACGGATGATCTTTTACACTTCCAAATCGTGTCGCGTAACACGCTTCGCTAAGATTCAATGCAAAATTTAAAGTAGGTAGCTCATTTCATTTCAACATCATAGAAATCTTTCTTGAGATGTATTGCGGATGATGCTTCACATTTTTATTAATTAAATTGGGGTTCATATTAGTTTTTGATTAATAAAAGTCTGCACACTAATTCATTATAAAATGGTGTATGTGCTGGGATGGTTTAGACTATATGTGTAAGTTAAATATGTCACATGCTTGAATCTCTTGTATGTGTATTATTTGCAAAAATTATTTATTTTGCTATTTCTCGATGCCATCATGGTTACCCACAATACCAAAGTAAAAATATGCACTAACGCTCAGCTAAATCTCCATGGAGTGTCTCATGCATACACCATCATCGTACTGGTGTTGCTAATACATAAATGAAGCTTCGTGATAAATTTCAAGTAATATTTGCCTCTCGAGGATAGCCTTAGCTAAAGTAGAACCAATGGACAATGTATTATAATTTTAACGAATACTTAATTTCTCTCTGTCTTGATAGCATAAAATGTTTGAAATTGATATTTCTATTAATAAACATTTTTAATGGAATTACAATTTGTATGACCTTCATTTTCTTAACAATTTGAAGCGCAATTTAGCGGTTTATTTTTATAAAAATTAATCTGTAACAAGTTAGGGTACAACGTACCACGAATCTTGTAATAGACTTCGCTCAGGTTGCGTGTAAAATGTCACGCATATGACTAATTTCATGCTCGAGATCTGCTGCGGTTAGATAGATACACATCATGCAGGAAAGTAACATCTTTTCATACCCCGGCAGACAAAACAGAAATTGTCAGCCTATCAGTGACTTCAATGACGTACCTTAACCAAATTGCATGGTTGGACATTCATCGCCACAGAACTCAGTTTTGTATTTGTGCAAACTATGTTTTGTGCAACATTCAAAGCCAACATTCAATGCATCATGATACATTCACGTTTTTGTTTATTGAGTTAGTTTTCATAGCAGTGTTTAAAATAAACGTTCTTGTCAGGCAAAGAAGGCACTACAACGCAAGTGTGCGCTGAAAACCAGATCTTGCTTCCTTGCGTTGATTGGCCTTCACTTTATTACTTGTTCTTTTTACTGTATGCCTCATAACTGTACGCAGCTTGTTTAAAAATTTATTTATTCTGCTATTTTCGCGTCGCATTTAAGGGTGCCCATGTGACTAATGTAAATATATTTGCTAACGCTCAGCCAAATCCCATGAATTGTCCAGCATTATCATAATATAACTAGTGTTGCTAATATATAAATGAATCTTCGAAATTTCTAGTCTATACGTCGGTCGTGCGTTTTCGAAATATCGGGCAACGAGAGAGATAAGCATAAATAAAAATTTTCCAGTCCCATGAGTGGTAGGCTTCGCTTACTAACTCTCAGCCAATAAAAAAACACTTTACTAATGCGAAAATAAAAATAAAGTCACCAAGAAATAATTTATAGAAGTTTAAAAAATGAAATTACTAATTTTAAATTTTGAAATTTTAACAAGTTTCCTCTGTTTTTATTTAGTATAACATTAAATAAAAGAGTATACATAATTAATGTATCTTGTTATTTTTATCGCATCTAAAATGGGGTGTTTGTTTTGCTTTTACGCGTAAAAACTATTCCTATCATTTGTATTGAAATTTAACATGGACATTCTTAGGGTCCCTTGTATAAATATAGCCTATTCTTATTTCTAACATACCTCCGAGCTATACCCCACTTGACTCAAAAGTATCAAAAATTTCCATCTTGGTCTCTATAGTTACGACTGTTATAAAACCATATTAGTTGTCTTTTGAAACAACAAATTGAGCTCTGAGGTGTGTGTGTGTGTGTGTGTAATTAATTTATCGTGAAAGAAGAAAAATAAACTAAAAGCGGAGTGAATTACAATGGCCATAAATGTACAAATGTTTGAAAGAGTTTCTTTATCGTAGCAACAAAGCAAACTCAACTTTGGCGTCGGATATATATATATTATATATATATATATATATATATACATATATACTGTATATATATAATTCACTCAAACCAGACATTGTAATACACGTGCAAAGCCTACGGAAATACGTGGGACAGCCCGCGGGTAACTGCGGATCCCAGCTAGCAACATTAATTAAATATAGATATATTTTAATTCCAAAATACCACACACAAATGCTTGTATAAATATTTGTAAGAAAATTTATTTAATGTAAAGATAGAGATATATTTTGAAGCTAATATGGTCACAGATACAAGATGGCCGTACTAATTTTTATTTTCATAAATAAATAACAACTTCGTTGTGTGATGAATATAGTAATAAAAATATTATTACTTAACCTATATTATAAATGGCAGGAGTGGCGGGCTGAAGCCAGTTAATTATTCCGGATTTTACGCAATGAACAAAATTGTTAATGTATATATGTAGGGTATTGAGTTTGGTTTCATAAGACATTGTAGGACGGTATATTTAGAGTAGCTGAAGGAACAAAAACAGAAAGGGACTGGTGCGTTAACATGATTTAACAAACCATTATCACAATGACAAAAGTTTGAGGAAACAAGCGAGCTCAGTGAGTCCGTGATTATAGCAAGTGGATTCACAACGCAATATGCCGGACATTCAATTCAATTTCTTTATGACAGAAAATCACCACGGAACATCGCGTTCATTTTTTACTGGTAAGGTGCACGATATATAATTGGTATGTAAATATGTAAATACTGATATAATTCCTATACTGGACAAGGAAATAGTGTGATATTGAAAAGCAAGAATAGATACTTTACTATATCAGCTTTACAGATATTCTTTTTTAAAAAAAACGAATATTAAGGGTAAAAACCAGGGCAGCAAAGCTACGTGGCTCACCCACAAGGTATAAATTTCCTATAAGGGAACTAAACTAATCGTAAATATTATTGGTAAATCAGGTCAGTTTAAAAAGTTTAGGTCTATGTGTTATGTCCACGTACGTTTGGCCACACGTTATTTTTTATACCGTTTACTAGGCCTACAGTGAAGAGATTTTAGCTCCGATATATGGCTATTAAAGAGTAAGGCACAGTGGGAATTTAAGATTTTTCACTGTAAACCTTTTACCCCCAAGTGTCTACCTTACACAAGCGCAGAAGTAGACACTTTTTAACTGTAGTGGGCTTCTCAGTCCACATGCTCAATGTATATATATACAGGGTGTCAATTAAGTCTGGAACCTCTTTTTTAATTTTTAAAACCACAATATAAAAAATACCCAAAGTTCACACGTGCTTACTGGTGATAGTACCGCACATATCTGCCCAATTACCGACCCGATAATCCCTTGGGGGGACGGTCCACAAGGAGTCAGACAAAATTCTTAAATAGCAGCATAGGTCAAGTTTGGTATCAAATTAAAGGTCTTACTTAGCAGAGTACAATGCTGCAAACCGGACTTAAAAAGGTGGATTCATTCAGTAGTTATAGCTATTTGAATTTTAAAACGATTTGAACAATGTAAATTATTAAGTATTACAAGTAAAACACCAATTTTTAAGTACCTGTGGATCAAAGTAAGTGTTTCATAATGTTCCCCTACCATCATCTGACAATGTAGTAATCGAAGCCAGGAATCAATAATTATTACCAATAACACAACTACTGTTAGAATGTTTTACAATATATATTTGAGACCCAGAACGGTTTCTATTGAACTATCAATTAGCACCCACAGCAAATGATAGCTAATTTCACTATTTATCATTGCAATATTGCTCTTCTCAAACTTATAATACAGTAAAACTCAACCTTTGACACTCGACAGCTGATAGCTCTGGTGTGTTATTCTATTGAAGTAATAAAGAAATTTTATTTAAAAAGGTTACTCGTATCAATTCTGACGACGGTAATGTTCAATGTTGTTTTCCGTTTGTATAAATGATTGATTAAGACATAGTTTTTTTAACGATTACATAATAATCGGTCAATATACTACATTGCTGACAATCCTACAATACTAATCTATTACAAAAATTCCTCTAAAATCCGTCAGCTTCAGTAGAATTGTGAATAGACACCCTAAAAACTGAAGCTTGGACGCTCAGTGCTCTATAGTTGTAGCCTAAAAGTAAATAGGTCGATGTCAAAACATAAATTATAACATTTGCAGTTAAAATTCAAATTAGAACGTGAAATGTTATTGTCTTGTTAACTAAATTACATCAGCGTACCAAGAACCTTTCAATTATCAAGTAGCAAAACCAATTATAGCGAAACAATTATGTATTTAAATTATGTATGTCCTTGCAATGCACGAAGAAATAATAAGGTCTATTTAGGAAGATAAGCTAACGTTTTATTTTGCAATACGCAGTTTGTTTCGTTAAATATTTTGGCATTTCTTTGACAAGAGAGCAATAAGGATTTCGTTGCAGAAAGCTTGGGAGTAAATGCCGATATTTTACGATATATAAGTACCAAAAGCTAACCCATGCAGTGCCAAAGTCAGGTATAGTGATACAGTATACATGATACTGTTACAAATATCTTTATACTGTAACACAGTAAGTCATAACCACCGTGTGAAAACTGAATATGTTATACGACAAAACACGTCACTAACTATAGTAGACGATGTCGACCCTCAGAGTGCGAATGGTCTCGTATTGAATCTGATATACCATCACAGTAAGATGGGTATCCATAGTGGCATCGAAAATCTTAGGATAAACAAATTAAAAACAACTTCAATAATCTCACAAAATATTTAAACATGTGATATATCGCACCACGTACGCTCTTTCAGAGTTAAAATCCAAAATTTAGGATATAGAAATCTTAAGAAACCCATTCGAGACATTGTGCAGGTGAAGTACCCTTGACTCCGGGTGTTCCCGTTTTGCCTCAATGCGGTGTTGTGTGGCAAGTTACCGGCTTTAAAACTCTCGTTTCCTTAGATTAAATACTTTTTTACTTTTGAGTTTCTTTATTAAATTAATAACATTTTTGCAGGGCTTAGACGTTGGTTTATATTAATTTTAAGATTTAAACCAAACGTGTAGAGTACATTATCAAAACATTTTAATTACCTAATTATGCGTCAACCCGAGCTAATAACCTCCATTAAATTAAAAGAAAGTACTATAATATAAAGAGCGGTTTTTATGTAAAGCCTTATTACAATACAATTTATTTCATAAAAGCAGATTTTAAGGCAGTTAAGCCGTTATTATTTCCCTTTAAAAGATATCAACTCAAGATATAAGGTTATTGCTAAATTTGAAACTTTAGCAATTCTTCAAAGGATTTGTCTGCGATCCGCTCGTATGTATTCAAATAAGTCTGTTTTTATTTTAGAATATATTGGAAAATATTTACCAATTATTATTAATAAATAATTTTATTGCCTGCAATGTAGAAGTGTGGTATTTATTACGTTTTAAAATGTTAACGGATGATCTTTTACACTTCCAAATCCTTCGCTAAGATTCAATGCAAAATTTAAAGTAGACATTTCGTTAATGCAAAATTTCGTTACTGACATACTAAAATACGACAAAAATTGTACATCCCTCGGCAAACAAGAGAAACTTTGTATTATTGTATCGTTGAAGCCAACCTACTGTTTTGCTTCAACGATGCTCAGGCAAATTCAATGATTGGACATTCAACATCATAGTACTAATTCTTATCATCGTAAAATGTATAAATGCAAAATTTAAAGTCTAAACAAGAAATTGTTCTTAAGATGTATTACCGCATGATGCTTCATATTTTTACTAATTAAATTGGGGTTCATATTAGTTTTTGATTAATAAAAGTCTGCACACTAATTCATTATAAAATGGTGTATGTTCTTGTGATGGTTGGACTATATGTGTAAGTAAATATGTCACATGCTTGAATCTCTTGTATGTGTATTATTTGCAAAATTATTTATTTTGCTATTTTCTCGATGCCATCATGGTTACCCATAATATCAAAGTAAAAATATGCACTAACGCTCAGCTAAATCTCATGGAGTGTCATCCATACACTATCATTGAACTGGTGTTGCTAATATGTAAATGAAGCTTCGTGAAAGATTTCAAGTAATATTTGCCTCTCGAGGATAAGCTTAGCTAAAGCAAGGAACAATGTATATTAATTTTAACAAATAATTAATTTATCTCTATCTTAATAGCATAAATGTTTGAAATTGATATTTATATTAATAAACATTTTTAATGGAATAACATTTGTAAGACCTTTATTTCCTTATTAATACTTTGAAGCGCAATTTAGCGGTTTATTTTATAAAATTAATCTATAACAAGTTTGGGTACATCATACCACGAATCTTGTAATATGACTTCGCTCAGATTGCGTGTAAGATGTAAAATAAATGTTTATGGTATCCATTTGTTTATTATTATCGTTTCTTCCTTGAACACTGAAACATTTTATTTAAAAAATATCGTATGACCCGTCTTAGTATGGAATGGATGACAACGGTAAATATTGAAATGTGTTAGTATTGTGGACTCTCTTAAAAGCGCACTCACTGATCTTCTTAACCATGATCACTAAGAAAACTACGAACTTCCTTCTTTTTTCCACATTGGTCTAAAATAGTTCATATATTACTGAAATCGTAGGGGATATTCAATCAAATACACGGAATGTTGCATAGAAATTGCAGGCGAAGCCGCAGATATATGCTAGTATAATATAATGCTTATAATATAAACAATACGTTGTATTAAACAATATAAGACTAAGTAACTTTTTCAATATAATAATAGTACATTTTAACTTTTATTTCCAGGTTTTAATTTGTCACAATGCCAATCTAAATTGAAATACTATATTTCGTAATTATTGTGGCAATACAATAATCCCACTCCTTTGTCTATAGTTGGAGTTTTACAATGTATTCGAGATCCAGAACGGTTTATATCGAACTATCAATTAGCACCCACAGCAAATTATAGCTAATTTCTCTATTTATCATTGCAATATTGCTCTTCTCAAACTTATAATACAGTAAAACTCAACCTTTGACACTCGACAGATGATAGCTCTGGTGTGTTATTCTATTGAAGTAATAAAGCAATTTCATTTAAGAAGGTCACTCGTATCAGTTCTGATGACGGTAATGTTCTATGTTGTTTCCCGTTTGTATAAATGTCCATTGATACATTATTAAGACATAGTTTTTTTTTTTTTTTTTTTTAACAAAAAACATCTTGTCCGAAGTAACCTTGTACATTAATGTATTGATGTGCCATAATAATCGGCCATTATACTAACTTGCTGACAATCCTACAATACTAATCTATTACCAAAATTCCTCTAAAATCCGTCAGCTTCAGTAGAATTGTGAATAGATACCCTAAAAACTGAAGCTTGGACGCTCAGTGCTCTATAGTTGTAGCCTAAAAGTAAATAGGTCGATGTCACAACATAAATTATACATTTGCAGTTAAAATTCAAATTAGAACGTGAAATGTTATTGTCTTGTTAACTAAATTACATCAGCGTACCAAGAACTTTTCAATTATCAAGTAGCACAACCAATTATAGCGAAACAAAATTATGTATCTAAATTATGAATGTCCTTGCAATGCACGAGGAAGTAATAAGGTCTATTTAAGAAGATAAGCTTACCGTCTTATTTTGTAATACGCAGTTTGTTTCGTTAAATATTTTGGCATTTCTTTGACAAGAGAGCAATAAGGATTTCGTTGCAGAAAGCTTGGGGGTAAATGCCGATATTTTACGATATATAAGTACCAAAAGCTAACCCATGCAGTGCCAAAGTCAGGTATAGGTGATACAGTATACATGATACTGTTACAAATATCTTTATACTGTAACACAGTAAGTCATAACATCACACCGTGTAGAAAACTGAATATGTTATACGACAAAACACGTCACTAACTATAGTAACGATGTCGACCCTCAGAGTGCGAATGGTCTCGTATTGAATCTGATATACCATCACAGTAAGATGGGTATCCATAGTGGCATCGAAAATCTTAGGATAAACAAATTAAAAACAACTTCAATAATCTCACAAAATATTTAAACATGTGAGATATATCGCACCACGTACGCTCTTTCAGAGTTAAAATCCAAAATTTAGGATATAGAAATCTTAAGAAACCCATTCGAGACATTGTGCAGGTGAAGCTACCCTTGACTTCCGGGTGTTCCCGTTTTGCCTCAATGCGGTGTTGTGTGGCCAAGTTACCGGCTTTAAAACTCTCGTTTCCTTAGATTAAATACTTTTTTTACTTTTGAGTTTCTTTATTAAATTAATAACATTTTTTGCAGGGCTTAGACGTTGGTTTATATTAATTTTAAGATTTAAACCAAACGTTTGTAGAGTACATTATCAAAACATTTTAATTACCTAATTATGCGTCAACCCGTGCTAAATAAACCTCCATTAAATTTAAAAGAAAGTTACTATATTTAAAGAGCGGTTTTATGTAAAGCCTATTACAATACAATTTATTTCATTATAAAAGCAGATTTTAAGGCAGTTAAGCCGTTATTATTTCCCTTTAAAAGATATCAACTCATGATATAAGGTTATTGCTAAATTTGAAAACTTAGCAATTCTTTCTCAAAAAGGATTTGTCTGCGATCCGCTCGTATGTATTCAAATAAGTCTGTTTTTATTTTAGAAATATATTGGAAAATATTTACCAATATTTATTAATAAATAATTTTATTGCCTGCAATGTAGAGAAGTGTGGTATTTATTACGTTTTAAAATGTTAACGGATGATCTTTTACACTCCAAATCCTTCGCTAAGATTCAATGCAAAATTTAAAGTAGGTGGCTCATTTCATTACTGACAATTACTAAAATACGACAAAAATTGTACATCCCTCGGCAAACAAGAGAAACTTTGTATTATTGTATCGTTGAAGCCAACCTACTGTTTTGCTTCAACGATGCTCAGGCAAATTCAATGATTGGACATTCAACAATCATAGTACTAATGCTCTTATCATCGTAAAATGTATAAATGCAAAATTTAAAGTCTTTACACAAGAAATTGTTCTTTTAAGATGTATTACCACTATGATGCTTCATATTTTTACTAATTAAAATTGGGGTTCATATTAGTTTTTTGATTAATAAACGTCTGCACACTAATTCATTTATAAAATGGTGTATGTGCTGTGATGGTTGGACTATACGTGTAAGTAAATATGTCACATGCTTGAATCTCTTGTATGTGTATTATTTGCAAAATTATTTATTTTGCTATTTTCTCGATGCCATCATGGTTACCCATAATATCAAAGTAAAAATATGCACTAACGCTCAGCTAAATCTCATGGAGTGTCATCCATACACTATCATTGAACTGGTGTTGCTTAATAAAGTAGGTTAAATTGAGCTTCGTGAAAGATTTCAAGTAGTAATATTTGCCTCTCGAGGATAAGCTTAGCTAAAGCAAGGAACAATGTAAAATTAATTTTAACAAAAATAAAAAAAACACACCAAAACCATTTATCTCTATCTTAATAGCATAAAAATGTTTGAAATTGATATTTATATTAATAAACAATTTTTAATGGAATAACATTTGTATAGACCTTTATTTCCTTATTAATACTTTGAAGCGCAATTTAGCGGTTTATTTTAACTCTAAAATTAATCTTATAACAAGTTTGGGTACATCATACCACGAATCTTGTAATAGACTTCGCTCAGATTGCGTGTAAGATGTAAAATAAATGTTTATGGTATCCATTTGTTTATTATTATCGTTTCTTCCTTGAACACTGAAACATTTTATTTTAAAAAATATCGTATGACCCGTCTTAGTATGGAATGGATGACAACGGTAAATATTGAAATGTGTTAGTATTGTGTGATATGGACTCTCTTAAAAGCGCACTCACTGATCTTCTTAACCATGATCACTAAGAAAAACTACGAACTTCCTTCTTTTTTCCACATTGGTCTAAAATAGTTTCATATATGTACTGAATCGTAGGGGATATTCAATCATAATACACGGTATGTTGCATAGAAATTGCAGGCGAAGCCGCAGATATATGCTAGTATAATATAATGCTTTATAATATAAATACAATACGTGTATATTAAACAATATAAGACTAAGTAATCTTTTTTCCAATTATAATAATAGTACATTTTAACTTTTATTTCCAGGTTTTAATTTGTCACAATGCCAATCTAAATTGAAGATACTATATTTCGTAATTATTGTGGCAATACAATAATCCCACTCCTTTGTCTATAGTTGGAGTTTTACAATGTATTCGAGATCCAGAAACGGTTTATATCGAACTATCAATTAGCACCCAACACAGCAAAATAATTAGCTAATTTCTCTATTTTCATTGCAATATTGCTCTTCTCAAACTTATAATACAGTAAAACTCAAACCTTTGACACTCGGACAGATGATAGCTCTGGTGTGTTATTCTATTGAAGTAATAGAAGCAATTTCATTTAAGTAGGTCACTGTATCAGTTCTGATGACGGTAATGTTCTCTATGTTGTTTCCCGTTTGTATAAATGTACATTGATACATTATTAAGACATAGTTTTTTTTTTTTTTTTTTTTTTTTTTTACAAAAAACATCTTGTCCGAAGTAACCTTGTACATTAATGTATTGATGTGCCATAATAATCGGCCATTATACTAACTTGCTGACAATCCTACAATACTAATCTATTACCAAAATTCATCTAAAATCCGTCAGCTTCAGAGAATTGTGAATAGGATACCCTTGGACGCTCAGTGGCTCTATAGTTGTAGCCTAAAAGTAAATTAGGTCGATGTCACAACATAAATTTATTACATTTGCAGTTAAAATTCAAATTAGAACGTGAAATGTTATTTGTCTTGTTAACTAAAATTACATCAGCGTACCAAGAACTTTTCAATTATCAAAGTAGCACAACCAATTATAGCGAAACAAAAATTATGTATTTAAATTATGAATGTCCTTGCAATGCTCGAGGAAGTTAATAAGGTCTATTTAGAAGATAAGCTTACCGTCTTATTTTGTAATACGCAGTTTGTTTCGTTAAAATATTTTGGCATTTCTTTGACAAGAGAGCAATAAGGATTTCGTTGCAGCAAAGCTTGGGGGTAAATGCCGATATTTTTTACGATATATAAAGTACCAAAAGCTAACCCATGCAGAGTGCCAAAGTCAGGTATAGTGATTCAGTATACATGATAACTGTTACAAATATCTTTATACTGTAACACAGAAAGTCATAAACACCCGTGTGTGAAAACTGAATATGTTTATACGACAAAACTACGTCACTAACTATAGTAGACGATGTCGACCCTCAGAGTGCGAATGGTCTCGTATTGAATCATGATATACCATCACAGTAAGATGGGTATCCATAGTGGCGATCGAAAATCTTAGGATAAACAAAAATTTAAAAACAAACTTCAAATAATCTCACTAAAGTATTTAAAATGTGATATATCGCACACGTACGCTCTTTCAGAGTTATAAATCCAAAATTTAGGATATAGACAATCTTAAGAAACCCATGCGAGGACATAGTGGCAGGTGAAGTATCCTTGACTCCGGGTGAGGTTTTCCCGTTTTGCCTCAATGCGGTGTTGTGTGGCAAGTTACCGGCTTTAAAACTCTCGTTTCCTTAGATTAAAAATAATTTTTTACTTTTGAGTTTCTTTATTAAATTAATAAACATTTTTGCAGGGCTTAGACGTTGGTTAACTATATTAATTTTGAAGATTTAAACCAAGTGTAGAGTACTATTTATCAAAACATTTTAATTATCATAAATTATGCGTCCACGAGCATAATAACCTCCATTAAATTTAAGAATAGTACTCATATAAAGAAGCGGTTTTACATCTATACAATTTATTTTCATAAAAGAGGATTTTTAAGGCAGTTGAGCCGTTATTATTTCCTTTAAAAGATATCAACTCAAGATATAAGGTTATTGCTAAAATTTGAAACTTAGCAATTCTTCAAAGGATTTGTCTGCGATCCGCTCGTATGTATTCAAATAAGTCTGTTTTTATTTTAGGAATATATTGGAAAATATTTACCAATTAATATTAATAAATAATATTTATTGCCTGCAATGTAGAAGTGTGGTATTTATTACGTTTTAAAATGTTAACGGATGATCTTTTACACTTCCAAATCCTTCGCTAAGATTCAATGCAAAATTTAAAGTAGGTAGCTCATTTCATTACTGACATACAAAAATACGACAAAAAATTGTACATCCCTCGGCAAACAAGAGATACTTGCTGTGATATATTATGTGTATCGTTGAAGCCAACCTACTGTTTTGCTTCAACGAAGCTCAGAGGCAAATTCAATGATTGGACATTCAACATCATAGTACTAATTCTTATCATTCCGTAAAATGTATATTATAATGCAAAATTTAAAGTCCTCAACAAGAAATTGTTCTTAAGATGTATTACCGCATGATGCTTCATATTTTTACTAATTAAATTGGGGTTCATATTAGTTTTTGATTAATAAAAGTCTGCACACTAATTCATTATAAAATGGTGTATGTGCTGTGATGGTTGGACTATAATGTGTAAGTAAATATGTTCACATGCTTGAATCTCTTGTATGTGAGATTATTTGCAAAATTATTTATTTTGCTATTTTCTCGATGCCATCATGGTTACCCATAATATCAAAGTAAAAATATGCACTAAAACGCTCAGCTAAATCTCATGGAGTGTCATCCTTACACTATCATTGAACTGGTGTTGCTAATATGTAAATGAAGCTTCGTGAAAGATTTCAAGTAATATTTGCCTCTCGAGGATAAGCTTAGCTAAAGCAAGGAACAATGTATAATAATTTTAACAAATAATTAATTTATCTCTATCTTAATAGCATAAATGTTTGAAATGATATTTATATTAATAAAACATTTTTAATGAATAATAACATTTTGTATGACCTTTATTTCCTTATTAATACTTTCAAGCGCAATTTAGCGGTTTATTTTATAAAATTAATCTATAACAAGTTTGGGTACATCATACCACGAATCTTGTGTAATAGACTTCGCTCAGATTGCAGTGTAAGATGTAAAAATAAATGTTGATTGGTTATCCATTTGTTTATTATTATCGTTTCTTCCTTGAACAACTGAAACATTTTATTTAAAAAAATATCGTATGACACCCGTCCTTAGTATGGAATGGATGACAACGGTAAATATTGAAATGTGTTAGTATTTGTGGACTCTCTTAAAAGCGCACTCACTGATCTTCTTAACCATGATCACTAAGGAAAACTACGAACTTCCTTCTTTTTTCCACATTGGTCTAAAATAGTTCATATATTACTGAAATCGTAGGGATATTCAATCAAAATACACGGATGTTGCATAGAAATTGCAGGCGAAGCCGCAGATATATGCTAGTATAAATATAATGCTTATAATATAAACAATACGTTGTATTAAACAATATAAGGACTAAGTAAACTTTTTCAATATAATAGTAGTACATTTTAAACTTTTATTTCCAGGTTTTAATTTGTCACAATGCCAATCTAAATTGAAATACTATATTTCGTAATTATTGTTGGCAATACAATAATCCCACTCCTTTGTTTTATAGTTGGAGTTTTACAATGTATTCGAGATCCAGAACGGTTTATATCGAACTAATCAATTTAGCACCCACAGCAAATTATAGCTAATTTCTCTATTTATCATTGCAATATTGCTCTTCTCAAACTTATAATACAGTAAAACTCAACCTTTGACACTCGACAGATGATAGCTCTGGTAGTGTTATTCTATTGAAGTAATAAAGCAATTTTCATTTAAGAAGGTCACTCGTTATCAGTTCTGATGACTTGGTTAATGTTCTATGTTGTTTCCGTTTGTATAAATGCTCCATTGATACATTATTAAGACATAGTTTTTTTTTTTTTTTTATACAAAAAACATCTTGTCCGAAGTAACCTTGTACATTTAATGTATTGATTGTGCCATAATAATCGGCCATGTATACTAACTTGCTGACAATCCTACCAATACTAATCTATTACCAAAATTCTGCTCAAAATCCGTCAGCTTCAGAGAATTGTGAATAGATACCCTTGGACGCTCAGTGCTCTATAGATTGTAAGCCTAAAAGTAAATAGGTCGATGTCACAACATAAATTATACATGTGCAGTTAAAATTCAATTAGAACGTGAAATGTTATTGTCTTGTTAACTAAATTACATCAGGCGTACCAAGAACTTTTCAATTATCAAGTAGCCACAACCAATTATAGCGAAACAGAAATTATGTATTTAAATTATGAATGTCCTTGCAATGCCACGAGGAAAGTAATAAGGTCTATTTAAGAAGATAAGCTTACGCGTCTTATTTTTGTAATACGCAGTTTGTTTCGTTAAATATTTTGGCATTTCTTTGACAAGAGAGCAATAAGGATTTCGTTGCAGAAAGCTTGGGGGTAAATGCCGATATTTTTACGATATATAAGTACCAAAAGCTAACCCATGCAGTGCCATAAGTCATGGGTTATAGTGATACAGTAATATACATGATACTGTTACAATATATCTTTATACACTGTAACACAGCTTTAAGTCATAACCACCGTGTGATGAAAACCTGAATATGTTATACGACCTCAAACACGTCACTAACTATAGTAGACGATGTCGACCCTCAGAGTGGCGAAATGGTCTCGGTATATTGAATCTGATA
The DNA here is from genome assembly GCF_021130785.1 of Homalodisca vitripennis. Lineage (NCBI taxonomy): Eukaryota > Metazoa > Arthropoda > Insecta > Hemiptera > Cicadellidae > Homalodisca > Homalodisca vitripennis. Next base: position 67,305,009 of record NC_060209.1, read on the forward strand.
TACCATCACAGTAAGATGGGTATTCCATAGTGGCATCGAAAATCTTAGGATAAACAAATTAAAAACAACTTCAATAATCTCACAAAATATTTAAACATGTGATATATCGCACCACGTACGCTCTTTCAGAGTTAAAATCCAAAATTTAGGATATAGAAATCTTAAGAAAACCCATTCGTGACATTGTGCAGTGAAGTACCCTTGACTCCGGGTGTTCCCGTGATTTGCCTCAATGCGTGTGTTGTGTGGCAAGTTACCGGCTTTTAAAACTCTCGTTTCCTTAGATTAAATACTTTTTTACTTTTGAGTTTCTTTATTAAATTAATAACATTTTTGCAGGGCTTAGACGTTGGTTTATATAAATTTTAAGATTTAAACCAAACGTGTTAGAGTACATTATCAAAACATTTTAATTACCTAATTATGCGTCAACCCGACGCTAATAACCTCCATTTAAAATTAAAAAGAAAGTAACACTATAATATAAAGAGCGGTTTTTATGTAAAAGCCCTATTACAATACTATTTATTTCATAAAAGCAGATTTTAAGCAGTTAAGCCGTTATTATTTTCCCTTTAAAAGATATCAACTCAAGATATAAGGTTATTGCTAAATTTGAACTTAGCAATTCTTCAAAGGATTTGTCTGCGATCCGCTCGTATGTATTCAAATAAGTCTGTTTTTATTTTAGAATATATTGGATAAATATTTACCCAATTATTATTAATAAATAATTTTATTGCCTGCAATGTAGAAGTTTGGTATTTATTACGTTTTAAAAATGTGTTAACGGATGATCTTTTACACTTCCAAAATTCCTTCGCTAAGATTCAATGCATAAATTTAAGTAGGTGGCTCATTTCATTACTGACATACTAAAATACGACAAAAATTGTACATCCCTCGGCAAACAAGAGAAACTTTGTATTATTGTATCGTTGAAGCCAAACCTATTGTTTTGCTTCAAAACGATGCTCAGGCAAATTCAATGATTGGACATTTCAACTTCATAGTACTAATTCTTATCATCGTAAAATGTATAAATGCAAAATTTAAAGTCTAAACAAGAAATTGTTCTTTAAAAGATGTATTACCGCATGATGCTTCATATTTTTACTAATTAAATTGGGGTTCATATTAGTTTTTGATTAATAAAAGTTCTGCACACTAATTCATTATAAAATGGTGTATGTGCTGTGATGGTTGGACTATATGTGTAAGTAAATATGTCACATGCTTGAATCCTCTTGTATGTGTATTATTTGCAAAATTATTTATTTTGCTATTTGCTCGATGCCATCATGGTTACCCATAATATCAAAGTAAAAATATGCACTAACGCTCAGCTAAATCTCATGGAGTGTCATCCATAACACTATCATTGAATACAGGTGTTGCTAATATGTAAATGAAGCTTCGTGAAAAGATTTCAAGTAATATTTGCCTCTCGAGGATAAGCTTAGCTAAAAAAGCAAAAAAAAGGGGGCCAAAAAAGTGGAACAATGTATATTAATTTTAACAAATAATTAATTTAATCTCTATCTTAATAGCATAAATGTTTGAAATTGATATTTATATTAATTAAACATTTTTAATGGAATAACATTTGTATGACCTTTATTTCCTTATAATACTTTGAAGCGCAATTTAGCGGTTTATTTTATAAAAATTAATCTATAACAAGTTGGAGTACATCATACCACGAATCTTGATAATAGACTTCGTCTCAGATTGCGTTGTAAGATGTAAAAATAAAATGTTTTATGGTATCCATTTGTTTATTATTATCGTTTCTTCCTTGAACACTGAAACATTTTATTTAAAAAATTATCGTATGACCCGTCTTAGTATGGCATGGATGACAAAGGTAAATATTGAGAAATGTGCTTAGATATACATTATTAAGACATAGTTTTTTTTTTTTTTTTTTAACAAAAAAACATCTTGTCCGAAGTAACCTTGTACATTTAATGTATTGATGTGCCATAATAATCGGCCATTTATACTAACTTGCTGACACAATACCTACAATACTAATCTATTACCAAAATTCCTCTCTAAAATCCGTCAGCTTCAGAGAATTGTGAAATAGTTACCCTTGGACGCTCAGTGCTCTATAGTTGTAGCCTAAAAGTGAAATAGGTCGATGTCACAAACATAAATTATAAATTTGCAGTTAAAATCCAAATTAGAACGTGAAGATGTTATTGTCTTGTTAACTAAATTACATCAGCGTACCAAGAAACTTTTCAATTATCAAGTAGCACAACAATTATAGCGACATCGCAGTACCAAAGTCAGGTATAGTGATATATGTGATACTGTTACAAACCTTTATATCCTTATACTGTAACACAGTAGGTCACAACCACCGTGCGATAAAAACCCCGAATAGGTTATACGACAACATGCCACTATTATAGTAGACGATATCAACCCTCAGAGTGCCAATGTCTCGTATTGAATATGAGATACTATCACAGTAGGATGGGTATCCACAGTGGCATCGAAAATCTTAGGATAAATAAATTGAAAACAACCTCAATAATCTCACAAGATATTTAAACATGCGATATAGTAATGCATGTAGCCTAAATATCGCAACACATACAACATCATGTTATAGTGACTTGGTACGGTATGTAGCCGTATTGATATATTCATATCAATTATATGGAAACTAATTTCATGAACAAAACTGTCAATGTAAGGTAAGATCTTGAGAATATTCCTTATACCGAATTAAAATTTTATATTATATATTATTTATACAAGAATGAGTTCTTTGATGCGTTATTTTTGAATAAACTTCTTTTTATAGCCTTTTCCTCACTATCTTTCCGGAGAACATAATTATCATGAATGAAATGAACTATATATTCGACACGTGGTTTGCGTCTCCTACCATATATGTTATAATTAGCAACGTTTGTTACGAAAATGGTCTTTCTCTTTCTATCATAATTAAAAATTAATAATTGACAAAATAATTAAAATATTTGAATAAAAACAACATAAAAAATATTTAAAAAAAACACAAATTTAACACATACTAAAAAAAAACAGCGTCATACACATGGATTACCGATCTACATTAAATTGCCAAACAATATCGAAGAATAAGAAATATCAAGAAATTTCAATCAAACTTAGTTATCTGTGATAAAACGACAAAAAGAAAGTAAGTTTAATCCTTTAAATAGTTTAACAACCCTATAAATTTAATTATTCTGGCGAATGAAGAATTTGAATTATGTTTAATTTCAAAAGCTTTCCATTACAGAAAGTAACACTTAATAGGCTACATGAAAACGTGTTACTAACTATAGTAGACGGGTTAAATCTCATTTACTGTTCTAGATATATAAGGAACTGTTTTAGTAGGGTACACCGACTGGATATGAAATTAGTACAACACTAAACATTTGGACACACACACACACACACACACACACACACACACACACACACACACACACACACACACACACACACCATATTTAACTCATATTTTTTAGCATGCATTGATATAAAATGATATAGTTATACGTTTAAACAATTTTTTAGAACTGAATTTGATTTTTACTACAAAAACAAAGAATAAGTTCATATGAATGCATGCACTATTATCTTAAAATCAACTCCAAAATTGTAACGGCATACACGTTTCATTGGGCTAATCAAGTTGGTAATATAAAATAGAATTTTTAAATATCCTCATTCAATTTGAGGATACTAGTCTATACATTTTTAGATTTTAATAACAAAAACATTGATATCAAAATAGTAGAGTAGTCACAGCTGTGACTAGGCCAGCTTCTGTGGTGCTTTCACCAGGCGTCTGCAGCAGTGCTCGATGTATCTTTAGTCTTAAGTAGAAATAATACCGTCGTTAAGCGAAGAAAACGAGCTATTCGTATACTTTTACAAAAGCGTCGTAAACGTATGCAAAACCAAAGTATTTGAGTACATCCATTACTTAAAGAAATACCTTAAAAAGTCTTTTTTAAGAGTTTTTCACGCACTTGATAACAAGGAAGGACACCATGAAATGTTTTGGATATTTCAGGACTAAACAACGGTCTTTGGATGAACATTAAAAAAAACAACAGTATCCCATAATAATACGAATAAATTCAATCCAGCTAAGGAAATGCTGTCACTTACTTCAAGGTTAAAAGAAGCAGATACGGGTGTTGGATTTTTTATTACATAAGAATCTCTTTTTAGAGCCGAATGCCCCTTAAAACGTTAAAACATTTTTCAAATTATGTTACATTTTACTCAATTTTTGTTGTTGTTTTGACACTAAATTTATATTTTGGTAATGAAAAATATACCTCCCAATAAATTGACAATATAAACGTGTTGAAAAATTCAACTAATTATATTTAGCAGATTTTAAACAATGTTCCATATGCATACAAAAGTAAAATGTTTGTATAATAGCCACAAATAAAAATGAGCAAAAATAAGAACATTTAGAGTACCAGACCCAGTAAACATGAATAAATACGATTATTTTAAGTTATAAATTATGTGCATGTCTTGCGGTTAGATAGACAATCATACAAAACCTAAATTAACACGAAAATGACGCATTATGTAAAGCATTTTTGTAGTAATTTTCGTAGAAGTCTCGTGTAAAATTTAAAGCCTTCATATAAACTCTTTCTAGGCATATGATACATTCAGATGTTTCTTATTTAATAGGTTTTTGTATCGGTGTTTAAATAATAAAATTATACACACCGTCCCTATAAAATAATGTTGTATGAGTTGGGATAATGATTTAATATGTCACATGTTTGAATTGGATGTAAAAAATAAAAATTGGTAATGGTTTGTTTACCAATTTATTTATTCTGATATTTTCTCTGCCACCAAAGTTACCCACAAGATCAATGTATAATATTCGCTAACGCTCCACCAAATCCCATGAGTAAACATGCACCATCATCTAACTCAGTGTTCCTCATAAGAAATAAAGCTTTAAGCACAAAAGTGTAGGTCAGTTCGTTTTCAAGATCTCGTGTGGAATACTGGCCATAGGCTTCATTAACAAGTCTTTACGCTGATTTTGGTCCAAATCTATTCATCTACGAGAGTGGTATTAAATAGTCACTCTAATATAAAAATTGAGCTTCTTGCGAAGGGAGCCTCGTCAATAAACAAAGGGATGTTTGTGTTTATGTTTATGTTTACTGATTATGCATCAATAATATTTCCCAAAACCGTTGAGTTAATAACAACATGAGAAGTATAGTCATGTCAACTTATGGCTTGCTGGATGTGATGTGGCCTGTAGCTGTTGCTTATATGCACTCTCCAAATACAGATTGGCCACAATTCAATGTGGTGATAATTCTCCTGCTAGTCTTATAAACATTGACAATTTTTGAATAAAAACTGATTCTGCTAAATGTAAAGGCGGTCTCATTAATCTGCTCTTTAGACAGCAAAGAACCTGTTTCAGGGAGATGTTGATGTGGCAAAAAACTTTGATCAGACACATCCAGTTAGGACAGTTATCTTGACACAGTCGTCTAGCCCGAAGGATAATTGCCATGACTTGACACGTGCATTAAATACATGCTAATTAAATTTTACTGCTTGAGTAGTACTCACCCATATATACAAGTAAAATAAACATATTTTTTGTGATTTTGTGGATTGTGTGATAGATAACCAAAAATATGAAGAAAACACGGTTTTCTGTTTAAATTTACGATTTCTCCATTTTAACTCATCATTATTCAAGAAATAAAGGCATGCTCTACGCGAATGCATGGGTAACTATTCCGCAAACAGTAAAAATTGTTTCCGATGCGCGCCACAGCATCAGACGATAAGACATTCCATTCTTATTTCGACGCGACGCGCAGCACATGGTGCGGTGGTGTAAAGATTGAAATGATTGAAATGGTAGGCCTGCTAATTTTTTTATGACACTAAAATTTTACTGCTGAGCTTGTACAAACGGTGAAGTTGAAATAGTAAAATGCAAACAATGAAATATCAGTGACCAGTGAATGATATTGTTGATAACTTGGTTTCTTTCCGGTTATTCACCGTTCGATTTTGTTTCCACTAATATTATAATAAAGCAGCCACCTTTAGAATGTTATATATTTGGGATAATAGTAGTAATTTCTATGTTTAAATTAATAGAATATAATGTAACAATAAAATACATTAACAATAAATAAAACTTTACTATTTGATCATTCAAAATAATGTGTGATTTGTAATGCTAGTCCAGTGTACCAAAAATTATAACTACGAGTAAAAGCTGTAGATAGTTATTTAATTGTACATTTTGTAAATAAATGTGTTCTATTAATAATTACTTTTTTGTTTTAATGCCCTTGAAAGAAAGTTAAGATCATTGCTATCAGCTGATTTCACTGTTCACCGCTTCAATTCAATCTTTACAGGCAAGCAGTAGCAGTTACTAAATACTAGTTAGTAGCGAGTTCTCTTTTAAATTTCACTGCTACTTGAATTTCACTGGAACCGTGTTTACCGATCCAAGCAAGTAACAGGTAAACCCACCCCTCGACAGACAGACGACTAGTGTCTCCAGACGCGAACCCTCGTTACCAGTGGGCTGAGAGAGGGTCTGCAGTACCCTCAACGGACATAATACTAGTATAGTCAATGGATAGTACAGTACACAGTGAATAGTCAAGTATATGTGATCATACGATTATTATGGACTCAGGCCACTGCGTGGCCCGACTCTCTATGTACCTCGCTCAACGCTCAGTTACACTGTGTGTTTTGAGTGGATGGTAGTTTGATTTTTTAATGATAATGTACAAAAAGGCAATATCTGAATGCATATTTAAGAAACTCCTACACCTGAAAACTCAAACAGTGTATAAATTTGCTTAAAGCTAAGAGATAGTTTGAAAATATTTACAGTAAATTTTTTTAATTTAAATTTCTTGCATTTTCGTGCAAATAAATGTTCACACAAAATATTAAAAGAAGTCTGGATGTTAAAAGGTACGATTTGATCTCTTATTTTTTTATCAATAATGGAATGAGCTGAAGATCTGAAATTTTGAATGCGACCTCAGCGAAGCCTGTTACGGTACGAGGTGTGGCTATCCTGTAATAATTGCATGCGAGGGGCTGGAAAATTTAAATTTATGTCAATCTGTCCACTGTGTGATAAGTTTCTGTCTGTTCGCACGATAGTTAGAAAGAAATCTGTCATTTAGTTTTACATTGACCATATGGGTAACGATGGTTAAATTTGTAAACGAACTAAACGAGTCATATGAGACTTAATATTTAACATTTTTATTCATAGAGAGAAATAAAAATCAAATATTGAAAGTAAACGTTCAATTCCGGTTACTAGATTTGATTTCAGCGGTAGCTGAATGAGTTGTAGCTAATCACACAGAAGGCAATTTCTGTTTTATTTCCAGGGGAATGGAAAAATCTCTTTTATATTTTTAATGAAATAAGCGGAATTGCGCATGCATAACAGCAACAAAATTAGCATACGTATCAATGAAATAAATATAAAATGTAATTTTATATATTTTATATTTATAATAAATAAAATAATAATAAAAAAATAAAAATAAAATAAAATAGAAATAAATATAAAATATAATTTTATATTTTAAAATTAATCAGGATTACATCCTGAATAAAGAAGTTAGGATTCCAGTATGAAACCCGTTTGTCACACAAATCCATAGCTGAAATCTCACATCGTTCGAGGGCCATTAGAGGTTGGAATATCTTACAGATAAGTTCCAAAATTCGAAGGCTTCTTGACGCTGAAAGGTAATACCCTCCAGAACCTCCCACTGGCCAAGACTTTACAAAGCGTAAAAGGTATCAGAAGCTAGAAAATAAAAGCTAGGTCATGTAAGTTTTAGAATTGGCGATCTTTCAGATGCCAAGAACTAACCTGTGCTCCTAGAGCCTCTGAAAGTACGACGCTTCCAGAGACCGGTTGCTTCCAGAGTCCGAAGGTCTCTCCAGTAGTTGAAACATCCAGGAGCCAGGATTGAAATATCAGTAGTAGAAACATTCGGGAGGATTTACAGATTGAAATCTTCCCGAGGCCAGGGCGTTCCAGAGTACGCATGGTTCAAAAGTGCCCTGAATGTATTGCAGTTGTATTGTATGGCATATTGTATTATAGTCTGGAAAAGTTATATCATTGTTGTTCACGGATTTCCATGGTTTGCTAGTTCTTAAGAGACTACTATCCTAGCAAATCATATGAAGCAGTATTGTTTAAAGTCTGAGTAAGAATTTTCTTAAAACTTTGCTAATTTCAATGTTCCTGCGATTGATAAAATTAAAACAGCGTTCCTAAAACAACTATGGAATATTCCAAATTTAAAGCCATTGTTGTCCTTGAGGTACAGTGACCATTATATTAAGTCAGTGAGTGGTACATAGATACAGATTCCTGGAAGCATTGAACTGAAAACATTATAAAGTCACTAAACCGGTAACTATGACTAGTCAACCGGCGGTGTAACGCATTGGAATATAAAGCAGAAGGACCGGTTTTTGCTTACTTAGTTACAATCTGCGATCCATTTGTATTACAGCTATATCAAGAGGGCTCTGGGGCAAAAAATTACTACACAAATTTAAATGCAGAGTAAAAAATTATTTTTTGTGTGCAGTGAATATTATCTTAGGTTTGATGTTATTCAAATAATTATACATTATTTGAACCAACTAAGTTCCACCTTTTAAATAAATTAAACATACAAACCATACAAAAATCGTATGTTTGCAGATACCAGAGATGTTGCAACTATTTAGTGTGTAATAAGTTTGAAATATTACAGTGAACGACTCTTCTCGACTGAAATATAAATGTTACTCACAATAGTACTATAGTAATTTTCAATTCGTAATCATACCGTTAATCGAAATTTAGTAAGCAAAACAATTACAATTCATATATAAAAATTGTAATATCCTTTACGTATTTAATTAAAATATAACGAACGGTTACTAATACGCATAACGTCATACGATTTAAAAGCTACAAATTTTGTAATGATTTCCTGAAGGGAGATTTTGTTCCTTACAATCTGTAATAAATCAATTTGGGAAAATAATTTTTTATGTTTTCAGATCTATGATTATGTAGTGCAGTAATAATAAAAAACACCCCAAACAAAGACGGAAATCTGTTCTCATTGTACTAAAATCAATTGTGAATCACGTCTAACAGAATTTTATTTATGTTTTCTGTTTTGTATGATATTTGAAAAATAATCAAATATTCTCAAGCTAATTAAAATTTTTTTTCATATTGCATAGTTTTATGTTTATTATTTATTTCTTGCTAATTATTTTATTTTGTGAACGAAGTACATAAAATAAAATGTTAGGAAAATATCTACCCAAATTTTCTGTAAATAAATTAATGTTTCAGCATTCTTTCCAGTATTTAGGGCCAAACATTTATAACACAAATTGAATCATCAAACATAATTCAAACATTAAATCAAATCATAAAAAACATATTTTTTAATATTTTGTAAAGAAAAATTATATGGCTTGATTTGCAACACGATATTTATTATTTAATTTTTAAGAATATCAAGAAATCGAGCTTTTCTCGGTATTTTTTTGGTAAATCATGTTTTGGGATTTATTTTATGATATACCTATCCGCAAACGATAAAACTATAAATACCATGGGTATTTATTGTTCCGTAATCTTCTGCATTAAAGGATACTAAATCAAAAGATGCGTTTATGTTTCTTATTTTTTATTAACCTCTTCCGAATAAGTGTGTTAAAAAAGACGTACTAATTCAAATTGAACCAATTTGAAAATTTTGGTTGCTCCATTAAAATTCATCTATGCAAACAATAGTCACCAAAAGAATTTATATTTATGCGATTAGAAACCCGTTCCTCAGGGACGTTCAAATGGTCCAAGCTGCAGTAACGGCACATTTATATGTCGCTCTCGTTGCTCGTCGTTTTCAGTAGCTACACGCTGTGACGCGCTGCCGCAAACCTTGTAGACGTCAATAATTGTAGTGTACTCAATTGTGCACCTCATGAGACAGTGAGAATACCTCTTCACCAAAAATACACTGATTTTGTAGTCTAGGTATCTCTCGTGTCGAAGCGAGTAAATAGTTCATTTTGAGATTATTCGTCGCCAACTTTTATGTGTCTTTAGACGAACATGACTCCAGATTCTAGGAGTAAGTCTGTGACAGCGTCAGATCCAAGACGCTGCACTAAGAGGAAGGTGAACTGGAACTAAACTCAAAATTCACATATTCTATCATATTATCGTTTTTGAGTTCGAATGAGAATTTTAAAAGGTATCAAAAATGGTGAAAACAATAAACTCTTGTGGAGGTTATGAAATGTCCTTAAAAATTATTAAAGGCTATTAATCAAATTACTAATTACTCAATCTCTATTTAAGTATCCTTTTATTTTCGAAAAGCTATCGTTTCTGTGATTTACATCTTTGTTGAAACACTAGATTTGAAGTCATTGTATTGAAAGTATTTTAACCCAAACATTTAGTAAGAACTATAACAAATATAACAACTTATTAAAAGTACTAAAGTTTTGATTTGTTGACTCATAACAAAGCGAATTACAGTACTTATATTTTGATGGATGACCATCAAACATTATATGGCTTGATTTGCAACACGATATTTATTATTTAATTTATAAGAATATCAATAAATCGCGCTTCCATTTATGAAAATGGAAAAAGTTTGACATACTTATAGTGGGGTGTTTATTCGCAGTGTTTTTTCACCTTATCATTTTACATAAAATATGTTTGTTATCAATACATACATTTAATAGGGCACCGCTACGCACGAGGAAAAACTACTACACAAATAGGCGTTAAGGTTTAGTAACGAGATATAAGGTATAAAGAGGTGACTCATTCAGATGAGTAGATGAGTAGATGAAACCACTTTCTCGTTCCTAAATTATGTTAGTTAACAGCAGTTACCCGCGGCTTCGCATGCAGTTTCGTAGGTTTTGAACCTGAATGTGAGCACTTTTAATTTAATTATATTTTAGACCCCAATGTTGAATTTGACTTTTTTCCACGATCAAGAAAATATGTTAAAGAGGTATATTTATAGTCATTTCGTTTTACTCCGGTCTTAGTATTTTTTGTCCTAAAGCTGATTTGGCCTCTCTCCCGATCAAGAAAATATATATCTCTGAGAAGTCTACTTTTATCAAAAGACATTTAAACATAGCATTTAAACACTGATACTGCACATGTTCATTCTTCTTGTAAAATACTGTACGCATTGTTACTCTAGGGTCGTAACTGCCACAAAGCTGAGCTGATTCAAAAGTATGCGATTTTGGATGAGCGGGAAGTATGTTTAAACACTCCAAGCAGCAACCACTTCGCAGTGGCTGAAATAATTGACTACGTAAACATAAAAATAGATCCTCCCCGAGTTGAAAAACTTGGGAACTGCTCCAATGTTTACCGTTTCAGATGAGCGTATTTTACTCGCCCACGTAGAACAATCAGAATCATTCGTAAACATCTAACTTTTTAATTTGTCCTTTACCAAGACCCTTCAATTACAATTTACTTTTAACGTGAAAAGACCATTTACATTTTGTATAAAATGTTATTATCATCATATAATTAATTGGCATATTTTGGTTTGGTATGAGAATGATTTGTTGTGCAGGACAAAGAACTCTCGTGGGAGACGGAGAACCCAAGGCTCCCCTTGTGTTTCGAGAAGACAGCTCTGGTGTGGGGACCATGTCTGCTGCTCTGGTTGCTCACACCTCTCGAGCTGTTTGCCATATTCCGCAGCAGGTGTAGAGATGTGCCATGGAGGTTTACAAATATAACGAAAGCAGTGAGTTTATAATTTATTCACATTTGAAAGAATGAGTATTTACTAACATGTTGTACTGTGTCCAATGTAGTTCAATGTGTTAAATTAAATAGCATACAAAATCACAGCCATGCTCTAGAAATGAAGTTTGATTTAAAAATAATTAAATTAATTTCGTTTTTGAAACGGCTATGCGCTCAGCCATTATTCCGATAAAAGTGCTGTTATGTAAAACGAAACTTATTAGTACTCGTATATTAGTGTAAAGTCACTATTTTTCATATCTGAAATATTCTATGCAATCAAGTACATAGTCATTGTATTACTATCAGTTACCCGCGGCTTCGCACGCAATTTAGTAGAGTTTGCACTTGTGAGTACTTCTGGTTCAAGTGAATTATATTTCCGATGCCAATGTTGAGTTTGCCTTGTTGCCACGATCAAAAAATACGGAGACTTTATTAGTCAATTTGCAGTTCAGGGTTATATAACATGGAAATCAACAAGAAAATCAAATTAGGCTATTGCCACTTAAACAAATTTAATATATATATATATATATAATATATATATATATATATATATATAATTTCAATAAACATTGAATCACAAAAAGTACTTGCTCCGCCGGGACTCGAACCCGGATCTCTCACTTGCCGGGTGAATGTGCTACCATTACACCACAGAGCCCTCACTTTTTACGATTTAATTATTTTGTATTTGGCCGTTTCTTTCACATATGTGTTAAAATAACCAAACGAACATATGATCGGAAGGTCAAATACCTGTCAACTGACTTTTATTTACCATTAAATTTGTATAAGTGGCAATATCCTAATTTAATTTCAATATATATATATGTATGTATATATATATATATATATATATATATATATATATATATATATATATATATATATATATATATATACACACCTCTGAGAAGCCTACTTCTCTAAAAAAAAAAAAAACAACTACGATAAATTTCATATCAGTTAATGTATAGTAACATTTAGATTATTTTATCTCTAATATCTGAACTGCTAGCAGTTACCGCTGCTTTGCACCCAAGTATAATTTACACAGGCGTTGCACGTGTACAACTGCTGGTTTGAGTGGATTGTATTTCCAACACCCAATGTTGAGTTTTCCTTGTTACCACGATCAAGAAAATACCCCAAAAAGTACATATTAATGGCTATTGTAATTTACTACGTTCCTAGTATTTTTAGTTACATAGTAAATTTTGCTTTGTTTCCCGATCAAGAAAATATATATTACGGATCAGAGAAGCCTTCTTCTATCAAAAGACAACTAATATGGTTTTAATAACAGTCTTTAAATGTGTAGTAAAAGTGCATTATTTAATTAAACCAATATAACTCATGACTCTGTCTGTTATATCTAGTATTTAATATTTGCTAAAAACGTACAGTTAAAATTGCATTTAAAAGGGCACTATTTATGTATTTGTTTCTTTACAAACTTATTAAAGTATTTTTAATGTTTTAGAACAGAGTTGGGATTAGAAAATTAGTTCAAAAGCAAAGCCAAGCGAATTTTCATGTGAATAGTTCTTGTCAACTTCTTCAAAGGGAGTCTTAGGAGGCAAGTTTTGATCCTCTTTTGTTTTAGAACATCTAAAAACGGCGTGAAAACTAACTTTACTCCTAAAATAATTTACACACTATAAATGTTAAAAACATTGAAAATAGTGGTAACATTAAACAAATGGTTGTGCTTTCAAAAATCAATGTTGATTACATTTGACAGGCGCTTTCAATTAATATTTCGCAACGTTAGAGACCACGCTGGGATTTTTTTACTACTTTAAAGACCAGTGGGACGTAGCCCGGAGGGATTTTCGAAATAAGAATAGGCCTATATTCATACCAGGGACCGAAAGAATGTCCATATAAAACTTCAGTACAATCGGTTGAATAGTTTACACGTGAAAGCAAAACGCATTTATTATTATTAGGATTAGGATTAGGTCAAAATGAATCGATGAAAAATATCGTTCTATTCTACTGACTGCTGTTACGGTAAATTATTAAGATTTAAATAAATAAGGTTTGTACGGATGCAGGATTTATAATAAAAAAGGTTTTTTATGTGAAGTATCTGCCAAGCAACATAATAAACTACATACTTACATTACAGTTATATAAAGAGAGAATGATAAATTGCAATTTCTCTCACAGTAATAGAGGTTTGAATTACAGTTGACTTAATAAGTTCGCTATCGCAAACTTCTGACTAAGGGAAAACGATGTTTAAGTACGTTATTTGCAATTTTAGATGTGGGACATTTACTTGGGTAATTTTTCTGATCAATTAGCATTTTTCTAATCAATACAAAGGCACTAATTAAAAAGTCTTGCAAGTACGAGAGTACGTATTTCAATATTACCTTAACTAAAAAGATATTAAAGAAAATTAGTATTGAAATTAAATCTAGGTAACCGGAATAATGTTCAATGATGTTCAACTTGTTGTATACATCGTCTCCTTAATTAAATTAAAACTGGCAAGTAGGAATTGTCAACTTCATCCTGATGGCAATTTGCTGCTTTTAAAAGACTTGTTTTAGTTTTTAGAAACTACTTCTGAGAAACTGGCAAGTTCTAATTACATTACGAGTAATATTGGATTATATATCGGATTGCTGACCATGTTGCAGATTCAGGAAATGTAGAGTGCTATCAATAATCTGAATCTAATGACCTTTTTTGCTTAAGAATTCACTCAGTTCTCACCAACTTTAAATAACATATCTAAGAGAATAAAAACACAATTTAGAGACTTTGAGAGAGCCTCTTTTGCCTAGACACCTAATAATTATGCTTAGTTCAAACAACAGATAAAATAATTTAGAACACCGTCGAAGTGTTCTAAATTATTTTATCTGTTGTTGAACTAAGCATAATTATTAGGTGTCTAGGCAAAAGAGGCTCTCTCAAAGTCAGTTATAACTGGTTGCTAGAAACAAATGAATTCAACAAATGAATTCATCTATTCCTTGACGTTGATTTTATACTGTATAATTTATAAATTGGGCGAATTTATAATCATATTCGCAAAAACAGAAATTGATATGTTAGCTGAAATTGATTGTATTGAGAGGCAAAATACTTTTTTATATGCATCATTTTTTGCCTTTTCCATATTTGAAAGATCTATCTATACTCCACTGTATAAAACATTCTTAATGAGTCATGAATCGCTAAAAGGTAGTAATCTGCCATGTTTTCAATGTGTGAAAACAAGTTCTCGCAAGTGTTGAGTAAACTTGTTATGTTAATATACTACAACGTTGTGCAGGGATTTATTCATTGGTATTGCAAGGCCAATTATATTGATAAAAGCATTGTCTTTGACTTGGCATAAAAAATAACACTTGATAGGGGCTTAGTTAATACTCATGGTGTACACGTAATTTACCCTTCTGCTTTTCTCTCTAAGAACATTCAGAAATTACTAGGTTTAATTTTATATTTTTAATGAACAATTTAGGTTTAATTTCAAAGACATTTTTGTGTTGATATTTTGCAGAAGCATCATGATTTATGACTATCCGTACTTAAAAATTAGTTGTATAAGTAGTGTGTCAATCCATAGAGGAACTCCATGTAAAATTGGAGATGGTAGTTTCAATTTTCCTCCGAGACATTATCTATTTAGTTTGAAACTTAAATATGATCTAGTCTCACTGTCTAGTAAATTAAATTTAATTTTTTCTATCGTAAGTTTTGTGGCATATATGAACTTTTTTGAAAAGGTTTATTTATGCCGCATGTTTATTAGAAGCTTGCATTACATTTCCAAAGACTTTACAATTGAGTCCTTACTCACAGCTTGTTCTCAATTACATCTTGATCGAAGCTATTCAAGTTCAGTTACCAGATTAAATCGAAAATTAATAAAATTTTAGTCATTTGACATACTTGTCACCTATATACATTTAAAGTTTTGCCATAGTCTGTTGATTTTAGTTAGATTTTGCTAACAAAATCACCTTATTATAATTAATTATTGTCTTGATGGTAGAGAACTTATTGAAATTTCTACATAACTTCGACGAACATTATCCACGACGAACCATTCCCATTTAAAAGTTTATATGTAAAGCTAAAAAGCCCAAAATAGTTAAACTTTTGGATGCATATACTTAAAAATGATCATATTAATATTTCGGCTAAGTTCATTGGGCAGTTTTGTCCGCCACTTCGTTTGAATATGGCAGCCCTTTAAAAAATCACAACTCTTTTATTTATAGACCAAGAAAATACCAAAAGGTATATGGAATGCTTATAACCATTCCTTAACATTTTGTGATAAGCAATGTTTTTGTATCTGAAACTGTTTTTGAGATATCGATTACTTTTAAATCCCATCAGCATTTTTCTACCGCCAAGAGCTGCGGAAATGTGTGCTGAAACAAATTCACATTTGGTAATAAGTTTATCTTATAAATGCTTTAGCTAATGCCATTGGCCAGCTTAGTACTATATTTCGTTCCAATACTGCCTACCAAATTGTGAATAGGTTCAAAACTCCGCTAGGACCTAGAAAAATAAAAAATGTTTTTTGGAATGCATTTTGTGAATTTCCTAAATTCTTTGTTATAGACAATGTTTTTTGTATCTCAGAATATGTTCAACATACTGAGTTTATGTGCATATCATAATAAATAAATAATTAATATTTAAGTTGTCAAAAAATCTACCTACTTCTTTCAACTGAGCGGAAGGGCTATTTATGCTGATTTTAACTATAGCAGCTCAGCTTCTATGGACATATCAGGACGTTTATATAAAATCTCGACCAAGTACGAGCATTTTACTTTATTCTATATACGAATGATTTACCGTTTTGTGGAATTTCGTTTCATAAAAGATATAAGTATCTGAACTTACTTAGCTTATCAATGGTATAGAATCATCCAGCAGTGATATTTCCAATTTAAACATGTCCTTTCCCTTTCTGGAAGATTGCTAGATTCCAGTTGAGCTACGGCGATTGCAACATCTTCATTTTCCATTGCAAATTCATTTTAATAAGGTAAATCTTCCTACTATTTCAGCGCCATTCATTTATTTATTTAGCATTACTCAAGTAAGTTATTGTAGATGATATAATATCTTCGGATACTTCTCATTGGTACGTGTTTAGAGATCAGATAATGTCTGCTGTTTAGTCTCTATTAGGCGTGATAATTTCCTTATTAACTCCTGATCAAAACTCTGTTGCAATGAATAAAATTGCCTTCACACACTTCTTTATACTAAATATCAAACAACTCTGGAATATTCAGTGGAACTGCTGGTACGCAAAATTACGCGTAGTTGTCTAAGTTGTCTGAACTTTGTTTTACTGGCTGATTGAATCAGAATCAAATTGGGCAATGAGCTGTCATTGGGACTTTGAAATGTAATAGCCAGGCCTATTACATTTCGTACATGGATGATATATTCTGTAATAGTTGTGTGGACTGTTTTTACTGGATGGTTGAATTAGAATGAAATTGGGCAATTAGCAGTCATTAGAAGTTTGAATGTAATAGCTGGACTTACTTAATTTGTACTTTACTTGGCTGGTCGAATCAAAATGAAATTGGAGAACTAGTAGTCACTAGGACTAATTGTAATAGTCAAGCCTAGAACTGGGAGACACAGAACGGTAACTTATGAACGTTTGCCTTCTCCGGCAGGAGTTTGATTAGCCAACCGACTGCCAAAGCCAATTAAAAATGCTGTGATGCCCAAGGCATTTAAAACTTGTGTAAAAACCGCGTTGATATCAATAGCGTTGTACAGTATAGACGAGTTTATACCTCACGTTTGGGAGACTACATGGTTGGCTGACTGACATTGCGGCAAGAGTGGGAAAAAAGCGGAATGAGTGAGAATTGGGGTGAACGTAAAATTTGTATGAATGAATGAGATTCAAATGTAGTGAATGAAAGATAAATTTTAGGATGTAATTTTCTTTGACGGTTGCAGTAATTTATCTGTGTTTATAAGCAATAAAACATATTATTATTATTATTTAATTCTAGTTTGGATGAAATATTCCGTAACAGTAATTTCTTCAGTAATAATTTTTACGGAAACTATATATTATACAACTATCAGCAGTATATATTCTAAATATACGATTCGTTAAAAGTTTTTTAATGTGTACATGGTAATTTTGGATATTTTGTGGATATTTTATACATGATAAGTGGATATTTTGTTATTAGGCGTGATAATTTCCTTATTAACTCTGATCAAAATTCTGTTGCAATTAATAAAATCATTATTATAATTGATATAGTTATAAAAAGCCTTCACTCATTTCCTTATACTAATTATCAAACAATACATACGTACATCGTAAATATTTAATTTCTTTTCTGAATGTAAAGTTTCAGTTTTATGGTAACTTTATTCGTTAACTCGTAAGCAGAAAGGGCTGGTTTCCCCCCAAAAAATACATCGATGCCTTGTCGAATGCTCTAAATGCTCCTATCATTCTATAAAATTTCTTAGTCGGTTCCAATATAACTAGCTTTAGAATAATAAAGTGATTAGTATGTTCGTCCGATGACCTTTCACTTTTATAACGCTTTCTAGAAACTGAGATTACCACCTTCACGATGAAAAGGGTATTTTTCATGCAAGTTGAAATATTTTGTATTCGTTGAACGATTTTCATGCATGAAATGTGTATTTTATATTTTAAGCTCGATCTCTATTTTCTTGTCAATACTATTTTTGCGTTTATCGTTGTCAGTATTTTATTTATTTTATTTTAGTTTCTATTTGAAAAACATCTGAAATTGGTGAAATATAAATTAATATTGTAGGCCTACTGGGATTATTGTACTTCACCTTTACTATTTCAGAATATTTTGTTATTTTTATTGGCCTGGTAAGAAAGAATGAATTACTTCAAACCACAATAAGTGTACATGTTTATTAAAACTACTGTAATTTTTGTTGAACAGTTGGTGAACATGTTTTTGATTGCGTTGAGTGCCACGAGCTTGCTCTGGTCTGTTCTTTTACGCCTGACTGGAGAGAAGATTTACCCAGTGGACCTCTGGACACCAATAATATCTACAGCCACTTTTGTAAGTCTCTCCAACAAAATAGTTTATATTTGGTTGTGTTGATGTACTTCGTACATATTTCTTACTTAATACAAGGATATTCTCGTATTAAATGTAAATTACTTATTTGGTTCTTTGACACATAACTCTTTGTGTTACTATGTCATAACCATGCCATCAGACTAAGAAAGCTTATCTGTTGGATTTGCTGCTAAGCATATTCAAGCCTTATATTTCACCTTCAAATGGACTTCGAGGCACCTTTCGACTGATTGGATTTTCACGTTATGGGCAATAACTGTACCGTCACTAACTTTTAACATATGTCCCCCATGCCCCACATGAAGGAATGCCAAAGTTTCGTTCCCCGTGAGTCGTGGCAATCGACTATATAAAAATTTGATTTTTTTTGCACGCATAATTCCACAGAGATATGTGTGGGCAAACTTAATACATCGTTGTAAGTGATCTTTTGAAAGCATTTGGGGAATCGATGTTCCTCATATTTAAAATCATTCTAAGGGGTCACTTTTCTCCTATCTTAACACGTTTACTTTCAAGAGTTATCACCTACATAGACAAATTAAAGTTTTCTCTTTGATTTATGCAATGACTTTATGAAAGTAGGCTTTGGCAACTTTCTGTTTTAGTAATACGCCTGCAATACAGCTTTCACAAAGCAGTAACTTCTCTCCAGGCAACAGGCTGCATTTCTCATGCATGGTGCACTTTTTAATGTTATCACCATTGAAGTAGGACATTTATACAAGCCGAAGTTTGGGGCTTTTATTCCAACAACAGATTTTTAGGAAGAAATTCCAGATAATGTTTATTATTGAATCGTTTACATTCTGTCTTCCGTTTTAACGTGCTTGAAATAAGAGAGTCTGAAATGGTCTTAACACTGGTTTTACATGGAGCCACTTTTGGAATCCACTCTGATAAAGTGTATAAATCTGTGAAATGAGTCATACATTGTATATTTACATTCCCTATTTCACCATATAATAAATATCACATCATGCTAAAAGGGAATTAAAAAAAATGAAATTGATACTTTAAAGTTAACTCTATGAATGGTGTTTTGAGAAACACTAAGAACTAAAATTAAGGATTTCAATGGTGAAACAATTAGGTTCCCGACCTATTATGTTTTGTGTGTTCTTACCGTCTACTGGAAAATTGAATTAGGAAAGAGTAGTCATTTGTCCTCCTCCTCACAATATTTTAGGAAGAGCGCTGGAAGATACAAAATTGTTAGAAGAAACATGTACACAGATTTCAAAGAGCTATTTGTAGACAATTTTTATTCATTAGTCAATTTTGTAACTCAAACAATTACGATTTTAATCAACTGAGTGTCCAGTTTTTAACTGGTTGTTAAAAGTTATCCATCTGGAATTTAGTATCATAGAGTTTCCAGAGTTTCACCACCTGGTAATTGAGAGACCATACAAACCTCTCAATACAATCCGTAGACTCCTGCTTTTGGGTAACATCAGTAGGAAAGTTGATCTTTTGATTTGGTCATAGTATTATGGCATTTAATTTTATAACGTTTAACAACAATGTTCAATGAGAAAGAGTGTTATGTAAACGTTTTGTGTGAGAGCATTAAAAATGTATGGGAGAATTCAGATGTATACTTGTAAAGTGAAGAGTCTACCAAAGTTTGAACTAAACGGGACAAAATAAGACAGGTATTCAACTTGGACTGTTCAATTTAAAACAATGCTTTATTGATGTTATTTTATAATTTAATTGAAATATTATTAAACATTTTAAGGATTGAATACGGTCTTCCGAGTCAGTCAAAACTAGGTAAAACTGTTTTATTAGGGCTATCTATGAATTTAATATTCCAAAACCTTTCTTGCGCTGCGAGATTTAATTTTACTATTTTAATCGAAATTGACTTTAATCAAGCATAACTTGAAGATCTTGACAAGAGGTTTACAGCTCTTCAGGAAATCCATAGTGCTTTAAGTCGACTAATATAGATCATGTAATTTAGGAACTTAGAGGGCGCAATAAAAAATTAAGAGAGAAAATATTGTGTTTAATGCCCCTGAGTCTTCTAATATTTTGCAGCGAATGCCCATGACACTGGTCTTATTAAAGTTATTTAAAACAGTGCAATGCTTGGTTTTCAAGTTAGTAGGATGCCAAAGTTTTTCAGGCTAGGCTCCAGGAATGCAGATTAAAAACAGACCATCTAAATTGGTTTTTGGATCTGAAGAAGACATGTCTCAGGTTCTAAGTAGTTTCTCTGTAAAACGTTTATCATCTGAAAGTCCTCACCTTAAAGACCTGAAGCTGTCTAGAGATCGCTCTCCTTTGGAGCTTTCAATTCTGAAGAAGCTGCGTTATGAACTCAATACTCGTAGAAAGGCAGGAGAAAATTATTTGACAATTAAATATAGGAATAGACTTCCAAAAATTTTTATTATTCTCTTCAAAAAATAATAAAAAAAAAACTATAAGCTTCCAACGGCAATACGTACAAAGTATATTATTAAAATATTAATGCAATGCGCTCCAAATTAACAGAACTCATGTCGAATGTTGACCTTTTTATTATTGCTCTAACTAAACCCAGTCTAGATCCCAGCATCAATGATACTGAGCTTGATCTCTCACAATACTCTGTTTTCGTTGCGATACAGTATATCTCGCTTCTGGTTCTCTATAAGGACTTGAACGCAAAATATATAAATGTTGTTTCTTTTCTTCTCCTGTGCACAGTTTACATCTCCAACAATCAGCCAGCCAGTGTCTACCAATCACTACGCGATGCCTTAGAACAGATAAATCTTCATGTTGATCTTGATTATGGGTTTGCTTTGCTTGGTGATTTTAATTTAAATATTGCAAGTAGTACAGGGGTGTCCTTTGATTTTTACTTCCATTTTTTCAACGGGTGAGGTGTACAACTGGATCTAATGTTCTCTGATTTGTTTTATACCGTTGTATGAACATAGATTCTCTGTTTATTATGTTTGAAGATATTAACCAACTCACCTTGGACATTGACTTATATCTTCCTTCGCCTGTTGCTTCTCAGTTTATTTCTGCTCGTAACTAATATAAAAGCAAAATTGTTCAACTGAAAACTGTTATCGATAGCTTGAACCAGACTATGAAACTGCGTAAATATAGCAACGAAGACGTTTTCAACAAATATAATACTGAACTGAGTGGCATAATCATAAGAAATTCGCATTTAAAAAGAGTCTGAAGATCATATTTTCTTCGATGGTTTAGTCATGACTTTGGTAATTAACAAGAAACATTGCCTAGAGTTTACAAGACCAAAACTCGGATTGGAGAGCGATTTTATGGACTTGCCAGAGCCAGGACTGCTTGTAAGGCCCTAGCAGTTGGAACTCCTATATTTCTCATGTCGAAAGGACAGTCTCTTCCAACCCTATTCTGGAATTATGTCAAGAATCCAAGTCGAAGCAATACTACTCCTTCACGAATTTCTCTAAGTGATAAAAAAATAATCTGATCCTAATGGGATGTGAAATTTGGTTGCTTATCACTTCTCTAGCGTATTCTCCGAACCCATAACAGACCATGTGAATCTTCTTTCTTAGGAAAACGATGCTGCACTTTCGTAAATTAAATGCAGCCCTGAAGAGGTTAAACAAAAGATGAATGAATTGAATATATCGAAGGGAGTTGGTCCAGATGGTGTTCCTCCTCTGGTGTTGCGGCATTGTAGTGACCTGCTGTGTCGACCTTTTTTAGTTATTGAATATCAGTCTCCAAGAATGTTTTTTTCTCGTCATGTCTTAAAACCAAATACATTATTCCAATCGACAAATACCTGTGTGGGGATCGTGAGTTAGCATTCTGTTATCGGCCCATAACAATATAGTTACAGATTACGAAGATTTTTGAGTTCTTGATAGCCTCAAGCCCTTTTTTCATCTTTCTTGATTCCTGGGCAGCATGGCTTCACGGGCGGTCGTTCTACCGTCACGAATCTTGTCCAGTATAAGGAGCCTTTGGAAATCGAGGAAGTTGACGCTGTCTACCTCGAATTCAGCAAGGCTTTCGACAGGATCAACCATACCTCCTGATATCAAAGCCGGAGTCTTACGGAGTTTGTGAACCTATGCTGTCTTGGCTGAGAGGTATATATCATAAATACTCTACACACAACTCATTCATCCAATTCCTGATTATCCTCGGTAGCCTGGAATCCCTGTTACCTACATCATATTATCAGACTCAGAAGAATTCAAAAATACACATGTTTGTAATACTCATTGGTTCAAGATTAGGCATGCCGTTCCTTGAGATTCCTGTTGAAGATCTGATGAAACAATCTGACCTTTGTTCTTTAGAAATCCGACCTAAGTTTGCTTATTCCTCTTTATAAACATGTCAATGGTATTCTTGACTGCTCAGTAACAAGTTGTTATTTGTTCATTACTAATTAGTAGTATTTATAATGTACTTATTGATTGTTATTTACCACTTTTAGTCTGTAGTATTTATCAAAATGCATTTAGTACTACTATTACATTGGCATACTCATCTTTTATTATTCTATATATGTTATGGCATTTATTGTTGGAGAATAAATAAATAAATGTACCAAAAACCCTCTAGGACGGTTCCTACACCCCAAATGAATGCAAATACTAATTATCCATTGAAAATTAATTGTCAATTCGATTAAATAAATTTCGTTCATCGTCGTGAATTCCGATATGATAAGCATTTAGGCACGCAGTGGTAACGTCTTTTTTGCTAACGCTACTAAATTCAGACGATAGTAAGGTAAAATATAACATAATTATGTTTAGTGCTCTTCAAATGCATTACAGTGATCTTAAGTGATAAAAACCTACAAGAAATGGTATTGCACCTATAAAATACATGCACTTTTGGCATTGTAGTAGTGTTTTAAGTTTAAATAAACTAGAGGTCTTGACATAAAAAATGAAGTCTTTGAAGATAAGAGGAAGAAAAAAAGGGTATTACAAGGGTTGTGCGTAATATTAAAATTATTTTAATAAATGTAAGAAATATTTTGAAATTGTTTTAGAATCACCCAAACAACCTTTGCAAGTTAGTAGTTAGCAGAGCTTGAAGATTTAACATTTCAAACAGTTCCTTCTGGTAGAAGAAGATCTTTGTAAACGAATGTCGTATTATGTGTGTGAAGTGTCCAGGCAGTTAATTATGGACAATTAAAAATGGACTAATTAATTTTTAAGACATATATAAAAAAATTATGGTTGCCTGTAAAGTCGGTTTTACGGGCGAAGATTTTACGTGACAACGTCTTTTTCTCGGTAGAATATTTATTGATATGAATATTATTAAATTGCACAATAGGAACAAGGAATTGAATGAAAATAAGAATTGCACAAATTTTAACTATAGAAATATATTTTGTTTACTAAAACATTGTACATAATTTGAAATTAATTAAAATTTGTTATTGTAAATGGTAAAGTAGAATAAAACATTTACTAAAATTGGAATTTGAAATTCTTGCTAAACACAGTTAAATTCTAACTCCGCGCGTGGTGATTGGTCGGTTTAGTTCGTTTGTTTGGTCGCACTGTTATGACAGGTTAGAGGTTATAATTTGTTATTTTAAATGTTTGACTAGCAATACGCGCTGTTTCTTCTCAATCGACTGAATTACGATTGATTGCAGAGTGATTTAAACTAATAATTTACTTAACACTATCAACATTTGTCAATAGTATGACATAACCTATAAACTCAGTTTCTCAACTTTTGTGTCAATCTAACAATTATTAATCAATCAATCATAGTTTACGATAATGAAATATCAGTGTACAATTATTTACCTTTATTGTTGTAGTTGTTGTAAATGACGAATCTAAGCACTCCACATTTTCACGAATAAACATAGTTATCTGCTTTATCCCGTGCGGCGGACCCACAGTTATCTGCTTTATCCCGTGCGGATCCCGTGCGGCGGACCCACTGGACGGGCATCGTAACGTTACCGGGCGTTACACTTTTTCATGAGTGACTCCGAGCCGCAACCTAATTTAAGACGTTGTCACGTCAAAAATGTATGTTATTATGCGTAAACGTTCGTAAATTGGCCAACTCGCGATTAGAGATTGAAAAATCTATTATTTGTATTCGGTTAACCAAAGTAGTAATATGACTGATGATAATGTTTGTGTCAGATATTGGCGTTGGTGCTGTTGACGTGGGATAGGGTGAGAGGACTTCAAACTTCAGGAGTGCTGTTTGTGTTCTGGCTAACTCTGAGTGTGGCTGGTGTGGCGCAGTTTCTTACTGAAATTGGACAACTCAACTTAGTGGTGGGCAGCAGTAACGATATGGTTAGTTGTAAAGTATGCTACCAGTATTTTTCCATTCAAAATATGTTTTAGACTTAACTTTGTTTAATGCAATTAAAATTACTATCAATAATACTGAAATGGTTTAATTTAATTTTAAACATCGAAAAATGTATACTGCTCTTTTATTTTTTCCCCTCAAAAGTCGGACTACTACCAAGCATCAAGGGGCTACTGAGCACCGCTGAAGTATGAAATGAAGCCACAGCAGTGTATAGTTTTCATTAGTCTTATAAACTGCTGATAACAAAGTGGCCTTTCTGAAATTTACCATCCTCGCTTAAAGGGCCGACAGTGGAAAAATCATCATTAGGTTAGGGCAGTTTGAAGCAAGTGTTACGCTGTTTCATCATGCCAACTGTACAGCCAATAGAGAGGATTTAGTGTTAACAAAAGTGTTTAATACAGTCCGATTCTGCAGACGGCGGACGGCCATGAACCTAAGAAATGATTGATCCTGAGTTTGAAGTAAAACTTCAATGTTTACATATAATTTCAAACCAGATCAATAACCAGTTGACCTCACTATGATTACGTTTGTTCTCCAACCTCATATCTATGCCCATACCTAACAATTTCAAACTGCATTCCTTCATTGTAAAAAAATACATAGTTTGGTTAGCCTCAAAATACCACCACACCCTGATTATGTTTTGTTTTACTTTATTTAAGTAAATATACATAATACCTTTCTTATTTTGTTTTACTTTACGCCATAGAGTTTGATTTTACACCATAATAAAGAAGGTGGAAGCCTATGGGACCAATGGAACTTTTCCTAATTGGACCAACAGCTTCTTACAACGCAGAATTCTCGAAGTATGAGACGGATCATCCATCTCAAAAGAATTTGTTGCTACGTCCGATGTATCCCAAGTCCGGTTGCTCATCTAAGCCCAATTGTGGTTAATATTTATATAAATGTATCACATATCATATTTATTTCAAGTATCTCTTGTTTGCGGATGATCTGAAAATTGTAATGAAGGTTTTCTCTTTTGATGATGCTGCACTTCTTCCGGAAGACCTCACCCAACTAGATGAATGTTCTGGAGCAAATTCAATGATCATCATACTTTGGTAAATCTACGTGCATCACTTTTCCCAGCAACAAGACTTCAATAGTCGATGCATATTCTTTCAGAGGATGCCACCTTCTACAACCACATCTAAAATTGATCTCTGTGTAGCATTTGCAGCTGATCTCAAGTGGGAAGTGCATTTCAAAACCATATGCAGCAAGGCCGCGAGCAACTTGTGCTTAATACTAAGACTAACCTTTCATGACTTATGCTCTTTAAGGACTCTCTACTATACACTCGTCCAACCTCAACTGGAGTACTGTGTTTTTGTCTGATCAGCTAACCAACATCACATGATAGGAGATACAGAGCCGGATTTTTAGACTGGTTGGTGTCCGTCTTGGGTACATATACTCTGTGGTTCTCACACAAGATGTTGCTCCTCTCTGAAAGTACCTTCACTGAGTACAGGACTCAAGGTTTACTGTTTCTTCACCGTCTAATCAATACCGAACTTGACTACGCTGCCTCTAGAGAAAATTGCAATGCATCATTCGATACAAGATCCACTTCACCAAGGATACACCTTCCTCTTCTTATGGCGCAAACAGTCCCATGTTTAGGATTCAGCAGTACGGGAACGACATTCCAATCATTTTTCACATTTAAATTTATCTGCAGCTGCAGAGTAGACTTAATACACTGCTCAGAGCCATGAATGTGTATTGGTGTTCCGTCTGGAGCCTTTACCTTTTCCTTGCCACGCAATGATTTTCTGACGCTTCTTTCGGTTTTTCTTTATATCAGTTTTTTTCTCAACGATGACTTTCTTGTTACAAATATTTTTGTTATGCCGTATTATTTATTTTATTACCAATTACTTTATTATATTTCAATGGTGATATTACATTAAATTTATCTATTTATATTCACATATTCATTATTGTTGTTACCTTCGTTGTTACCTTCTAAATAGTGTTTTCCTTAATAGTTTCTTGTGTTACGCTTTCAGTTATAAATGTTCCAACTTTATTATTGATCTTTGATATGGTTATGCCGTTGAATTAAATAAATCAATAAAATCCAATTGTATTGTGTTTTACACAAAATGTATTATTTTTATTTCATTTTAGGGTATATATATATATATATATATATATATATATATATATATATATATATACACACATATCGCCCTTTGCAAATATTTGAGGTTTAATTTGTTTACACTGCAAAACACAACAACAACATTCTTACAACATGGTGGAGTCAGGCTCCTATCGAATCTTGCGACGTGGAGCCGAAACCCAGACAATATAGTGTAAGTTGACCTTCAGAAGGATCTACAATCAAGGCCTTTGCGTACGTTTCCAGCGAGGCTAGCCGATCTATATACGGCAGACAAAACACAACAACAACATTCTTACAACATGGTGGAGTCAGGCTCCTATCGAATCTTGCGACGTAGAGCCGAAACCCAGACAATATAGTGTAAGTTGACCTTCAGAAGGATCTACAATCAAGGCCTTTGCGTACGTTCCCAGCGAGGCTAGCCGATCTATATACGGCAGACAAAACAACGTTAGAATACATAAAAGAACTGAATTTCAATTTATAATGATAGAAACAATGTTCTCTAGTTTCTGTTTAATTGATTTTCTTACTCGAGCTGTTTCCTTACGAAAAAATTATTCTATCATTTTACCATCTTCAAATTTATTTGGTATCAGTAGTTGAAACTGTACAATATGTGCTTGCTAACATTTTCTCTTTTGCCATATGTAGTTAATTTTAATCTAATTCTCATATTATTATTATTACTTAACAAGCAGTTTCTCGCGGCTTTTCAAGCAATTCTTGAAATCTAAATTAATTATATTCTTAGTTAAAGTATTTATGATGTAAAATGATAGAAAACTATGACATTTTTCACGCAGAAGTGCACATATATCACTTTTATACTATTTTAATATTTATGGTCAAGGGATTCAAAAGTAAAAAAATTGTTGACTAGTTCTATTTTAGATTGTGTTGTATCAAAACTACATATATGAGGTACATACAGGTAGGTCTCGAAAGCTAATTCATTCAAAAAGCATGAACATCCTCCTGTCTCAATTCACTTTCTGTCTAGGGTATTTCCAGTGTCATAGTTGGGTTTGCCTGCTATCCAGATCAAGAAAATATACACCATAAAACTAACTTCGATCAAAAAGCGTCTACTTTCAATTATAATCTTTTATAGACATGCACATACACTTAGTTTACTTCCTGTATAAGACATTTCAAGCGCAATATAGTTTGCCTTTTTGTCCCCAGGAAGAAAATATATATATATATATATATATATATATATATATATATATATATATATATATACTTATGTACGGCTGGAAGGTTATGTTCATGGGGTCAAAAAGAGTCAGTTCCGCCCGTTTAAATTCATTTTCGGTCTAATATATTACGATTTTGCAGCTGATGTAACACATATTAGGAAAATTTATACTTATATTGGTTTTCAAGACCTGCTTCGGTCAAATGGCATCTACAACCAGCCCTTGTAGTCTACTTCCCGTATAAGGTATTTTATTTCAAGTGCTATAGTTTCGTATTTGGCTTTTTGCTGCGTCGAAAAAAATATACACACTTAATTACGCACGACTGAATAGTTACTGCGGTCCTAGAGTGTCAGTTCCAGCCACTTAAATCCACCCCCAATGTAATGTATTTACGGTTACACAGATAAGTTTATGTTATTGCGCTGGAAAATAAAATAAATACGTATACGTTTCGGAAAAAAACTTGAATTTAAAAGTCATAATATACTATATATTTCTGGTGCTTTAATTGATTTTTGATTTCTTACGCCGATCAAGAAAATATACGCACACGGTCATTCGGTTATTCGGTCAAGAAGTACCTACTTCTGTCGCTTCAGTTCTCCATCTTGTATAAAGGGAAGAGTGAGCCAGTCCTATGTTTTTTCCGTAAAAATACCATACACAATGAAAGGTCCAGGCAATTTAAACTGCCCTATACGAAAAAATCCAGAGTTTTGTGCATTACGTTGGGTTTTATAACAGCTTAAAAAAGTATTTCGAATGCATAAGATGCTTTAAATTTGCCACTGATGCAATCTGTAGTAAATGTTACATAGTAACTTCGCCTTTTAATTAACTACTGAGCAAGCACTGTTTATTTAATATTTTCTAACATTTAAATGTAAATAAATGTTTGCGCCTCTTTGGTGAACTTCAGCTGAAAGTGCCAACAGCCGTTTAGTCTCAACAGCTGTTTAGTGCTAGTTAACTTTGGATCACATTTGTAAATACTATAATTTATTATTTGGCAAATTCTAAAATATTCCGGGAAACTTTTCTTATTTTTTCTTTATCAAAACCTTCCTCAGACTTCAACGAATATAACAAATAAATTAACCAAATTGGTCCAGACGTACTCAAGATTAGCGCTTAGCCACACATTTAGGGATTAATTTTTAAAAGACAAGCAGTTACCTACCCGTGGTTTCGCTCGCAATTTCGTACGCTTTGCACGTGTATGACAACTTCTGGTTCGACTGAATTACATTTCCAACACCAATGATAAGTTTGCCTTGTTGCTGCGATCAGGAATATAGTAAATTAATTGAGCACATTGTTTTGCTGTCATAAAACTATGCTAACACAGAATAGTGGATTCCATTTAACAGGTTCTTTAAGTTAATGATCTTTGTTTGCTGTGACGCAACTTTAGGAACCTGTGGGGCGTAGCCCGGAGGAATTTTTGAAATAAGAATCGGCTTATGTATTACCCATAGGCCTTAAGAATGTCAATGTAAAATTTCAGTATAATGAGACGAACGCGTGAAAGCGTAAACAATGCTTCTTCACGCGCTAAACCTGAAATAAGAGTAAAGGGCAATTATGTTTAACTTTTAAACAATGAAATAATACATTCCATTAAACGTGTTCAAAAATAAAACATAAGTGATCTCACTAATAATACTGCGAACTTAGTATTTTTCTACTGTGGCCTACAAGAGTTCAAGTGTGAAATTATTGGAACCATTCATTAAAATATTATGGAGTATTACAGGGAAATTAGTGTATTTCATTGGTTCTCATAAAAACTATTTCACTCTTCGATGTCATGGCTCCAAAACATTGCTAGTTGAACCTGAACTCGAATAATTCTGATATGAATCAGGAGATTGGAATATACGTACTAACCATAACTCTTTAGAAGTATTTATTATGCAATTTGAACAGGGTATTCCTATGACGTATCTGTTCTTCAATAGAAAATTGCATGCAATGCCGTTGGTAAGTATTTTACATATAAAACATAAAAGTGGTGTTTTAGCTCCTAAGGAGCAGGTAGTTTTGAAAATAAACTTAATATAAAACCGGTACGATTAGCTTCTGCGAAAGGGATAAGATATAAGCACTAAGAGCAGTGTTCTCAGTCGACTAAGCTGCTGCAGCCGTAGTGAGTGAGCTGGCGGCTTAACGTGTTGAACTGGTTCAAATCTTGTCTGTGACCGGCCCTTTTTATAAGTATTTTCAACCTTTCACTTCACTGACATTCCCCCATTCGCTTCTTCAGATCCTAGTAGTGTCATAAAGAGGAATAGAATAAGCCTAGAAACCAATTCGTTCGCTCTTTAAAGAAGGAAAAAGAAACAGTAAATTATTATTATTAGAGAAAACTAACAGTTAGATAATTTCCTACAATTGTTAATTCCTTTTCAACCTTTTCTTTGATAAAGCAAAGCGTACATGTTTGTTAGTTTTATCAGTTTCAACTTGTATTACGTGGCACTAAAATCTCTTAACTTTTAAACAAGGCGCCTATTTTATTTTATAACTTTGATATGTAACTACTACCTAGTAGTACAAAGTTTTGTCTAGTAAAAGAAACCATGGGTTTTGAAAAAGTTTACTGACACGTCTCAGCCTTACTAATTCGTAATTGGCTCAGCTTTAGCGAAGCCTACGAGTATTATTTGTGAGGCTGGGAAAAATAATTTCACTCTGTCTGTCTGTCCGCACGATATCTCTAAAACTAACTGATCTATAGACTTGAAGCTGTGCATGAAGCTGCATTTCTGTGAGGAACACTGAGTTCAAAGTTGCATGCTATTCTATGGGATTTGGTTGAGTGTTAGCGAATATTTTTACATTGATCTTATGGGTAACCCTGATGGCAACGAGAAAATGACAGAATAAATGAATTTTTAAATATGTACTTTGCTTCAATTGATCAGTTAATTAGGTTTAATCGTTAATTTTATGAACATCGCGGCACAGTAATTTTATAATTGATTTACAAAATATATAACTTTTTACAAAAAGTATAGAAACACTTCACACGGAGCCAATGTCTTATTGGGAAATACAAACAGTTTTGAAAATATATTCGAGATCAAGATATTAAAGCCCAATAAGTACTGTACCAGTAAGTATTATACCAATACTGGGTAATAAATTGTGGTAAGAAATCGTGTAGTTCCTAATTGGTAATCAAACCAATCATCTGATGTAAATATTCTAGGACTACTTTGATCGTTTGAGTAATATTTATGAGGTTTTATTTATTTATTACACTTATTTGGTTAGTGCTTCAAGGCATAAGAAAAAAGATTCCGATTCTTAAAAAGCTGTAGAATCACACAATACAAGTATGGAATAGTTTATTTAATAAAAAAGTAATATTGTTTTGTAGGCTATGATTTCTGTTTTATCAGCCTTGGCCACGTTTTAAGGCACAGTAGAGTGTGTGAGGATAGTGCGTTTCTAATATTCACTATATACAAGTATATGTTATTATTTTGCGTATGAGTATGCGTTTATAAATTAATATCTTTAGATACCTTTTTATCATTACACATTTTTTGCTTATATTCTTCAATATTCTTCAAAAGTCGTACTTTTTGATGTTCATATTGAAAATGTTTACAGTAAAATATTTAGTTATATTATTATTTAGAAATAAGAATATTTTCTTCTAGCTTATATATAAGGTTTAATTTAAGAAATGGCTATGAGGCCCTAATTTCACCTCAAATAAAGAATTATTTCATTTCATTTCATCCCTTCACGCCATACATCATCACGCTAATTATCACCACTTTTACCACTCGTTTTTTTAAACACGTTGTTAAATATACAATAGAAAGCATAATTAGATCAGGATCATCATGGGAATTTTTAAAACATTTCGGAATGACTGAAAATGTTAAATTTTAATCTCATAGTGCGACCTTTCGCGGGTTAAAAATAGCAACCGTTCTATGTTTAAAAATAACTCCGCTATTTATGAACCTAGATAAAAAATATAACAATTATGGAATGCTTAGATCACTTCCTACACGTTTTGATATAAACATTTTTTGTATCTCAAGCGGTTTTCGAGATACTGAGTACATGTAATCCTATGATAAATAAATTGTTTTAAATGTCATCGTTATAGTTATATTGTATCGTTATCGTTATAGTTACATTTCAGTTAGTACAAAATACCTACCTATGTCTTCCAACTGAACCGGAAAGAGTTATTAAGTATAATTTTGTGCATACATAAATATTTTCCACATTCATAATATTGTGGAATATTTCATGCTGAAAAATAATAAAATGTCTTGAGAATTGTTAAAAAAACATCATTAGTAACACAACTTTTACAGGTCCGTAAATAAAAGCAAAACTACTGAGAACTACTGGTCAAATTCTTTTGTTTGGTTGAAGATAAAGTTGTTTTACTATCTAAAACTGAAAGTTTAATTAGAGTCAAGGAATTCTCATTGAAAGAATGACTGAGAAATGTCAAAGTAACAGTCTAACTCAGCACTACATGTATGTAACATTTTTACATTACCTTTACAGTTAATTTAATTTTACATCCTTTTCCAACCATTAAACAATGCTGGAGGCAAGATTCTTGATGAGATTTACCCAATGAGATCAAAGCCGATTTTTGATACACATAGGTCTGGTCCAATTAATGTGATTTTTTTCCAGTGATTCATGATCATTTGAACGGAAATCAGTTTTTTTACTCTTGACTGTTTTTATATCTCTTATTTTGAAATTGTTTATTTACAGTATTCTGAAGAACTGAAGCACAAGATAGTCATGTACATGGCCTACTATCCTGCTGTAGTGTTAATGTTGGTGCTAAATATGTTTGGTGATCCACCACCGAGAATAACAGACTATCCTAAGTACCAGGTAGGCCTAAACTATTGTATCCAAACTTAAAGTTCTATACTAATATCATATTTACTTTTAGAGTCTTTATTTTCAGTCATTGTATCAGTTATTATAATAAAAAGTGAACATAAATATTTCCTAATTTTCAGATTATATTAGTTAGTGAAAAACCTTCAAATACTTACTGTAATTATGTAAATGCTGTATTTTCACATGTATGGATATGGTTAACACGCTTGACTCAGTGGAATCACCTCTTGATGGTAGAGGGCCCACCAGTTAGAACAAAAGTGGTCCAGGATTGGAGAACTCTTCTGCATGGAAGTTAAAGTACTTTTTATATGGCCACAACTCTCCCATCCCCACTTTCACCCCAACTGGTAGATTTTCTACCCAAAAAAGAACGGATGCCTCCAATGAAACCTTAGAGATGCGCCTCAGAAAAGTAATTAAATTTTTCCTCTCTAATTCCAAATCTTTCAGGAAAACATTATAGACTTTGCCAGAAGACTTTTTCTCGCACTTCTATAGGCAAACAATAAAACTTAAAATTCTTTTTTTGAACAGTATTTCTTTAGGTTGTTGTGGCTTGTAAGCCCATTCTTTGTTTCATTAAGAAAAGAAGAAAAATCAAGAATTTAATCCAACTTTTTTTGGTAAAGTCAGTCAGCTATTGACGAATAAGAAGTGTACTTAAGAATAAGTGAAGTTCATCCAACCTGGAACAATTTGCAGTATGAAATTTAAACAAAATCTTATAAATTTTGAGTAGTTATGAAACCACAGGACTATATGTCATAGGCATAAACTATATAAATTGTATTTTTGTATAAACGAGCTGTGGATATATATCTTGAAAAAGTATGTTTGATAATTATTAAATGGGCATTTTTTTATATTTTCAAATAATATGAGACACTCAATTCTTACTTAAATTTAAAAATCATTTAAATTTTTTGTAATAATTAAAAACATATTTTTGTAATATTTTTACATTCCATATATTACAATGATCACTGACTTCTAAATATTACAGTAATAAATACTAAAGTAATATCGCAATTATCGTCGTTTATATTAGTTTCTATAATTTGATCAGTATTATTTTCACTACAATATTGTATTTCCAAAATAATTACATCATTTACATTGTCATTATATTCTAAAAAACAAATTATGGGTTTATAATTTAACGGAAATAAGAAATAAAAACTTTGGAATAAAATCTTGCTAAATATATTGTAAACCCAGCATCTGTTGTTCCAAATCTCTTTTCTCATATTTTTATCGTTTTATATTGTTAAATTTAATTTATCTTTAAAAAAGTCAATTAATTATTTTTTGATGTTTTTTTTAAAAAGGCTTTTATTAATGTAAGTTAATGTAATTGAGTAAACATTTTAATTATAATCAAGAGAATGACTACTTTTTCTTCCAGGATTAAACTATACAGTGGCTTAGTTAGCTCTAAAAGATCTAATCAATTTATTTTTAATCCTTTTTTAAATCTTGTCAGGATGAAACTAGTGAATTAGAATAGGAATTAATATTAACCATGCTGAAATTCAATTTAGAGTCTTTAAATACTGCTATTAAATGATGCAGTAAGTTAATTAATTTTACGTTGGATTATAAATAAATAAATTAGTAGTTTATAGATTTAATAAAACCAGTATTTTACCATATATTTTAGTCTTTTTGCAACAATTGTTTGGCGTTGGAAGTTTTTTAGTGTGTTTAATCAACATACCTACTAACAGCAGAATATGAATTGATTTTGTAAATTTTGATTGCTTTTAAATTTTAGCTTAAGTAAACTTACCTGAAAATTCCATAACCAAGGAAAGTCTCCAAAAAGCAGGGATAGATTCAGACGATACGATATTTCAGACAAAATTTACATCAGTAATAATATGAGTAAACTGATCGAACATCAAGAAAACAAATCATTGTAAAACACTTTTAGATTAGAGAAGAGTTTTGTTATTTTCCTTATTATATATTATGTTGTATGTTATTTTGGTTTATATTCCTTTTAATCCCTTCAACAGATTTTTCGTTAAAGTCAACTTTTGTAAGATCAGATTATCTGTTTATATAACGGTTTGTTTGTGTTTGGGTAAAGCTGACATTCTACTTTGAAAACATTTAGAAAACATAAACATGTCTGACACCAAACAAATATTTTTCACCGTGCAAAACATACATACATAGCCCGCCAAAAGAAATAGTCACTTCAACAAGGAGCGGCAGTAACCTCTCAATAGCCACTGAACGGAGAAACGCCCAGACATCAAAATGACCGCCATACAGAGTGAACAAACAAGACAGTTTTCCCCCATGCAAAACATACATTCATAGCCCGCCAAAAGAAGTAGTCACTTAAAAAATAAAACATCAGTTTACATTAATTTTAATATATAGAAAAACCAGTTTAAAGTTATCAGTTAATTTGCTCTGTTCTACTTACAAATCAAGAACTTCTAATTAACTATAAAAGATATATTTTTAAAGCATCATTCTTCACTCAAACAAATCTGTTTGTCGGTTCTGAAAAATATACTAGAAATTGATTATTAATTAAGCATTGATGTACTTTTTTTCTAGAAAATATGTCCTGAAGTCCAGGCTTCATTTGCTTCACGAGTAGTTTTTGGATGGTTTGACCAAATGATCTGGAAGGGTTTCCGAAATCCTTTGACCGTTGCAGATCTCTGGGACTTACGGTATCAAGACTCCTCTGCCCAGGTAGTGAAGAGATTTGAGGAAAACTGGAAAAAGTATAATAAAAAACCAGAGTAAGATATTTGATTTAACACATATTTTTAAGGTTATAGTGGGAATTACATTACACAAGAGACTAGTCAAAGTAATATTGGACTATTAAACACTTGAACTACTCCCTCAGATAAAAACGCTTTCTGAAAAATAAAATATAATTTAGGACGGTTTCAAAGTTTAGATCACAGTTTAGCTGTATTTAAGATGACTACAAGTAAATTTAATTAAAAGTATTACAGTAATTTTATCATTATACAGATAAATTAATGAAGCTAAAATGATATTGCTGATGACCAATGTGGTTATTAGTCACGGCCATTGACAAAAAGAAATGGTAATAGGAGAAAAACATTACAAAAATATTTAAATAATATCCAGAATTTCATTTTGGGGATAACGGTATATTCCTAAATAATCACAATTACATGGTAAATAACTAAACACTGTGTTCACTATTACAATAAAATTACAAGGATCTTTGTACATAACATAAAGTGTAACTATTCCTCTATGAATCGCACAAAACAGTGACTCATAAAACATTTTAAAAGTTTGAACATTTATTTTATAGTGCAATGATTTATAACATAAACAAAGACAATGGAATGGCTTTTTGTAGTTTATACACAATAGGTCTCAATCTTGCACACATTTAATGTTTATCATCTAACAAAGGACTATATATCATACGTTTTCCAATACCAATGTAGACAATTTAAAACATTCTGTACATTCTTCTTCTTATATGGGGTGGCCTACTGCCATGCACTTAAGCCTCAAGAGCCCTTTGCGCACCCCAGAAGCACACCATGAGGACCATAAGTCTATGATTTCAGCAGTTCCACAAACCGCCGAAAACAACCTGCTTGTTTCCGGTATCAGATAATAATTGATTTTTGTTAATTGCTGTATACAGTACAGTACATAATTTCATTTGATAAAAATTATTTCACTAGTATCTGCATTGCATTTCACTGTATACATTGTCACAATATTTTTCTAAGTGTGGTTTTGGTTTTTGTCAAATATATAGACTTTTCCTTGAAAAAAGGATTTTTTTATTCCTTGGAATATCTGTCTTTTTACGGTCCTGACAATTAACAAGTATTAGCATCATTAACAAATGGTGTCTCATTGATAACAAGTACTTTTCTTATCTAGGCCTTGAATGATATTGAGTCCTTAGTCTCTGTTATCTGTTATTGTATATTAACAATTATAGATTGCAGTATTTTAAATCAAAGTTAAAGTAAACAAGCAATATATAGTTAACATGTGCTTATAAATGTTATCAAATAATTGTATAACTAGTTTTAGTGTTTATCATTAATTTTATTTTTCATTGCAGATATGTAGAAAAGGATAAAAACACTGCTATAGACGGAAGTCTCCCAAAAAAAGGAAAAGTGCCAAAGAAACGAGTTTCCATATTTGGTGTTATATTTCGAACTTGTTGGATTTCTATTTTGGCTGCAGCACTCACCAAATTAATAGGAGATGCATTTTCTTTTGTAAATCCACAGATTTTGCTGTAAGTTGGTTATTTAAACTAAACTTCAAATCCTGTTATAAGTATTAAATATAAATAACTGTAATGTACATGCTGTCTTGCATGACATTAATGTAAGTGTCGTAATCCAAGTATTGTAGTTTGAAAAGCATTAGATTACCTTGGATTTTCCTTAGTTTTATTTTTTATTTACCATTATTTATTTTTTATATGTGACTCCTCATCTAATATATATCTAGTCATCCCTCCCAGTGAATTGAAACATATTCCGGCGGTTACGTGTTTACAGTGTGATAGCATATTTTAATCTGTACCCTTGGCATTGTGTACAAATAATACATACATTTTGTAGTTATAGGAAAGGTCAGTCTCTTTTTTAACCTTAATCTTCTGAACCTAGGAGTCATAGATATATACAAGGATCTTATTGAAGATATTCAGAGAGAGAGAGAGTTATACAGTAAAATGATGTCAGAACTTACGTTATACTATACAGAGTATAAGGACTCTTCACTATATCTAATCTAACCTTAAAATGATCAGCAGTGTCTTACAACATTATTATATAGCTTCACAAACATGTTCACAATGTATTAAGCATGTGCTGTCTAATTTTTACATTAAAAATGTATACATAGACTGTAAATATGATCTCTCAAATCATACGTTAGTTCTTTTTATGGGGATGTAACCAGCGAGGGGATCCAGGGGGTCCGGACCACCCCCAACTATTCAATTTTTTTAATTACCTTTTTAGTCAACGGTTATTATTATTTAAATAATTCATTATTACTGAACATGTACTGCTGAAAGATAGTTCTCAACAAAGAATGGCTCAACAACTTTTTAAGGAACAAAATGGGACCTTACTCTCTGTCCACTACGGGAAAATATCAGTTGTCCGGATCCCTCTCACCCAAATCTTTGCCTGGCTACATTCTTGTCTCTTTAGTTCATCACATATAACAGATTATATGTATTAAAAGATCCAGACTTAACTTGTTACTAAGAAAGTACTTGCACATAGCTTGGATGAATTCGTTAGTCAATCTTAACCAATGAAAAGTTTCAATATGGTGATCATTCACATTGAAGCAAAAACTTTAACCCTACTAATTCACAACATAGACCTATCCAATACATTTTGTACATGTGTTATATAATTAAAAACATCTTTCAGTCTTTATCTTATTTTTTTATACATTAAGTTTTCAAGAGGGTGGCTGTTTAAATTTCATTTGAACTTTTATAAGTGAACATATTTTTAGACAATTTTAGATTAGTTGTAACTAAATCAGTACCACATTTTTACAAAGAAATTTATATCGTTATAACAATTTTTGTCTAGTGAAGTTTCAGGATTACAGATTTTATGAATGTTTGAAAGTGTTACAATTATATTAACATACCCACATTGAGAGTTATTGTCCCGTCAGTTTGAATAAAACAACTAAACTAATAATGCATCTTCAGTTTGACATTTCATATTTCAAGATGATGGACTCATATGAAATCTGCCTTTCTTCCAACTCAGCCGGAAGGGATATATTATTTCAAATTAACATTGTTATGAAAATAAAACACTTTATAAAGACTGTCTCATTCCCAAAGCACTCAACTAAAGAATGTTTAAAAATTTGTTGTTTGCCATAGACAGATATGTGGTACATTTCTTTGTCAACAACAGTTTCAAATTTGTTTTAAGCATATTTAACATATGTGTTATATCTAGATAAAGCAAATTTTGGAACTGTTAACAATGTAAGGTAACAGGGTGACCGCCGGGAACTGGACGTTTTTGGAATTGCTAGTACACGCTCAGCCAAGATGGGAGAGTGTGGTGAATGACCTCGCTATACAATGCCATTTCAGTAGCCATGGAGCAGTGGACAGTGGAGCATCGCATGTTTGCGTACGACGCGTATGTGCAAAATGGCGAGTCTGTTACAACAGTTTTTTCGCACTCATTTCAACCTTGGACGCTATGGTATGGTTCCTACCCGCAATACGACAGGAGTTATTTTAAAGAAAAAATCTCCTGGCCCAAGGAAGACCGTAAGGACGCCGGAAAACGTCGAGAGGGTGAGACTAGCCCTTATTCGGAGTCCAAGTCGTTCAGCAAGAAGACATGCAAGTGAACTAAGGTTAAAGCGTGAATCAGTGCGGAAAATTTTGCAAAGTGATTTAAAATTTCATCCCTATAAAATGTTTGTTGTTCAGAAGCTAAAGGAAAGAGATTACGCTCAGCGAGAGGACTTTGCCGTTCACATGCAAGTGTTGCTCAAAGATAATGACAGCACAATAATCATTATGAGTGATGAGGCACATTTTAATTTAAATGGAGAAGTTAACAAGCAAAATCTACGTTACTGGGCAACCGAGAATCCTCGCATAATTCACCAAAAACCTCTCCATTCAGAATGTGTAACTGTGTGGTGTGCCGTTGCCACTTTTGGAATTATTGGTCCATATTTTTTTGAAGGTGAAAATGGAGCCTCAGTAACAGTCAACTCCGAACGTTACACTCACATGCTGAACACTTTCTTACGTCCACAACTGAGAAGACGAGGTCTAGACAGAAATGAACACGTTTATTTTCAACAAGATGGTGCCACCGCATACTGCTTGCTTGTCAATGGCTGTGTCGCCAAATTTCCCGTTTTGGCGACATCCAGTGGCCCCCAAGGTCACCAGACTTGACGACTTGTGACTTTTTTTTGTGGGGGTACCTCAAATCACAAGTCTACAACAACAAACCTCGCACCTTGGCAGAGCTAAAGGAAGCAATCAAGACCGAAGTGGCAGCAATTGATCAAGAGCTTCTCGAACGTGTACATGCGGATTTTCTTAAAAGGTTAGAAACCTGCATTCAAGAAAATGAACACCATCTATTTGACGTTATATTCCATAAGTAACATTGTTCTTAAATGGCATGTAAACACAAACATTTCTATATAATAAAATAAGTTTTATGTTAAAAAATAAGTGGTTTATGTTTATTTAAAAAACGTCCGGTTCCCGGTGGTCACCCTGTACCATGTGTTGGTGTTCTTCTATTTCAAATAGTGGTGTATAAAATGTACTGAGCGCAAAATTGTTTGGGTCGTTTCTAAATTTACTCTATCATTACTGGTATATTTTGAAGAATAGAACACTGTAACTAAATTGTAACGCATAACATGTTCGGCAAAATGGACTAGACTGCATTACGTGCATGCAAATAAATTTATCCTCAATATGGATAAAAAGTAAATTACAGGTTACATTTTAAAATAATTGGAAAGATAACATAAAACTAATGATGTATGTACATTTAAAACATTTTACACTCAAAGCTATGAGCTACATATAAGGAGGAGCTCAGTGAGCTCAAACCCCCCTCTGAAATTTTAAAATATATACATTAAAATTAAACTCAGTAGTTTGCTTTGAGCTAGAATACATTTATGAGCTCCTAATACTCAAAACTTTTAAGTAGAAAGGTTTCTGACCCTCTATTTTTGGAGTGTTCTTTATACCTCCTAAACCACCCAGAGTCTCAACCCTCTGAAATAATTTTCTAAATACGCCACTGTTCAAAGCACATGTATACTTGAATTCTATTTAGAATGGCTCTCCCACTTGTGTTTTAAACCTTTTTATAGCATTGATTTGTTTATAAGAGTCGGAGTACAATCTAAACAATGCTTAAAATATTAAAAGTTATACTGTCATATTAATTATATGAAAATTATATACTTAACTTTATTTACTACACTGACTATGGCACATGCTACTACTCCGGCTGTCAAAGTCTGTTCACAGTCTGTCTTGTGCCACAGTGAAAATATTAAAGCTATAAAAATATACTATTCTGAACATGTTAAACACACAGTAACTGTTGAACATAACCCTGATCAAATTCAAAGCCATAGCAACTGACATGTATGTCATCCTCCCTTTACTTCACACAACATCTCTAATCTGCCTCTATTTTGTTGACAGCCTGATGATCCGATTCGTCGACAGCAAGGAGTTCATGTGGAGAGGGTTCGTATACTCTGTTGCCCTGTTTGTTATGGCAGAACTTCAGACGCTCTTCAACCACCACCACATGATGAACATGTACATTGTGGGGCTGAACTGCAGAACTTCAATCATGTCGGCTATTTACAAAAAGGTGTTAGTTCTCAGTTTAATTAGTATCATAAGATAACTAACATACTAAGTAAATGAGGTTATACTGTCAAAAGATTTAGCAATTGTGAAACATATTATTGATTTACTTCTGTCAGATCAAGTTTACAATTTTTAGTTATGTTTTATTGCAGGATCATGTGGGGAACTAGGGAAGCACACATTAAAGTAAATTCTTCAAAATTTATCATTAAATTCTTAGTTTTTTGTTCTCTTAGGACAAGAAGCTGAAAAATTGCACTTAGTTCTAAAGAGACCTTAGTGCTGCTTCCAGAGTGACATGATATTCTGGATGGGTAAGGTTAAGGGTAGAAGCCACCTCTTGTTAAGATCCATAAGGAAAGATTTTGGACATTAATCTCAGTTATGTCTCCTCGGAAGAAGGAGAAGTAGCTATGTACCAACATCTCCAGTCAAAACAGGCAAGGTGCCTTTATGTCTTGGTTAACAACAACCCTTGACACTTAGGGAGCCCCACCAACTCCAACAGTCATCTACCGCAGTGGACTAGACCTATCGATCTACCCTTGCACTCCAATATCTTAAAATTTGCGGTTAGTGATGTGCCACTCCTGGACATCCATAAGGTTGCCCAGATTTAAGTGACACATCGGATTTTGCTGTGCCCATTTTGTGTGGTAGGTTCAACTGAAAAGTTTAAACCAGCCAGAAGTGAATCATCCTGGGGAAAAATTCTTAGTTTCTAGATATGAAGCTTCTAATTTCTTAAAGTATTAACTCATCAATATTTTCTGTAAAAATAAAAGGAGTTATTTAAATGTATATAATTGGTTTTGTTTTGTTTAGACCCAGTGGCCCAGTGTCTAATATTTTGAGTGTCATCATACACTGCTATTGAGCTTTTAGGTAGTGAATGTGTTAAATATGAGTATTACCGTAACTAGCACATAATGTTAACAATTTGGCTACAAAATGACGCAGTGTCTGATAATACGAGTGTCATCAAACACCATTAGTGTGCTCCTCAGTAGCGAATGTGTTCAATAATAGTACTACTCTAGCTAACTACAACTAAGCAACTCAAGATAGCTAAAACAACTTAGAGTTTTGACTATTTTTTGGATATATATTAGGGTAGCGCCTTCCCCCTCCAGAGGAGATGGTGCCTTCCCTATCGTGTCGCATCCCAGGTAGTTCTGGGTCTCTCATTGGTTAGAGGACTCAACCCTTGAAAGGCCTCATCTGCCCATTATTCAGTTTTTCTGGTAATAATTTTGGCTCACTGCAGGTGAACTCAGACAGAATTAGATTCCCACAAAAGTATTGGTTTTTGTTAGACAGTGGTTCAACATTGGCAAGCCAATATCCTGGGTGATGGCATATGTCAGATTCTTTTATTGCATAGTGTTCCCTTAATAATCCGAATATCTAATGCATTACCCGAAATTAAATACTCGAACACCTGTAAACTTCAAAATAAATTGTTTAGATCTATTACATAATCTAGCTATTGTTTACCATGTTATGTTATTATTATATGGGTACCTGTAATTTCAAGATTAGAAGTTCAATCAAATCTAAGAATATTGTTCTCTCTTTGTTATGTAGTATGAAAATTCTTTTATCTGTTCAATATACAATATACTGAATTACAAAGTACAGTTTTAGCATAATTTTTGCTATTTTTGCTTGTGGACAATAGAGGTTAATAGACAAATAAGAAAGGAATTTTTTTATAAAAGACCAGTGGGAGGATTAAATTATTTATTGTATTGTACTTCGGTTAGTTACAAGGCTGTACTCAGCTTTAGCAATCCCAGGAAAAGATATTCGGCCCAGCCCCTTCCTGACGCGGTTCCTTCAAATAGACGTGTGGTGAGGCCCGGACCCAAGTAAAATTGTCTGAAAAACCAGTCTGAGTATGGGCCTTGTTGTACTGTTTACAAAATCACAAGGTATAATTGTGATAAGCTTGTTTACAATAGTTTAAAAACCATTCATTGTTGGCATTGATCTTGCTGTGCTTTCGCTTCAAGATATTGTACTTAACAGCTATAAAAACAACTGGCCCATCGATATAATAATTATTAAAACTATTATTATCATACAGGCACTGCGCATCTCCAACTCTGCACGTAAAACGTCTACAGTGGGAGAGGTGGTAAACCTGATGGCAGTGGATGTCCAACGAATTGCAGACTTTGCACCCGCCGCACATATGTTCTGGACAAGTCCAATTATTATTCTCTGTACTTTGTCTTTCCTCTGGAACATACTTGGTAATATTCTCTTGATACTTATACAATAATAAACTAATAATTAATATTTGTTAGCAGCAGTTTTATTTTATTTGAATCCATTTAAAGTCTATATGGTCAGTCACTTCCAATAAAATGTGCAAACAATACATAAATTAGTTACACCACAGTTGTAAAAAGTACAGCTACAA
Source organism: Homalodisca vitripennis (assembly GCF_021130785.1). Classification (NCBI taxonomy): domain Eukaryota; kingdom Metazoa; phylum Arthropoda; class Insecta; order Hemiptera; family Cicadellidae; genus Homalodisca; species Homalodisca vitripennis. The sequence goes on from NC_060209.1 coordinate 67,349,453, forward strand.
GCCACACTATCTCGTTTGGCTCCTCTCAGATTTGTCGTAATAGATACTGCCAGAGAGTTTTAGATTGTTTCTAAGGTTAAGAATTGTTTTGGACCTTATGGTTTGTACTATATTTTATACAGTATCAATGTAAGGTTACTAGAGTTTTCCAGCATCATACTCCTTTGTCAAAAAAGTGAGATGCCTAGGCTGTATACAGAAAGTTGGTTGTGAAATAGTATCCACTGATATTATTGATATTTTCTGCTGATCTTAGAAATAATTTTTTTAATTATTAAATTTATTCATCCATTTATCTTGCTGAAATATTAGTTTCTCAACCTCCTTTCTTTCTGTCAGACTGTTAATTTTGTTTGCCTTTGCTGTTACTTTTAAATTCCTCTATTTTTTAATTCCTATGAGCATCTAGTAAACTTTGCTTTGTTTTGCTGATAAAGTCAAAGTCAAAACATCTTTATTCGTTTTAGTTACAATGATGTAAAATTTGAGTAGTGTCAGTTTAAACTAGCTAAAAACTAATATAAAATAAGCCTATAATAAAACTAAAATAAAACTACCTGATTTGCAAATCATAATATTCATCTAATGAATATAAAGCCTTGTCTATCAAGTATGCCCAATTGAGATTTCCATCAATAGTCAGACCTAAGAATTTGGTACTCTGATTTTTTGTTACTAGTTGGTTATTATGATCATTGGCTCAATTATTTCCTTTTTTTGTTGGGTTTTAAAAGATAGATAATTTGTTTTATTTATATTTAATTTTAAATTGTTTTCATTTAAAAAAGAATATTAATGTTATTCAATTCCAAATATGAAAGCCTCTTTATCTCATCACTACTGAATTAGATGATAGTTTGAGGTTTGCAACATCTGCATATAAACACAGGTTTTCCTGGGGAATGTGTTTTAAGCTAAGGTGCATATCTTTCAAGTAACACGAGAATAGCAATGGTCCTAAAATTGAACCTTGCGGAACTTCAAAAACTACTTTTTTAAGTTTGGAGGATACTCTCGAGATTTTATTTGGTAAGGATATCGAAGGAATTTCAACATATTGAAATCTATTATTCAGGTAAGATTAAAACCATTTTAAATTTGTTGAATTTATTCCTAAATAATTTAATTTCGTAATTAAAATTGAGTGGTCTACGTTATCGAAAGCCTTCGAAAAGTCCATAAAAATACCTAGTGCATGTTCCCTTTTATCAACATTTCATCAATTCCACTTGAATAATTATTTTTCATTAAGCTTAATACATTATTGACATCCCTAGCAGTCACAGGTTTAAATCTAAAAGTTGGTTTTCTTAAATTATCATTTGAAAATTCGTTAAATGTCTCATCAAGGCAGACATGCTGGAGACTATGTTGGCTAGTTAAATCAACCATATTTACAAAATAATCATTAAAATTGTTTAAGATTAAGATATTATTTAACTTTTGTTTTTAGAAAAGTATACTAATCTTTTAAACTTCAATTTTGATTTGAAGGTTTTGTATGGTTTATTGGGTGGGTTTGTTACAGGTCCAGCTACTTTAGCAGGTCTGGCTGTCATGTTTATTGTCTTGCCTCTCAATACATTTATTGCAAAGAAAGTGAAAACTCTACAGATGATACAAATGACATATAAAGATGACAGGGTGAAGCAGATGAATGAAATACTGTCAGGAATTAAGGTATGTTTAGGGATTAGTGTACATTCTTAATACCCTTTTATTTATTAGGATGTTATTGTTATTTCAAAATGTTTTCTCATGCATTACAATAGTGCTGTTAAATAAATATTTAAAACATAAATTAAAATTTGAATTTATAAGCACCTTTCAAACACTTTAAGAAATACTTAAGAAGTATAAATATTACTTTTACTTGCCCTGTAATACAGACATATAAAACACAAAAAATGTATATTAAAAAAATCTGACACTAAAGGGCTATATGAGGGCTATGGATTAAATAACATTTGAATGATATTTATATTGCCAAAAACACAGCGGTACGGGCAAATATCACAGGGTAAAAACCTCGTAATTTTGCTTGTGTCTATTACACATACTTTGATGCTTAAATTATAACAGCTGCTACACACGACACCAAATAATTCTACTGCAGTGATGTCTGGGACCATATCTGAAGCTTTTCTTGGTATTACTGTAAAGTCAGTTTATCTTCATTGAAATACAAACAGTGCTGCTGCAATTTGTTTCCAAATTTTCTAAAACTTTTTAACAAAAGAAAGCTTCTGCAGCTTTGCCAAACGAAATGGATATAGAGGCAGGATACTGTTTTTGTTATGAAAAAACTTCTAAAACCCGTTGAAGTAGCATTAGAAGAAATTACAAATTGGAACAATGGTGAATCTTCTTCAAGAGCTTTATTGCTAATAAACTGTGAATTTATAATTTCTCTCTTGGCATCAGAAAAACTTCTCAGTTACACTGTAAACTTAAGCAAAAAGTTGCAAGGAATTTATTTGGATTTATCATCTGTAATTACACACCCTAAAACTGTACTTGGAAGCTTGAAATCCGTAAGAGAAAATGCAGATGAAGAATTTCATTTAATTTTTGAAGAGGCTACCCAAAACACCAATATCTTTAGTTACTAATTTAGATGGCTTGTACATCTGACAGACAACTGAGCAGGAGCAACACACCTGCAGAAAGTGTTGAATCAAATTGTGTATAATAACCGTCTAGATATAATATATTTGGTTAAAATTTTTACTCCTGCTCTATACTGAGTGAGCTGAACTACTCCCAATCAGACTAGGAGCTTTAAGAGTCAGATTAACTATTTCCAATTTGGCTAGGTGCTGTAAAGCATCTGCTGCAGTCAAAGTGATGTACAATAACTTTCTAGCTATAATACATTATTTTAACACCTTCACTGCTGTTCTTTACTTAGTGAGACAAACTACTTCCAATCCGACTAGGCTTTCAATGTTTTAACCCTAATAATCATAAAAGTTTAGTTTACATAATAAAATGCAGTGCTGTAAAGTGGCAAAAGCTGTAGTAAATATATCAAAGGATGAGCAAAGAAAATTTCGCTTGGAAAGGATCAAGAAATATTGCGCTAAAAGAATGACAAAAGACGAATCATAATTAGACTAAATTGGTAATATAGGCCATAAAATGTTATTAAATATATCAAACAGATTATTACAATGAATATCATATTTTCCAATGTCATTTAATAATATTTTAGTTCTTTAACCCTTTGAGGTTTAATGACGTCTTGGAACGTCACTAGGTTCTGTTCCACAGGAGTAACAGCTGAAACATGAAAATACAACCCAGGAGTAAAAAATAAAACACTTAAAACGTTTTTTTTTTAATTGATTATAAATAAAAATTTACAAAAGTTGGAATGTTTACATTTTTTTGTGAATTACAAATTTTTTTTGGTGTGAAATTCCTCAAAACAAGGGTAAATACACAATGCTACATTGCAGTCTGGGCAGTGAAATGTGGTATCCTTCCTCTTCTTTTCACGGGTGGTTGTGTTGTAGAATACATAACACCGCTTTTGAGCTTTCCTTGCTTGACCTTCAGGAGTAGGGAGGGGGCGGGCAAAATGGCACGCTGTCAAAAATAAGATGGTTGATAATAATGTCTCATTTTCCGATTATTCTGCCTCAAAAATTACACTACCAACTATGGTTTGGTTTAAAATTAGTTTTAAATAACTATATGGTTCTAAACGGATGCAAATAAAACAAAAGAAAAAAATCAATTTCGTAACAAATAATAATTGACGTTCTGGAACGGCACTACTCCTTTTGGCTTGTTTTTCATTTGACGTTCTGGAACATCATTACTATTTTGAAGCAGTTTCCCTTACTACTCAAAGGGTTAAACACATATAAGTTGCAGAACAGGTTTTACCTAACTTAAAATTAAATAGCTTTTTGTGAAATAAAGAATTACATTCCATTATGGCAATGAGTGACTGCTTGATACAAATTTAAACACTTCCAAACAAATGAATTAATAAAGAAATTGACCAATAGTTGTCACAAAATTATATCTTGTTTTAAAACTAATATGATATTAAATACCTCCAAGACGTCTGTAAAAATAATAATTATTTAGTGTGTTAATTTTTTACTAAAAGACAAAATATAAATGTATTACTAAACACAATGCAGAATGTTAATAATAATAATAAATAATAAATCACTTTATTGCTGTTAAACAATTCACATGTTGTATAGCATCCGTCACTTTCATCTTAACTCTAAGCTGTCTAGAGCACTAAACTAAATTTAGTATAACATTTAACAGGTTATTGTTTAAAACATGATTTATTTTATTAAATTACAAATACACAATCAGTTACTTCAAATGAAAACTTGGTCAAATTAAACAGTATTCATACAACAACTATACATAACTAAAAATATAAAATTATAAATACTTTTAAATAGTTAAAACTTTAAAACAGATAAAAACTTTAAAATGGTGAAAACTTTAAAATACAATAAAAATTCTAAAAACATAATTTAAGACTTAAAACAGGTTTTATTTGTCATGTTTATTTTCAAAATGTATTTTGTAGGTTTTAAAGCTATATGCTTGGGAACCAAGTTTCAAGGAGCAGATTCTTAAGATCAGAGACAAAGAAATCTCAGTGTTAAGGAAAGCTGCTCTTTGGAATGCTTCAACTTCTTACGTTTGGCTCTGCTCCTCTTTCCTGGTAAGATATGGTTATAGCAATATACTTTGTGCAACAGTTAAGTTATTTTACTTAAAGAATCACCCTGTCATGTGCGAGATGGTGACTGACTAACTGAGTGAGTGTGATTGAACCACAACCAACCCATGCTTCTATTTTTTGAGTTGACAAGATAACCTGTGGTACTGCTTATATTTTAAATGATGTACCACATTCCATAAATCATACTTAGTTTACATACTTCCTGAAACACCTGGCCACTTGAATACTGTGAGATCTTGGTGTTGATTGCAAGACAAGCATTGCTGATAGTTTATATAATTCTTTTTAAAAATACTGACTTTTATTATAATTCATATTACATTATGTGTTACAAACTTTCTTTCATTATTTCACAATAATTGGCTTTAGTTTGATTTAATATTTGAGTCCAATTGAATTAAATTTATTATAAGAATACTAGTAGACCTATCCACGCTTCACTGTGGCTTGGTTTTTATATGATAATATTATGTACAAATCATGCATTATTATGTATTTTAGTATATAAAATTCACGTACAATAAATAATAATTAAATAATATCAAAATTATTTATTAAAACAGTGCTATCACATTACAGTAAATATTATATAGTATTCGGTTTTTTAAAGCACATTACCTCCCTCATTTATCAACCGATTTTGTAAAACTTGGTATCATTGGATTTTTGATAAAATTGTCTAATTAAGATGTAAAAATGTGACTTTTTTTCATTTAGTTTTTAAAATGTTTACGTTTAAAGATTTTAGAAAACCGCCATTTTAAAATTAATGTTCTAGAAAATAATTCAACCCCTTATCTATAAAAAAAAATTTAAACCACAATAAAAACTATCCTATCTTTTACATTGGAACAAACAATGTACAAGATTTCATTGAAATCGGTTTAGTGGTTTCGGAGATTAGCGTAAATGAACATCGTAACACAAGATTTTTATTACATAAAGTATGTATTTTTTCTTTCAGTAACCAACAGTATATAAAACAGATTAGATATTTTCATCAAGAATAAAATAAAATAAAAGTACATGTGGATAACAATAAATGTATAAACAGTAAGTCAGGACCAGAACCACTTTATCTTAAAATGCAATATATTTAGTAATTTTAGATCGAACATGACCCTGTAGTTTTTCTCACTACAGTATGGGCCTGCATACAAGAAGATATATTTTATAGGATTTATTTATAAGCCACCAATATTTTTCTTTAGCGTCCAAACATTTTTAAGGGAAAGGAGAAAAACTATGCCTTTTAATTTTCATTTGATTTCCCCAGAAAGCAAAACTGTAACCTCTTGATCAGAGAGTGTCTTGTATTATGCTGCATAAATGGTATGTATATATGAGGGGTGATATATATAAGTTCCAGGACTTTTTATATAATATGAGAATGAAATGTTACATAGTGATGTGGTTGGCAGCAGTGTATTCTCTGACTGAACAGTAACACAGCTGTTCTATCAGCTTTCTTTTGTGTTCTAAATACTCTATCAAATTTGTATTTAGAACAGCTGCCCCATAGTCTCAAACCGTAGGTCAAATGTGGATGTACTATGCCAAAGTAGGCTGTTTTCAGTACATCCAACGAGCAGAATTTTGTTAGATTGCGTAAAAGACACAAATGCCTGAGGCAACCTTTGAGCAAACTCTGTCAATGTAATCGCTCCAGGTCAGTCCCCGTTCCAGGTACATCCCCAGAAACTTGGCTTCATCTATGATACCTTCATCCGCCATCACAGTTGGTCTGTATTCGTCTTCTTGTTGACGGAGACATTATGTTAGTTAGTTTTGGCATAGTTAGTTTTCAGATTTATCTTAGAAAAGTGCTCAATGCATGCGTTTAGTTCAATAAAGGCTTTGATCTCAAGATCTTGTTTCTTATTTGATACGATGCAGAGTCATACCGTCCACATATTGAATCACCTCTCCATTTTGAATTGGTGAATTCAATCTGTTGACGTAAATGAGAAAAAGTATGGTCCCCAAAACTGAACCCTGGGGAACGCCGTACTGCATTTTTACTTTGCCTGACAGGGTGTTCGTGATCTGCACACAGTGCTCTCTCCCACTGAGGTATGACAAAAGCCATTTATGCAGGTTAACCTCAGACAACACATGTCCATAACTAATGCAACAGTGTCCCATGATGCACACAGCCAAAGGCCTTTGAAAGGACGAGAAATATGCTGAGCATTAGTTCTCGCCTCTCCAAGCCATCAACAACACAGTCAATGAGTTTTGTTGCAGCATCAATAGTCGATTTGTTTTTCCTGAATCCGTACTGCTCAGGGTTAAGAATGTCAAACCGTTCAAGAAAACCTTTAAGCCTTCTAATGAAAACCTTTTTTAAATTTTGCTCATGACTGGAAGAATGGAAACAGGACGATAATTACTTGCGATACAAGGATCATCCTTTTTAAAGATCAGAACCACTCTTGCTGGCTTCAAAGCTGAAGGGAAAACGCCTTGGGTGAAGGACAGATTTATCAATTTAGTAAGTGGTGTCAAGATTTGCTTGAAGCAACGCTTGATCAGCTACTCTGACATTCCGTTGATGTCGCTGGACTTCTTCAGCTTGAGGTCTCTCAAGACGACTGCCACCTCCCCCAGACAGGAAACAGAACCATGGAAGAGACCGGTCTCACTACGAAATTTTCGATAGGGCTGTCACTACTGAAAGATGTGCTTGGTACAGCCACAGTCGAGAAAAAATTATTGAATTCACTAGCCTTTGTTGATTCAAGTTTGTTATGATATAATATCTGTTTTGCAGGTATCATTTACGACATTCAGTGTATTCGTGTTCCTGGACGAGCGCAACGTCCTCACTCCAGAAATTGCTTTTGTGTCAGCTGCTCTCTTCAATGTCATACGGATTCCTATCTCCTATTTCCCAACAATGGTTCAGTTGTTGGTACAGGTGTGATATTATGATACTTAGTTTCCAAACTATATATAAAAAATTGTTACTAGACCAGAAAAAATTAAAGCAAGTTTTTTGTTCATTAGCTGTAATTTGTCCCGGACACAAAATCATGTAAAATGTTAGATGTTTGCAGCACCTAACATTATAGGTATCCTTTAGGTACCTACTTAAAACTATCTATTTAGTTTATACATTTAAGCTATTAGCCTTATGAACTTGTTTAATAATGTGTTCATGATCGATTTAACTTCCTAAAATTGAAAGAAAATGTTTCTAAGACTGTTATTTGTACTCATCTACAGGTTTTAATCCCTTCAAGTTTAATGCGAAAAGTAAAAATGTATAAGAGTTTAACAAAATAAATAATGTGGTGCTCATGATGATAAAACTTAAATTTTCACAACAGATAATTAATGATTTAGTACTTGACGACCAAAGAAGAGAATTATACTTACTCTGGAAACATTATGTTTAATCTTTTTATGATTCGTAATGATGGCAAATGTTGAAAACAATAGTGCTTGATACAGAAGCACGAGAAGTAAAATTTAATATAGATGTTTTATTTACTTGTTTGGATACTGCATGTTAATGTTGTTTACAATGTGTTTCTAACCTTATTTTTTTATTTGCTTGTATTTTATTACACATTCTTTTGATAATGTCAGTGAAAGTGTTGAAATATTAAGCACAAAAGTTGAAGAAATGTATCATATTTATATGATATTTATACAGATAAAAAGGAAAATATGACACACTAAAGATACTATAAATACTAAAGATAATTTCATCATATTATTTTCAGTAACTGGTCTTCATAAACATTAAAGCCAAATTTGATATAATTTAATTAATTAGTTTTTTAGATATTAATTTTTTATAAAATATCCTTACAAACAGACAGATAGGAAACAACATTGGAGACCCATATTCATATGGTGAAATATATTTGTCTTGTCCTGAGCAATAACGTGATATTACCTACCAAGGAGTTACGAGACACCCTAATATAATATCTTCAAATATTTTCATTGCAGTACTTTCTCAATATATATTCTTTTCCTCATTAATATGATCCCTGAACTCTAAAAATGAATTGTATTCTTAATGGTAAAACAAATGTAAGCCAGATTTAATTCCCAAGGTTGGAATACTGAGTGACGCGTGTTACCACACAGGAACATCCCTGGAGGGTTCACTTCTGGTTAGTTTATACTTTCCAGTTGAACCTACACTGGGACAAGAAAACCAATGTGTTACTTAAATCTGGATAACCCTATAGATTACCTTGAGATCAGTAACATCAAGTATCAAGATATTGTGTTGTGTGTGTGTGTGTGTGTGTGTTCACAGTTCACAGTTCACAGTTCAAATCATCTTTATTTCAAAAAATACAAAGCACAGTACATTACAAATGTTGCCAAGTGCTGTAAAGCACGTGTGGCAAAAAATATTGTTGGCACAATTCTTAAAAGTTTAAAATGTCTCTGGTCTTGTGTGGAGGCTATGCTATACTATATCTGAATAACATTTACAAAACAAACAATTATAAATAATTTAACAACACTGGAACAAAAATAACAGATAAAGAATAACTTATTGACAATAACAAAGCAATAACAAAGAAAACAATAACAAAATGATTGAATAACAAGAAACGTTCAACAATAACAGGATAAATACAACAGCAACAAGATATATGCAACAGCGACAAGATTAATACAATGCTTTAATAAAATTAATATATAAAAGTAACATAATAATAACAACAATTTACTTTCGATTTCTACCTATCCTAAAAATAATCGACTACAAAAATGCTTTGCTTTTATTTTAAACTTTGGTTTACCCTCAAACAGCAATGTACTACCATACTCTAAAAGAAACATATTAAACAACCTAACACCAGAATAACAAAATTGCCTTCTAGAAATTTCCTTTGAAAAATTAGGTAATAATAAGTTTAAATTATTGGAAGAGCGTGTGTTCACTCTATTTTCTTTAAAACTATAATTTTCAATGTTTTTAAAAATGTGGCAAAGAGTACATAAAGCATACAACTGTTTAAAATTAAAAATATCTTCTTGTTGAAATAAGTGTGTAACAGGATCAAACTTTCTTAAATTATAGATATTTCTCACTGCAAATCTCTGATTTAATACTACAGGCTGAAGGATAGTTTCATACGTACTACCAAAATGAATAATTCCATATCTTAAAGTACCCTCAAACCACGAGGTGTATAGTTGTTTTAGATGTTCTGCTCTAATAAAATTTTTCATATGGTACAATGCATAGTTAATTTTTCTTAACTTAACACTTAATGCATCAATGTAATGATTCCATTTTAAATTTCGGTCAATTATTAATCCTAGATATTTAACTTTATCAACTATTTCTATTTTTTCACAGGTACAGTTATAGTTACATATGTGTTTATGGCAGAAAATATCAAATTCAATTTCTTTACAATCTTTATCTCTATTAAAAAATAATAAACATTTAGATTTTGAAGTATTGACAAGAAGTTTGTTTTTTATTAACCATTGTGATATCATATTTAAATCGTGACTAATTAACATTTTCAACCTTTCTTTATTGTAGGCAGAGCATACCAAAGAAGTATCATCAGCGTAGGCAAAAATAGAAGAATATAGATTTAGTGTTAGCAATTCATTTATATAAATTATAAACATTAGAGGACCAAGAACTGCCCCTTGTGCAACACCATACCTCAGTTCTAATATGTTACTGGTAGAAGAGTTTATTTTCACAGTTTGTTTTCTATTTTTACAAAAGGTAGTCAGCCAATCCAATGCCCTCCCGCCAATTCCATAGTACTGTACTTTTTTTAAGAGAATGTCAATATCAACAAGGTCAAAGGCTTTTTGAAAATCAAGATAGATGGAAACTGTGTTTTTATTTGTGTTTATAGAGTCAGAGATGTGTTTAATATGGTTTTCTAATGCTAAATCTGCTCCTTTATTTGGTACAAATCCAAACTGTTTATTTGAAATGATTGATCTAGAATTTAAATATGCAAATAATTGGTCCTTTACTATTGTTTCAAAAATTTTAGCTATACTATTAATCAACGAGATAGGCCTGTAAGATGAGACTTCCTTGCAATCACCAGCTTTATAAATAGGAACAACAAGAGCCACTTTAAAAGAGTCTGGAAATATGCCTTCAATTACAGACAAATTAAATATATGATGTAAAATTGGAGCAAATATGTCCAAATTTCTTTTGATGGTAATAATATTAATGCCATCACTTCCAGAGCTCTTTTTTATTTTCATCTTATTAATAGTCTCAACTATATTATTATAACTAACACAAAAACTATTCAAACCCACATGACAGTCTCTACATTCATCATCAAAAAACATATCAGATCCAAAGGACTGTTCCTTGATTTCTGTGGTTATATTTACAAAATATTCATTAAAATAGTTAGCAACAAATTTCTCATTTCCAAGAACCTCAGTGTTTACATTGTTACAGATAACTGTGCTGATTTGATTTTTATTCTTATTCATAATAGATTTTATGACTTTCCAATATTTGTTTGTATTACCTTTGTTTTCTTCAATTAACGATGAATAGTAATCTAATTTTGCTTTTCTGATTCTTTTTGTAACAACCTTAGAGAATTCGGAATATTGAGCATGTAAAACATTATTTAATCTATCCTTAGCATACACATTATATAGTTTATTTTTCCTGTTTACTAAATCCACAAGACCGTTTGTAATCCAAGGATTTCTCCTTCTATTTGAACTATTTATCTTTTTTAATTTGGTAGAAGCATCAAGACACGAATTAAAAATGTCATAAAACATTGTTACACTACCATTTACATCATTACACATGAACAGTTCATTCCAATTAGCTCTCATTAGTTGTGTTCGCAACATGTTATAATCAACACTTTTACAAAACTGCGGCTTATGAACAGTATCTGTACATTGCAAACCTGATATTTTTACATCTAAACCGTGATGATCAGTAATACTGCATGGTATAACATTACAATTAAATACTAGAGGTTTAGAATTTCTAATTAGAACATGGTCCAGACAAGAGTTAGTATTTGTGAAAAATCTAGTTGGTTCATTAACATAATTTTTAAAGCCATAAGAAGACAACAAATTCAAATAATGTGGTCCAGATCCAGATTGTTTCAAAGTACAAATATTCATATCCCCCACTATTAATGTGGGTTCACTGTTATTTTTAATAATATTTTCAAAATCGTTTTTAAATTGAGAATAAGAAAATTTACATGAACGATAGATACCAAACAGACATATTTTAAATGCAACACTGTTGATAGTAGCAGATACTGAAACATTTACAAGTTCAGCTGTGGGCAGACAGATAAGCTTGTGTTGATAACAGAGTCTACAGTCCATGTAGATCACAACTCCACCAGCTTGACAGTCAGGTCTGTCTTGCAGGATCATGTTATAGCCGGGCAGTTCATAGTTGGACTGTTCTCCTGATTTAATCCAAACGTCACTCAGAATAATAATATTATAATGTTTATTTAATAATTTCAAATACACATTCAATTCACAGAAATGCTTCCTAATGCTTCTAATGTTAAGATGAAAAACATTTAGTTCCGAATAATTGTTGTTACTGGTATCATTAACCATACAATAATATAATTGCAATAAAAAGATTTGTTTTTGTTTATATGTTTACATACTAGTCACTTTTATTACCCTTTAGAATTTTTTCAACATCACTCTTTGACAGAATTTGTACTACATTGCCTCTTTCAGTTTTCCTAGCGAGTACTTTACCATCTTTACACCACACAAATGCATACCCGATGTCTTTAAGCTTTTTTGCTTCAAACAACAGTTCCTTAAAGTAAGTTGTTAAGTGTTCATTAACATATATTCTTGTTTCTGGTGCATTAGGAACAAAGTGAGTTGACTTTAGCTTGAGATTCTTGTCTCTAGCCTTTTTCAACACAGCGTCTCGTTTTTGGCGATTGCTAAACTGTACAATTATAGGCTTGACACCCGACTTGCGTTTAGTGGGCACTCTATGTACGGCCTGGACATCTGTCGTAAAGTCAATAGGCTCACCAATAACATCGGACAGTTTTTTAATAACATCAGGCATACTTTCTGAATTTACTTCTGGGACTTCTTCAATTTGCAAATTTCTATTCCTACTATACTGTTCAAAATTAGCGAGTTGAATTTTAAGATCACAATAATCATTAGACAATTTTATATTTACTTCCTTAAGCTTTAAATTTTCATTTTCAACTGAGGATAGTTTAGTTTGAAATGTATTTATTTGCTTTTCGTATTGATCAATTTTGTCTGAAAAGAATTGCAGCGAATTTTTCAAATCTTCAATGTCTTTTTTTACTTCACTTGTGTGAATAGAAAGTTCCTTTTTTATAGTAGATTCCATTTTTGAAAGATACTCCTCATGCAACCTTGCTATTATGTCTGAAACATTACCTGCAGTGGCACTCCCCTTTCCAGAGCACAGTTTACACTTCCACTTGTTTCTTCTGCTTTGACCCATTCGGCTCCAAGTTTCCTCCGTAATACCCGCACAGTCGAAATGCAGTTTGCATCCATTAGAGGTACACAAGGCAAAATCAGCATCATGAGGCAATAAATCACAACAAACAGCGCAAGTATCAGACATTACTCCTTTTAGGTTATGTACAGAGCACAAGACAACACAACTGCTCTCCACCAAGGCCAGCTGCCAACTGTGTGTGTGTGTGTGTGTATGTGTGTGTGTGTGTGTGTGTGTGTGTGTGTGTGTGTGTGTGTGTGTGTGTGTGTGTGTGTGTGTGTGTGTGTGTGTGTGTGTGTGTGTGTGTGTGTGTGTGTATGTGTGTGTGTGTATATATATACATATACATTTTAGTTTACAAGTTTCCAATGACTGTAATACATTTCAGTTTATGGTGGCTTTGGGAAGAATCAATAATTTCATGAATGCTGACGAACTGGATTTAGAGTCAATTTCCCATGACAAAAGCAAAAGTAAGAAATATTCACTTTTTTATTTTAATTTTATTAAAGTTAATCATAGGAATCATAGCATAGTAACTATGTGAAGATTAAATATTTATGACTAATGTGGTATCCTAAAGCTAATATTTGATGTTTTAATATGTCTTAATGTAACAACAATTTCAACTAAAAGTATCACACGTTTGTGTAGGTTGTGAGGATAGGTAGTTACATCTGAAACTGTTTTATTTAACCAAAGGGAAGTTCTATATTTAGCCTTATTCTGCAATATTTATGATGATTTTGAGATGACCTAATACATGAGGGATAACATGATTTCAGATCTCCTTATGAAAACAAGTAAAAAATCGTAGTAAAATAACGTAAAAAATGCTACAGCTCAAAAGGATGAACATTTTTATCATCAATAAACATATTTTTTATCAATGAAACAAAATCATTAAACAAATTAAATTCTATTTTATTTTGGTAACATTGAAAATACATTTTGGTAACTGACAAAATACTAATTAAGAGCAATAGTAATTGTTTTTAGTATTCCTCAATATACAATCAGGAAGATAACTACCATATACAAAAGATAAAGTACAATGTATGCATATGTACAGGAGAAACTCTCATTATAGAGGGTGGAATATTCTCTTGGGGGACAGTAGATAAATTGCCCACTCTACGCAACATCACACTCAAGATAAAGCCAGGCCAGTTGGTAGCAGTTGTGGGAGCTGTTGGCTCTGGCAAGAGTTCCCTCATCTCTGCCTTTCTAGGGGAGATACACAAGATCTCTGGATATGTCAACACTAAGGTAAGTAAGGCAAACAAATGTTTGATGATTGGTCTTTTTCAGGAAATATTGAGGTTCTCAACGGATAGCCAACAATACAGAACTGAATAAACGGCAGCTCTCGATGTGGGCATGTCTTGTTACAGCAAATTCACTCTAAATCAGTTATTTATTGTTCAACTTAAATAATTTTGGTGTCATTAGATTTGTGATAAAACCTCCTAAAAACTGTTTTTCTCATAATTCTTGAAAAAAGCTAGTTTTGAAGATATCAAAAGTTCAAACATTTTAATAACTGCCATTTTGAAAATACTAAAGATAATTTCATCATATTATTTTCAGTAACTGGTCTTCATAAACATTAAAGCCAAATTTGATATAATATAATTAATTAGTTTTTTAGATATTAATTTTTTATAAAATATCCTTACAAATAGACAGATAGGAAACAGCATCGGAGACCCATATTCATATGGTGAAATATATTTGTCTTGACCTGAGCAATAACGTGATATACCTTTTTCAAAGGAGTTACGAGACATCCTATTTAATATCTACAAATATTTTCATTGCAGTACTTTCTCAATATATATTCTTTTCCTCATTAATATGATCCCTGAACTCTAAAAATGAATTATATTCTTAATGGTAAAACAAATGTAAGCCAGATTTAATTCCCAAGGTTGGAATACTGAGTGACGTGTGTTACCACACAGGAACATCCCAGGAGGGTTCACTTCTGGTTGGTTTATACTTTCCAGTTGAACCTACACTGGGACAAGAAAACCAATGTGTTACTTAAATCTGGATAACCCTATAGATTAGATCTTTTCATTGATTTTCTCTGTTTGTGTTTCTGTATTGTTTTGTTAAATTCTTTCTCTTTAATCAATTATTGGTTTTAATCTTATGTTTTTTGAGGATCTAAACATTTTTTATAGTTCCATTAGTTCATCTTTTTTTAAGATCAGTTGTGATCCAATCCAGAGGTCTGTATGAATTGTCTGTAACTGTTTTCTTAGGGATACATATGTCAAACATTTTCTACAGGAACTTTTGTGTTATTTATATGTTTGTTTACTATTTGTATTTAATATTTGAAGATATTGTGCATCATGGTGCGAGATATTTGTTACTATGCCCCCATTAAGTGAATTCTTATTGCTTATGTTTGTTATAAAATTATCAATAGCTGATTTGGATGTGTCATATATATATATATATATTATATATATATATATATATATATATATAATCCTGATTTAGTACATTGATATTCAAATCACCTGTTATACTAATATTATCAAACCTATTAGAGATAATAGCATCAATAAGAACCTCCATCTTATTTTAAAATGTATGTATATAATAGTAAGCAGGGGTTCGATACACAGGCTAAGACAAAAACATTGTCTGCTACTGAAAACTCTGTTACAAACCATTTAAATTCTTTCTTCACTAATAGCTCCTGCATATCAGGAATCAATACTTTTCATATATTTTATAGCTAAAATCATTACTCCACCTCCTGTTGTAGTGTAATTCAAGTATTCAGGTACATTATATCAGCATCCCTCATTTTATGCTCAGGCAATGTCAAAATATCAGATCTAATTTCTTATAAATTAATTTGAAACTGATCTAAATTAGATGAGAGGTGCTGTATGTTTTGATGCATAATCAAGATTTTTTATATTAAAATAAGATATAAATCAAGATTAAATATCACAAATAATCATTATAAACAACAATAAGAAAGGATAAAAACGTATATACAAACAACAATGTATCATAATTAGTTAACATACAATGAAATTGATTAGGTACAGTGAAGGTATTAGCCTGTTTTGTTAGATTTAACAAGCAAAATACCTATGACAAATAAAAAAAAACTTGCAAACTTAGGTCAAATTTGTGGTTAAAAGAATAATTTTTTAAGTTGAAATGGAAAAACAGACTAACTATTTACCTCTATTTTATGAAATAACTCTACTCTTTTTCATTTTGATTGTTAATAATAACACTCATATTATTTACTATGTTATGATTATCTGGGTATAATATAATTAACTATACATTTGATTTACGTTAGTACTGTTACTCTAGTACGAGACATATCAATGCAAGCCTGGCTTGTGGTGCGGTGTTGCCAGCTGTTATGGAAGAATAACTGGTGATTGGATAATCAATTGAATTCAACAATCAAGTGATTATTACTTCTCATCTTTACTTCTCACATATCTTCCTGAATCCTTTACTTTCATGAAATAAATTAACATGTCATTATACTAAGACACAAAACGTGAGCAATAAATTATAAAATAAAATATGCAGAATAATCTAACGCTGAAGAACAAAACAGATTTAAACAACTGGAACTAAGCAAGACGTTGTCATATCATCTCATCCTGAGAACCAGCTGATTGACAATATGGCAATGCCGCTAGGTGAGGGGAAAGTGGAGTGTGGTAGTGTCCATATGGCCAGGCTTACAATATGTCCCTTACTATAAAATTTTGTAAAATAATATGGTACTATTTTTATATTGTGCAGGGCAGAATAGCATATGTGCCTCAACAGGCTTGGATTCAGAATGCTACAGCTAGAGAAAATATTTTATTTGGAAGCAAGGTTGACAATAAAAAATACTTAAATACAGTGAAAGCGTGTGCCCTCATTCAAGATTTTGAGATGCTACCGGGTGGAGATTCCACAGAGATTGGAGAAAAGGTGAGAATATATTAAAATAAATATGATTATAAAATCAGAGCAAGTATATGAATTATAGAGCCTTGTTGTGTATTATGTTGGCTTCATTCCATTCCATGTGATGTTGTCAGGCCAGCAATGTTGAGAAATTTTAGTCTTCTCCAGTAGCTTTTTTCGTATTTTCTTTATGTTCTCACATTTAGTGATTTTTTGTTTCCCCTATGTTTCCCCAAGAACATGTTATACTGTGAACACAGTTTTTTAGTCCTACGTTCCATTTTTTCAGGCTTTGTCTAAGAGTGTGTTGTGTTCTAAAAGCAGTTCTAATATTATATTTCCTGTCTACTCTTCTAATTTCTCTGATAATCCCAGCATATAAGGGATTGACATGCATGTACATTTTTCTTTATTTTCATTTTCTGACTCATTGTTTTTTTTCTATTGTTACTTTGCACTTATTTATGACAGACTGAGGATATCCATTTTTAAAAGTTTCGATTCAACATTTTTTATTCCTTCTTTCAATCCATTATTTCATACTGCTTTTTAATTCTGTTACCACTTTTGAGGTTTGATATACAATACAGCCCCTAGTATGTATATGATATTGTAAATAAGTGAAAATTTTTCAAAATTACTTATTATTTTTAGGAATTCTTAAATAAAATATGTATAACGATACAGATTTAGCTGAAGGATGTTCCTTTTAGTGACATGGATACTCATGAGTGTCATATTCTATATGTAGATAACAATCTAAGTGGAGGTCAGAAGCAGCAGAGAGTGAGTCTGGCTCTTCAAGCCATGTACAATGGTGCAGAAATTTTGCTGCATAATCCTCACAATAATATGTCATATCTGTAGGGTATCAACATGAGTTGCAGATCAGAAACGGAGAGTGAGCCTGGCTTGAACTGTGATCAATAATGAAGATATTTACCTACTGGATGATCCTCTCAGTGCTGTGGAATTCCATGACGATGTCATGTCTGTAGGGTATCGACCTGAGTGGAGGTCAGAAGCAGAGAATGAGCCTGGCTCGGGCTGTGTACAATGATGCAGATATTTACCTACTGGATGATCCTCTCAGCGCTATAGACTCTCATATCGATGTTATGTCTCTAGGGTATCAACCTGAGTGGAGGCCAGAAGCAGAGAGTGAGCCTGGCTCGAGCTGTATATAATGATGCAGATATTTATCTGCTGGATGATCCTCTCAGTGCTGTAGACTCTCATGTCGGCAAACACATATTTGAAAATGTCATCGGACCTACAGGAGTGCTAAAAAATAAGGTTGGCATATAATTTAAGATAAAATTAACTTTTTTTAAATTGATCACACCTCTAAATAAATAACTGCATATCATTTTATTTAAAAAAAGTTTAACTGTGGAATGATATTATTGTCTGATTTCACAGACCAGGATACTAGTAACCCACTCTGTTACTTTCCTGAATCAAGTGGATAACATTGTGGTGCTGAAAGCAGGGGAGATTACAGAAATGGGAACATTCAAAGAATTGTTGGCCAAAAAAGGAGAATTCTCTGACTTTCTAGTGCAGCACATCACATCAACTAACGATCCTGAGCTTGAAACAGGTAAGAAAACTTGATTATAAAGGTCAATTGATAACCACAATTAAAGAAAATATTAGAAACATTTTTAAAAATATACAGTTTTAGTACCGTTCATTTACTGTCTTCACATACCAAAAGTTTCAAATTTTTTATTCAAGAGCTATAATCTCGTACTTACATACTATTCAATTACAATAAAATATGTGATGGTTGCCTTTGTGATATTTAGATGTTACATTGAACCCCTAAGTTCCTAATCCATACTTACTTTAAGTTTGAGACTTATTTACCAGATCACATTTGCTTTATTACATTGTTTCTTTCATCCTTATTTATTTTCCTTGCACTCTTATTACAGTTAATGATAATAAATTCATCCTTAACTGTTCTCATTTTTTTCTCTTTCTTCTTATTTCCACTCCTTTATATAGATTGGCTTCTTTAGCCTGTATACTCTATAATCAATACTTTCATTTTCTCTTTTCATAGCTCTAGACAACCTTTCCATTGTACAGCACATATTAACACATCTGTAAGTCCCTCGTTTTGATAATGTTTTAAAACCATTCTCTTTTTTTCTCTTATGTTCTAATCAAACAAGCCTTACAGTCATGTTTCTAAGCACAGTGCGAGCGGTATCATATTAGCAACATATAAAAAATATTGCTCTAGATATTTTCCATCATACAAAATAAAATCCAAGAAAATCTTATCACAAATGTCTGAGAGCTATAAAATATTATAAATCAATTTGCATACATGTATTTCCATAGAAATAAGGTAAAGTTCCAAGCTCGGCTGACCAGTTGCAAATTCATTATCTTTGTGGCGATAAGACACTTGAGTCAGATTAAACTCGGTTTATGTTTACTTGTGTATAGAAGATGTATGAGGAAATCCACACATAACACAACTATGGTGGGAAGCGTTGATTCAGTGGGACTGACTTTAGCTTCAGCTTCTGTGCCACCAACTTTTTTTGGTTCTCCTCTAGACGAACGTAACTCCATATTCCAGGAGTCAAGTATGTGACAGTGTTAGATTCCAGATGCTGCACTAAGAGGAAGGTGACCTGTAGCTAACTCCACATTCAGATATAAGGAAATGTTACAATTAATTTATTGATTGCAAAATTTAGATCTACATTCTTAAAACTTACTCATCCGTTTAAAATTAGTCTCTACACAGTTTCACTGGCTGAGCATCATCTAACTGAGTCTCTCTCAACAGATGGTCATAAAAGAAGATATATGTCCTTGATTGAGACCATTTTTATAAATAATATAATTTTAATGAGTCAACTTAGAGCATTGGAATTTGTTTTGGTCTGGAACTTCTACGTCTACTACTTCTATATCAAAATTGAAAATGGTGAACATTGGTCTGTTGTGGGTCGTTTTTTCGCACCAGTATTTTGTCCGCTATAGGGTGAACGTGAAATCTTAGGAACATTGTCACTAAGTCTGGGATGCCTTTAACTTTGTATAATATACTTCTATCTTTGAGAGAACTTGAAGTTGTTTCTAAATTATTAAAACCCACTTCTGTGCCATTTATATATCTTATAAGTTATAAATATATTGTATTTTTTTAAATAATATGTTTACATGACAGGTATTAAATTCTTATTATGGTACAATTTTTATAGGAGTAGATAACTAATCTTCCTATTATGCCAAATGGAATATTTTCATTTTAAACATAAGTTATTTTTAGTTTAATCTATACTAACTACATCAAATAATACATTCTTTAACTACCCACATGAACCCAGATTATTAGTCAA
This sequence comes from Homalodisca vitripennis, assembly GCF_021130785.1. NCBI lineage: Eukaryota > Metazoa > Arthropoda > Insecta > Hemiptera > Cicadellidae > Homalodisca > Homalodisca vitripennis. Next base: position 67,369,986 of record NC_060209.1, read on the forward strand.
AGAGTTTTAATCTTAAATTCTAGACTGTAGAGGAAACAAAATCAACTTTTATTACTTTGTTCAAAGTTCACTTTTACAGATATATTGTACCAATGGTTAGCGCATAAGGATATACTTGTGTTATTGATAATATTTGATAGTTTTAATTTGTGTACATTTTAGAAACAATATTGTGGCACAACTTGTAGTATATTGTGTTTTCTAACTTTTGTAAATCATATCACTTTGTAAAATTTGGTACATTTTTCTTAATTTTAATATTAAATATTTAGTTATTTCCAGAAGAAGATATTATAATATTGGTTTCTTAACAATTTTAATTTGTTAAAATGACAAAAAATGTTGTTGAAATTAAAATGACAAATTTCTGTAACAAACCTGTTACCATTCAACCTTTTTTGTTCACAGAGATTGAAGAAATGATTGATGACGACAATGACAAAGCCGTTCTAAAAACTAAGTTAAAACTGAGCAGATCTGAATCTGTAGTATCTGCGGCACTGAGTAGATCTGCATCTACGAAATCTGCTTTACTGAGTAGATGTGGGTCTTCAAAGTCAGCATTACTGAGTAGATCTGGATCTGCAAGATCTGCACTCATTACTGACAGGTTGGTTTCAAATAATATAACATGATACTCTTAAGGATTGCTGTACACACTTTCACAAAATTTCAATTACTATAATTAGTTAAGTGAAATAATAGCTTAGTAAACAATTTAATTTTTGTTTCCATTAAAATACTAAAAAGTAATACACTTCTTGTATACCTTTCATATGAATACACATTTGTTGTATAGTGTTACTGCCACAGAAATACAAATTTAATTTACAGTCAATTCATAATAGGTTTATCAAGTGATAAATGCAAGGCTTTCTAATAAATTGATGTGTGTATTTCTTGTCTACAAATGGAAGTCATACTGTTACTTTTATTAGAACAAAGTCAATAACAGAGGCATGTTCTACAAACCCCTTAACATTAAAGTTAACTGTACTCTTCTTTTTCACTGCAGAAGCTTACATAGAATATAAAGTGGAACTAAAAATTTTTCTTTCGAATTTTTGTGTGGAATAAACTACAGTTTTGTAACTAAAGTATACAAAGTGGTATCACTATACCACTGGAGTTGATTTATTATTAACATTTTTTAGTGATTAACTTCATTTGGCAAATTATATAAACAGATATTTGTCAGTTTGATGTCTTTATTAGAACAAAGTTCTTTCCTCTTATTGCTTAAAACTTGTCTGCAATGATAGCCATCTTGATTTTATCCCATGAGAAAAATGCTAAACTTTAAACAATTTTACCTTCTAATGTTTGTTCCTAGAGCTTATTATTTCGTTGATGATAGTAAGATTCAGTAATAAATTACAGTTATTATTGAGCTATCTCATTTTCAAAAAAGACGTGTGTTGGGGCCTGAACTAGTAGAGTTGTTTGAAAAACAAGTGTGAGTATGGACCTGGATATACTGTATCTTTAGAATGAGAAATTTTGCAAACTGTATAACCAAAACAAACGATTAAAATAGTTTAAGATTTATCGTTGTTCTAATGGGACAAAACCTAAGGGAGTTTCAGTACACTCTGCTCTTTAACAAACTGACCACTGTGTATGTGTAACAGTTCAATACCTGAAGACACAGGCTGTGACCAGAGTCGCTTTAACTTAGACAAGCTGATCCAGACTGAGAAAACAGAGACAGGCAGTGTGAGTATAACGTGTTATAATACAGTTAGCATAACTTACTGCAGTGCCAAAGCTGGCTTGATCACCCAGAACACCTGGACTTTACATCAACAATTTATAGCAGTATCTTTTTTATTATGATTTGAACTTTTTCAATTGGTACTACATCATAAGACTTAATTAATTTGCATTACTGAACTAAGAAAATCATGTATTAAATCTACATTAAATAGCATAATTGTCTCTGATATTAAACATTGCAGGGCTAAACTAAAAAGACTCTAGAATTCCTAAGTAATTTTCAAAAATTTTTGTTCTTGTATGCTTTTAAGATGGCTGCCATAAAAATTTGTAAAAAGTAAACAATAAATTAGCAATAATATAATTGAACATTATAAGTGATCTTATTTGTTAATGGATTCTAAACAAACTTGATTTGATTGTATTTAATACCCATGAATGAGCTTGTATGCAGGCTCATACTCAGACCTGTTCGGACAATGTTAGCCCCGCCATTCTTGTATAGGGCGGGTGGCGGAACATGACGGAGCCCGCCAAAGCTGAGTAAAGCTCTGCTTGTATGTCCCCCTCAGTATGGCTTCTGTTTATATTAATCTGTAAAAATGTTTTTCACAACTATTTCAAATGAAACAATTTAATTAAAAAGTTATCATATTCTTACAAGTTGTGTATCTGTATCACAATCTATATATTGTTTAGAAACCACTTCTGTGTTTATATCTCTTTAGATTTCTTTTAAGATTTTATGATAGGAACTTCCAAATGTTCCAAAATAATGCAATACATTAATAGGGCAACCAAATAAGGGTCACGATAGAAACAAATTTGAATAAATTTACCTTCAAAACTAATGAATTTATTTATATTACAAAATGGCAACCATTCATGAAATATAACCTTTATCTGAATGTGCTACATAGGGTATTTTGAACATCAAAAAGTTATATTTACAACCAATTAACCTTGATATGGTTTTACTTTTGCCCTTCTTAATTTAAATCAAATAAAACCAATCAAATTAGAATTATTGTTTTTGAACAAGGTTGGTACTTTATTGATAATTGTAGGTATTTAATTAGTTAATCATTTTTGCTTTTAGGTCAAGTGGAGTGTGTATGGTCACTACATTAAGTCTGCTGGCATAATTATTTCTCTCTCGACATTGAGCTTTCAAATTTTGTCACAAGCCCTGGCAGTCACGGCTAATATGTGGTTATCAGCTTGGACTAAGGACTCAACAGCTGTTGTGGACGGAGTTCAGGACTTACAGAAGCGCAACTTCTACCTGGAGATCTACACTATGCTCGGTTTTGGCCAGAGTGAGACCTCTTTGATTGTTTCCTAATACTTTGACTAGAACTAAACTCCTCAGTAAATTCAATGATAAACCAGATTATTTGTAATTCTATGTTCTAATTTAACAACATTCACATGTTTATTAACAAAAAAGTTCTTTTGTAAATATGCATAGAGAATGAGAACGGTATTGAAATTTTTTTTTCACTTTCAAAAGAACTCATCAGATGTAAAAGAGTACTGAAAAATAAGAAGAATAAAAAGCATGAAACTTGTTACTGGAAGAGTGAATGACTCACCAATACTATGTGAGACGCTCATGTGACATAGCCAAAAACCCTAGCAATGTAAAGACATAACAGGAATAAATCTATGTGTAAGTATAACAAGTGAGAACATTTATAAAGATAAAGATAAAAAATTCGCCCATTCAACGAAGTTAATGTAGTGGTTTTATAACACATGCTATGTTTCCATACAACGGACAATGCTTAAGAAGTCTTATTCGTATTTGATGAAAATGTACTGATTACAGTATTCGATCACATGTTGTTTAGTGTTCCAATGTTATCTCAAGTGTTCCTTGTGAAGTTGCCATAGCAACAGATTAAAACAGTGAGGACAGATTGAAGTTTCAGTTTAAATTCAACAGTAGCAGTTACTTGCAGTTTTGCATGAAATTTTGTAGGCTTTCCACATGTATGAGCACTTCTGGTTCGAGTGAATTGTATTTCTGGTACCAACGTTAATTTTGCCTTATTGAATGATCAAAAAGAACAAAGAGTGTATATTTGTGTTCATTGCAATTTTTTTTGTTCTTTTAGGACAAGAAGCTTATAAATTGCACTTAGTCCTGTAAGAACCTTAGCGCTGCTTCCGGAGTGGTAGGATGGGTAAGGTTAAGGGGTAGGGGCTGCCTCCTATTGAGATCCATGAGGAAGAATTAGGGCACTAATCTCAAAGTCATGTCCCCCCAGAAGAAGGGGAGGCCAGCTTTGAACCAGCCTCTCCAGTCAAAGCAGACAGGGGGTGGCACACTCTGGTTGAGGTGAGCAAGAACCTCTGATAGTTAGGGAACGAACCCCACCAAACTCCAACAGTCATCTCCCACTGTAAACTAGACCTATCGAATTGTCCTTGCACACCAGAATCTCGTTATTTGCAGTTAGTGATGTGCCACTCCTGAACATCCATAGGGTTGCCCAGATTTAAGTGACACATCGGTTTTTGCTCTGCCCAGTGGTAAGTTCAACTGGAAGGTATAAACCAGCCAGAAGTGATCCCTGCTGGGTTTTCATTGTAATTTATTCCAGTCTTAATATTGTTTTCCATAGTTGATTTTGCCTTGTTTCCCGATCAAGAAAATATACAGGGTATATTTAGGATATATATGTACACAGGTCTGAGAAGACTACTTCTGTCAAAAAACAACTAAGATAGGTTTTAAAATAGTCTTTAAATTTATAGTAAATGTTAGATGGTAACTTTATCTCGTATATCTCCATAACAGTACTGATGTTGCATACTTATTATTTACTAATATGTGCAATTAAAAGTATATTTTCACTAAAAGTTTTAATTTTCGTATCTAGATATTTTATTACACTGTGCTCAACAGCAGTTGAAAACCAATGAAACATATAAAATAATAAAACAATGTTTACATAGAGCACTTGATTACATTTAACAAGCTCTTTCAATTAATAATACTTGTTTGCTGTAATTCACCTTTAGAGAAAGACAAAATTTTTCACAACTTAGAGACCAATGGGGGTTTCTTAGCCCGCTAGCCCAGAAGAATTTTAAAAATAAGATTAGGCCTATATGTTAACCGGGGACCCTAAGAATGTCCATGTAAAATTTCAGTATAGTTGGTTGAAAAGTTTGTGCATGAAAGCATAGTAAACAAACAATCTCACTTTCGCATTAATATTTGTTAGGATGTTAAAAGTTCAAAAAGCTCTCAAAATAAATAGTGCAGTAAAAAAATTCTCCACATGCTAATTTACAACAATTTTAGATAGAATAGTATGACCTAACTAGCATACATTAGTTCACCTAACCAGTCTATTTGCAGTTCAAAAACTATTTCTGAAGAATTTTGGCACATAATATAAATACACAACTACTAGTATAAAAAATATTGTCCAGCATCCCCTTCTTCTTACTAGCCTTGAAGTATTATAAGCCAAATCCCATAGTAGTATTAGAATTAGTATGTAAGTTTAAGCAAGAACCCTCATCTCATCAATTTCAAAATCTAAATCAGAATACATTGAATTCACCAGAACTTTGTCACAAGGAGGAATTACATAACAATAAGACTATTAAAATAAAAAAATTAAATCATTTCGATAATGTAGCGTAATCTAGATGAAATAAATAAGAGTAAGCATAAAATATGATAACAGAAAAATAAAGTGCCATTTTTTATATTCAACATTAATTAATAAAAGGAATTCTAGGCAAATTAAGAGAGCTGTTCAATTTTGGATAATTAATCTAGCAGAGTAATCTAGTTCTGCATTCCATTTTAGATGTAGGGTAGTGTCACGATTTGGTACTTTGAATCAAATACAGAATAATTTAGGGGACTAAGTTTAATTTAATTTATTTCCTTTATTTAATGCAAGACTCATCAGTAAACTACGTTATATCAGAGTTGCCATTATAACTGTTAATAAAAAATATTCCACTTTACAATAAGTTAAATACTGATAATAATTTCCAACTTATGTTAGAAGAAAATTATAACCTTCATGAGTTATTGGAAATTGCTGGGACTAAAACATAGCTGGAGCTGAATTGAATAATGTGAAAATAAATATAATCTCTTAATATGTGTCATAATACTGATTTAGAAAAAAATCAGACTTTACATCGACTCTGCTATTTACATGGGACAAAGGAAAAAGGAACTTAAAAATATTTCCATATGAATAGGATCTTTTCGAATATTTAAAACTTGAATTGTATTCCGATTTGTGTTCTACTTAAAGTCATGTATGTAAATTATGAGTAAAAACTGCTCAGTGTTACAATAACTTTGAAAATAAAAATACAGTACAAACCTATTTAACAATTATTAATACTCAATAAGCACATGAAACATTGTAATATACCTATGTTATTAGTTTCAACAAAATTTATTGGGAATTTTGTATCATAATATTGTTTGCAGTATTAAACAATTTTAAGCAGAGGTATCCTTTTGGAGAATATTTAAATAGAAATAGTAAGTTGAAATTTTGATATTAAATATATAGAAATAATTTCAGATGAATAATTCTTGTTGGTGCCAAAACCTTTATTTTTCTGTTTAATTTCCATCCAATGGTATCATTCAAAGAATGAGGGGTCAGTATTTGAAAACATTACTTTGGGGGCACTTCATATTCTCAGTTTACTTTTATAACTGCAATCAATTCAAGATTACCAGGTAGGTAGACTTTGGACATTGTGTACCTGTGTATTTGTGTATTGAAAGTTTTGATTTTTGTGTTGACAGTGGTTTTTGCAGTAATAAGTGCAGTGACCTTGGCATTTGGCACAATCTTGGCATCTAAATACCTTCATGCTTCAATGCTATCCAATATTCTGCGGTGTCCTATGAGCTTCTTTGACACAACTCCAACTGGAAGAATTGTGAATCGTTTTGGAAAAGATGTTGATGTCCTTGACATTACACTTCCAACTTCAATCAGCAACACTTTATCAATGACTTCAATCGTAAGTTACTCTGTAAATGTATAGTGAAAGTTTCAATATGTTATGTCCTGGCTTTATGATAAGGCAGTTGTTTATCAAGAATTTAAACATGTGGGTTCAAACCTCATAGTTTGAGGGCGGTGTAAGGAAGAAATCTGACCTCATTCTTTTTTATTGCCATTACAATATAGGATGTTTGAAAAATGTGGATCTGTATTTCAAGAAATGATTGAATGTATTAAAATAAAACACATAGTTTTTTCAGTCATTTCATGCCTTTCTTGTCAATTTAGTGACATATATGAAGCTATTTCCTTATATACACAATAGATTGTAATGCATAAGGTTAACTAACAAATTTAATTTCTTTTCTTGTATTAGTAGCTGTCTTTCCTGGAAATATCTATGAATCAGGTTCCAGTTGTACTAAAATTTACTAACCTTAAACTTGTGGAAGTATGAGGGCTGTTCATAAAATACTGAAATTGGCTCTGGAATTTCCAATTGAGTGAGTTAACTGATAAGCCAACAGGTCTACCTGTTACATTTTGAATTTATTGCTTATCACCAGACACTACAAATCTCTGCCTCAGTAAAATCAGTATCATTAGTCCTTGGTTATTTTCTTAAAGAGTGGTCACCTACAGATCATCATGGCAAGTTTATCTGACCAACATTATGTAATAAGGTATTATGTTCCGCTCAATTAAACGGCCACTGAAATCTATGATGATATGGCGGATTTGGTGATGAACTTCTGCTCCTTACTACATAATATCACTGTTTCAATGCCTTCAAAGATGGTAGAGAAGATCAAAAGTTACAGATAGATGGTACTCTTGTTTTGGTCCTTAGTAAGGAAATCATCAACTCAGCAGCAGTTATGGTAAAAATGATCCATAGTTTACTGTCAGACAACCTTCTCATGGTCTTATTTTACCAACCCTCATATATTAAAGAAGTAAGCAATAGCATATTAATAAGAATTAAATAAACATATTCTGTTATTTCAAAAGATTCCTTTTATAATTGTAATGTTTATAATAGATACAGGAATAATTAAATCTGTGAGTGTAAAATACAACTACTTTAGTAAAGCTTCAAAGGATCACGAATCTGTGCTCAACCCTGCTTCCTCACAGTGCCCACCTCTCCCTGAACCAACCTGAACTCATATTTCGGGAGTTGTGGTAAAAGATTGGAACTCACTGTATGATCCGAATTTTTGTTATTATTGCTAAAAGTAACTTATTAGTTTGTATTTCATTATTATCATTACATAAGTAAGTTAGAATGCACTGTCAACTATAACATAATGGAATATTTGTGATTTACAGGTGTTGGGGGCTCTTGTGGTCATCTCATGGTCTACCCCTATATTTCTTGTGGTAATTTTTCCTGTTGGATTGATCTACTATGTTCTACAGGTAAGAAAAGTATACTTAGGCCAATTTCAATTAAAGTGGTTTTTATTTAGTAAAATCAAACATGTTTTCTAGCCTAACTAATACATTACAGGATTTTATTTTTATCGGATTTTAAAATACATTTAGAACAGCTTTAGATATAAATGCTTATAAACTTTGCAATAACTTCAGTGTGATACAAAGCAATGTTTTATTGTAAAGAGACAAGAGTCATAGTCAGGCCCGCACTCAGACTGGGTTTTTTCGGATAATTTCTCCGGGCTGCGGTAGAATATCTTATAAATATCTACTTATAAAAATCTGATTTAGGCAAAGGTTCTATTAGATAATAATGAATTAAGATTTCAATAATTCAGTCCAGGTTTCAGCAGAGCAATGACTTTTATAAAAATATATCTTCAATATATCTTGATTAAAAATTAATTTAGACTATTAAATCACCAAATATGAGACTATAATTTTACAATGCATTTTCTTCAAACTTAATGATTTGTACTGTACTACACAAATTTTCTTTTGGATTTCAATTCTGAGTATTAGACATTTCCTTTGCTATGGGGAATGGCTTAACAGTATATCAGATTGTACTAATACCCTAGGATCATTGAACAATACACATTGGTTTGGAGCTGAAAAGTACTAAGATCATATTACATTTTAATATTTTTGTCTGCAGAAAGTGTATGTGGCAACCTCTCGTCAACTGAAGAGAATTGAATCAGTTTCACGCTCTCCGATCTTCTCCCACTTCAGTGAGAGTATCTCCGGTAGGATCAGCTTTATTTTATAATTCTTGCATTATCAAATTCTTAGCAAATTGTAAAAATGGAGATTTATACTATTTGAACACACTCAGTTAATTTCAGAGAGACGATACTGTACGAATTAATAAAGAAACAATTCTTTCTTTACTAATCTTCTTAAACTACTCTCTATCTGTGGATTGCTCTGTTTTATGTTGTATTAATTAATTTTTGGAGGCAGACTGGGTAATACAAATTGTTTCCTTCTGTACGAGTATGACAGTTTGAATGATAGTTGAATATTGAAGACTACTCTTCATTGGATTGATCAGTTGACAGTGAATTTCTCTATTAAGATACATCTTCCACTGGATTAAATAGTAAATAGTTCCAGCTGTAGTTAAGAAGGAAACTTTTTTTGTTATATAAATGCTATTAATTGTAAATAAAAAATTTGGCGTTGCAGGTGCCTCATCAATTCGAGCTTACGGTGTTGAGAAACGTTTTATCAAAACTTTAGAGGATAGAGTAGATGCCAATCAAGTGTGCCTTTATCCAAGCATTGTGTCCAACAGGTAATGTATCTCGTCAATCTATACTGTAATTAATTCGTATTGGCTTATTAAATTTGGTAATATTTTAAACCATTTGAATTGTACTGTAAACCTTAAAACTTTTTATATAAACAAAATTTACCAAGATGTAAAAGTAAAGTAAAGAAAGAGGAACTTCTGGAAACTCTTACCCATCCTTTCTTACCATATCAACTTTACAGTCATTAATGGTTACTGGGAAAAAAACTCAACTCCAATTTAATATGAATGTTGTTTGACTCCATTTCACATTCCGTTTATTGTAGTGTGTCAAATCTCACAATGTCACAGACCTGACTCCTGGAATCGTTGGTTACTTGCCCCTGAGTATTGCTGCGATTAGAGATATTCATTGCTAGAAATCTTTATTCTCATACACAATGCCATCTCGCTGTACAATGCTGAATTACAAAATACCTACCTATTACAAAATAAGCACATTTTGTCAAAGTTAATTTTATTATGTGATGAAATTAACTATTGATGCTGTATGATGGATAAAGATAGAAGGATGACACTCTGGACACCTTTCTAGGAAATATAAGTGTACTTTTCAGTGCATTTGATTAGGTTAACTTGAAATTTAAAGTTTCTTTCATGTATATAAAAAAAACATTATCATTCTTTTAATGTTTTTATTTCATGATAAGAAATTCATAAATTTTAAATAAAATTTGTGTACAGAATAAATGACTGTAATTTTATGGATTTTTAATATTGTGTATATCCCCAAGCTTGAGAACTTCACCATAACTGCCTCATTGGGGAGGTAAGAAATTCACCGCTATTATGGTTGAAAAATAATTAGATTATTCGTGTTTATTGTATACAACAATTTTCTGTTGGAAACATTTTTTATTCCATGGTTAGAATAATATTCTTCTTGGATTTTTAGGTGGCTGAGTGTTCGTTTGGAGACAGTAGGCAACGTTTTAATTTTCTTTGCAGCTTTGTTTGCTGTGTTGGGAAGAGATGAGTTGGACTCCGGAATTGTTGGGCTTTCCATTAGTTATGCTCTTCAGGTTAGTAGTTACCAGATAATAAAACATTAAAATTACCAAACTAACATAAATAATGTTAATTTTATGTATTTTTAGACAGTTAAGTGAAGTAGTTCCTATGTAATGGCACCGAGGGTTGGTGTTCAAGTGACCTTTTGACACTTCTCAACTTTTATTAACAATTTATTAATTACGGAAACACCACTGTGACTGTCACCATTGCTTTTTTGACTATGAAGAATCAGTATTGAAATCCATAATCAGTAAAATTATGTCAATTGTATAATACAAGGGCGGTTTGATAAGTCAGTGACTTTTTGAATAAAACAAATTTGTTCAGCAAATAAACATTTTATTTTTTAATATAATCTCTTTTTAGCTCAATACATTTGGTCCAGTGTTTTTCTAATTTTTTATTCCTTCCAAATAATAGGGTTTCTCAACGCTCTCAAAATAGGAGTTTGTTTCAGTAATGACTTCTTCATTCGAACCAAATCTCCTACTGCCCTGCCATTTCATTAGGTTTGGAAAGAGGAAATAGTCGCAAGGGGCTAGATCTGGAGAATAAGCTGGATGGAGTAGCAGTTCATAGTCCAATTAATGGATTTTTGCCATTGCGACTAGAAAAGTGTGCATTGCCTTGATGGAACAGCACTTTCTTCTTCGCCAAATATGGCCGTTTTTGGTTCAAATTAACATCGAATCTTTCCAAAAGCTCTGAGTAATATTCGCCGGTGATCGTTTTACCCTTCTCAATGTAATTGATGTGAATGTGAATGACACCCCGTGCATACCAAAAAACTGTGGCCATGACCTTGTTGGCTGACAGACTCACATTGGCCTTCTTTGGTCCACGTTCACCCACACAACACACTGTTTTGATTGTTCCTTGGTCTCTGACGTGTTGCGATGGATTCATGTTTTGTTCACAGTTACAAAACGGTGCCAAAACTCATCTGGATTACGGCTGAACATCGCTAAACACTCTTGAAGTGGTTGCGCTTATGGTACAAAAGTCACTGACTTATCAAACCGCCATCGTAAAATTGTAATAGCCTTCCATATGATTATTTTTAGGTAACAATGTTTTTATGAAGAAAGAAGAATTGACAATGACTGGAGTGGCAACATTTCATCAATCCCGCGTATTGCTTCTGTGATTGATTAGTGGTTCATTGATGATGAAAATTGAGTGTAAATTTATGAATTAATAGTTTAAACACCATACTATGTCATCAAGTGTTTCAAAAGCGAGTACAAGATAGATGCCAAGCTTATTAAATGATATCCATAAGCAAAATTAGGTAGCAGCCTTACTTGTCTACAAAAGAGGTCTTTTTAAAAAATGAAGTAGGATCTTTTTGATCATATTTATTACTAGCTAGATCTTGAGCCAAGTGAATTACATTTGTTCCCAGAGCTTAAATTCATTCTGGCTATCAACAATTTACCAGAAACAAAGACTTGGAAAACAAGGTAGCCTTAATCAAGGAATGGGTGACTGATTGGTGTGAAAGCAGGATATAAATACTGTCACCATGATACCTAAGATATGATTTGCAAAAGGTTGAAAATTATATGAAACATTATGTAAAAACTAAATAGATGCATTATTATGGTTTTCAAAAGTTTTTACTATTCTTCTACTTTAAGAAAACTTACTTTTAAGATACTTCTTGCATATTTATAAATTTTAAATAAGACAAATTTACTAACTTTAGCTACAAATATTTAAAAATTATGTTTGTAATCATCCTATACCTTTGTAGATCACTTCAATACTCAACTACGCTGTGCGTATGGCTTCGGAGGTGGAGACAAACATTGTCTCAGTCGAGAGGATTAAAGAGTACGCTGAAGTTCCTCAGGTACTTTTCTCATTATTTCAATCATCAGGTGTACTTTTAGATCACTTTTAAATCAGTACTTTGATATAAAAACCTATTAATTTTTTTACAACTGTGCATGATCATTAACCATTTATCACTAACAGTAGTGAAACACAGTTAGATGTGAAACTAATCACTTTCCTGTATCATTAATAGAATGTTGTGCACTAATCTTTATTGATATTATAGACTAAAATAAATTGTTGGAATAAACGTCATCTTGATAATTTAGTAGAAGGTTTATCTTGAACTGAAAAATATTTATAAAGAGATAATATCATAGAAAATTCCTTTTAATAAATTTTGAAAGTGAAATATGTACTGTGTGATTCTGATAAAACTGCACATTTTTTCAGGATTGATAGAGGATGTGAATACAATCATTTTTGCCCACTACACAAGGGGTTGCAAATATTTCATTCCCGAGAAAACTGAGAATTTGTGAAATGCCTCCTTGTCCCCTTTGATATTCAGCCAGAAAAACACAAAGCTTGTATCCACTATCAGCCCTTAAAATGTGCAGTTTTATCGGAATCACCCTATTTATCAAGAACGATCATGAAAACCAAATTTCACTGCTTGACGACCATGTATGATGGGTTTAAAACTTAGTAAATAAATAAAGTTTAAGTTCAGTTATTTTATTATTGTTGAGACCTTGAACAAACCAGTAAGTGTCGGTCAAGAGTTAGATGTGGTGAAATGACAAAGAGATTGTTTCATAATAACAATGTTAAACTTTTCTCTTTTAATTGAGGTTGTGTATTATTGTGATATGTCTAACTTAAGAGGTGGTGCAACATAACCAACTCTTTGGGTAATTTTGTGTATTTGTTACAAAAGGTATATTTTTGCGTGCAAGTGTGTAGCGTTTTCAGAGTGATTGACATCTTCGTCCTCCAGTTTAAAGGTCTTAATCCTCCTTCCACCTCAGGAACTCCCGCACCGAATGGACTGGATGATCCATCAACTAACTGGTTTTGAATTTTAGGGAATAAGTCAGGTCTATTAGTGTCAGCCTGAGATTGACTCATTATTCAACTTCTCCTGCTCCTCAAGTTTTTGTTTAAGCACAACAGTTCTTTTATGAGGCAACTTTTTCATTTAAAATTGTTGTATATTTTCTTTTGGGTCCACATATGTCTGAAGAGATCCAAAACAATTCAGCGAGAAGGCGTTCAAAACAAACTCTTTGCATTGTTTTACCACTAGTGGAACATAGACTACGTAAAGGAGTCCGCCTGGTTACCCAGCAGCCAACCAATATAATCTAGATTAAGAGGTGTTCTAATTGTCTCATCAGGTGCATAACTGGAATATGGAGCTACAATTGGAAATGGAGCTAAATTCAACATCGCATTGAATCAATCTTATCCACCACAATTACATTGTTTTGAACCTATTTGCATAAATAATATGTTTTAATTAAAAAAATATAATTATTATTTTTATAGTAGCTTGATTTAGTATTTCCTTCAATTAGGAAAGAAACAAGTTTTAGAGAAATAGAGTCTTGTATTTTTACTTCTAAGGTTTTTACATCAAGACATTGTGTATGTATTTTGTTGTTATAGGAAGCAGCTTGGGAGACTCAGTTGAAACCTAATCCTGAGTGGCCAAGCAAAGGCACTGTTTCATTCAAAAACTATCAAGTAAGATATCGGAAAGGACTGGAATTGGTGCTTAAAGGTGTGACCTTCACTGTTCATGGTGGAGAGAAGGTAGGACTCCATTGCTCCTAAAATTTTCGTGAAAGTTCAGGACTAGTTTAAATTATATTATAGTAACATTTGATATACTTTATAAATTATTACACTTTTATCTATGAATAACTAAAGTATTAAAAAACTAGACAACTTTTGAAGATAGGAAAATAAATGGTTTAGATTGATAAATCTCAACTCATTTCGTATGTTATTGCATTTGTTGATACGTTTAAATTTTAAGGACAATTCAAAGGTTATTTCTCTGATAATCAAAAGAAATATTTGCAACCTCTTTAAAATAATTCATATGCACAAAAAACTTAATTTGTATACTACTAGATACTGTACCACTTAGTAAACAGTGTGTTTAATATCTCAACTCCTTATTCTATTCAGTGTTAAATCTAGATTAATATTTATTACAAAAAATTGTAATTATCCATCATGGTTAATTGAGATCTATTACAGTATCTCTTTAAAAAATATGCTATTAAGTCTGTTATAAAGCTCATGATCAAGTTTGGATTATTAAGTTTATTATCATCGTAAGAATTTTATTAATATTTGTGATAAGAAAAAAGTAGAAGAAATGACAAATTTGTTTTCCAGATTGGTATAGTTGGTCGCACTGGAGCAGGCAAGTCCTCTCTCACCCTGTGTCTGTTCCGTATACTAGAAGCTGCTGGAGGACATATTTATATTGATGGTCAGGACATCTCTGAGATTGGACTGGGAGATCTCAGGTCCAAACTTACCATCATTCCTCAGGTAAGATTAGAAGTATCAGGCTATATAAAGCTGTAGGTAACTGTATAAAATACCTACTGTGCAAAGAGTCACTAGTTCGGTTCTGGCAATGGACTAACAATTCAGCTATTCTTAGTTCATTACTATGCATTGAAAATAGGTAAAGTTTCAGAAAAGTGTATAAAAGAAAAGTACAATATAAACGTCTATATTTTGCTACAATATATTGCACTATACTACGGTATGTTATGTTCGCTTACAATTTTGATAAAATGAAAAATAACCAAAACCATAATTAGGTTAACACAATCATATTAATTAAAATCATAAAAATTGATCACCTCTGTTTATATATGAACAAGTTTTATCTTAATGTGGTTGCTCGTATTTTTATCCACACCCAGTGCTAGATTATACATGATCATTTTAACAATATGCTTTAACTGAGGACCTCAGATTCTAATGTTGTTTAACCATATTAAAATAATTAGCATAAAAAAATATAAATAATTAAAATGTAAACGTTAACAAACATTTACTATTACTGATAAATGATTACAAAACTTTCCATCATTAATTTTATTATTGCGCAAGGCCTTTCAGAATCAATGATTACATCATCAGCCACAAAAAAAGAAAAAGAAAGCAAAACATGTAATTTCTTTCAATATTAAAACTAGCTACTGGAAGAATGTTTAAATATATCTGTCACACATATTTGTTTAAAAAAAACATCTTAAAAGCTAAATATTTTATTATTTTGTACAATACAAACCCATTATATTCAAATACTCTCTCTATATATTATACTTCATAAATTTGTCCAACCAGTAATTCCATTGTTTGAAGCATATTTTATATTTACTTTCAGTAATGGCCAACAGCTCCTCTCTAAGTTTTCCTTGATATCATCAATTCTGTTGTATCCTCTTAAGACATGCATATAAGAAATAATCAGACAGTCTTAGGTCAGTAAGGTGCATGAGTAACCCAGCAGGAATCACTTCTGGCTGGTTTATACCTTCCAGTTGAACCCATCACTGGGCACAGCAAAAACTGATGTGTCACTTAAATCTGAGCAACCTTATGGATGTCCAGGAGCGGCACATCACTAACCGCAAATGTTGAGATTCTGAAGTTCATAGGCAATTTGAAAGGTCTAGTCTACTATGGGAGATGACTGTTGGAGTTGGTGGGGTTTGTTCCCTAACCTCAGAGGTTCTTGCTAGTCTCAACAAGGGTGTTAAAGGGTGTGTGGGGGGAGGTCTGCTTACTTTGACTGGAGAGGCTGGTTTAGAGCTGGCCTCCCCTTCTTCTGGGAAGACATGATTTTGAGATGTAGTGCCCTAATTCTTCCTCATGGATCTCGATAGGAGGTGCCCCCTACTCCCTAACCTTACCCATTCTGAATATCCTGTCTCTCCGGAAGCAGCGCAAAGGTTCTTACAGGACTAAGTGCAATTTATAAGCTTCTTGTCCCAAGAGAACAAAATTTAAAAAGGTGCGTGAGACAGCAGTGTCATGCCATCTTTTCCAAAAACTGGCTGTTTGTCCGTTGTTGTGGTGGAAAAATAAGTGTCATCTGCTGGTAACAAAAGCTGTTGCACAATATTCTTAGAATTTCTTATTCTTAGCATTTCCAAATAAAAAAGCTTTATTAACCATCTTATAACTAATAATCAAATTCTCAAATTTACTCAATACTTTTTCTGTTTGGGCAGTAGATGGTTGTCTAGAACGAGTTTTCTAATTAATTGGCATGCTACTATTTTTTAAATAAGAAAACCACTTGTAAATTGAATTTTCCTCATAGCATCACCGTTTTAAACAATTTCAAGATTAAAACTATTTTAGTAGTGTTTTATCGAGCAGGGAGCAAAATTTTACAACTGCTTGTTGTTTACCTAAACTCGCTATTGTAAAATACGAAGAGAGAATAAAATGGTACTAACAGGAACAATCAATACAGATGCAAATCAGGTCGACAACGTGGGCAGCACTGAACTACTAATGAGCTTTCACTACACACACCTAGTTAAAAATTACATACTATGCAAATCCTACCCATAATATATTAATCTTACATTAATTATTCCAATACATCCACAGAAATATTGATTTTGATACTTGATTTCTTATTTGTGTTATCTGTAATGGCAAATTAATTTCTGAATTCAGATTTTATTAAGGACTTGCATAACAAATTCAATTTCAAAAACACATTAATTTTGGAATAGATTACTTTGAATACTGTAAGATAACAAGTCTAATGATGAATCAACTTTGTCACAGGACCCAGTTCTATTCTCTGGGACCCTTCGCCAGAATCTGGATCCATTCGAGATGCATAGTGATTCCGATGTGTGGCAAGCCTTAAAGCTAGCTCACCTTGGGGAGTTCACAGAAACCCTATCTGATGGTCTCTTCCACACTATTGCTGAAGGTGGGGAGAACTTAAGGTATGTTGTTCATCACTTACTAGTTGCTGGGATAATCTCTTTCATATGAAATATTTTGTATATGGACTTTAAAATAAAGAACTGAAACAGACCATAAACAATATAATTTTTAATGTAAACATTGTTCTGTAAAAATTAAATAACATGATTACAATGTCTGTTACAACTATCTTATAGAAAACAAATAATTTTCCATAACTTATTTATAGCCTATTCTTATATAACCTTTAGTCGATAAAATATTTATATAATTAAATAAAAATTGTTACACAGTGTTGGTCAGAGACAGCTGATATGTCTGGCTCGAGCACTGCTGAGGAAGACTCAGGTGTTGATCCTGGACGAGGCAACAGCCGCCATTGACTTGGAAACTGATGACTTGATACAGCAAACAATACGCAGAGAGTTTCGAAATTGTACAGTGCTCACAATAGCTCACAGACTCAACACCATCATGGACTCTGACAGGTGAGTATCTGGTATACCTTGGAATAGATCACTTGATAAAACTGACACTACGCAGATTGTTCTGGATTTGTACAGTGTTCAAAGTAGCTAATAGGCTTAAGCCATCATGGACTCTGACAGGTGAGTATCTGGTATACCTTAGAATTAGATCACTTGATAAAACTGACACTACGCAGATTGTTATGGATTTGTACAGTGTTCAAAGTAGCTAATAGGATTAAGCCATCATGGATTCTGACAGGAGAATATCCTTGGGAGTAGTTGACTTGATATAACAGACAATACTCAGAAAGCCATGGATCCGTAAAGTGTTCACAATAGTTCACAGCCTTAACACTATCAAGGACCCTGACATGTGTGAGTATCTGATATACCTTGGGAGTTCATGACTTTATAATGCAGCTTATCTGTAGAGTTCTGGTACTATATATAGCTCAGAATAGCTTGGCCATCCACAATCATAGATTCAGAAAAATTGATACATCTGATTTTACTCTGTTGCAATACCATAAATATAAAGGGAAACAAAGGAAGGAAGGTAAAGCCTCACAACCTCATACTGAATTCTATTAACTCACCCAACTCCCACACGCAGAGTAAGTGAATATCTGACTGTGCAGGTCCAGTATACATATTGTTCTATATAAACTTATATGGTTGCCTCAGTGAACCATAATCATAGTTTTTAGGAGCAACTGATATTTATGATAGCACAAATGTATAGTCGCCAGATGCACATCAAGTTGAATGCACAATGAAAAGATAATGTTATTAATATCAATGTGTTGTGATGTTGAGTTTAACATCGGTTCACCTTCCTGTTAGTGCACCATCTGGAATCTGACACCGTCACGGACTTGACTCCTGGAATTTGGAGGACTAAAAGGAAGGTGAACTGTGGCTAAACTTAACATTCATATTTAACCAACTCTTCCCATTTTAAAATAATATTTAGGATAGTAGTAAATTAAATGATACAATATAGTACAAATTGTATTTATTACTATCTAATGAAGGTATGAAATGAAATGGATTGGAATAAAAATCCCCTGAATTTTAAAATTCAATGACATGTTGTCATATTTAAAATCATCTCTTCCAGGTAGTTTATAGTTATTACTACATAAAATGAAAAATAACTATATACATCAAAGCTCTGTGTAGTAACCTATTTATTTCATTTAAAAGTATACTCCATCCTAGAGCGGCTGTAGTAAAAAAAAAGATAAAGTTGGTCGACACAGTTGAAAAAAGCCATAACTTATTGCAAGATTTTCTAATTACAATAACATTGACCAAGTTCCGAGTTTGAGCACCAAGTGTGAGCAGTGACATCTCAGAAGCTCGACAAAAATTTAGCTAGGAAAAAATGTTGGGGGGAGTCCAAAAGACTGATATTTTCCCATAGTTAACAGAGAGTAAACTTGGACTTCCTTTGCTGGCTACATCCTTGCAGCTGGATAGTGCTTTGATTCTTTCCTGCACTCTTCTAAACTCACCAGTCATATTTGAGCAGTTGTAAAATTTCATACCATAATAATCCTTCATGAATATTTAAAATACATTAAACTTTCAAATTAGGTTTTTTTTTATTCAAAGAGTAAACAATATTTCTTTTGTGCCCCATTTGTTTCCTTACAGTACACACTTGTCTCAAAACAAGATGTATTATAAATGTTTTATGGGTCTCGACCCCACAACAATTATTGCGATTCACACCTTTTAGGCAGCCCTGCTACCACATTATTTCCCATACTAAAAATAAGTACAAGTTAAGACGATACTAAGCACATCCATAACCGTGACTAGATTTCTCTAGAACTGTCAAATAGACTTAAGCATGTGAATAAAATTACTAACAGGGAAGCAAATGTTGTGTAGTTTACACACCAAAGCCAAATTATTTGAAAACACGTTTATTATTTAACTTATATAAAGGAGCCTTATTCTGCCCATCCTCATGGGCCACTGGCCTGTGCATGGATGTTATCAAACATAATGGGAAGCAAGAATACAGTACAAGGTCAATGTTACTGATAAAAATTGTATCATAGTCACAAAGAGGATTTGAGCCTAGGGTATCTCTAATGCAGATCCAAAGTCCAATGTGTAAGACCTACAACCCTTGGCTCTCCCAAAACTATTGATGGTCCTAATACCCTTCTTATCACCTGCTTCTCTCCAATTCAATCCTAATATTCTCTTATCTAATCCCGAAAATATAAAAAAATATGCTGCTGGTTCAGCCATGATACTGTTACTAATCTCTGTGGTATTAAAACTACTGATTAAATAATTGGATCATCAAAGTGTTCCAAATTGAAGAACATAATATGTTCACATAAACACATATCCTTACAAAATACAATACAATAGATAAAAACAGTCAAATCACTATCAATCAAAATAGACTTGCGTGAATTTTTTACAGAAAACAGCAATTAAAACAATCCCATAAATTTTAAATGTTGTTTTGTTACAGAGTTCTAGTGCTTGACAAAGGAACTATCTCAGAGTTTGAGTCACCTTTAAGTCTTCTAAAAAGACCTTCATCAATATTCTATAGAATGGCAAAGGACGCTGATATAGTATAGTTAAAATATCTAGATATTATTAGAAACACGTCTTGCAACCATTCCATTAACCCTCTTTCTGGTATTTGATAACTATCCACCTAGTAAAGACCACCTTATTTTGGTAAACAACAGTTATCCGCCTAATAACCATATACTCACTCTTGTATTTGTTTCAATGCAAAATGTACTCTTCTCAGCATGCTTAGAATATAACCTAGGTAACTACATTTGGCTTTCACGCTAATGTCATTAGTCATGTTACACCATTATGGTGTAATTTGTTTGGTTGCCAGTAGTTGTTGGTTGCTTGTGTGTTATTGTTATTGTTGTTTCATTCGTTATCATGCAGTCAGTAGTGTATTGTTAATATTTAGTATTGCGATTTCATATTTTAAATAGTGTTAAAATGTGTGTGTAAGTATGTTTACCATTGTGTTTACATTTTTGATGGCAGACATTTTTATACTCAACATGTATCAGTTTTATGGCCTTATCAAATTTTATAGCCTTAGAAAGCAGAAGCACAATAACACAGATGTTATATTCTTTACAAACTACATACAATTAAATTGCTTATAGCTAGCTCTATCTAATTAATATTTTATTATAAGTAGATTTGCAAAACAGACTTATTAGTCTTATACTTGTATGTTATTCTCTATTATTTTTGCTCTATTGATAAAAATAATTGTATACAAACCCCCATTTTTATAATTTTTCAATGAATAAATTTGCAACAAATACCAGAAATATACATTTTATCTATGACTTGACAAAATTCTCCATTTCTTCATGAAAAAAGTGATGTACATAATCTATGTTATTTTATAATTATAATTTTTGCTGTACATACATGTGCATAATACTCAAACATTATCTGCCAATTAGGTGTGGAATGGCTACCAGAAGGAGGGTTATAGGGATCTTACCGAACAATAAATTTATAAAGTTACAATGTATAGGTTATGACGGGTAAAGAAAATGAGAATGTAGATAAGGATAAATGTAATGAGTAGAGGAAAGGGGGTTCCCTCTCATGCCATTCTGCCAAAGAGCTAATGAACTTTTAAAAATATCCAGCTGAAAAGAGATGCTCTCGTAGCCACCATAATAATATGATTGTTTCATTAAGTAGATGTATTTCATGTAAGTTTGTTACTTCCATGTATGTCATGCTTAACATTACTGTCTATAACCGACATACTATATATATATATATATATATATATATACCTAGAGTGATTGTTTTTAGAGTGGCTAATATAGACTGAAGCGACAGCTGTTTCATACCTCTTTCATCTCCAAATCAGTTTCTTTATTCAACTTGTAGCATGTGTTTTCTATGAATTGTATTTTCAAAATCAGGTTAAGCGTCTTTCAGGCTGCCTCAAGTCTCCAAAATCTGAATAGATTGACATACAAAAATAACCTAAACATTTGTCCGATTAAATCCATCACACGGTATCACTAAAATTAATTGGAACACTGAGTTCATGTAACAGTATTTACATTATTTTGTTAGGATATTTAAGGTTTTTTTGTTATACACCCCACAAAATGTATTTACAAATAAGATTAAAAATAGTTTTTAATAGTTGAGATGTCATTTTTATAACTTCTTTACATTGTTTTGGCATTAAGTCATGCATGAAGTTTTGTTGACATATATAATATAAAAATTGGGAGTTGTTGACATCCAACTGAAAATGTTCAAGTTGTAATCCCTGTTGTAATACTTACTACAATTAGATAAGTATAAGAATTCAGATACAGACCAAAGGCATTTTCTTTTCTAGATATTCAAAGTCTAAAGCTAATTTGAATACACAACATAATTAATAGATCATATTAAACAATTGTGAAATATGTTATTGAATAATGTTTGACTTCACAAGCACTTTGAGATAAAATATAGGACATACTCCATTAGTTACAAACCAATGCAATCTGAAATCCTGCAATCTATTTGTAATAATTCTAAAAGTATTAAAAAACTGTATGAACATTTATCTAAAGATAAAATGAGATTTTTATGATAATTAACATTAGACCTGAGCAATTTGCATTCATAACGTATCTTATCCCTGATGTTTGATTTCAAACACATGATTAATGGTTTTAATTCAATCTCTGAGTATATGGGGAATTTAATGACATTTCAAACCACAAAATTCCATATTTTTTAATCCTAATTTTTTGCCATTTTCACAATTTATTAGCAATAGGATACTAGTATTTAATAATCTTGAATTGGGAGAACGATCCTACTAAACTTTGAATGCACCAAACAGGAGGCTCTATGTTGAACTGTAATAAATAGCCTATGTTTTAAATATTCTTTTTCTGTTTGCAATAATTATCAAGAATATTACTGTTTGATTAATATTCTGATATACAGTAGCTCAGTGGCTCAGTTCTAATACTTTTTTATAATATTATTCAATTAAGCACAAAATGAGAGTAATAAAGATGCTTAATAATCATCCAAGATTGTTTACCGTAATACCAAAATGAAACAGTGAATTCTATTGTATTCTAATATTAAGGGAGTTAGTGTACTTTAACAATGTCTAAAAGTGTAAGTATAGTTATTTTAGTTGAATATGACAATTCCACTTATCACTATAATGTTTGATGGACAGTATTTATTATTTATGTACTTCTGAAGCTTTCAAGTAAATAGTTTAATAAACTGTACAGATATTGTACGTTTTAGTATAAGATGTATCGTCTGATGTTAATCTTTATACATTTTTATGCCTAGTTTCTTGTCTATTGTTGTGTGAACAAATTCATGATTGATCAGTATTTCTCTGTAAACCAAATGATTCGTTGTGAGACATATTATTTAAATGCGAATAAGATGTATGATATTAAGCGTAAAATATTGTTAATACACTGTGATTTTAATTCTTCTATGTTATTTTACCCTGAATTTAAATCATATTCTGGTCAATTATTGCAACAGATGCTTTTAAAAGAATATCAGAACTAAGACATTTTCCAATATTATATGTTACAAAAATTTTAAATTGATTTTTTTTTTTTTTTAGTTGATGATATGAAACATCAACAGAATTTATAACATTTGCTACTGTTATAAATATTGAAAAACAATATGTTTTAATAACTACATTATTATGTCCTCTTTTGCAGGTGTAGAAACCTAAAACATAAGAAGACACAGCATGCACAAAATAAGGTCAAACTAGGCAAGAGAAAAATATGTATAGTTTTAAAAATCGTTATTTTGGTGTTGTGCTGTTTGCAGCCAATTGTCAATGGAATATCTTAGTTCAAAAATATTTATTACAATTTATTTTAAGTGAAATCTGTCTAATAAACTTAAATTTGCATTAAATTTGTTAGGTTACAAGACAGTGGATTCTTGAATTTAGCTCCATTTCATCTTCCGCTGTGTGCAGCACCTGAAATCTGACACTCAAAGACTTGACGTTGGATACCGCTATACAGCGGCGCAAGAGTGGTGTCGGGTGTGGGGGTTGTGATTTGGTATTGACGCCCCATTGTTTGTTTTTTATGCTGAGGTGCATCCCGATTTTTTTACTATTCAGCGTATATTTAACAGTGGTTTCATTAATGTATTTTGAATTGTTTGTATTTTGTATATTTTTGTTTATTTTTGTTTATTTCATTGGTCTTAGTGGGGTATTACGTTACTGAATATACGTCTTATAAATTATTGCTGGAACTGATTTATTATGCAAAGTGGATAACACCCTAATCTTAACCACTTTCATTTTTATCAGTGCTAGCATAACACACATGAAGTTTTTATGCGTTTATGTTTTTATTCCAGAAGGGCCCTCCTGTTTCCTCATTTATTTGGAAGATATTTTATTACATCAAGTCTCCTCCCCCCTCCCCGAACACTGAATTCTGGCTACATCAGTGATTGAATGCCCTTTACAATTGTAGACACACCTCAGTTCCTATCTGGAAAATTATTGGTTGAGGAGGCATCAATACAAGTGGTTAAATATTAGTACCCTTAGTATTAATATCACAAACTAAATGCATTCCTTTTTCTAAAAGTGTCACCTAATCAAGCAAGAAAATGTAAGTGATATTAGTGGCATTAAACTAATTTCGTTTATATTATCAATGATATTAACGTAAATTTAATGTGTAATAAATGTCAATATTTTGATATATGGGTATGAATTTGCATTTGCTCTTATACAGCTTAAAACTTATTGTAATTTTATGTAAAAAATGGAAGCATAAAATATTTTTCTTAAAGTAGATACTTGTATGATTTTTCTGAGGATTCATTTTTAAAAGAACAATGTTTAAATCGGCGATAAACATTCACAGTAGATAGTTTGAGCGGGAATTTTAGTTTTGCGTTACAGTCCTGGGCAACACTGGGCATCATTGTGGACAGCTGGTCGCGTATTCCCCCACCCCTAAAATTAGCGAGTCGTCTGCCGCTGCGTTGCAGGCTGAGTTCCAAATCCGTTGATGTTCCTCTCATTTTTGCCTCCCCCCTCCCTCCCTTATTGCCGACTTGCACGTGTTGTGCTGAGAGAGGTCAGTTCTCTATTGAGTATTGTGTTCGCTATTCAGTCAGTGCTCAGTTCAGTTCGACCGTTTCTCGTGTGAGGTGTTCTCTGTCTATCGTGTAGTGATTTGACACTTCTGTGCTGTTACATCCTCAGTGTTTTAATTTACATTAATTAACATATGCCATCCACAGCTACCGATGAAGATGGCTTTTGCAATTCCAGTTTCTGGGTAAGAATTATCTTTTATTAATTGTTTCATTAAAATTGTTTAACTTGTTGAGAGGAGAAAATTCTATGAACATATTAGTTGGATTTATTGTGCTTAATAAATTCAGGGTTTACCATAATGTAGTTTGTGTTTAATTTTACATCGTTATTAATGTATGTTAAAATGTCATTGTAATGTATTTTTGACAAATATATTTCAAACAATTATGCGTATGTAATAATTTCTAAGTTTAGTAAAATGATAAGTAGACTAATAACTGCCCCTCGTTTTGAAAACAAAACAAGCGTTTTTAATAATTAATCCTAATGTATAAGTTTAACCAAATTTATTTTTGAGTGTTATACAATGTTCTAGAATTCGTATTTCGTGATTTCAAAATCATGAAATATTTGGATGTTATCCGATATGAATCTTAATGACTATAACAGTAATATTTGAGATATAGGTGTTCTAATTAATATTTACTATAGTACGAAACATAGTATTGCAACCCTGGCCATTTGGAATTGATAAATAAATATTACTAATATAAAGAATTTTCAACAAATAATTTTAATATTACAATTATTGCAAGAAACTAACCCTTCATACTCATGCAATGTTTACACTATATATCTCAAGCCGAAGTACTTTTGTGGTTTTCTTACCTTTAGTATAAAATATAATATATTACCATAAAACAATACCATGCTACAGCTTTTAGAGCTTGTAGGGCTTTTATTTTGGCTAGTGGAAGAGTGTAACACAACAGGTTTAAAGAAAACATGCAATTAGTTAACAAAATTGCAACTCATATGTTTTTAATTCTCCATGCAGCATTCCTTCATATCTAGAGTCAAATTTATTTAAATTGCTTAATTTTATTTACCATACAACCTGGATCTTAAATGCTATCATAGAGTCAAATGTATCAATCTTAACATAAGGTATCTAATTCTTAGTAATGACTAACCAATCAGTTATTTCTTAAGATAATCTGTTTTTTAATTTAATGAATAACTTCTAATTTATTCATCCCAGATTTTCTTATTGACTTAGTCTATTATTTAGTTCTCATCTCAATCAAATAAAACAAATCTCTTGAATTAGTGGAATTACTACGCCCAATTAATTAAGTGATGTATAATTATAATTTCTTTTATTGTTGATTCAGACTTTATTAATGCATTATAATTATATAAATATTGTTTTATATTTGAGTTACATTTAAATTTACAATAGTACATTTTCATATTTTGGATTGAACCCCCTTTAACTCCCAAAACATATCACACAATATACACTAATCTATGTCATACGAAAATGTAATATTGTGATACCGGTTGTGGATTATTTTTGCTTGGAAATGAACTGTAGAATTTTTATGAAAAAGAGCATTTTACAAATTAACTAAAGTTATAGTTGGACACCTACATGCAGTTAATACTGTTCTGTTATTTATAAATAAGTTTAGAAATATTAAGTTCCATTATGGCACGTAAATTAACCGGAAATTACGCAATGGCCTATAATCTCAGGGTGTCACGAATACGGTGAGCACACCAGGCTATCAAATAATAACAAGTTTCGTACCGTGGACTGAGAAATAGAGAGTGAAGGAATAGCAACCATATCCATTCTTATGTTGAGAGGTCCCACTTATATTTCAAAGTAATTATACAGTTAAATTAAATTAGTTCATTAATTTTAGTTACATTTAACTATTTTATACAATCGATGCTAGTTTATAAAAATATACAGGTAATACCTGTACATTATAAATCTATAATGTAATACCTGTAATTTATGGTATTACATTATAGATAAATACTCTAGTAGACCTATAACATACATAATCGATTAGAATTTATAAGCAGTTCAATGAGAGATTAATTCTGTTTAATAAAGTAAAATTATTGGTCTCTATAAAAATTAGTCTAGACTGAATAAAAACATAACCGATCAGAATCAACGACCTATTCGATCTGTTAAAACAACAAAACATATTTGGTCTGTATAAGAATTAGTCTTAAGACAGATTATTTAACTGGTTGTAGCAAAAATAACGGAGACTTTAGTTAAGTTATTCCACAACTACCAATTTTCTTATCAGACAGTAGGTGGGAGCGGACCTCATATTGGATATCGCGTCCGTTATCTCTACACTGATGCGATATCCGATACACTGATGTCCACCTTGCCCTAACCTGTGCAATACGATTTCTTGTAACAACTAAAAATAATGTTTGCCTCGCGTACTTGCTTAGTTGTTTTTTAAACACTTGGTCCACAATTTTACTTAATTAGTTAATTAATTGTTTATATCAATATTAATGTTATAATATCCGATAAGTGCGCCTAGTGTAAGTTGGAGTTATTTCTTAGCCAAGATGGAGCTGAATGCTCGGATTGCGGAGCCACACGTAAGAACTGGAGATGTGATGTGTGTCCCAAACGTCGTCAACCGGAAACAAAGAAGTGAAGCCGCCGCCGTGCAAACAACCGTGTTGCAAAGTCATCACCGCTTTTAGTGCTGTCAATGATTTTAGGAAAGAGTATAATGAGAGGTGGGAGCGGTCACGGGCAATTCTATCTCAATTACAGGTGGACATCAAGGAAGCATCGTCCATAACTTTTGGATGTTGAATCTATTAATGTGAAGAAGCGAGAAAAGATATAGACGGGTTACGAAGGGATGGACTAGTTGTCCACGTAAGAAGTAGGGGCGCTACATGCAGAAATGCTGATTTTGTACAACACGGTAGAAAAACAATGTTCTAATAATATCAGAGATACTCAACGCACAATGGAAAATAATGCGCATATATATTTGATGATTGTAGGACTGTAGGTCCACGCCTAGTTTGACGAGGGTGGCTGACGTCACTTTTCTGCAGGGTAGGACAGTGTTAGTCCACAGGTGTCGGCGTGGACTAACTGTCCTACTTTTCAAAACTGATCTGGCTGTGCATTAGTTTTTCTACCTGTACTTATTCTTTACTCTGGTCAGTGATGCTTCCACTACATTCGCACAGCGTACTGCTAAAGCAGCAAATATCAACAACAGTTTACTCAAGCTATCACATATGAAGTGGATTACTAATAGGGAATATATCTTAACGAATTCCATATAGCATTATATTACTATCTGATTAATTTGGCATTGTCCTAATGAATCATAAACATCTACAGTAAGTTTGTATTAGTTATTCCTTATATTGGACCATCGTTTGTATAATACTGTCTATACCAGTAGACACTATAATGGTTAGACATTCTTAAGTTAGAAATGGCGTAACTAACCTGACTTTATTTTATGTATATAATTTCGTTTCATTCTTTTTGCAGCTGTCTTATGTAGTGTACTGAAAATTATTTAGCAGATATAGAGTTTAGATCTCGAAACATCCATTCAAGTGCTGCAGTGTGAGTACGACGATCCCTTATCAACCCCTCGTCAATAGAAACCCGTGAGTCGGACAGTGAGTCCCGGGCCGGTACCGTGGACCTACTGTCCACCCCTTAAGAAGTAGGTATGAAATGCTTCCGGCAGTGTTATGACGTGGACCTACAGTCCGTTTACCGGCCCTTTAACCCTCCAACTGATAATAAGAAACTCCCAGAATGATTCCATGGTTTTTGTCTTTGCGCAGTATATTTTACGGATATTTTTTTTTTTAATATCTGCTAAATGCTGAATAATATCATTTTTTTTGTTACAAACCAGAAAGAAATTTGATAATAATTCAAATATTCATTTACTGTATTGTTTTTTTTTAATTGTCCATAAATTGAAAAATTGATGAACGTCTGTGCCGACGGTCAATTGTAACTAAGGCTTTAATGTGTAATCCTCTCGGGTCGAAGAGACCGTAGTATGGCATGTTAGCAGACTCCATACTGGAAGAAGTCAATAATTCAAAATTCGTTGGAATACACCTCGATCGAGGTTTGGCATGGAATCACGTTTGCTTATTTTTAGCCTCTGGCTTTTATGATTTAAAGTCGTTAGCCAAATAGTACAGTTGCTGGACTTTACCAGGCCTTTACATTTTGGGATCAACTTTGCATCAAATGTCTGAACTTCCTAATAGTGGTCGAGATATACATTGGTATACGTCTGGAGGCAGAGAACTTCCTGTGCGGAATAGGAGGTATAGGTGTATGAACACTTGCTCTCACAGGCAGGTGTTCATTTTATCAGGTTACCAAATTGGTAGAAATTCCACAAGTCACTTGACATTCGCCTAAAAAGCTTTTTATCGTCAGTATTTGATAACCTGAACGAGTTTTTGGCATACAACCGGATTGCACGTAGGCTAAATTGTATATTCAACTGTTCACTTTTATGTAATGCAAATGGAAAGTAACATAAATTTAAATTACACTCGATGTGTCTTTTTTAATACATAGTTTGACTGCCTAGCCTGCAAAGGAGACCAAACCATATGTTACGGGATTTAAAGTATTTCGGTTTAAAACAATTTGAAGATTTTTAGGATTCCTAATTAATTGCACTATAGGAAACAAAACAGAGCTGCACAAAATCGAATCGTTAGTGAATTTATATCTACTATTTTAACCGGCTTTCTGAAAATTTCTCAGAAATATTAATTAACAACATGGTTTGATATTTTCTCTCTTTGACTAGACACATTTAATTTACTTATTTTCTAACTTAAGAAACACATTGGTGTTTTTGTATTTAACATGTGCTGAAATGTCGTCTGTATGCCACTAGCGCGTATTGATTAAAAAGTATTTAGTGCTTTATAACTACCAACAATCATTAATAAACAATATGGCCACAATTTCCAACAGACAGCAGTGTAACCATGGAAATAAATGAATAAAGTATCATAAGTTATAGAAAATTAAACACGTCTTATAAATGTCATAAAATTTATTTAAATATACCTTTCCCAAATCAACTCCGATGTACAAAAATTGGTGAACTGTGACTAAGAAAATACTAGTAAGAACTTTACCAACACCTGCTGAAGAACACTAAGAGAGTGACTAAATTACCACAATACAGAGATCATGAAAATCAACACAACACTCGTGGACTGGAAGACACAGAGGTATGTCACGTAGATTAATGGCCGTTTACACTAAGTTCTACCGAGGACGCTGGTCACTTGGTACCAACATTTGTCGAAGTACATCCACACTGCTCGTCCCATTTCCAAGTTCTACCGAGGGCGCTGGTCACTTGGTACCAAAATTCGTCGAAGGACATCCACACCGTGCTCGTCCCATTTGCAAGTTCTACCGAGGGCGCTGGTCACTTGGTACCTAAATTCGTCGAAGGACATCCACACTGTGCTCGTCCCATTTGCAAGTTCTACCGAGGGCGCTGGTCACTTGGTACAAAAATTTGTCGAAGTACATCCACACTGCTTGTCCCATTTCCAAGTTCTACCGAGGGCGCTGGTCACTTGGTACATAAATTCGTCGAAGGACATCCACACTGTGCTCGTCCCATTTGCAAGTTCTACCGAGGGCGCTGGTCACTTGGTACATAAATTCGTCGAAGGACATCCACACTGTGCTCGTCCCATTTGCAAGTTCTACCGAGGGCGCTGGTCACTTGGTACATAAATTCGTCGAAGGACATCCACACTGTGCTCGTCCCATTTGCAAGTTCTACCGAGGGCGCTGGTCACTTGGTACCAAATTTTGTCGAAGTACATCCACACTGTCCTCGTCCCATTTGCAAGTTCTACTGAGGGCGCTGGTCACTTGGTACCAAAATTCGTCGAAGGACATCCACACTGTGCTCGTCCCATTTGCAAGTTCTACCGAGGGCGCTGGTCACTTGGTACCAAAATTCGTCGAAGGACATCCACACTGTGCTCGTCCCATTTGCAAGTTCTACCGAGGGCGCTGGTCACTTGGTACATAAATTCGTCGAAGGACATCCACACTGTGCTCGTCCCATTTGCAAGTTCTACCGAGGACGCTGGTCACTTGGTACCAAAATTTGTCGAAGTACATCCACACTCCTCGTCCCATTTGCAAGTTCTACTGAGGGCGCTGGTCACTTGGTACCAAAATTCGTCGAAGGACATCCACACTGTGCTCGTCCCATTTGCAAGTTCTACCGAGGGCGCTGGTCACTTGGTACATAAATTCGTCGAAGGACATCCACACTGTGCTCGTCCCATTTGCAAGTTCTACCGAGGACGCTGGTCACTTGGTACCAAAATTTGTCGAAGTACATCCACACTCCTCGTCCCATTTGCAAGTTCTACCGAGGGCGCTGGTCACTTGGTACATAAATTCGTCGAAGGACATCCACACTGTGCTCGTCCAATTTGCAAGTTCTACCGAGGACGCTGGTCACTTGGTTCCAAAATCCAAGTCGATGTCCACTTATACTGTATTCGGCCATTTCCAAGCATTTTTAAAAGCATACACTTAATAACTGTGTCTTTCGCCCGATGTTTGATCACTGTAATCACTTGTATTTTCGTGCAAAAATAAAGACATCTAAAATCAGGAAATTACTTTTCTAACTTTATAAATAAAATTGAGTTATAGCTAAAATTATGAATAACAAATTTGGAGTGATACATCGAAAACAATTGTTCACAGGCCTAAAGCTCAAGATTACCGTAGTTTTCAAGATTATCGTTTCAATTCATAAGTGAGTGAAATGTTGGATGAATTATAATTAATTCTTTAATGTGTCACGCTTCATTTGAATTTGAGGCCAATTGCACCATCTATTTGTTTATTCCTTGTCAATCCTGAATGAGTGTAGGTGACCTGTGTAGTCTTGATACTTTATAAGGTTTACAGAGGATCATTAAATTAATAGCCCTGTAGTCAGAGAATTTAAGGACCATAAATTTGAATTGAACTTCTAACAAGCCAGGGATTGGTAAATTTGGTCTGATTGTGTTGGCCGAGAGACAAACCCGATTGTCAGTTCCTACGCTGACTCTGATTGAAATATCGCAGTCAATCTAGAGTTATTCCCTTATGTATACTGGCTGGAAAGTGGGCGCTTGGATGAATGAGCAAAGTCTGCACAGGGCAGTCTTAATCAAACCTAAAAATCTCATGCGATTCGACTCATACAATACATCAGCCATTCGACAGTGACTCAGTCTATGGACTATAAAACCCACATCTAGACGAGGAAGAGTGCTGCTCTATTAGCATCTCGATGCGAACATTTGCGCATGCCAGCAGCACCAAAAGGTCTTCCGGAAAGGTAAGGATAGCCGCAGGTCTCGTAAAGGGTCCGGTTCGATTACTCCACCGATCGTTGGCCCAACGACCCAAACATTACTTTAGTTTAAAATAAGAGGGTCGTTGTCCCAACGATCAGTGGTGTAATCGGACTGATTTGTTTCATAAAGTAAAACATAACTAAAATGGGTCGTTGGCCCAACGAACCGTATTTACAATTTAAACAGTAAATTTACAATCAAGGTTCGTTGGTCCAACGATCCAAAATTTACTTACAAATACTAATAACGTATATGGTTCGTTGGGCCAACGACCCTATTGCAGTAACAAGTTAAATTTTAGAATGCAGGTTCGATTACACCACTGTTCGTTGGGCCAACGACCCGTTTTATAATTTATAGAGGTTCTATTAGTCCACTGGGTCGTTGGCCCAACGACCCGATCAAATAAAACATTGCATTTCAAATGAAAAGGGTCGATTACTCCACTGACCGATTAGTCCACTATGGACAAGGGCAGGCGGTACGGCAGCCGCTCTTCCTGCACTGTTGGAATTTTATCTTCATTATGAGCGTGAATACATTTGATGAAAATATAAATATATATAACTATAAATGTTATTATAAATTAAATATTAATTAAATGCAGGTATGAGGTAACTTGTACATTATTAATATTTTTGTCGGTAAAGAAAAAATTACATTGGTTAATATAAACGTATATTTTTAGTTATAATTTCTTCTACATCATTGACGTGACTAAACAAATATATGTTTATATAAAATTTGTATAAACGGCAAAATCGTGATTTAATGTTTATTTAAACTACATTAGTATCGATTTTTTATCATATACATATACATGTACAAATAAAAGAACTGGCCAATTCTCTTAAAAAAGCCAATGTATAATGTTCTGAAGCATTTAAACATTTTCGTGTATCTGGTACATTTCTTCAGATGGATATAAACTACATTTACAGTACATATTAGAGGTAACTATCAATCATTAAAGCTTAATTGAGAATATGTTGCCAACTTTAAAATAGAAGCCTCTGAAGAAGTAATGTTGATTGTTAATGGGATGTGAGAGAAGGCATTACATTATCCTATACCGGGTATTCTATATGAGATAATCTATAAACGTAATGCACCTGTTAGACTCTTAGTTATAAGTAGAATAGTGTAATTTGTGGTAATATATTAGAAATATAATTTTATTAGTGATGTCGCAAAAAGAATTCAAATTTCACATGCAACTGTGAAAGTACAGTACTACTAGAGCTTTAATTTCCCATAAGTTCAACATTATTCTTTTGATGGGGTCTTCTTCAGTTTATTTCCAAGTTGAAACATGCAAACTTGAATTGATGTATCCGTGACAAACCTTGTTATAATTATTAATAGTTTTAATGTGAAGTAAACGTTTTCTTTGGCGTCTTCATTGTAGCTTTGTACGCTGTGATGGCTGAGGAGAATAGTGATAACTATCGACCGTGAAATGAAGTCGCAGTCATTTACATGATTTTATTAAGTTTTCATTGAGCCCTGTGGTTTACTTTTACAGTTAATTTACATAATAAAAGATGGTAAACGGATTAGGTTTTCGGTTTACACGGCCGGTGTCATAACCAACTGTTTTGGTCTAACCGTGGAAAGCTACCCTCCACCACAATATTTTTCCGGTTTAAGATCTGTTGTTTAAGATAGTTCCCCACATAAAAACCGATACATTGTAAGAATTTAAGTATCGTTTCGACGAGGTGTAAACTGCACAACACATCAAATATTATCAAATCATATAGCTCGTGCTTTAGTATTTAAGGTTATTTAACAACTATCGAGAAGTCTTCCATGAAATTTTTAAAACCTTCAAATTTGTGTACATTATTTACATTTACTCTATATCATTGTCCAGTATGACTTAGACAGTGAAGCAGTGGACCTGTACAGAAGGAGAATCAATCGTGGCCATTAGGCAAACTAGGCGGCTACCGAGGACGACAGCTTTAAGGGGTGGCTAAAAGAAAACAATTACAAGAATGTGTATAAATTACTTTACAGAAACCGAGCCAAAAAATACATTAAACAGGCTTGTGTCACTTTAAAATTCAACCTTTATCATATCAAACATTACTTAAAGTGTCAGCGTAAACCTTAGGTAAATTGAATATAGTACAATAAACCTTTGTAGTTACCCTCTGAATGTGAAATTGAAGACGGCAACAGTTTTAGTGTTGAGTTCGGAGTTGGGCGTGATGTGGCCTCGAAAAGCATATTGTCGCATCGCTTCTATAACCCCATTACTACTACTTGTCTAAACCTTTACTCAAGTCGGAGGATTGATCAGTCATTAGGCTAGTTTTGAGGGTTTTTTATCGACTCTGTGTAATTTTTATTAGCGGTATCTAATGTTGCTTGATTATGCGAGCATCCCGTATGTAAGAGGACACGCTAGTGGATACTGCCTGCTCTTCCGAGGCTCTATATTTAACATGGAGCAAAAATTCAATGGAAAATAGGCACTTGACTTGTCTCAAACTTGATTTCTCAATCTTTCATTCCACAAACAGACTTTATAGTTGAACGCCTGGGGGTTTTGACTTCGGAATACAACTACAGTGAATGCATTTATATGGTCGATGTGGTATTTTGTTTTTCAGACTATAAATTTCAATGTTTATCAAATTCTTTATCTAGGTTTTTTCATTGTTTAAACAAATTACTATAAAAATTCATCTTTGAGCATCTAGTTTTGCTCTAAATGGTATTTTTCAAATTATATGTGAAATTTCACCTAAATAGATGTAGAGAAACATCTATTAAGAACACCACTACTCTTGGTGTGTTTTTGATTATATTTAGGGTTGTCGGGCTCTTGAAATGTAGTAAAACGTGGAGGGAAGAGCGGAGCTGCAGGTGCAAAGTACAATGGAAATATGTAATATAAAAGATAATATACATGTCGCCTTATTTTCAGATTTTAGGACTGTACGTCCACGCCTAGTTTGACGAGGGTGGCTGACGTCACTTTTCTGCAGGGTAGGACAGTTAGTCCACGCTGATACCTGTGGACTAACTGTCCTTCTTTTCAAAACTGACCTGGCCGTGCATTAGTTTTTCTACCTGCACTTATTCTTTATTCTGGTCAGTGATGCTTACACTACATTCGCACAGCGTACTGCTAAAGCAGTAAATATTAACAACAGTTTACTCAAGCTACCACATATCTTAACGGGATTATATCTTATCGAATATCCATATTTCCATTATATTACTCTCTGATTAATTTGGCATTGTCCTAATGAATCATAAACATCTACAGTAAGTTTGTATTAGTTATTCCTTATATTGGACCATCGTTTGTATAATACTGTATATACCAGTAGACACGTTACTCGTAGTACACGTTAATTGAAATGGATGGTTTATTGTTTTATTAACATTGTTAATAGTTAAAATAACAATTTAGTTCATATCTAATATATCATTTTTAAAATTGTACCAAATTAAGTTAAATAGATACGAAGACAAAATATTTTATTACCTTAAATAGTGGATCTTGGCATATAATCCAAACAGTAAACAAAACATCTTCCTACACAGACATACTAACTTACATAATAGTGACCTGATGTCGCTAACGATTCGTTGTAAATATCACTCAAACAGGAATTCGATGAACGGCTAAAAAATGTGTCTAGTTTCATTCAAACTTCCAATTGCTATTCATCTCTATATCCCGCTGCGAAAAAATTTAACGTTATTTCAAATAGTGATCCCGGAACGACAGGAGATAACATGTTTAATTACTAGCAGTTATAAGAACTTCGAACGCACCAAATTCTTTAATTTATTCTTAAACCCTATTAGTTTTATTCTCCTTTAAAATAAACCGTTAAGCGTTAAAAGGTTTAAAATTTGGGGTTTAGTTAATAAAAAAAGCCCTAGTTAATGTTGCTTTATTTTCTCGAACAAGGTACAAACAAACTTCTGAGAAGCCTACTTCTGTCAAAAGTCAAATAAACTATGCGTTTTATAACTATATAACAGTTATATAGTACATTCCTTTGATGTCTGCATACAGTACTCAACATGCATACTCAATATTTACTAAAGTGTACAGTTAAAAGTAGATTTGTAATAAAACTTTTAGTTTTCTTATCTAAATATTTGTCTTACTTGTGCTCAACAGTGGTCGCAAAAAAATGTTTAAATAAGAAGTGTTGTTATTATCAAGCTTACTCTATGCTTTCACGACTAAATGTAAGGTAATTTATGATTGTGCTACTATAAAACAATGTTTACACAGGACAATTGACTAAAGTTAACAGGCTCTTATACTATTATATAAATGTCTTGTTCTCTTTACCTGATTTTTCTGTGCATTCTTACGATATTTTAATCGTTGTTCTCCTAGTCGGAGCGAAAAACATATTCAATACACCAAAGACCACTATAATCGTTACAGACATTCTTAAGTTAGAAATGGCGTAACTAACCTGACTTTATTTTATGTATATCATTTTGTTTCATTCTTTTTGCAGCTGTCTTATGTAGTGTACTGAAAACTATTTAGCAGATATAGAGTTTAGATCTCGAAACATCCATTCAAGTGCTGCAGTGTGAGTACGACGATCTTTTGTCAACCCCTCGTCAAAAGAATCCCGTGAGTCGGACAGTGGGTCCCAGGCCAGGACCGCGGACCCACTGTCCACCCCTTAAGAAGTAGGTAAGAAATGCTTCCGGCAGTTTTATGATGTGGACCTAACAGTCCGTTTTACCATATTTGATATACTGCATAGAATCGGTGAAGTGATAAACGTGCAGTTTCGTCGGTCAGACATCTCTCGGTAGCAGACAGGCTGCAGGGTCGAGAGGGCGACACCAGGACACCTGCCATTGTAGTCTCATTCGTGTCGCGGTCTACCGGTGAGGGCGGTGTGTGGGTTACAACCGCGCGTGAGAAGAAGGGTTTGACTACTTGCGGTTAGGGTTCTAATCCGACCTGAAAGTATACGCCAATGGACATCTGATGATACCAGAGACTTAAACAGTGCCAGGGAGCCGATGCGGCAGAATGTGTTGGCGATGGTACAGTGTTGGGCATATATTCTCCAGGAGGAAGCACTTACTGTTGTATTCTGTATGAGTCAGTAGAGCTCCAGAAGTGAACTAGTTAAGTCACAGAATTATTGATAATACTCATGATCGTGACAGTTAGAATTGTATTAATAATAATGGACTGTGTCAGTGTTAGATAGGCTCGTGTGTGAATAGATAGATAATATAGTGGTATTGTGACAGTATAAAATCAGTGACAGTTTTTATAAACAATTATTTTATTTAAAGCCATCCTAGTTTGTAAATGTTATGTTTAGATTTATTTGTAAGGTAAATACCGGTACATGTTTATTGGATTCAATATTCTGTGAGTGTTTTAATGTAAGCAAACCCGTAACAATACAAAAATCACAGTAAATATTTTTTCTTTATATACAGAATCATTTTGAAATCCAGTGGCCACCACTGTCATTTTTAGACGGTTTAACAACTTGAAATTAAAACTTGGGAATCTTTGTAGGTTAATAATACCTACTTGCGTTGAACAACGTTGGGGCGGCTCCCTGGTTGGATCCCCCTGGGCAGCATCCCACAAGTGACGCATCGTTGTAAAACGAATAATAAAGAAACATATTGGCACGAATCGGAAGTCGCTATTTATTACCTTTCCAAGATGGCGGCCGATAAATGGCGGGAAACGGGATTTTCAGCTATTTACAAACGGATTTGCACGAAACTTATCAAGAAACGCGTACCTGATATCAGTTTTACAAATTTCTCTCTCATTTTCAAGATGGTGGCATCAAACAAGGGGGAAAGGGTTTATCTTCGTCCCCCGGTCATTTTCGGCGGATTTCAATGAAACTCGATATTCGGGGGAAAACAATGTTATAAACAATATTTAAAAATTAATTTAACAGGTCTGCCTTGGTGCCAGCAAGTTGCACCTGGGATCAGACTCGATCAAGCATTCCGGGATATTATGAAAAATTACAAACTGGTTTGACCACAATAATCTTCAGCATTAAAATACAGAAAACTAAACGTCTGCAAATTTTAAATATGAATCGAGCCACGGTCAAGGATTAGAATGCACTCCTGCGGGGTAGTCAGGGCTGGATTTACATATGGGCTATAGCCCAGGGCGGCAGAATTTAGGGAATGGCAAATTTTGATAAATAAGTAAAAAATAAATTATTTCAAAAGTTAAAAATATGTGAAAACAATTACTTGTAATACATTTGTAAGCATAACAATTTGCAAATTGGAATTGATTAAACAATCCTTCGCTTAAATATTCAATTTATTTCTTAGTCCTAATATTAATGAAATATGGTATGTTCCTATGTATGCTACTGTATTTGCCCACAAGTAGTCAGCCGATATTATAACTCGCTGCCGCCGCCGTCGCGTCGACCCACCGCGGTACCAAGGTAAGCCTACATGATTGGTTGGGGGGGGGGGGGGAAGGATTTAAATTGTGGATAGCCCAGGGCAGCAAATTGTGGATTGCCGATGGGCGGCAAATTGTGGATAGCCCAGGGGCGGCAAATCTTCAAATCCATCTCTGGGGGTATCTATGCGTAATTATTAACCAGAAATTGAGATGGATGCCACACGTTCAAAATGTTAAACGACCTATAAGATCATTGATT
This sequence comes from Homalodisca vitripennis, assembly GCF_021130785.1. Taxonomy (NCBI): domain Eukaryota; kingdom Metazoa; phylum Arthropoda; class Insecta; order Hemiptera; family Cicadellidae; genus Homalodisca; species Homalodisca vitripennis. Next base: position 67,408,973 of record NC_060209.1, read on the forward strand.
TATCTCTTCATCCTACTTGCTCGGGTGCTGTCGGTGGATCGTTGCATAATTGTGTACGTCTTCTGTGTGCAGTCAGTTTTTCAGTAAAATCCTGGCGTGGGGAGGGCTCTACTCCGCCGCTCCGGAGCCGCTTGCGGTTACGCAGAGAACAATAATTATGGACGTTATTCCTAAGAAAGGTAGGCGATATCCAACCACAATGTTATTTGTAGATTTTGCCGTACTCAATATAAGACAGCATTACATCAAGTCCCTCTCTAGACTCGTAACATTATTAACTAGACTTATATTACATTTTGGCTTCATCATTCTTAGACTGGCGAATAACTTATAAGTCATTAATGCTTTTGTATAGCACATCATCCAGACAGAAACGTATGGCAAGAAGTGTTGGAAGCTGAGGTTGGCAGTTCGGTGTGTACAGCCCGGGGGGGGAGGGGGGGGGAATGTGGCTTTAGGCTGGGAGACTAGATACAATCACAATACAATTTAGGGGGTGCTTTATCACATTTATGAGGCTACAAGACGCTTGACCCTTAACCTCACTGATAAATGGCCTCTCGTACAAATACTTATTGATCTAGAAAAGATGGCATTAAGCTTAATTTGTTTATGATTGCTCAACAAACAAACCAATTCTTGTTAGTATCGATAAGTTAGTTTTACAAATCCATTTTATGTTATTCAGTTTTTTATTTCACAGCAGATTCGTTAATCCAGGTATTCTGCTGTATTTCAGTGTGCGTCGTAACTTCAAACACCATTTGTCTGCGTAGAATAAGGATTAATATTTTACTATACCTATTGTGTTTAATAGAAACTATACATGTATGCGTGTGTGCAATTTCGTTTTTCGAAGACATCGAAAAGTTGAAAAACAATGCAATTCTTCTAGGACTGTTACTCTATTGAAACATCTATGGGAGTGGTTGATATTTTTGGCAATGCTTTACTTTTTAAAATTTAAGTTATGAGGCATGTGGCTGTAAACATCCATCTTTCGAGAACAGGGGGAGTTAAAAAATATTGTTCTTCCAGGGGTTGCAACCCGATTTAAAACCCCATAAGTGGTAAATCTTCATGAAGAGTCTTTAAATTTTCGTTGAAGCATAAGACACGTGTGTGTGTAATTTAATCTTTATAGGACTTGGGGAAGTTGTAAAACAGATTTTATTTATTTTATTATTTTCGGGGTTGCAATCCCTTTCAGCCCCTAGGGGTATGTGATCTTTATGAAAATGCTTTTGTTTTTATTTATACATCATAAGGCAAGTATGTGTCAAAGGACTTATGGAAATTGAAAAACAAAATATAGTTCTTTCAGGAATTGCAATGACATTTCAATCCATATGGATGTTTGATCTTCATAAAAGTGCTTTAGTGTTTCTTTATACGTAAGTATTGAGGCATATAAATATGTGCCAAATTGAAAGTTTTTGGGGTGTCGAAGAATTAGTGATCAGTGAGTAAGTAAGTTAGTAACAGCTTTGTCTATTACGTATACAGATATTAGGGTATTGACTTGGTGTTTGTGTTACCAATTTTGAATATGTAATTATTTTTATTACAACAAAAACAAAAATTAACACAAAATGAACAATTAATGGACTGGCTGATAGACTCAATATCCGCCCACATATTTATAGTCTATGGGGGAATTGTCTCCACCAATTTTTAAAAATAATAATATGTTATGATATAACAATTAATTGATCAAAATCTAACATGTTTTTACATGTATTACGCATGCAAACTGTACATACCTATTTAACTGTCTTTCACCATACCTATTATCTATGTGATTTTCACCATAGTTTATCGAGGCCTAAAAATTCTTTCGTATATAAAACTATTACAAATGGCTGAAGAAACTTGTCGAATATCAATTAGAAAATGACACTAATTAATGTGTTAAAAATATTTCTAAATGCAAATTAAAAGAATGGCTGTACTGTATAACATGAATGGCCTTTTACGTATAATGTATAAAACAAGTATTAGAACGATCTTGAATTTAATCCACTTAAAGGACAATGGTAAACCTTATATCATCTTTCTCTCGACGGCCTTGGCAAGACTGATACCTACTTGTTTTCGGCAGTGTCAAATTGCTGTACAAACGTAGTATAGTCGTACAGACCAGACGAAAGACAAAGACTGAAAACTAAAGTATGATACATTTTACCCACAGTTAATTTTATTATTTTTATATCTAATTGGCTTAAAGGGGCCAACTATGACAACCAATTATAATAATAATCCGTCTAAAAACAAGATATATAAATATAGGTACTCTAACTCACCAATTTTACGAATAATTAATTTTATATAATTGTTATCGAAATTGTTGTAAAGGGCAAAATCGGTAAAAAACAAAAAGCAGTAATAAAACCTACAAAGGAGATGACGATTAGTAACGTTTAACAACAAATAAATTAGATAAAACTCAAAAAATTACAATGTAATAAATTAGATAATATTTGCTAGAGAGGTCTCTTTAAGAAAAGAAAGAAGCCTCTATACCACAGTTTCATAATAGGAAAGGATATCTTTCAACAAAGCTGACAGGTTAATGTTGCATCTGTGTAGTGAGTAGTTAAGAGTCACAAGGACATGCTCCTCTGTAACTACAGTGTCACGTGTAGCGCAGGCCGGGTCCCATGGCATCAGACTGTCTTTTATTGTCGACCACCCGCCAGTCGAAGTTCCTCTTCGCTATTGCTTTGGCTTTCACCACCGGCACAGTGCCTGATGCTACCATCCGAGCGGTGAAGGTCCGTAAAGATTCTTTTGGGCCTTTATCTGCCAGCTCGTTTCCTGATATACCTACGTATCCTGGTACCAGAACCAGTACAACGACAACCCCGTCGGACTGAAGAGAATAGAAGGAGTTCCATATTTTTCACACCAGAATATGTTTTTAAACACTCTATGATATTTCAGAGCATTAGAACACTCCCTAGGCCACCAAGGGACCTGTCGCCGACCTTGGTTTCCTGAGAACTTTGGAATGTTCCGATCGACCGACCGCTGATACAAGTCCGGATGTAAACTATGTATTTGCTGTATTTATATCGGTATTTCGAATGTTAGCGGTGTGATAAGTTATGTTATTTCGGAATTCGCTCCAATCAGCTCTTTTTACCTTCCGCTTGTTTGTTAATTGGAGGAGGAAAGGACTAAAAGAGTATGAAAATGAGCGCATGGTCACCGGTCATAAAACAAACCCGGTGTTGAGTACGACCGTCTGCACCTCGTCCTACAATCCTGCAATCGTATTTTCCCTCTAACTAGAATGATTTATTATATTTATTATTATTTATAGTTTATAGGAGGTTTGGGTGATGCTAATGTAACACTCAGACCCGATTTAGTAATCTTCACCGGGGGGGATATTTTGTCAGTAAAGAAGAGAAGATGAATAAGATGCAATCATATCAATAGATGAATCATTTGCACATAATGGATGGAGTCTCTAGAATTCAGAGAGGTGAGGCTGATCCAAAGAGATTAATCATAAGCCTATCAAAGAAATACATTTTTACAGAAAATTACCAAATATAATATAAGGAACGGTAAAGTAGTAGAATAAAGTGTACGCTCCCCTCTTTTGAAGCTTGAAGAACATGGGGGAAGTATTCTGAAAGAATTAAAAGTGTCTTTAATCAAATGAAAAGAACAAGTTTCCAGAATTTAGTACGGTTTCTAAACAGGCAGTCATTAACTACCAAAAAGGTCATTAACCTCAGGACTTCGGCAAAGGAAAGAACTCTTGAGGTCCAAAAATAGTAGTGTTGTCTATTCAGAGAGAATCTGATGTGAAGACTGTTGCTAGTTATGAACCTTGAGATTTTCCTCCTGCGTTAATAAATTATGAAAAAACACGTTCTGATGGATGTCATTGAAAACGAAGTGAACTGCTCTTGTGAATTAAACAAAACTTTGTTATGAAGTGAGGAAATTATCCATATTTTTGATTAAATGGCTTTTGTTTATATTATGATAATAATGTTAGTAATAATAATAACAACGATGATTTATTCCATATTATAAGATAACATCCAAAACATGTACAGACTGATAATTCTCATTGCCACATTTACCAATAATGTGGCACGTTACTTGTCTATATCTCTGTAGGAGCTGGGCTATCACTAGAATTCCATGCACTACAGATGATTTACACCAACATGCTTAACGTATATCATCCCAAACATACACATGGAAGACGCTTGCATCCCCTTGTACGAACCACGTGATTTGACGCAGTTTTGGTAAAAAAAAAAAAAACAGCAATGAACTTGTATCAAAATATCGTACAAAAGAAGTCGTTCTTGACTGAGTTTTACAGTGCAGTCGCAGATCCCACTACGAGTACATCCAGTTTCAGCGGTAAAAACACTACATAAACTTTATATCATTGTGTATCGAAGAGTACTATAAAGTTTCAAAAACATATTGGTACCGTATTAATTATCTCATTTAGTTCTAAATGTAAACTGTTGAAAATGTAATACATTTGTGTAAAGTATAACAAATGTTTTACTAACTCAGTATTTGTACTTCGAGTTTTGTATTTGTACTTCCCTGTCTTTACCTTATAGCGGCTCGGGATAAGCCAGACCACATATACTTTGCTGGCAACCTGCGTTTTTATATTATATAAGGCCTCATAAAATTAAGATTCAAAGAGAAACTGTATCCGAATAGGATTGCATACTCTTGCGCCACTACGGCATAGTATATTACAAAAAGCGCCAGCAAAGAGAAGTCTATTGAAGGAGAAGACTGTCGCTGGCGTGTTCTTTAATTAGCCAATACGCATCAAGCGGTGTTGGCGAGTTGTTTCATAGCATTGATGCATATTCAATACCAACTACAACATGAAATATAGGTGTTCGAGTATTAGGTTATAAGCATATAGAGTATAGAGTAAACATAACACTGGCTAAACAACGTTCTTACACCGGGCAGTACCATAGAAGTCGTTGAAATAGCAAGTGGCTGTCACTTATAACAGTTTTTAGCTCTTTTTCGTTAATTCACCACCACTACTGTTGTTGAATTATATATACAGGTGGATAAACGGAAACCCAATTTCTCCGACGTCAGATCACGTTGGACGATCTAGGACGTGGTCTGAGATAGGGAAAGTACCAATCGGAACTGCCATCAGTGGGGGCTTTTCCTGGATCCAAAAATATCTGGATAAAATTATTGCTTTGTACTCTAAACGAGAACCTGTCAAAAAGTATCCGCTCGCACAGTTCTGTATTCGCGAGTATTTGCGAGACGCAACGCATATTTCATGGTTATTTGCACACAATCTCGGGTTGTGCCAAATACCTCTCAATTGTAAAAGCCGCACAATTGCCTTCTCTTTACTATCGCACTCACTAGCAAGTTGTAACATATTCATGACTCTAGAAACACTGATTGTCTGGACTGACGCAAGGTTGGGTAATTTCATCACTACGCGATAAGATAAGGCATGCATGCATCCTAGAGGAACAACAAAGACTGGAAAGAACATTTCAATGTGCGTTGAGCATTTACCTAACCATATTTAGTATTGTTTTTGTTGGTGGATAATGAACGGAAAAGAATCCAGCTTTTGAATGTTATTGATAAATGTTTTGAAAACAGCTCCTATTAAGTTTAAGCACAAAATATAACATCTATATAGAATTGCCATTGAGCAGCAGCAGATGGTTTCTGAGTACATATTGTTTGTACACGACTAAGCGGAATAAATATGTAACTAGCATTAGCAAAGATTATGACTTCTTCCTTACTAACAATATCGTGTCATGTTGATGAAGACAGTCTATATATAGAGAATGTCTGTAGAAAATATTTAATCAATATTGTTCCCTATATTTACTATACATATGTAAAATGGTGTTATAAACAACCTTTTAATAATAGGCGTAATGATTACCATTGAATATAATATATAAAATACAATTATTAAAAGTTGTTATTTGATTTTGTGTGTGTGTGTGTGTGTGTGTGTGTGTGTGTGTGTGTGTGTGTGTGTGTGTGTGTGCGCGTGCGTGCGTGCGTGCGTGTAATTAAAAGCAAAAAGCTCAATAACTCTTTATATATTGTAATCTGATCAATTCCTAAATTGGTCATAATCTGTTATATGCACTCAACCTTTAAACTTTTTCAATACAGCTGTTTAACGCTAAAACAATTGCATACATTACTCTACATTAATAATGGTTGCTGAGAATACGTGTTACAGTCGTATCAATGAAACTGTCGCTATAAAGATAACAAACTTGGAACTGATCAGCAGGGCTTTGATCTCCAGTTGTTTTATAGATTACATCTTTGCAAATGAAATATAAGTTTAATATTTTATAGCTGTCTCATAATTTCTGATCATATCCTTCAGCATTTTATTCTGTTACGTTATATGCACTATCTTGAGGGATATTCTCGGCTGATCATTAAATAAATAATTGTTGCATATATTTTATGATTATAATTTATTTATATTATTGATTTCGAAAACAATTGTACACACATTTACATGCAAGCATTAATTACACTAATAAATATAATTGGAGAATACAGAGTCTATACTTGCATTTACAATAATAATTAAATAACAACTATAATGGTACCTAGAAAAGTCTTTTTTTTTACAAAAATCGATAATAATAATTCAACTACAGTCGATCAATACATTAACCAAGTATACGACCAAATTACAGCAACAATTGCGAGAGAATATACTTGAAAACAATTCAATTACTGAAAATATAAATACATAATAAAAACCAAACAAAATCAACCTTCACTAGGCTTTAGTGTGGCATCCTGGATCTCAAGCTTACATGACCATTGTCATAACTGTTATAATGTTTTCCGGTTCACACAGCAAAAACAGATAGCTGAAACAAGTCAAATACGTCAAGATCTGAATGGAGTAAGTAAAGCTTTAGATGTCTGTAAACCTGAAAACTTAAGGTGGTATAATCACTAACGTAACGTGTTTCACTGCATTCATAAGTATTTCCAATTTACATAAGTTCATTATTATCTAGCAGGATCAAAATATAAGCTAAGGATTGCAACACACTGACCAATATACAGTAAAGTACCGCTTGTGCTTAGTTGAAATGAGTACTCAGGCCTTATATTTTGATAGGTATTGAGTCCAAATAATATGTTTAATATATATGACAGTTGTAGTCACCAGCTGTTCGAAGTGGCAACAATGTGCTAGGTGCCATAGGTGCTTTCACATGGCTAGTCGAAAACTCTCAAATTGTTGCGGTAGATGCAGCGGGTGTGTTCGCGCGTCGATATTGCATTTTTGAAGCTATACAGTAAACATAATAATTGCAATTTGTTAATTTGAACTTGCGACCACTATATTGAAACTCACTTTTATTGCGACTCACTTTTATTGCAAACATGTTATTTTGAATATCATATCAATTTATTTAACTAACATTTTACGTTAATGTAAATGTGAATCTAATCACTCGTATATTGCGTGCGTGTAAGGATTAGTGGGTAAGCGTTATCGATGTTTTTATCACTTGCGGGGCTGAAATTTTTAAATGTCTGTCTGTCTGTCCGCACAATATCTCGAACTCGAACTGACCAGACTTGCAATTTTGAATAAAGCAACATTTATATATTTATGCAACACGGAGTTCGTTGCGATGATGGTGCATACTTGTTACTCCATGGGATTTGGCTGAGCGTTAGAGAATATTTTGCATTGGCCTTATGGGTAACCATGATGGCAACTTGAAACTAAATACATTTGCAAACAAACAGAGTACAAACATATCTCATGTGCAAGGCTACTTTGGATTTTCTGTTTATGAATATAGATTACTAAAAACTCTACGAATTTGGGGGTTAAGGCGAATTACGAGTTGACAATTGAAATATAAAACCGAAAACTCTTTTTTTTTCTTTTGCTAGAAACGAGTTCCAGTATAAGAGGGATTATTACTGTGCGGACAACATGAACGACTGTCATCTTGAAATCTGACCAACGTCGAAAGCATCAAACCATGAGTTAATGTTTACATTATAAAGATTCTTAAATGTACTTCAAATTTTAGAACGTGTGAAAGGGTGAACAATTAAGATAATTTATACAATCGTGCTGGAATTAATTTTCTCAACCAATCCCTTTAATAGAAAATATATCAATTTCTATAACGTAATTAAATATTATATAATTTCAGTGTAACGTAAGAATAGATTAGAATATAGTATGAAATCTCATTAGTAAAACTGATTTTCGAAAACTGTTACACCCGAACACTCTTAAAGATATAAATGTACGATAGTTAAAGATGTCCAGTTTCAATTTTATTTATAACAAGTTTAAAGCAGCGTACTTGACGTGAAATGAAGCGTCTTTGATCATACTTTCTTGTATGAGATCTTTTCTCCTAAATATGACTGTTGGATCAGTTACTACAGCTGCTGCTCATTACGCTTTTAGCTAAAGTTTCAAATTTATTACTCTAAGACGTTTTGGTTATAAAGCAACATTTGTTGCGAAAACGATTCGTAGGCTGCTTAAAACTGTCGCAATTAAAATTATTTTTTATGTATTGTTTAACTTGAAATCTGAATAAAACAGTACGTAGATAATGTTCTACTCTTTACCATTTGAACACACAACATACGCTCGAAGAGAAATGGTTGAGAAGTCGAAGCAGTCGTATACGTAATTTGTGTGAAACATAACACTGATTTTATGCGTTTGTACCTGATTTCCAAACAAGTTAATGGGTTCATGTTATTCCACGTTGCACTCGACCAGTTAAAGGATGTAAATTGTCAGTCGTACCGTACTATAGTAATTATATTTTATAATGTACTTTTAGTAATTTAAATAAGTTGAAATGACAACGCTATTTCAGTGTTCTCGCTGTTCGAAACAAAGATAGAGGTAACCTCGTCTAGATTTTTCCAAGCTGTAAAATTTTAAAACTGAAACTATTCTTCCGCAACGCTATTTTATGTAATGTCGTTTGTCGTTGCGAGGAAACAATGAAGTAACGGAAGTCGGGATGACAGGATGCACAAGTGTACAAGTTCGAGTTTTTCTAACTGCTGCGCTACCGGAAAAGAAGATGAAAGGGGTACCCGTGCAGCTCTCTGTTCAAAGCCACTGGTATAGCCACTGGCTAGTCTTAAAATTTTTGCAAGGTCTAGTTACACTCGGGTATATTTGTATACAGATTGTGCTCGAATCTACTAACTGTCTGATATAAGGTCCTTACTCAGACTATTAACAAAATAATAAGATTTTGTCAATGGGATAACAGTTAGGGGAGGGATGAAGAGGTGGACGGGGCCCGCCAAAGCAGAGTACGGCCCATTTAATTACTGTACTACATTAAGTGGTTTGGCCACTTCTTACCTTTATCCACCGCACAATAGTTCACGTACTTCTGTCAGTCGTACTCGGCCTGTGTAACAAATGTTGTAACTTATTTATTGCATGGCCATTTATTAGCTTGTATATAGTCAATTAATTAAATGATCGTCATTTAAAATAACTGGTCTACTCTGATAAGTAACCACTACACGCTATGCTCATGTCAACATATGTCGGAACATCGGTTATCGGTTATTATCTAATGTGTTAGTAAGGAACATAAACAGTCTTGTATTATGTTTTATTGTTTTCCGAGTGTCTGATTAATTAACTCATATACTTAAAATTTTTGCATTAATTTAGAAATGCACAACAAAGAAATGTGTGCGAATAAATGCACATTATTTACATTACTTGTTTTCAGCTATATATATTTAGAAGTACTTATTTCTTTATTATTCGTCACATTACATAGACTTGGTCTCACCAAGTTACGCAAAACATCGGTTAAATCCAATTTCAAATATATATATATATATATATATATATATATATATATATATATATATATATATATATATATATATATATACTAGCTGTTTCCCGCGGCTTCGCACGCTCTTCGTAAGCTTTGCCCGTGTATGAACACTTCTGGTTCAAGCGAATTATGTTTATGTTGATTTGATTTTGATTTGATTTGAGAACACCGATGTAGATTTGGCATTGTTGCCACGATCAGGAAAATCTGTCAAATGTGTATGTTTTTATATTTGTATCCATACATGTACTTTATTATAAAGTGGTCTTATATTCAAGTTTTAAGTTCAATAAATAATTTATTTTTAAGACAAATGTACACCATCTTAGCGCCTTCAAATAGTTTTTGGCTACTTAATATACGTAACTGTGTCGTGATTGCAGTTTATAACTTGAAGGCGCTTTCAAAACTTTTATGTTCGCAGCACTGCCTGGTGGCAAGTTACATCAATGGGCATACAATGTAAACCTTCTCCATAGAACAATACATGTACATAAAAATTTTCATAATATCGGTCAAATAGTTCACGATTCCATAAAGGACAACACACACACACACACACACACACACACAACACACACACACACACACACACACACACACACACACACACACACACAACACACACACACACACACACACACACACACACACACACACACACACACACACACACACACACACACACACACACACACACACACACACACACACACACACACACACACACACACACACACGCGCGCGCGCGCGCGCGCGCGCGCGCGCACGCACGCACGCACGCACGCACGCACGCGCACACACGCACACGCACGCACACGCACACACATATGTGTGTGTGTGTGTATATATATATATATTTGTGAACATAATTTACCACTATTAGTCTTTGCTTCAGAAGATTGCAAATTATAATTGGGTGAGCGTTAGCAAAGCCTATCACTCGAGAGACTGGAAAAATTCAATTTCTGTCTGTCTGCATGATTCTCGAAAGCGAACTGATCTATAGATATGAAGTTTTGCACGACGCTTCATTTCTAAATTGGTAACACTTGGTTCGATAATGCTGAATGTCACTCCATGGCATATGGCTGAGCATTAGCACACAGTTTTACAACTTTTACAACAGAATGAGTACAAGTTTATGCATTTTTAACGTGTGATATATCGCACTCATGTGCTAGATGTCTGTTTCAGGGTACGAGGTGTGGTGTACTCCTATTTTGTTTTTATAATAACTGAAACTCGATGCGGAAACTATATGTGTAAGCTGTCACCCGTATGTTTAAGGAAACTAAATACACTGTCATTTACGTTATGCAATGCGATTCAGGAGATAGGATTACGAGTGTAATCTTTGATTGTATTAACTAGTACGCCTACAATCAAAGGTAGTATAACTTGATTGGCAAGGAGGACATTATAATGATAGATGAAACTCTTTAATTAAGTGTTCGTCACGTTTCCCAAGCAGTATATGTATTCAATACATAAAACTAAAGAAAGGATGGTGGATCTACCCCAGTCCACTAAAACTATGAGATGTATTTGGTGTAGTATGATAATACAATTCACGTGTAGCCTAAAAGCTACGTTTACAATATGCATCTCCCTTAAGAAACTTGTGTTTAACAACAGAGTTGCACAAGTTTAAAAATCCATCATAAAAAGTTTGATTATAAAAATCCAGCTTTTGTACAAGCGTGTTCTACAACAATAAAAAACGTGTTTTTAACCCGCAGCCCTCCCAGGCCGAGTCTTTAGAGATCAAAGAGATTCTATGTTTTATGAACTTTTGGTCATTAAAAATGTTAAATCGATTTGCGCCCAGCGCCTTGTTTATAAGGTCAGAGTGCTTCTGTCTGCCATCAAGTAAAAATCGCATAATCTGAAATGTGCAGAGTTTTAACTGATTTTTGCAATATTTATGATAAATTAGGTGGCGTCAGGTCGTTAATCAAGGGATGCAGGGATAGCGAACTTGGGTATGACCCTGCTTTGGATGATACGAAAAATAAACAGAACGACGTTGTCGCTTGGGTTCAATTGGGCGAACCATTGACTGTTGATGCTGGTGAAAATGGAAAAATGCAGAAATCTTTCAACTCTTACCCAGATTTTTACACAAATTAAACAATACTGAGAATGTACTATTGGCAACAGCCCAATATGCTGTAGAACACCTCATAGTTAAAATGTTCTTTAAATGTTTGCATTTTTGCATTTTCTAAACAGTGTTTAAAATAAAGGATTTTAATATATGGTTTTATATACAAACAGAGAAAGACATTTATGTAATAAAAAAAAATATTTAAAGTTCTTAAATACATAAATTACTATTTATTATAATTCATAATGAATTATTTCATTTTTGTATTTAAGAACCTATAACTAGAAGTCGGTAAGTATTTTTTTCAACACTTTATCTAAGTTTAATTGTGTGAGCTCTAGCTAGCCTATCACTCGTGGAGCTGGAAAAATGTCATTTTTGTGTATCCTCACGATACCCCGAAAACGAACTGACTTTGTTCCACGAAGTTTAATTTCTATGTAAAGAACACTGAGATCGATGATGGTGCACGTCACTCCATGATTTGGCTGATCGTTAGTGAAATGTTACATTTCTAACCATGATGGCAACGAGAAAATAGCAGAATAAATAAATTTGTACACAAACTCTCAATACGCCCATATGAGATTCAAACATGTTACGTATTAACCTATCCAACTTAACTGTCCCAACATTTAATTATTTAAACACTTATATGAAAACCGATGTAATGAACAAAAATGTGAAATTATCATATAACAAGAATAACATATGTCGAGAAAGATTTCATATGATTTTTTTGTAGGTGTTTAAATTTGCACTTATATAAGAATGAGTTCCGTGATGTGTCATTTTTGTGTCACCTTATTTACACGATACTTGTCTATCTGTCCGCTGGACATCTCGAGAAAGAAATTAACTATCGGTTTGAGTTTGCATGCACCTCAGCGAAGCCTGTTACGAGACATGGTGTAGCTTGCTCCTTGTGTTATGTATTGCATCCTTAAATGATGTAGTTTTCTTTTAAATTTGTTCTTCAATAAGCAGAACGAAGTACTCTAAGTATGTACTTGTCATTCTTACAGTCTCATTTCTTAAAACTGACATTAGTTCTCCCCCACAACAAGTCTTCGTCGTCTCTTGGCAAATCTAGTATTAATAGATCACTACAACTATACGCTTTCCTAGTTCCCACCACAACACCGTATTTAAGCTGTTTCTAGCACAGCGTATAACCACAGACGCGGCGGCATAGATCACAACGTCGTCTCTGCTTGATGTGCATTGTCATTAGAAGTGAAGATTTAAACATCTTCCAAGTTACATCACCTTGTGGTGACTTGGTTGTAGGCCTTTATCATTTAAACAGTAATATTAAACCCAGCTTAATGGACAACATCGTGGATACGTATCATGTAGCAAGATATCCCGAGAAGGATTCCATCTGGCGACGCTGAAATCTGAATGAAACTTTTATGTCTACATAGACAAGAATGAGTTCTATAGTAATGCATCTCGAGAATAAAATGAGCTCTAGACTTAAAACTTTATGAAACGTTATGTAGTGTACTCTTGTTATTTATTCTCTGAGTTATTCTTTCAACAGAAAATATCAAACATAGTCTAACATATTTAACAACTTATGGCGTTTCAATGCATTTTTTATATACAAATGTATGCATTTTATTTCTCAACACAATGTTAAATCTCTAGTAATTTATATATTTTTTTAAAAATATTATAATGTTTTGAGCTTACTGGTTTTAAACATCCATAAACAAGTGAAGATTAAAAAAAATTCACTTTGGTGTTGTACTGTAATTATTTGTAACAACGTAGTTCTTGTGCATCCTCAATCCTAACTGGAAGTCAACAGGTAATAAATACTTTTCAGTAAATTGTCTGTGAGTCCACGTCATAATATTTTCATGGATATTTCTTACGCACTTCTTCGTGGTCCACGCTAAGGTCACACTGGGATTCTAGTGTGGCCTTGACCACGATGAGTCAACAAAACAAATACTGCCCGAAAAGGCTCTATAATCAAGGCCGAAACCCACCCCATCCTGCGATTCGCGGGTTTCTCTTGACGAGGGGTTGACAAGGGATAGCTACCTCCTGCAGCACTCCTATGGGGTTTGGAATTCCAACTTACCTACTCGTACTAACTTACATTTGTGAGAGAGAGAAATGATCGATTGCCTGTCTTACATAAAAGCATTGAGCAAGAGAAATCCTTCAACTCTTAAACTCATGTTTTATTTGTGCAACTGATGAACTCCACCTTTTCTTACTCTTACCTTTTTTATTTCCTGAACTTTCCTTGCAAAATAATTTTAAATGTTTTTAGAATGCTCTCTTTTAATACATTGACCTGACCACATGTAATAGTGCAAAACATACATACTCATTAAGGTATAAATGGTATTAGCATAATTTAATTTAATTAAAATTTTTTGCCTGAAATTATTTGCCCTTCGTGGTATGCATTTAAAGCTTTTAATGTAAAATCAACTTTAAGTTGAGGTAGTGTGATTTATGAGTTCAATTCTCTATGTAGCTCTTGATAGACGTTTCAATGTTTTACGGAAGATACGTGTGTCACTGTAGATAGATGAAATTCATTCATGATCGGATTGTAGGCCTACCTTACCGTTCAAGTAGCTACATATTTGGAGTTTTAGAATAATTTATGTTAGTATTTCAGTCTAAGGATGTCTCGCCCTTCGGAAACATGGCTTTAAATTTCTGACTTTACCTTTGTTAAAATTAGGCGTCCTACAATAATACTGTTCTGCCCACTCGTTCTTCCGAAACCGATTTTACATTTTGCTCGGCTACTGTCAAAAGGCAGCAATAAAACTACTGTACTGTTTGGCCTTGCTTGGTGTGGTAAATTTTGATAGCAATCCTACAGTGAAAGTTATTTTCATTTATAAAACAATTTATTACGATATGCTTTATAAATGAAAATAACTTTCACTCCTACTGCAAGTCTTGCCGTTAAATTTTCAAAATTAAAAAAAAGTTAAAGTCAAAGTTAAATTTTATATTTATATATTTCTGATTTTGTTTAGCTACTAGTCTTATTTTTCAATATTTAAAATGTTTAAAACAAAGAGATGTATAGTTCAATTAGTACCTTTTCTCAAGAATCACTCAAGATATCAGGGTAATATTTATTTAGAAAATTAGGTTTAGCATTTTAAGAATGAAAAATCCAAAAATAATTAAAAAGAAAATGTTTTCAGTATATTTTATTTCAAATTTGTATCTAAAAGTAACTTTAAAAATTATAATTTTTTATTAGTTGTATGATAAAATATTGTCTGCTCATATTAAAGACCAAGGAGCATATTTTAAAATAAAACATAAACCATCATTTTATTATTTATACTTTGTTAAAAAAGGTACACCAAACTTGTTAAATGTAACATGAGCGATAGGACCATCCGACTCTCCGCCTTCTTCTTCGGTTAAAAAGTGTACATCTGGCCGATTGAATTCACTTCTAGTCTAATGTGTTTGCGGTGTCACAGTTGAGTTTGCCGTATTGACGTGATCGATAAAAACATACTGTATATATGTGTGTTTGTTTAAGTCTCGCTAACCTATTCAGGTCACAAAGCGTTGACTTCAGTCTAACATATTTCCAGTGTCATAGTTGAATTTGCCGTATTGACGTGATCGATAAAAACATACTGTATATATGTGTGTTTGTTTAAGTCTCGCTAACCTATTCAGGTCACAAAGCGTTGACTTCAGTCTAACATATTTCCAGTGGCATAGTTGAATTTGCCGTATTGACGTGATCGATAAAAACATACTGTATATATGTGTGTTTGTTTAAGTCTCGCTAACCTATTCAGGTCACAAAGCGTTGACTTCAGTCTAACATATTTCCAGTGGCATAGTTGAATTTGCCGTATTGACGTGATCGATAAAAACATACTGTATATATGTGTGTTTGTTTAAGTCTCGCTAACCTATTCAGGTCACAAAGCGTTGACTTCAGTCTAACATATTTCCAGTGTCTTAGTTGAAGTTGCGCTATTGTCTGGTGAAGAAAATATACATACATACATCTACTCAGGGTGTATAATAGATTTTGTGTTTTAGAAAGAAGTCTTGTTGTTTTTCGGGCTGTAGTCTTTGAGGCATGTCAGTGTTCATTTCTCTATTCCCCCCCCCCCCCAAGATACTGTAAAAATGTCACGATGTCATCAAGGAAGCAACCAGTTTTGAATACTTTGTGTGCATAATTCACAGTATTGTTTATCAGTAGTTGTTTCAGTATTGTATTGTTGTTTTGTTTATAGGAATGTCTTAATAATATAAAAAAAACCAATCTCTAATCATATTATTTTTATATCATTATATGTTTTTTTATTTCATGTAATCTGGAATACAATTTATAAGGTAACTTTAACTTTTCTATTTGCGTTACACTACTGATCAAACACTGTGTACTTCTTTTCATTTAAGCAAATGCACCAGTCTCTGTGTCGACTTGAGCTGAAACACCACAGAGTGATTAAACGTGTCAACAGCTGTTAAGTTTCAGTTGTATATTACAAAATATAAATATTAAAATTATTTTTCAAAATTCTGAAGTGTTCCGGGAAATTGTTTTTCAATCGCTCTTCTATTCATATAAAACTTGTTTGGACTTCAAAAAAAATTTTAAAAAGATTAGCCAAATTGGGCTAGACGTTCTATAGATTAGGCCTTAGCAACCCACATAGCGATTCATTTTTATTCATAACGAGAGGAAACCCTGCAAATAATAACATTTCTTATTTAAACCAATACTGTGATTTTATCACTGTACCAAAGTCCAGATAAGACAGTTGAAGGTTCTACTTAAAAGACACTTTTAAATGCACATGACAAATAACATGGCGTATACAGTATTTTATTAAAAGTTTACTTCAAACAGCAATATCAAGAGTGTTGTCTAACTTAGATGGGGATAAACTCACGAATTTAATTCATTCGCGTTATTATATAAATAAACATTGCTGTAAGACATAAGTTAATAAACAAACACTGTGATTGCTTGCACATAAATAATTGTTTCGATACCCAAGATAAGATCATTGCGTGAGAACCAGCTTTAAAGTCGATTTAAAGAGGTGTTAACAACATTATAAAATGTTCCAGATGACCTCGAAACAAATCTTGTATCAGAGTATTGTGGTGCCATCCATAATTAATTACGTAAAGCCTTAGGCGGAGGAAAAGATGCACCTGAATTATAGTCGAATTGATTACAGAATAGGACTGGGACCGGTGGGAGGGGCGCGGTCGACGGCTGAGAGCAGCCAATCAGCTTCGAGTAAACCGCACAGCGTTGCCGTTTTCACATCCGCACGTCACTCCTCAGTCTCAGTCTCTGCCCAGCAACCGATTCGTGCGTTTCACTTTGTAGTCTCGTGTTCTGTGTAACTATAGTGGTGTTACCGTTGTTAAACAGTCCTTTTCAGGACTTAGTTGTGACTTAGGCCTAGTGTAACAAACTATTTTGTACTTTCATAACCTTCGTACTGGTAGTTAATGATTATATTTACATCATGAATGCAGAAAATCAAACTGTGAAACGTCGTGGGCGTCCGCGCATTCATCATAAGCGTTTACATTATCAGAACGTAGGACCGTGGTGTACCTCTGCGCACTCAAGCCAGAAAACTTGTTTGCACTGCCAAAGAATATTTCCAACAGGAAAAAACAAAACAATGGCCCACTCTTACCCGTTGCCAAAGTTGTGCAACGAACTGCAGCGGCCCTGGGCATAAATAAAAATACCGTTGTAAAAATTTGTTCAGAGAAGAAGAAAAACATCGTTGAGGGAGGAAGTGGGACAAGTACATACCCCAAACAAAAAGAAACTTCCACGTCAGAAACGAGTTACAAACCTCGATAATTTTCCAAAAATGATGCAATCCGTCGCCATGTGTATGCCATACTATAGACGAAAGGAAATATCCAACTTTAAAAAAACTAATTCAATCATTGAAGGATGCTGATTTATTTAACGGTTGCAAATCTTCACTTTCACTTGTTTTAAAACAACTTGGCTTCAAGTACAAGTCAGTTGGGAAACGGAAAGAAGTACTTCTTGAAAGACCAGATGTAGTTGCATGGCGCTGTAGGTTTCTTCGTCCAAATGAAGAACTTAAATTTAGATGAAGTAGTCTGGATTGACGAGACTTGGGTTAACACAAAATCACTCCCAAACAAACGCTTGGACAGACGACTCTGTTCAAGGTACAATGTCCGTACCTCTGGGTAAAGGGGGAAGAATGATATTGCTTCACGCCGGTAATTCTAAAGGGTTTATTCCAAACAGCCTTCTACTTTTTTCTTCGAAAAAAACGAGTGATTACCATAAAGAAATGGACCACGAAAAGTTTTTAGGCTGGTTTGTAAGCAATCTTCTTCCAAATTTGGAAGAATCCTCAACCATAGTATTTGATAATGCTAAGTACCACTCAAAAGTATTGGACAAGGCCCCAACAATGGCTTCAAAAAAAATGTTTGATGGTGGAATGGCTACAGAAATTCAACATCCCATTTGAAGCAGACATGAAGAAAGCAGAACTTTTGGAAGTAATAAATTTACACAAGCCTCGCTTTCCAAAATATGTTATTGATGAGTTAGCCAAGGAACGTGGCCATACTGTAATTCGTTTACCTCCGTATCACTGCCACTTCAATGCTATAGAGTTGATTTGAGCCCAAATCAAAGGACACGTTTCAAAAAACAATAAAACGTTCACATTGACGGAAGTAACAAGATTAACAAGGAAGGGATAGACTTAGTAACAGGAGATGAGTGGAAAAAAATTGTATCACATACAAGGAAAACCATAGAGGGATGCGTGGGAAAAAATGAGGGTGTTCTGGAAACTGCGATTGAAGAGCTCATCATCACGTTAAACAGCGATTGTTTTGAATGATAGTAATATGTATGTAAATAAAAATATTTAACATTTAATGCTTGTTGATTGTTTTCTTATCCTGCTTAATTTGATAGATTTACTATATATATACATTACATATATATATATATATATATATATATATATATATATATATCGTTTAATTTTTCGAAAAAAATAAAATGAATATATTTTTAATTCTATTTCCGCATGCAAATACGACAAAAACTATACAGTTAAAAAATCATATTTTTAAATAATTTTTATGAATAGGTACTGGTTTAAAATTACATCATAATTATTATCTAGCCAATTGTAATGATATTTAAAATTTAAATGTGCAACCAAATATTTATGTAATTATTTAAATCAATATTTACGTGAGTTTGTTTTCATTTATTAACACCAAAACGAAAAGTATGAGCAAACAAGTTCATACAAGGTCATGAGTGAACTTGATAATAATTTTGTGTAAATGACCAAAAAGTCACTCAAAATTATTAACCGTAATGAATAAATTGAATAGAATAATAATATAATCAATTGAAGACTCAATAAACGGTCAGTGAAACGCGCGTGGCTAGCAGATCTGCTGTACCCTGTAACACCAAGCGACGTCAACGTGGCAAACGCCGCTCCCCCTCCTATGCCGAGCGCCAGTCCTATTTTGTAATTAATTCAACTATAGCACCCCTGGACATACAACCCCTTCATTCCTGACGTCATTTTGATGTTACGAAAGGGGGTGCTAAATATAATATGGGATATTCATTTAGACCCTTGACTGTGTTGTTTATGTGATGAATACGCACCTCCTACTGAATAAAACAATAAAAAAATAACCATATTGTGATTTGTTAGTGGATATATTCATTGTATTGCGATGATTTGTCATTAATATTTTAAAAACAAGTGCTTAATTACCTTTTGTAACAAATACTATGCATCGAATGTGCTTACGTTCAACATTATGTTGTCGCTCAGTCGCGGAAATAATATTGACGTTCTCGATATTGCTGTCGGACAGAATCATTGTAACAAACGTCAGCTATATTTGTATAACCACAGATTAGAAATATCTTTGGTCTGTGGTATAACAGAGGTTCTGCCCCGTTATCACTCAGAGAAAATTGAATTTATACAAAATATGAAAGATAAACTAGATACTCAGATCTATTTAGAAATATATTGATGTTTACAATATTTACTATATACAGGTACAAATATTTTAACATTATATAGCATCATGACTAATTTGATAAAAAACATTACATTTATATTTTATTTAAAAATAGTAAGAACAAGGATTTTTACATATATGTATTTATTTGTAAATTTTGTTTTTTTATCAAATGTAATAATGAATAAATTGAAATGTTCACTATGTCACTACAAAATAAATAGGCTGAATAGGGCATAGTTAGTTTTCGTAGAGATTTTATAAAAAACTATTTTGTTGGTGTTCTAGGGTTGTGTTCGTATAGGATTGGATACGGGATGAGATTGGTGTTGGAAGTAGGTAAACTCTTTAAATTCTGGGTCTAAAATAAATTATACCCAATTGATCTGTTCCCTGATGGAAGAACAACTATGGAAATACTGTATTCTTTAAAAGTAGTTAAGGAGCTAACACTTCGCTTTCAGGATAGAGCTGTGTAACCGATGTTCCTTAGATTATATTATTACTGGTACCTTATTTTCTACAGTGTTATCAAACACCTACCGACAGAGAAATGCTCGAAGTACAGCTAGTAAATTATCGCACGACATGCAAGGCCTCTGCAATCGCACAACCTACGGGTGTTGTAAAATTGAAAAATTAATTTATACCAACAGTGAAGTATCGTTCCCAACACAAAACCTATAGCGTTGAAATGTGTTATTGTCATTCTACTCATTATGTTTGTATATATTATAATTTTTTATAATAATTACAATAAATGTTATATTCAAGTAAAGCCTCGGCTCAGGGGGGTAGCTAGCACTGAAGAACCCAGGATTCAGAGGGTTAATAAAATGTACAAATGAATCTGGTTTAGACTGCTCACTTTACGTTTTGTAGGAGTCAACCTAAAGATGGTCGCTTGAATTAAAGTGATCCTGAAGAACATTGAACTGTCTAGTACTAGTACTCATGGTTGTTTACGCTTGTAGTGGAAGAGATTTATTTGCACTGTAGTTATTTTAAAAACATTATAAACATGGTTGGGAAGGGTAAGGCAATACAGTATACTTTCCTCAGATATGTTACAATTGTTGTGTCTGACTTTACACGACTTATATTGAATGTTTTGGCGGTGTCATCATCTCTTTTGTTGTTTAGACGTATCCAAATTTCAAATCGATTTTGAGGTACGGGTTGATGTTCTGGGGTCCATCCAGCAAATTTCAATAGAGTATTTGTCCTCCAGAAATGGCGAATAATCTCAGGACGTAGGAGATTCGAGACTTGTAAACCTCTTTCGGTGAACTAAACATACTTAACTCAGCGGGTCTGGTGGGGTACGAGCTGTGCTCTTTTGTAAAGAGTAATCCAAAGCTTTTTGTAAGCAATGGATACTACACTACCATCAGTATCTGACCAGATCAAGAGAGCTAATATCTGTGGCTGCACATAGTACCAGCGCATTTGAGAGGGGTCCATACCACTTGGGTGCAAAAGTTTTCAATGCATTACCATTGGATATAAACAATGAGCAAAATTTACGTCTATTTAAACAAAAACTAAATACACACTTTCTTAATAAATGTTGTTACTGTGTAAAAGATTTGTTAGGTTTGATATAGTTCTTAGTATTTGACGTGTAATGTAAACATGTATTTTGCATTTACGAATAAAGATCTTGAATTTTGAATTACGATGTTTGAATTTAAAACGAACGCCGGTTTGTTATTTAACAATACAAATCTGTACTCTAGTCGTAGATTAGTGTTATTTGATTATTTTGTTATTAATTAATACAAGTAGGAGTAAGCCTCGCCGCGTGCCGCCAGACTTCGCTGATATTGCACGCGCAACATTTCGAGTTAACTGTCAATTAGCCCACATGAGTTATTATGTACATGTTAAAATGTCATATGACTGTACTCACTTTGTACAGTATGCAAATTTATCTGCGATTTTATATTTGCCACAGTGGTCACCCATGAGACCAGTGAAAAGTTTTGAGCAAAACTAACGCTCAGCCAAATCCAATGAGGCTACATCCACCATCATCCAACTCAACGTTGCTTATATCAAAATGAAACTTCATGAGATCGCACAGACAGACAGAAATATTTTCTAGTAATAAGCTTCGCTAACGCTCAGCCAACAATCTATTTTGAAACATTCCTTACCGAAGACTGCCCGTCATCGATATAAATAGTTATATTTGACTATTACTCATCGATCAAACGGCACTTGCTCGACCGGTCTGAATAGAGAAAACGTTATTCTATAATCTATGGATAATAAATATCCGGTGGTTTCGGCTCACTTGGATAATGGAATGTGCGAGCGTCACAACAATATCCATCTGCATTTATGCAATCAGGGTGAAATGTATTGTTGATTACACACATTTAAAACATCGGAATCGTTTGCGGAACATCTGTTTTAATCAGCTATCAGCACAATAAAACATTAAGGTAGCTTATTAAAGCACGGGTCACACTAGGCTGATTGCAGCCGCGAATTAAAGGAAGCCGCTACTACCAGCTTGATGTGACCACAGAACCCGCAGCTGGTACTACCAGCCGGCGAGTATTTGTCAGCGGCTGGCGAAGTTGGACATGTTCAACTTTTGGTCGCAGGTAGCGACAACTAACAGGTCACGTGATTCATTCGCACAAGCTCGCGCCAGCTTACAGCGCAATCTGACCACCCCAGTAGCGTGTCAGCGGCGAGTAAACTACACGTGGTTTTGTGTTTACATCCTTTGTTTTGTTCATTGGGTTTAGCTACCTACTGCTGTTTCGTAGGTAACTGTTAATTATAGTGTAAAAATGGCTGAGTTGAAGTGGTCGGGGAAACAAGTCATTGAATTTTTGAATTTATTTCAAAATTATCCGTGCTTGTGGGACGTTTCATCACAGGATTACATTAATAGGAATGTCAAAGAGACAGCCTACAATACACTGTTGGAAAACGTAATAAATACTGGGATGCCTGCGACAGTTGAACTCTTGAAAAAGAAGATTAAGAGTTTACGCGACACCTACAGAAAAGAACTGAGTAAGATAAAAAAAATCTATAAAAAGTGGTGCTGGTGCAAACGAGGTATACAAGCCAAAGCTTGTGTGGTTTCCAACAGCGGAAGTATTCCAACAGCGCTGTTCGAGTAGTGTGTAGCCTATTGGGTGTATGTGAGTGCGAGTGATTGGGGACGTACGGGTCATTAGGTGGGGGGTGGGGGATGGGAGGGTTGTAACTGCCATAGTCTCTGCTCCCATGTAACCAAACAAATCTTTAATATATTCTTTTAAATTATTAAAACATAATCAATTAATAATTTTAGTTTCTGAATATTTATATATTTATTTTTACAGAAATTTTAATTATTTTTATAGAAATTCATTTTAGTTTGTTGTAATTAAGCTACAATAAAATATTAGGCAACAATGCGGTACATTACAAGACTCATTCTCAAAACACAAGTTTTTACTTAGTTGGAGAATTAATTTCTCAGTTTTATTTTATAGAGTTTTACAGCAACGTAATTAGTTATTGTAGGTAGTATATTTTATTTCACCTAAGAAAATGTATGTAAACCAGATGTAAATGTTTTTTTGGTGTAGAAATAAAATACTTTTTGACTTTGACACGGAAGCGCCTGTCTGAACTTGGTATTTTGTTTTTTAATCAACGGTTCAACTAATTCCAGCAATTCTTGGAATTTAGGAGCTGACATTCGTAAAACATTTCTGTATGTTTCTGGGTCCTCTTCTTGTAACTCTTGGAGAACTCATGCAGATGCTCCTAATTCTTCTCTTCTCATAATCCAAGGTCTACTCCACTAACGTCTCTTCTTGCGGTTGAGCATTTTCTGACAAAGCTCCTTCACACACATCCTTAATAATTGCTTAATTACTCGTTTACGTGGACCCACAGACGACGTGCTAGAACTAGAACCAGGCGAGTTAAAAGCGAAATGTGACCGGGTTGCCAGCCGCTGCTTGCTGGCGCTACTGCCAGCCGCTGATAGCCAGCGGCTTACAATCAGCCTAGTGTGACCCGTGCTTAATAGAAGTTACACTTTTCGCACGTTTTTTGTCAGACGGTGTCGTTGGAATTCTTGACTTTGAGAGCTTGACTACATGCGTGGAAATCAATATGGGCAAGGAGGTCTCTTGCCTCCTTATGGAAAAGGAGAAAGGTCAATAGTGTTGTACGGAAGGTTTTAGATTTGTTTGCTCCAATGAAAAGAAATCTTTTGCTTTTCGTATTCTATACACACTCATCAGATATCACAAAAATACCAGATGACAGATACATTAACCGTGAATTGAACGTGAATGTTGAGTATAACTACAGTTCACCACGTTCGTCTGGAAGGATCGAAAATATTGTAATCTAGGTGAAGAGACCTTCTTGTGCAACTAAAGAGACAACGAGATTACCTGTTCATCAAGATTACACTATAATTTGTAGTCTAGGTTTCTCTGTTGTCGAAACGATGTACTGAGTTTATTTTCAGCTTCTACGTCGCCAAACTTTTTTATCCCCTTCAAACAGTACTCCAGATTCCAGGAGGTGTCAAGGGTGTGTGACAGCGACAGACTCAAGTCGGTGCACTAAGAGGAAGGTGAACTGGAGCTAAACTCAACATTAGCATTGAATCAACCCTTCCCACCATGTCTACGTTATCCATACTTGGATATCTTACCACAGAGTTCATTGAAAAATACACATTTATCGATGTGTAAACAAAGTATTTGATTATTCCAGGAATCACATTATTAGTGTCACGTGATTACAACTGTTACCTTGAAAAGCAATCAATATTCAGCAACAACACTCAGCTCGATCAACACACTAGAAGCGTCATACGTTGGCTGGATTGAGAAGTCGGCAACGAAATCCTTGGCTGAATAGGAGATGTATTTACCTTGCAAGTCATTTAAGTGGGTGGAGGTGAATGGTAGTCCAGGAGAATAACAAAGTCACGTCACTCTTCCTTAGTCATACTTTGTTATGTTAGAATTAACAAAGTTTATAAAATTAGAACCAATATTGTATTGAAGTATATTGTACCTTTCGATGTCCATAAAATGTTTTAAGACGTAGGCCTACAATTTTATCATTACCATATATTAAACAGTTTTTTTATCTTGTTGATAAAATACTCACATAGCATAGCTCTATGCAATTAATTATTAAGGCAGAATTGTCTATATTTACAATAATCAAGATTACTATAGTAACCCGCACGAAATTAGTCCGATGATATTTGAAGCGGTGTGCCATATCGCTGGTGACCAGCTAGCTGTTCGCGCTGTTGTGCAATGATGTGGAAATGACTACTATTTTTTATTTAAACGTTGTCTGCAAAACGTATGAATGAAATCAAATATGTATAAATTTGTTTACGGTAACAGCTAACAGTTTTTTTTATTACGCCGGGTGTTGAGACGAATCAGTAGGGTAATTTTCTTTACACCAAAAGTGTTCCGCGCGGGACACTTCAACAAATTCAAACGCACCAGAAACCATCAGACTAATGACGTGCGGGTCAAAAATTAGATGCATCGCTTCCGAAAAAAATGTTTTGGATAATTTTTTATGAGTAATTACATCATTGAAAAGATGAAGTTTTAAAGAATAGTAAAACACTTGGACAAACAACAAATCAATGAATGAATTGTAAAAATTACGACTGCATATTAATACTAATAGTTTATAGATTACTAGCTGTTACCCGCGGCTTCGCACGCAATCTTTAGAACCGAAGTCATTTTACTACTTAGTAAAAGAACTTATGATGTAATATGATGGAGTTCTATGAAAAGTTTAAAACGTAAGTAGGCATACATTAAGTAGATATTATTTAAGTTCATGGTAAATAGTATCAGAATTTAATTTATTTAATATATCATGTTTTGCACGTGGAAGAGCATTTCTGGTTCAAATTAATTATATTTCCAACGCCACAGCTGAGCCTGCATTGTTACCCCAATCAAGAAAATACAATACTCAGGTCTCGAAAACTTACTTCGGTCAAAAAGCGTCTATTTCTAGCCTTTATCACATATTTCATGTTTGATATTTCCAGTACCATATTAGAGTTTGCCTTGTCCTGTCGAATAAAAAAAGTATACTTACGTATAGGGCCAAGAACCCTACTTCGATAAAAAAGTACCTACTGCAGACCGTTTAATTCACTTACTATGTCACAATTTAGCTTGCCATATTACCTCGATCAAAATACTAAATAGTTAGATTATGCAGTTCTTGGAAATCTACTTTGGTTAAAATTATCTACTATGGGTTTCTGTAACATACTTTACGTCTCAAATATTTCCAGGGACATAGTTGGGTTTACCTTTTTGTCCTGATGAAAAAAATATACACATAAGTAGGACTGAAAAGCCTATTACGACCTAGAGAGAAGTCCTACCCATTTCTTGTGTACTTTCGGTATAAGGGAGAAATCCTTATTAAGGTTACGCAACATTCCAAAATAAAAGTTTTTTGTTACGGGCATGTTATGGGGTATTAATTTCCCTGATTTCCCATAAGCCAACGTTAAAATACCATATCACAATGTCAAGGAAACCCACCAGTTTAAAGTAACGTATGTGAAAACATGCATGACTTTGTTCATTAAGGTTGGTTTTATAACAGTGTTTAAATCATATATAAAATGCATTAGATGATTTAAATTCATCACTGGCACGATCTGGAGCAACATTTTGATATTAACTTTTTATTTACCGTACTACCAGCATGGTTTATGTTAGATAAGTATTGCAGTAAAGGTGAATTTTTACGTAAAATTTGAATTGTATTATCTGGATAGTAAAGTCAATGCTTAACAGTGATTGCAGAAACAGATGAAACAACATTTTCTGTTTCTCTTAAACTTACTCTATGCTTTCAAACTATAAATGTAAAGAAATTTAAAACGTTAATTAAATGATATAAACATAATATATTTCTTTTGTCACATTGTTTACAAAAACAGCTGATTAAATTTGAACAGGCTCTTTCACTTAATAACATATGTTTGCTGCAATGCATTTCTTACGGGTATTTCTGTAACTTTTAGAGACCAGTGGGGCGGAATCCTGAATCGGGAACGGGATAAAAAGGATCCTATGTGTTTCTCCTAGTTCTTAGCTACCTCCCTACCAATTTTCAGCCAAATCGGATTAGCCGTTCTTGACTTATAAATAGTGTAACTAACACGACTTTCTTTTATATATATAGATATTCAAAATAAAATTTCTCGTGAGAAATCTCACAGACTTTTAACAATTCATTAGCATTGAGACATTAAATTCCAAGTTTTTGGTGTGAATCTTTTATGGATTTGAAACGAGTTTCTATTTATAACACGTTTTGAAACTTAAGCCTCATGCTAAATGCGGTGTCTCAGGGAAACGAAGAAGAAACAAGTTCATTAATTAACATTCATCTACAATTAGAATATTCTCGAAGACACATAATATCAGTGTAGTAGATTAACTTCATGACGTACATTATTGCGTATTTTAGAGTGTGTGTAATTGTAATTTATTATTTATATAACTTTAATTATTATGTACTATTCATATAATTAACTATTATTATTAATCTAATCAATAATAACAGTATTAACTGCATGCCAATGTTTAATTATTCAGTTTGGGTTAAAGAAATAAAAAGAGTACAATCAATATTAATAAAATAACTTACTTAAATTAATTTTACAATATGCTTTGTCTTGCAAGGGGTGACAGCAGAAGAAAATGTTCCTCAGCGAGTTTTGATATTATATACTCGTATTTAAAACAACTCAACAAGTGATGAGTCAACGAAGACGTTTGGGATTTATTCAATGAAACCATATGATTGTTGTTTATGACGCTCCGCCCAAGTCAATTGAATTGTGTCCCCAATTTATCCCACTTAACGCGTCACATCGCGTCGGCCAGTCAGCTTTCCACTCGGACTAGCATACTGATTGATGTTTGATCCGTGAATCACTGCCATTGTACGTCTTATCTCTGAATACAAATCCTACGTAATTTTTACACTGACGTAATTCAATAGATATTCCGCAAAGAAATTGAGTCAGATACTTAAATTTTTCTTATTGCCTGCATATGGAGAATATGAGTTTTGAAGTTTTTAAGATGAGTTAAATGTAAAAAAATGTAACTTTAGTAATCTGCAGTTGCTAATGAATAGATCTTATTTTCGTTAAAGCTGGTTATTCTGGTGGCCACTTTGATTTTAGTTCCATAAGAAAAATGTTAAACCTCAAACATTTCCTGTCGTATTTTGTTGGTCATAGTATGAAACAAGTATCTATTTAGAAATAAGTGGTTAATAGTGAACACCCAAACACTTATTTGTATTGGTATTGGTTACTCTGAAATTAATCTAACTTTCTATACTTTGAAAATTAAAATAACACTTAAAAAACTCAAAGGAGATTGAATGTGAATTATTCATATTTTTTTAATTAATCCATTGTAATTATACAACTAAACATGCTTAGGCCTATGCCTCAAGAGCATTTTTCACAATCCAAATCCCAGGCAACAATCTGCTTGAGTCCGGTCCAAGGAATACACATGATATTGAGTACATAAAATTAACTAGCACATACTTGAGACTTCGTCCACAATTTCCGTGCAACATTCCGTGTATTTGGTTGAATAACTCCCATGTTTTTAGTAAAACAAACTATTTTAGACCAATTTAGAGGAAGTCCAAATTTGAAGTTCATAGCTTTCTTAGTTAAAGCATTTGTGATGTAAAACTATAGGATCTTATCATATTTAAAAAATAAAATGGAGTTTGGTATTTTGCCCAAAAAAGCAATATATATATATATAGACCTACATACAGTTTTGTAATGATATTGGATTCACAACAATAGTTTTCTAAATTGTATGGATATAGATATTTGTATTGAAGGTTAGAAACTAAAATCAATATCAATAATACTTACAAATTTCAATACTTACATTAGGACAGTTGTCATCCATATGTAAAGATGATACATGACACAGTAAAGTACATGTTTTTGCTTCCCAGCTCATGTTCGCTATTTCATACTGTTTCCTTGGTCTAGTCTAGGAATCATATCAGTATTTATATACTTATGCAGGGAAATGGATGCGATGTCCTCTCAAGGATTATCTGTCGTCATAAAAGTTGCATTTAGTGTTTTGTGTACCTATTGCTTTGTGATTCCACTTATGTTTTCACTCTTTAAATGTAAGCAAATTGCAAATATTTGTTAAATGAATGAAACATTTTGGTTGTGCTGTCACAATACAATGTTTACATAGAACAATGTAACAGGTTCTTTTAATTAATATTTTGCAACTTTAGAGACCAAGAAGGGATCTGTAACTGCTTTGGAGACCAGTGGGGAGTAGTCTGGAAGGATTATCGAAATAAGAATAAGCCTATATTCACCACAGGAACTCCAAGAATGTCCATCTAAAATTTCAGTACAATCGATTGAATAGTTTATGCCTGAAAGCAAAACAAACAAACAAAGACATTTTCACATTTATAATATTATTAGGATAATGTTTACTGTAATAAATTTAATATAATATGTGTCTTACTGACAAGCTATCACAACATAGTGTGGATTAAAATATTAACAGATTAGTCGATAACTTAAACGTTATAATATAATGACAAATATATACCAGTAATATAATAAAATATATTATTATTAAGTTTTGCTAATTTCAATGTTTACATTTTTACGTATACAAGTATTATTATGAGAAAATGGTATTAATTTAACTGAAATATTCTAAAATAAAATGTTAATGCTATAAAGGCTCCTCAATAGAGTACATAAATCTAATATCAACAGTTTAATAATGTTGATCATCCTTAATATGTCACTAAATTCTAAGAATTTGAAGTTTTGAAAGACTGTGATAAAATTTAATGATAGCCTATATAATTGAAAATAAAACAAAGCTTAAGTAAATAATTATAATATTTAAAATTCATTCTTCTGGACCTAAAAAAACCCAGATATCGATCTTCATTCCAATCCGCCAAAAAATAACTGGGGTACGAAGGATAACTCCTTTATTCCCTTGTTTGATGCCGCTATCTGGGAAATGAGTGGGTAATTTGTAAAATTGATATCAGGCATGCATTTCTTTACCTGAAAATCCCACACACTAAGTTTCATGTAAATCCGTTTGTAAATAGCTTAAATCCCAATTTCCCACCATTTAGCGGCTGCCGTCTTGGAACGGTGATAGGTAGTGACTTCTGGTTTGTGCTATAATGTTTCTTTTTATTCCCTTTTCAACAATGTGTTCCATATGGGAATGCCATTTTCAATTGTTTTGATTGGAGTGCGCCTTCCCCCACAGGGGCTACTGATATGTCAAAAAGTAGGACTCATTTACCTACAAAGATCCCAAGATTTGTATTTCAATTGGTGGTGGCCACTGACTTTTGGATGACTCAGTATACACTTATTTATTGGCAAGCACTATTACAGTCAAGAGACATATCATTGCAGTCCTGGGCTTTGACAAATAAACTCTTGTTTAATGAGGTTAGGCCTGAGATATAACGATTCAAATCCAATGAATATGGAAGATTACTGGAAGTTTCTTGTGACAACTCAGTATTAAAATCAATTAAGTTTTCTTTATATTATTAATAAATAATAAAGCTAAATGGCCAGGCTTGAAATAATATGTCTCTTACTATAAGAAAAATGTACTTCTGAAAAAATAGATAAAGTTGTATTATCTAATGAGCTAAACAATTTAGATGTCTATGTAAAGAAAATATACCATGTTGTGTCCATGTTATTTTTCATTCAGTATTATTTTATTGGATAGTAGTCGTGAAACTTCCAGCTAAAGCAAGCTTCAAGGGTGTAGGGCTCATAATGCATGTAACTAAAAATTGTCAGGCAGCGTGGAAATTCTTTAATTTATTTTGATTGAAAATGCGTTTTAAACTCCCAACCATAAGTTTGTTTCATACTGGATGTTCTATTCTGAGAAATTACGTTATAAATGTGTGTTATGTAATGGGAAATGGATTCTGTACACAGGTAAAGTATACTAGACTAATGGACATGTTAAGTGCTAGTGTGTGTTAGCCAACTATCTACAGTGTAACATCAGACAAAAAGCAATAAACAGCACTATAGCAGTGTAAACCTCCACTGTGATGCCTTGATGGGTGAATAGCTATTATTTACAATATATTTAATTTTTTTCATTTTACATTACAACACAATGAGGATTGGTTGCATTCACTGACCAGAAAAAGGCAAAAGAATGTGTAACACATCTCTTATTTCATTTTAGAAGTTTCTAAAAAAAAGAAAGATTTAGTATATTTCATAGATGACTTGAATTATCTTGGTTACTTGGATATATACTAGTGCTGCAATCCAACCATTATCATATACAGCCGAAGCCACCTTGTCACATGTAGCATAATAAATTATACTCAATACAACACCACGAGTTCCGTTATAGCGTGTATTACATGTGTTGAACTCTCGATACTTGTCAATCGGTATGACATTGGACGATTACATGCCAATTTCTCCGTTTAGTATGTATTCCTATTGAGGGACAAAAATTATCTAATTTGAATATAAGGGAATTTAAATAGTCCCAATCTATGATTTTGAGAGAAGGAAGAATCACGGATTCTGTTGAGAAAGCAAAACAAGAATACTCTCTTGAGTTGAAAAATGAAGAATGGAAAGTTGTCGCGCATCACTCTCTCAGATACTTAGTACAGGGTGGCACATACGAGTATGTGAGTTTCCCCATAAATTGGAATGTTTTGTTTCGAGAGGCTGGTAACAATGTTAGTTGACAGTAACACGGAGTAAGTTCATTGATGTCTGTTTCAGTGGCTAGTGTAAAGTGACACTGTTAGCATCTGTTATTTGTTTGTGTGTGTTTTTTAAATGTTTACAACCCAACAACGAGTTTATATTCTTCAGTTGTGGTGGAAGCATAATAAAAATACAGCTATAATAATTGAAGAATTCAATGGTAAATATCCAGGTGTCGCGATATCCACTCAACAGTATATGAGGAAGTTAAATAAGAAATTTGAAAACACAGGAAGCGTTTTAAATCCTCCGAAATGTGGATATCCACGATGAATTTTCAACGTAGAAAACCTGCAGACAGTTCTCAAGCTTTTGTAGCCAGTCCTGGTAAATCGACTTGTAAGGCATCTGATGAACTAGAAATATAAAGAAGAAGCGTTCAAAGAATGTTAAAGCAATTAAAATTTAAGTCATACTGTCCATCTTTATCCCAAGCGCTTCACGAGGATAATTCAGATAGGTGGTTGGTATTCTGTGAGACAATAATTACCCGCTCAGAAGCTGATCCAAATTTCTTGCGATAAATTTTGTGGTGTGATGAGGTATGTTTCCAACTAAATAGACGCCTTAATCGCCATTACTGTGTGTACTGGTCGGATGTAATCCAATTCTCATAATGTAATCCAAGCAGAACTCAATGTGCCTGGTGTTATGGTATGGGGAGATATTTAGAGTACTGCATTGATTGGTCCTTATTTTCTTCAAGGAAATGTTAACTCAGAAAGTTACTTAAGGTTGCTGCAAGAAGTAGCATTTCCGAGCTCAGAAACAATCCTGTTTTCAATACTCATTCGCTCATCTGGCAACAAGATGGTGTCCCAGCACATTTCGGTATCCAAGTTCGTGATTTTTTAAATAATACATTTAATAAATGGATTGATCGCCATGGTACAACTGATTGGCCTGCGCACTCCCCAGGCCTGACCTCATGTGATTTTTCACTGAGGGGTATTATAAAGGACTATGCTTCAAAACCACAAAATCTTGAACTCAGAAACCTAATTAGAAATGCATTTGAACTTATTAATAATAATAAACCTTTCTTTATTGCTAAACATTTGTGATTCTGTTCTCAGTCGTATCAAGTGTATAAAAAATCAAGGTGGACATTTCGAACAGCTGCAATAACCTTGTATGGTAATATGTAAGTAATTTCGTATAATAAATTTGTTTTATTGCCTAAAAGTGTTTTATTAAATTAACCTATAATGCCTTTAAATTTCTCTTCTGGGGAAACTGACATATGCACCATCCTGTATGTAAATGTTCACCACCAAGAGTAAAGTCATTCCAATCCCAAATACCTCATTTTCAAGACATTCGGATGGTATCAACCCTTTATTTACAATGTTTGCAGCCTACAATTACAACAAGTCGCACACTAATACATGAACTAAGCCATATACCAAGGTTGGATCCAGCACTGGTTTTCAGAGGAGGCCACATAAGTTTTACTTTATCATTATAATTACTGTGGCAAGTAGTTTTGCATTTTAGTACTAGAAAAATGTTATTATGTAAGAAATAAATTTACTTATACTGAAACTTTAGTTCATAAAGACAAGGTAATTTTATGTGTATGGTTATTATACAATATCAGAGTAATTATTTTTTCAAAATAAAAAATGTTTTTTATTACATTCCCGAAGGGGGCCATGGCCCCTATGGCCAAATAGGTCAGCCACTGGACACCTGTTGGGTTGCTGCAGCCATTGTTGGCTCAGTCTATCACTGGAATATGTCCGTCTGTACGTGGAAAGGGTTAAATTTACAGTACTGTGTAATTTCTTCCTCATAATGGTACTTAATAAAATAGGATTTTGAGATTATTACTGGAGAGATAATTATTAGAGAATGTGTCTAAATTTTAATTTTTAAATTGTGGTTGGCAGGACCCAGCTCTCTCCTGGGATACAGACAATCCTCAGCTCCCCTTGTGTTTCGAGAAGACAGCTCTGGTGTGGGGTCCATGTCTGCTGCTCTGGCTGCTCACACCTCTCGAGCTGTTCGTCATATTTCGCAGCAAGTGTAGAGATGTCCCTTGGAGGTTTACAAACATAACGAAAGTGGTGAGTTTTTCCCATTTAGTTATATCATCACAGAAATGGTGAGTTAGTGTCGCTATAAAAAACTAATCTTAATAAAGACAGATATTATTTACAATTTGTATGTACTAAATAAAATATAAACTATATTACAAAAAATATTATTTTCTGTGATCGTAAATTTCCTGGTTTTTTGTACTTTGTAAATTTTTTTATCTTTCATATGGCAGTGTATGAACATTATTTTAGTTTTCTTTTAATTAAGTGTGATAGTATATTTAAAGAGAGAAGTTATACTTCATAGATTGATATACTTAGTAGAGATATTTTTCTCCTAATTAAAAAGTTGAGCAATCAAAAATATATTTTGTACAATCTAAATACTTTATCTTACTTGTTTACTTCTTAGAAAATTGTTAAGTATAACTATTTAAACTTTTATACATTTATTTGTCAAATATTTTCCAACACTATCTTAATTTATTGTTGTTTTATATTTTATTGGAATGATGATAATAGTGGAATGTCATTAACAACAAGGTTTCCAAGGTACTGTGATTAGGGAAATGTAATATAATATATTATGTGCTATCATTTCCCAGACACAATCTAATCTCTACTGTAAACACCAGCTGTTTTCTTTAATGTACACATTTGATATAACCATATGGTTCTTTCATACATGCATATTATTGCATAAATATATTGTTAGTTCTTTAGGATTTTTAACCCTTTGGAATAAACACTTTTTCAAAAAATTAATCAAAAATACTGTTTTGTCACTTAAACATAGTAATTTATACTAAAATGAAATCTATAAATATGCAGGATTTGTCAAGTTACATTATATTATTTTATTTTTGAAATATTACAAAAAGAAATGTAAAAGAAGTATAAGAATACCAACGATTTACTTTGATCTTCATCTGATAATACTTGAATTTATTAGACAAATTGGAAGTATACAAAATATAACAAATTGCATTGCTTAAAATGAGGAAGTACAATAAATGTATTTAATTTTCTTTAGAATATCTTTTTGTGATATTTTTCCAAAAGTACAAATTCTTTAAAAGTTTAATATACACATTCTAATATTTTTTTATAAAACTATAAAAAATCACAAATACAGTCATCATGTGAACCAACAAGGAAAACTACTTAAAGCTTTGAAATTAATTATATTTTTCTAGGAATTAGGAATAAATAAAGTGTAAAATACTTAGATGAACTTAACATTATCTTACTACAAATGAATTTTAATGTTAATTTCATACTAATACAATGCTGTGTTTTATCCAGTGTGCTTATGACTTCAAGCTAAAAACCTTCATACCAATAATATTTGTATTTACAACCTCCAGGTTTATAACAAACACAATAATTCAAGAACCTAACTGCTTATGCATCTGCATGGAGACATCTGATGTTCATCATTCATTTCTATCAGCAAGTCACTATTCTATATTATATTTGGTTATATCATATTACTGCTGTAGATAATAGTAGCTATTTGGAGTAAATAAGAAATTTGAAATAGTGTTTACCGACATAATCTACAAATAACACGTTCACTGCTCCAGATACCATATTGCCCGTACTGTGGTGTCACTCTGTACAGAGCAGCATTGAAGGTGTTATAGTGTATGATAACTTATCATATGTGAGTGTTGAGTTTAGCTCAAGTTCACCTTCCTCTATGTAAAGCATAATGATGTCACAAACTTGAGTCCTGGAATGTGGAGTCATGTTCATGTGAAGAGATCCACAAAAAGTCAAAGATCAACATGACTCCAGATTCCAGAAGTCAAGTTTGTGATAACATCATATTTCAGGTGCTGCAATTAAGAGGAAGGTGAACTGGAGCCTACTCAACATTGATATTGGATCAACCCTTCCCACCATAGCTACGTTATCATATGCTTTGTATTAAATTAAATGACAAAATTTTTGTTAGGAAAATAATGTTTACATTAACATGATTCTATTTTGTAAAAGTTAAATGTTTTCTGTTTTGGGGGTCTTCTAAGCATCAACGTTTCTCTGACTTGTCATTCTCTCAATTCGGTGCTAAAGCCATACATGCTGCCCTATTTGTTCTGCCTCTTATATATTTTTGAAAAGAAGTGTTTTCTAAGTTTTTAACTTGCCTCTTATTAATGTGATAAAAGTACATGACATTTGTATCTAAACAATAAGTCTAAAGAGTTAATCATGGAAAAGTATATAAAAATTCAATTTTTTGTTTTTAAAACTTATATACTTGTAAAACTCTTGAAGAATATTACAGTATGTTTATTATTGAAAGATTACAGTAATGAGGTTTTAATTTTATTAGTTGGTGTTTCTTAACACTTTCATTGCGGCTGTATACTAAGTGATCTCTCTAAGTACTCTCAGCAGCTAGTGTGCAGTATGATGTTTATCAAAGTCAACATGTTGCAAGTTGGTTGCTTTGTGATGGAGACATATAGTTTGACAGATTTTTGTTTGACAGGTGCTCAACACGATGCTTGTAATACTGAGTGCATTCAGCTTGTTTTCTTCAATAATCCTGTATTTAAATGGAGAGAAGATTTATCCTGTAGACATCTGGACCCCATGTGTGTTCACAGCAACTTTTGTAAGTATTCATACTCTTGTTTTATTTCAAATAATACTATTATTTAGCGTTAAAAAAGAAATTTTAACTTATTAACTTTTAAATATGTTCGTACCATTGGAATTGCACTAAATGTGACATAAGGAAGTTGTTTGGTTTTTGCGTTTTTTGGGTATTGTGTACATTATAATTCACCAAAGTGCCGTGAATGTATAGGAATGTGTAAATGTATTATTTATGACTGTGAGGAAGTAAACCTCATGCCAAAATTAAATAAATATACTTTGTTATTTTGTCTGGTGATGTGTGGCTTGGCATATGGAAATAATCGTACAGCACACCTACACATACAGTGCACCTACATGTAGAACACAGCTGCCAGTGGAGTTTAAAAAAATGTTTGTTCTTATTTTTTTCTTTCAAGAAGCAGAAAATAAATTAAATTTGAGCAAAAATTGAATTTAAAAATCTAAATGCATGTTAATTGTATCTAGGCAATTAACACCACCGCTTTGAAAATTAGTTAACTTATCAATTTATTCATGTTCTAAGTGTATTAAATTTCAAAACTTTAAAATGTAGGATTGAAGACTTAAATATACAGGGTGGTTATAAATTATTGTACACATTTTAAGATTGAATAAATAAATAACCAATCAACTTAAAAACATGGGAATTGTTTTATTAAATTGTAAATTTAAAACAGTTTTATATACTGACTGAAAATTAATAATTGTACACATTACAATAATTATAAAAAGTAGTTATAAAAAGAAAGTAAAAATGTCACTTAAACTGTGGGTGTAAGGTATGATTCTTCTTAATGACTTGTGTTGTGACATAGTCAGCTGGTCAACAATGGATCTTTCCACACCAGTTGTTAATTACAGTTGACTAAACAAACACTAATCTAACCTCAGTATGAAAATGGCTGGCTAGTGTGCAAGAAAAAGCAAGGTGTGTTCTTTGGTTTCATGAAAGCAGATCTGTAATAACTGTTCAAAGAAGGTTTCGTTTAGAGTATGGCCGCAATCCTCCGAGTAACAATTCTATAAAACGCTGGTATAGGCAGTTTGAACAGACGGGAAGTGTCCAACATAGAAAAGGTGCTGGTAGACCTCCAGTTTCTGAAGCTATTGTTGATCAAGTAAGAGAATTGTTTACGAGGAGCCCTGGTAAGTCTACTCGGCGTGCAAGTTTGGAATTAGGATTACCTCGATCAACAGTCTTAAAAATTTCGCACAAACACCTTAAGCTCCATCCATACAAAATTCAGTTATTACATGAACTAAAACCTAACGATAAACCTTGACGCTA
The DNA here is from genome assembly GCF_021130785.1 of Homalodisca vitripennis. NCBI lineage: Eukaryota > Metazoa > Arthropoda > Insecta > Hemiptera > Cicadellidae > Homalodisca > Homalodisca vitripennis. Next base: position 67,446,885 of record NC_060209.1, read on the forward strand.
CGATTTTGCTGTTAGATTACTTGACCTCGAAGAACAAACAATAAACATTGGAGAAAGCAATTTCTTGAAAAAAGTAATTTTTTCTGATGAAGCAACCTTTCATGTTTCTGGTAAGGTGAATAGACACAATTGTAGGATTTGGGGTAATGAAAATCCTCATAATGTTCGAGAACAAGAAAGAGACAGCCCTAAAATAAACGTTTGGTGTGCATTGGCTATAGATGAAGTGATAGGACCCTTTTTCTTCGCAGAACCGACAGTCACTAAAGAGGTATACCTCGACATGCTTGAACTTTTTGCAATCCTGCAAATTGAGCATAGACAACCAAATGTTTACTGGCAGCAAGATGGTGCCCCTCCACACTGGGGTAAGATAGTACGTGACTACCTAAATGACACGTTTCTTGGTCGTTGGATTGGACGGGATGGTCCAATTCCTTGGCCTCCACGTTCCCCAGACATTACACCCTTAGACTTTTTTTTGTGGGGCTATGTCAAGGACAGAGTCTTCGCCAAAAAAGTTCAAGATATTGAGGAAACACATGGTGTGAGGTTGAATTTAGACTACAAACTTTGCGTGCAAACCTCGGAGAGCACGTGGAATTAGTTTAGTTTCCTTGTAAATGTATGAATAACAGTAATCTTTTTGTCCTTCATTGGTAATAAAACTGTTTTAAATTTGCTATTTAATAAATCAATTTCCATGTTTTTAAGTTGATTCGTTATTTATTTATTCAATCTTAAAATGTGTACAATAATTTATAACCACCCTGTATTTCACTATTTAAAATACAAACTTTAATGTGTCCTGATATGGTTGGTAAATTATTCAAAGGGTCGAATAGAAGTACTGCATAATATGTCCATAAGAGAACAGAACCAAAAATTACTATTTATGAGGTGCTCATTAGGTTAATATTTTAAGGTATATATTTGAATTTTATTTCCCTTTTTATTTTATTTTATTTATTTTTTTTAATTATATTCATATTCACCCTGAATATGGTGAATATAAGGATGAGAGGAATTGTTATCAAGTTATAGCTTAATGTTAGAATTTTACTTTAAATCTTGGCAAATAGGGTTTAGCCAAGAGCAAGAGATCAGTTTTATGTGGCATTGGTAGTCAGTGGACATGTATTTATAACTTAAAAGGACAGACTGGTAGAAAAACTACATATTTACAGATGAAATTCTTCTGCTTTTTATGTAATCCCTACAAACATTTATTGATGCACTTGACCAATGGTTGAATAGCGTTTTTAATTGAAAAGTTGTATGTTTTTGATTGTTTGGCTCCCTTTAACAATATCTTCTTCAGCGTTCCAAACAAATGAAAATCAATATTTAGTTACTTAGTTGCTTTATAGGAATGTAGGAGAAATACGGCAGTAGCATTTTTTTCATTCTAGAGCAGACATTTGCTGGTATTTTAAGTTCAGTAAGTAATAACTGAGTAAAAAAACATTGAGGGTCTTTTAGTGGATTTGCTATTTGTTTACAAGTAAAATACAACTTAATATTTTTCCTTTTTTGGAGAGGGGTGAATATTTGGAGCCACAGATTCCACTACATTGAAAAATTGTTAAAAAATTATACTTTATATTTATATAACAAAAGCACTGAATTTGCGTTTTTAACTGTTTTTGTAGAGGGGAGATAGTTGGAGCCGAAAAATTGTCTATAGTGGAAGTGTTTCAGATATTGGCGTTAGTTTTGCTGTTATGGGATAGAGTGAGAGGTTTACAAACATCAGGAGTTCTGTTTGTGTTTTGGCTTACTCTCAGCATAGCTGGCATGGCACAGTTTCTTACTGAACTGAGTCAAGTAAATGAAGAGGTAAGTATTGATGTGATATGCATTATCATCTAAATAGTAGTTCTTATTCGTCAAAATTGATTCATTATCAAATTTTGTTTAACCTGTTATATTTTGGCTTAAAGGCATTTGTCTTATTAATGTGTTTACTTATAATTAATTTATGATATGGTATAAGTTTTAACCTTAAAATACTCTTTGCTTACCATGATAAAATAATCTAATAACTCTAGTTTAAATACAAAATATTGTTCAATATTATTCAAAATATTATCACCAAAATTCAATTGGAATATTCCATTTTATATGAAAAAATTATAAAACTAAGTATTTTTGCAAGTGACATATGATTATTGGAATTATTATTATCTTTACATACTATTCTCAACAAATGTTAAAAAAATTGTGTATTTTGACACATCACATTTTATTTAATTTATTCTATTTCATTGATTTCAATTTTTTATTTTGCTATTAAAACTAATATAATATATTGATTAAACTTTTATTTGTTACATAACCCCATACAACAATTAATAGTATTGAAAATATTATAAAGTACTATTTTTCCTTCAATTAATTTTTAATATTATTTTATTTGTTTTGAAGGTGTTTTGTACATACAGAAATAAAAATTAGAAGTAAAATAACAATCAATTCGAAAATGCAATCCTTATAAAATTTAAAAATACAAATACAATAATAACAGAGTCAAAAATACAATTCATTTAAAGTTGAAAATTGTAAATGCAAGAATGATAACACTGAAAATACAATTTACATAGAGCTAAATATTGTAAATACAAGAAAAGTAAATTTGAAAATACAATTTATGTAAAGTTGAAGATTGTAAATACAAGAACGATAAAACTGAAAATATAATTTACATGCATAATATTACACAATATAAATGTTGAGTATAATAGTAAATGAAACGATGATAATTCTACCTAAATTTACACAATATTTTAATATCCAATGTTATTACTATATTTTAATTTATATAATTTTTCTTTTATCAACTTATTTTAACTTGTAAAGTTTTATTTTAATTTGCTTAATTTTATTACATCAGGTTTAATTTAATTCAATCTTTTTTGTTTTATATTTTTATTTCAAATTTGTTTTGTCTGTATTTAATTTATTCATCTCGCTGCATTGATTTTTATATTTTTATTTCATTTATTTTGATTTAAACTGTTCACAAGCGAGTTAACATCCCAGTTTCATCGAACAATTTTATTCACACTTCATTCCTTGCTTGTTTTAAAATCTGTATCATATCCATATCAGTCTGTCCTACAAACTAACACTAAGTGAACAAAATAATGATTATGAAAATTAACTTTTAAAATGTTAAAAATATTGTAGAATAATGATATACGGCACTACCCGTAAATGATTTTCACAGAAGGGTGCACACATGTCTTTATGAAGGTGGAGGTCACTGTGAGAACCTTCTTTAGGTCATAATTTAGTCATCAAAAATAATTATAGAACTACCAGTCATACATAGTTTAAATATTAGGCTTTATCAGAACTCAAATATTCTTTATTGAAAACAGCAAAATCATTCCATATTACTATCAATCATAAGGACTATTAAATTTTTTACACTAAATCATGGTAACACATTTAAATTCCCAATCCGTGCAAGGGCAATAAATGTTGATGCATACGTTACTCTTGATTCAGGGTTTTTCTTTTTTGAACTCAATGGGTTTTTCAAAGGGCAGCAATGTTACCCTTACATTCAGTTCGGTAAAAGCCTTTGTTATGTTCTGTCATGTCTTTCGATACTCTATAGTACATTGTATTGGATTACTGAAACAAAAAGTAGTAGTTGCTTTAGTTCATTGATATTTCTCATTAGTCAACTTAGCTGAGTCATTAGTACACCATTAGTGTAAGTGGCATTACTTCAGCTTTCATAAGGCAGTATGAATTTTATTCCTATAGCTAAGATGCAGGCAAGTTTTATCTATGTATATGCCTGTTTCCGCTGGCTAGCTCATTACAACAAATTAAAAATATTATTCAAAAGTATCCAACAAAACTTTTTACAACTAAACTGTATGACTGGTTGCTCAAAAGTTCATTTTATGATTTTTAATAATTTTTCAGTATTTCAAGTTATAAAATTTATGTACAGGCTGTGTATTAGAACATTGCTTTGACTTTGTCTTTTAGATGTATAGGTACATGACAATGCTTCCTGTCAAATAGCAATAGAATATTATTATTATTGCAGATTATTAAAAGATTGTTAATTTTGGTTTTTTTTTTTAAATTACTCTAAACAGATATGGATTCTTAAATAAGTTTTGCAAAAGTTGATCTGCAACTACAGTTTGATTTGTGTTTGGTTCCAGAATCCGGAGGAACACAGACACAAGATTATTCTATATATGATCTATTATCCCGTTCTTGTATTGATGTTCATTCTCAATCTATTCTCTGATCCAGTTCCTAGAATAACAGATTATCCAAAATATCAGGTAAAGTGTTATTTTTATTTTGTTATATTAGATTAAATCTGCTGCGGTTCTATTTGCATTAATTATCTGAATCATTATGTAAGAAATACGATAAAATCTTTGATTTCAAAAGGCTCATCCTAAAGTTTAAAATTTATTTTAATAGTTTCCAACTCTTTCTAGTTGCTACTAGAATATTCGATTAAAAAATTAAATTAAGTAAAAATCTCTTTAAAAGATGCCAGAATGAATGACAAACTATCCTCAAAATATCTTGTTTTGATGATAAACTGTGATCAGAGTTCGTTTAACCCTAACAGTGACTGACATTTTATTTCTTCTTAGCAGGTCTCAGTTTTCATTTCCAATGTATTTGGGCTTTTAAGGTCATAAAAAAGCAATTAATTACGATGTGACATATTATGCTTCAGAAGAAAATGAAAAATGTTTGGCTAAACAGGTAGTGTATATGATGATAATAATTAGTAGAACAAAATATTTGTAATGACTCTTACAAGATTTAAATATATTTTTACCATAGTTAATAATAGTGTTCAACATTATCTGGCGTTTTAAAAGTTTCTAGCACTGAACAATCTTTTTTTGGTAATTGGAAATTTAGAAACTATGTGTATTGAGTACTTATCTTCTTGGAAAGTCTTGACTTTCCACTATATAAAAGACATTGTTGTAGGTTTATGAGACATTTCCTGAATTTCCTGAATGGATGTAGCAGGGCATAATTAATGCCTACAATATTCAAAATACTAAAAATACTAAAGATGATACATCTATGTTTATCTGGACCAGCTAGGTCTCTTTTCGTTGACTCACAGATAGTAGTAATTTCTACTACAAACATCAGAGCTCTTTCTTTTGTTTGTAGTAATTTCTATAAATTACTACTATCTGTGAGTCAATTACTAGTATTTTACTTGAACATACTACGGTTGTATAAAGAACCATATTCGAATATTTTGGACAACATTCTATAGTAATATAACCATCTTACCTTTTTGTTGCTCATTTGACATTCACCTTTTGTTATTACAGAAAATATGTCCTGAAGTACAAGCATCATTTGCTTCAAAAGTGGTATTCGGATGGTTTGATCAACTGATATGGAAAGGTGTTCGAAAGTCTTTGACTGTTGCTGATTTATGGGACTTGCGCTATCAAGATAGTTCGGACCAAGTAGTGAGACGATTTGAAAGAAACTGGGAAAAATCTCTTGGAACCATCACAGCTAAGTAATAGTTTAATTTAGTACTAATTTTGGTAGCATTGTTAGTGTGCATCTGTAGTTAATTCTATTTTAAAATTTTTATTTTTATTTCAAACTTTCAGAATTATCATTCCCAAAAATGAAAATCCTGGAAACACGGCTTTATTTATTCAGGTTTGAATCATAATAAATAAAAAGCCATTGTTAATTAGATTATAAAAAATTGTTTAATTTTTGTTCAAATTACTGTTGATTATCCGTGTTAAAATTTTTTTAATCAGAAATAAATATTTTAATTCTTTTTAATTGAGCTTAAACTGTAATAGTTCTTTACAGGTAAATATTTTTGTAACTAAATGATTTGATGGGATTATTCACAGGTCATGATATATGTGGGAAATTCATTTTTAAATTTACTAAATTTGTTATAAGTTTATTTTATACTAGAGAATTAAGTATTGTGTATGCAGGATGCATATTAATGAATAAAGAATTTATGAATAATAATTTAATCTAAGGATTCAGCTGATGTGATGTTAGAAGATATGTTTCCTGATGATTTCATAATGTTCTTATTTTTTTATTGCAGAACAACTGATGGAGGCAAGAAAACAGAGTCAAATCGGACCAGCCCAAAATCAAACAGAAAATCTAAGAAAAAGCTTTCTATAATAGGTCCACTTTGTAAAACATTTTGGATACCTTTGTTGTCAGGTGCTTTCACCAAACTCATCGGAGATATGATAGCATTTGCCAACCCTCAGGTTTTAAAGTAAGTCAGAGGTAGCTTTAAATTATTTAGTGGTCAATCTGTACAATGCAACTGGGCAATAAAATGAGTTAATTTATTATTGTGAAGCCACGAGGGTCGTGCCTTACTGATGGAGAGATTCCATACGGGCCCTGGCCTGGCGATGCGCAGTGGTCTACTTGTCATTTGGAGGAGTGGGGGAAACGCTTCCTCAGTCTGTATCGCGGAGCTGTGTGATGCGGACCTCGCGCTTGCTTGTATACATTAATGTTTAAATTCAGATAGAAATATTTTAATTGTTACTATTGGAAGTATGTTAACTATACTGCCAATGTTAAATTTGTCTAACATGTGTTTAAATAATCGTACGCAGCACGCAGATCCAGCTCACTGACAAGTGACAGTGGCAAGCTTTGTGGCGCGGCAGCAGTCAGCCTCTAACCTGTTATGACGGCTTCTCCCATTCCGTACCACACCACTCCTCTGTCGCACTTCTCAGGGCCCGTATGGAATCTCTCGATCTGTACTCATAGTAAATCTGTTTGTGAAAGCAGTTGCGCTTTCTTCTCATTTTGTGAGGGTGAATAATTTATGAGGTTCTTCACATATTCTACTTAATAATAATGCTCTCTTTCTCTTTATTAACAGAAATAATAAGAGGCATGCATACAGTATGAGAGTAATACAGTGGTGCACCCATGAAATTTCTCGGGTGTGTCCAGGGGTCCTCCCCCAGGAAATGCATGAAATATTAGGTCCTAAAAACTTCATTTTATAGTATTTCTGAACTAATAAAAGGAGGGGAAAAAATCAGGTCAGAGTGATAAAGTTTACAGTAAAACTACTCACTAGGAGGTTTATTCAAGGATAGTTAAAATCTTCTGCAACACAACAAATACAGTTTATATGAAGTGTACTAAGTGCTCTTAGTCATTATCTTGAGCATTTTATTTTGTAGACCACCATTTAAAACGTTGAATTTCTAGTACAGATTAAATTGAGCAGGTTTTGTTAATTTAATGTAACTGGCAACAGCTTGTTTTGACGCTCAAATCACCAGACTGCCTAGGGCGGTGTTGCATGTAGTGACATCGTACAGACTAACACAGTATAGAACTGCTCAGAGGTTAACATCTCGCTCACAACTGTTCACATCAGGACTACTGCAAAAGATACTTTGTATCGGGTACTTGTCTGTCCTGTGAATAATGCAAACTGAATGTACCCGGTACAGATTACTGTTACAGGTACTTTTGTGATACAGATACTTTAAACGTTTACTGCTGTTCTTGAACTCATATCAGCAAGTTTCGTCAATCGACACCAAGCAGGCGTTATCTCACTGGCACCCGCTTGTATGTATATATCTCGCGCTCGCGCTTAGAGTAACTTTTGAGGTGCCTGGCTGCATGAATGAACCATAGAAAGTATCTGGGAACGGAGAAAACATCTTTTTATAGTTCCCCTAATAACATATATAAATTTCAGGTTTTATAATATGACGAAAGTACTATTTTTATTAATTGTACTTTAGGGGTGCCTGGCAGGGGGTTGGAACTATACAGTGTTTGGCATCGCACATGCAGCTTTCTATCGTTGTTTAATGTTGAAATGTATAAAAACTGAGCTTTACACTATTACGAATTTAAACTGTGATTTCACTCACCTTTACTACCTGTTACCTGCCGAAGCCACCGTGACCCAGGCTCCATACTCGAGGTACGTTTATACCTGTATAGTACTCGTATACTGACAAGTTGTCAGCCTTTATGAAATAACGAATGCCTGGGCGTCGTGGGCTCTTGCTCTATTAGTGTGTTTTGTGATTAATTAACTAATCATTCTTGTTTATCATAATGTTTTAGAGTTTCACTGTGAAAAGGAGAGCGGAGATCAATTCCCGAAAGAGTATTTCTATAAATTAAAATAATGGTAACCATCTAGAATTTTCTGACTGCCTTTTTTAATTTAATTTTGATTTTAATCTTGTATTTAATAATCTGTTATAATTGTTGTTGAATGTGAATGTAGCAAATTAGACCTAATTAAAAATTTTGAAATATTTAAAATTACAGCTAGTATTGTTGATACACACATACTTGTTGCAGCCTGATGATCGAGTTTGTAGCCAGCAAGGAGTTCATGTGGAGAGGGTTTCTCTACGCAGTCAGCATGTTTGTCATAGCCGAGTTGCAGACTGTATTCTTCCATCAGCACCTCATGAGCATGTACGTCATTGGGATCAATTGTAGGACTGCATTGATGTCAGCTATTTACAAAAAGGTCTTTATTTGCAGTTTAAAAATTGTTGTATCCTTTTTCATTCTTGAAATTTATAAAAAAGAAATTTCCATAATTCTATCATAACAGCAATTCTCCAAGGGGATGCATGGTCATGAGTGGCACATTACATTCAAGCAGTATTGACAGCTAAAATTCAATTTCCTGCATTTTGGTTGGTAAATGTGAGGTGCATAGAATGATATACATACGGTAGATGGAACAAAACATTATATTTACTCTTTCTGTACTTGTATTTCACAAGTTTAGAACGTGTCTTAGCATAAAATATTATAATGAAAAATCGTGAATAAAATAATTTATTTCAAATGATTTTCAGATACCGTACATTAAGTGGTGCATAGATTTTAACACTATGATAACCAAGATGGTAATTTAGTTAACCAAGAATTGGTGCTGTCAGTGGCTCATAAAAAAAATTTATTATAAAACTATAAAGTGTGAATCCTAAAGCCAGAGCTCCCCTCTCCCCCAAAAAGTTTGTTATCTTACCTTTAAAAAAGAAAATAACAGAATAATAACATTTAGATAGGTTCCACCATATAACTTAATAAGTCAACTACAGATAATCATTACATTTAAACTGTTTCTCTATTCATTTATAAATGCATAAGAGAAGGTCCAGAATGTTTTAACCCATTGCGGATCGTATTGTTTTGGCGCGCGGGCACCAGCGTGCACGAATTAATTTACGGTCAGCGGCCACACGAACAGCAATGGTGCGCCACAGTATCGCTCCCTATTGTATACTAGAAAATTCAGCTGTGAAGGTATTCGTTCAGATGGAACATGGGCCTGCTGGGGTATCTGTGGTATAGGAACGATAACACGCGAGCAAGGTTCCGGGGTGGCAGGGATGATGTCTGAATCATAGTCTAAATAAAGCGGCTCGGGTGAAGCGATTACAACATCCGGGCCATTGTCTAGACTAAACCCGCCAACATGTACGTCTGTGTCGTTTAGTTCTGTGTCACTAACCTCAAAGGTATTATAATAACAACTGAGGAAAACACCCAATCAGAAGCGCTAAAAAGCAGAGAGTAAACTCATATGAATGATTTTTCAACTGCGATCTGTAGGATATTTATAAAACTTTGAAAACTCTTAACATAGCCTGTTATTAAACACTCTTAGTTGACAAGTGAAGACGATCACCCGATCTATCAGAATAGAACTATTTGGAGGGACGCTTAAAAGCAGATCTCTTTTGCGACCTGAGCTTGTCATCCATAGGCTGCTTGTTAGGCCCGGCTGCTGCGTGACGAGCACCGCTCGTCAGTGATCCGCAATGGGTTAACAGATACTTTTATTAGAATTGCATTAGCAAATCCTATATTTTCAAGACTTTTTTGTGATTATATGTAATAATTTACTAGCAATATATTAGAAAATAAACAGTTCTATAGAAAAATAGTTCTTACCAATGAACCAATAACAAACCAGTATATAATTTTCCAATTTCTCTGAGATAACTTAACCTAGTCTAGAATGTTTGTGACCAAGTCACTCATTAGAATCACCTTTGTTTACCACCCTAAAAGGTTTGCCAAAAGAAATTCATTTTGCTGCCTTCATTTCTTAAAATGAGACCTACTATGACCAATAAGAATGGCTTAAGAGTGTTTAACATTGTTCTTTTGTAGTAAAGCTCAGTTCATTTCATTATAGTCAGTGTGCTGTAACACCTTAACTACACAGAACTGCAGCTTATGAGAATTTAGCATCAAACAAGCATATATGTTGATAAATTGATTCTTTTAAGATATTTATTTACTAATTTCTAGATGAAATGGTGCTTTCACTCACAATAAGCACTCTCAAAAATATATACTTTTTGTTCACTTTGATGAAAAATGTATCTATCAATGAAGAGAGAACGTGCAGAATTAGATTAATCTTCCAGCAAAAATTTTTAATGATTTTTTTGAAGGAATTTAGTGTTTGAAGCTCTTTTCACGCTATTTGTAATTTATTGAAAATATATTGGCTGTTATAAGAAAATGATTTCTTAAAGTGGGCGGTTTTGTGTATTGGAACAGGAATAGCAAATATGTTCTATGTAAAATAATTATATCAGGAAATGATAGGATCGGTTTGCACACTTTTGTAAGTTTGAGTCACCTGTTATCTGTTTTGAATGATTTAGCTCTTGTAAATAACTCCCTTACCACAACAGCACCTTCCCTAACCTCATTAGTCACCCATGCAGGTGTGGTTGCCTTGCATTTTGTTGTTTTCTTGATATGAAATGCCAGTTTATCATAGTTAATCTCTTTAAAAATTTAAGAACTTCATACTGACAGATTCACCAGAAAAAACATTCTACCAGTTTTCATACAAGATTGAACATATTTAGTAACTCTAGTAGGTTTGTTTACATAATACTTATAATTATACAGTTTTAAAATATTCTTAAAATCTTAAAAGACAGAGAATTATGTTTGAACAAGTTAATGTTGAAGTCTTTTAAAACTGCTAAATGCTTTTTTTTCTTTTAAGGCTAATTCAAAAACATTTGTAGCTTGTAAAGAAATATATCTTTGTTGGAAGATCTGGTATTCTGTAACAGCAAGCAATAATAATATTGATTTTTGTTTTATTTAGATATAATTACTTTTATAGGTGACCATTCCAAATTTTAGTTCTCGCTAAGTTATCAGATGTCATCTCTTACGAGGGTCCATTTTTCAACCTCCGATCTCACCCCATGATGGACAGACACATGGCAGGTCCACTTTGGGTGCAGTAGTCGATCGTGCATCTACCCTGCTAACACATTTGTCACTACCGAGTTCAAGTAGTTAGTTTGCACTGAGCTGCAGTCGCATAAATCTGACCGCCTCTACTGATTCTTCCGACAAATGTGAACAGAGGAGGGTTATTCATTTTTCGTGTAGCAAAAAATATATCAGAGAATGTGCTGTGTTTACAGAGAAAACATTATGAGTAATGGTGTTGTGCGTGAATGGTATAGGAAGTTTAAAGATGGCTGAACGGACATGCAAAAGAAGGACAAGGAAGCGAGTCTGTCACTACAGATTTGTTCATTTATTGAATAAATTGACAAAGTGCTGAGAAAAAACTGTTAATTCACAATAAGTGCTTTATATTTGGAATTTCCAGAAGTGTTGAGATCTTTTTTTTACTCTAATGTTAGAGAAGATTTAGGCTACAAAAAGATTTGTGCTTGCTGGGTGCCAAAGCTGCTGACTGAAACTAACAAAAATTACCGAATGGCTACAGCTTTGACTTTCCTTGAATTGATTCTATAATTTGACATTCGGCCATCTTTAAACTTTTGACACTATTCACATATAATAGCATCAGCCATGATGTTTTCTGCTGCACTACTCGCTTCTGCTTGCAGGAAACAAATAGCACTCCTCAAATTACAATTGACGGGAGAATCAATAGAGGCGGCCATGTTTATACAACTGCAACTCAGTGCAAACTGACTCTACTTGAATTTGGCAGTGATAAATGTAACGGAGAAGATGCGTGATAGACTATTGCTCTCACAGCTGACCTGCCACTTGTCTGGCCGTCATGGCTTGTGATAGTAGGTTGAAAAAAGAACTATCCTCATACATTAAATTGAATGTGATTTTTAACCAATGGACAAGAGGCTCCTCCTTTCAAACTTTGTCTGCAATATATGGAGTCTACAATAAAATTGTTTGTTTTAAAATATTTTACATTATCACCAACAACAAATGCTCACTTATTCAAATCTGCATTTACATATTGACTAAGACATGCTAAATGTGTAACATTATTCAGTATACTATGAACATTTTTATGATAAAAGTTTACACTTTGAAATCCTGTAACACGGGTTCTTAGATTCACAGTATGTGTTTTACTGTGAAAAATTATGTTCACAATTAAGAATGAAGAGAAATTTTAAATAGTGCAATAACAAAGAACACAAGTATTGGAACTATCTACAAATATAAGCAACCTAGGAAGAAATATTATAGAGACAAAGTAGGGATTCAATAATTTAAACTCTTCATTTAAAGCACAAAATAGAATTAGAATAGAATCTTAACCACAGGCAGTTACTGGCTCTAAAAAACTTAGAAAGGGAAACTTGATCGTATTATGGGCATAATACTCTAAGAATTCATGTTACAGGCCCTGCGTATTTCCAACTCTGCACGCAAGTTGTCTACAGTGGGAGAGGTGGTAAACCTGATGGCAGTGGATGCTCAGCGAATCACAGAGTTTTTACCTTTCTCACACTTACTTTGGAGCAGCCAACTCACCATTATTGCTGCTGTCTACTTCCTTTGGCAGCTTCTTGGTAAGCCACATGCACACAAGATCAAAAGGCTTTTGAAACTCAGCTCTGCAGAAAGTCAAAGATTTTCTGTATTGATAAATTATTGTAAAAATATTTTCATGTAGAAGTTCCCAAGCATAGGTTTAATTATCTGTACTATCATGCCATAAGATAGCATATGCCAAAAAAATGTATTACAATACAATCTTCAAAAGATGCAAGGTTAGTATTATTAAAACATTTAGTATTATGATATATAAAACTGTTTACATAGATCAATTTAGAAGTATTAACCAAATTAGATGTAAAACGTTGACTAGGTAAGGGAGATAATTTAATACCTAATTGATCACGGAACATAGAACCTTACTTAATGTTCGTAGCAATGCTTCTCACACCAATCCGGTGTGTACTCCAGTAGCCAAATTTTTTAAATAAAAACCTATTTATGTTCTATTCTGAAATTTTGCATATATGTTATGAGTTATAGTTTAAATAACGTTTTTCAAAAAATTTAAGGGGCTGTATTTTGGGTTGTTCAAAAACCGTTTTGTGGAGGGTTCAAAAATTTAAAATTTACATAACATAGTCATGTGATAGATGACATTCAAGAGCATTTCAAATGGAAAAGAATGTGGTAAATTTGAGCTCTTTAGTGCTTTAATAGTTTTTTTTAACTACATTGTTAAAAAAAATACTAACACATGGTCAAAAACTGCTTTTTTGTGAATGTTGAAAAGTTTGTTTACTCAAAAACCAAAAGGCAGAAAAATTTAAAATGTTTATTTTTACTAGTTTTGGTAAGTGCACCTTCCATAGAAAAAATTATAAAAATCTGAGAGATCAAGATCCAGACCATTGGTTGATTTGATATGCAGACCCAGTTATAATTCATAAGGAAACATAACAAGTAAATCGTATGACAGAAGTTGCAGAAAATTTGGTACAGTATCTCTATTGCATCTTGTTAGTTGTGGTGTACAGCTTAGATTTTGTTTACTTTACATATCGATGTAATGCTTGATGAGTAATCAGTTAATAATTGAATCAATATGCAAAATAAAACAATTATCGTCCTTACTTTGGTGTGTGCTTTATATTATTTTCTTAAATTATGTGATTGAAATAATACTTGCATTTACCAGGTAAATTTATGAGGAATAAAAAAAATGTGTATCATGTCACAAGTATCGTGTTAATGGGGCTCACTGTGGTAATTATTTATTATTTTCGTGTGGAACGATTAAATGGTTAATTTTCTAGTTTAGTTTTTCCCACCAGGAGCAGTTACACATAAGTAGATACTAATATCATGGGCTCCTGGTACAATTTTGGGGACAATCAAAATATTAACCAAATTGATGTATAAATTAACCATAAACATATGGACAAAAATAAACAGAAAACTTAAATTGAATACAATGCAAAGTGCTTTCTAAAATACAATAAACCGTTGTAAATACAATGATAAATTTTTCTTATCTGGTAAACAGTATGTGTCAATTTGTGTGAGTAATATTTATTTAACTGTGTTTGTGTGGTGTTGTGTTGTTTTTAATTTTACAACAGAGCCACCCACCACCATGGCTACTAAGGTCTGACAATAAAGGTTACCCTTTGAAACATGTCACCATAGGAACAAATGAACTGGGATTGGATTGGGGTAGGATATAAACCTAATTTTAGTCAATTGGTTGTTTCAGACGATTACAAGTTCACTAGGACAAAGGAACAAACATTATGTTTTTTACTAACATTGACAAATGCTCAGCCAGTGATGGTTTATTGAACTTGTAGCATACAGACATTGTATAACAAATTGATGAATTTCAGGTCCAGCAGCACTAGCAGGTCTGGCTGTCATGATTGTTTTGATCCCCATCAACACTCTCATTGCAAAGAAAGTCAAGACTTTGCAGATGAGACAGATGAAGTATAAAGATGAAAGAATTAAGGTGATGAACGAAGTGTTGTCAGGAATTAAGGTAATTTATTATTATCTTCTCTCACTTAGATTGTTAGTACTATAGCTTGTGTGATGAATTGGTGGATTCACACCTCAAGGAAGATTCCATTTAGATAAATATTACTGGTTTCGTTTAAGATCTTCTCGCTTTCCTTCGAGTTTTTAAACTGAATTATATATCATACCATTGGTGGGACATCATGTTTCACATTCGTGCTCCTTTAACTCCTTAATAGTGTTACAATTTAATGCTAGCATCTGTGAACACTGAAACTTCAGTTAACAATGAATTATTTAACTCCAAAAAAGTGTCTGTACACTGTAAATGTGATTATACTTTTTACATTTAGTGATTAAAAAGCGAGGAAAATATCATGGAATCTCAGTACGAAATTAATATTGTGTAGTCCACATGAAGAGTTGAATATGGAAAAAGATGATCTAGTAAAAGTTGCTTTGGAATTGAAAGCTCACAGTGAAAGTGGCCATTTGTTCTGATCACTAATGATGCATAATGAGTTTCACATAACAGGACTTGAAAATATCATTCTGTCATAAAGCTCTTTACCATAAATGAATACGGTTTTTGTATTGTAATCTACATGCGCTAGTTGTACTGGCTTTGTTACAGTGAGGCTGTATATTTCAAAATGCCTTTTCATGATTGATTTAAAACAATACAATTAGTCTCAGAATCAATAAAAAAACATTTTAAATAAGCAAGAAAATTTTCACTTCGAGGTGAGATAAGTTGCATTAAAATCAAAGTTTAAAATATATTCTAAATTGTTATATATCATGCATAATATTTATTGTACAACTCCATATTTGCTTCTAAAATAAACCTAAAGTAAAAAAGACTAACCCTAAATCAAATCCTAAAATTGAAATTTGGAAGGGCCGACAATTCAGACTCATCATTGTAGTTCAATACCAAGGCTATACTATTCTTGTTTTAGATTCAGGTTAAATAAATAACAATGAACAGAGGAATTGAGATAAGTATATCCTAACAATGTAAGTTGAAGTAAATGAGAAGTTTTATTACTTTAACTTAAAAAACTTATTAAAATTGGATAATAAAACAATTCTAATTCATTGTGGTTAGCCCAGGATCGATTCTAATGACTAAAAATATAATAGGTTATATCCTACTGTCAATTCTAGGTTCATAGGTTACCTAATTCAAGTAGTTCACCTGTCGTTACCACGCTGCAGTCTAGTGGCATTTATTTATTTATACGTATACTATGTTGTGTTGTGTAATTTTAATTCTATGATAAAGCCATCCACCACCAAGGCTACTGAGGTCTGACGATGAAGGTTAACCTTCGAAACATGTCACCGTTACCATAAAGACCATATAAATTTGGATTGAATTGACAGTAGGATATAACCTATTATATTTTTAGAAAATAAAAACAATTGGCAATATGAGTTTAAAAATAAAATAATACAGCAAAAAAAGTACTGAGTAAGAGGTTTTCCTGTTGACAAAATTAATTTTAGTTCTAAATCATTATGAAACAGACATAATATTGTCATCATATATGAAATGCACAATATGAAATCGACATGTACATAATAGAATCCTAAAACCTAACCGAGACTGAATAAGTGATAACAATGGAACAAATTACGTGTTTAAAATAAATATCCGTCCAAATACCCACATGGCATCTGTTGTACTTGGTGTTGTAGTACAAATGACACTTGGTGTTTACCACAACAAATGTTTAAATCAACTTTGACAGATGCTTCTGTTGCAGGCTTTAAAGCTTTATGCTTGGGAACCAAGTTTCAAAAACCAAATTCTCAAGATCAGAGAGAAAGAGATTGCTCTTCTAAAAACAGCTGCTCTCTGGAATGCTTCCACCTCCTTCGTCTGGGTTTGCTCATCATTTCTGGTAAATTTCAACTCACAAACTACAGTCTTTGTGGTGCACTTGTAAAATTCTAGTTGTTATTTGTATAAAATGGACTAGCCTTGCTACACTTAAATGTTTCAAAGCTTGTATTTGGCCTAAATTATTCATTGTAAATGTAATTTAATTTTACCTATAACAATTGTTGATCTGTGCATTCCTAGTAAATATACTTGTTATTATATTTAGTGCAAAATGTTGCTGTGAGTGATGGTCCATACAAATGCAAAAAGTGCAGGAGTTGTTGACATTAACGCTGCAGATTTATTAAAGCCCATTTCTTTTTCTTTATTTTTCAGTATTCTGGCTAATGAAGTTGAAATTCAAATGTTTCAGTCAAGTGTTCAGCCAATTGTTTTGGTTATTACAGTTGGTAACTTGTGCAATAAATATTTTGTTATTATTTTGCAAATGTTTGGGTTTCATTGTAATATACATAATGAGCGATTATAAATTGTTCAAGGAAATGTTACAAGTTTAAATGTTCCACTTAAAGATAGATATAGAAGTGTTTCTTCAAGGATGGTTTTTTAAATGTGAATTTCAATGTTCACTATTATATTGCAATAAATTATTCATACACATTTTATATATATTTAGGGCAATGTAGTTCAACATTTGTTACTTGGAAGCAAGATAATTGAAAATATTAATAATTGTAAAATTGTCACTTTTGTATTACTGTTGCAAAGCAAAAATGTGTAACATTTTTGTTTTCACCTCCCAAGTGAGTATTGTTTTGGCTCAAATAAATATTAAAATGACACTTGTGTACATTTTTTTCTCTGTACTGCGAAAATTCGGAAAAAGTATAACAAATTTATAAGTACTGGTACTTTAGTTAAAATGGTGATGTACATATTTTTTGTGTTTTGTATTTTAATTAGATTTTTTAATTTTTAAACCTATATTATTTGTTTACACCCAATTTATTCCCTTCTAAATGGAAAAACTAGAAGAAAATGTGTTGAAAAATAAAAATAATACAACATTTTCCCTTAAACTGTACAGTTTGCATTTGAATATCACAGCACATTTTGCACAGGAATTGATAAAATTACATGGCACTAAAAGAGTTAATGCATCAGAGAAATAAAAACAAAGGTTTTTACAAATTTTGGATAACTTTGCAGTTTATAATCAATGTAACAGTGATTATCAGATTCCATTAAAAAGACTATGGAAGTTTGTCTTTTTTCCTTTGTCATGATTTTTAGACATGCATAAACTATTATATTAAAAAGTGCAGTTTTTTGTCCTTATTCTTTATGAAATGTATTTTTAATAACATTTTAGATTTTAGCCTTTGAATTTTTTGGGTATTTTGTTTGATCCTTTGTTCAAGCCAATAATGTTGTACAAATTCTTAATAATGTAGAAAACTGTTTTACACTGTTAACGTATATAATGTTGGTAGGTCTCATTTGCTACGTTTGGGGTGTTTGTGTTTCTGGATGAACGCAATGTACTCACTGCAGAGATAGCCTTCGTGGCAACCGCACTCTTTAACATCATAAGGAATCCTATTTCGTTCTTTCCCATGATGGTGCAGATGTTAATTCAGGTTTGTATTTTATATCTATAAATGTATTAACTATTGAATTAATTCAGCTGTTTTCTGTTTTGTTCATATAGTTAATTTTATTTGGGAAAATCTTTTGATAGCTATAAATATAATACTGTAATTATAAAGATTTGTTTCATTTCACCGGGATGAATTATAGAGAATGTGTAACCCATTGGTGGATCATGATGAATATTAATAATATGTATGACAATAAAGCCTAGAGATATATAATATAAATTATTATTGTAAATATTATGCAGTTTGCTAAAAGGTGGTTGATTATAATTATTATTCGTTGTATATGAATTATTTGTTCAAAAGATCAACTCATTAGACTTGTGCAAAAATTTTAAAAAGTGCTCTTATACATTTTTTGTTTCATTATTCTGTTTGTTTCGTAATTGCCACTAGAAAAGATAGGCTTTGTGAATAAGATCTGGTCCTGTTTCAGTTTTTAGTTGCTGCAAAAAGAATAAATGCTTTTTTAAATGCAGAAGAGATAGATGAAAATTCAGTTTCCCATGATGAAACCAAAGGTAAGATATGATACTTCCTTAACAAAAATAACACAGTGTTTAGAATTGTGTGATTATTGCTTTTAAAACACACCACACACACACATATAAAGCCATGCCACTGGATATTATCTGAGACCAAATGAGGCACTATGAATGCCAAGCTGTGAATACAGTACCGGCTATTTTAATTTCTGTTTGTGTTAATTTTTACTGTTTTTTAAATTAGAAATTGACAAAATCAATAAAAAGCGACTGATTAAGGTCTTGTTGGAGCTCAAGAAGACCTCTAAAAAATTACCAATATGTTGAGAACTGTTTATAGTGATGATGCTGTAAAGATAACACAATTAGGTACCTATTTTAAAGATGGCCAAGAATACGCTGAAGATTATACTAAGCAGAGATGATCTTCAATTTCCTGTGTTGATGAAAACATTGGTCATGTGTGTACTTTGTCATTACTAATGGTTAAAAAAAAGAACGACCTCAGATGAAGTTAATTTGGGTAATATACAGTGCACTCAATTCTAATATAAAATTTTGGTAAAAAAAAACCTCTGTGCAAAAATCGTACCAAAGTTGCTGGCAATACAACAAAAGTTGAGTAGAGTTAAATGTGTTGCTGATTGGAAAAAATTAAATTGAAACATTGTGTTGAGTTCCATAGGATGATTTACTTGGACATGAATGATGGTTTTAGAAATATGACTTTGAACTAATTGCCTAGGATTTCCAGATGTGCTTTGAGTTATAAAAATAGTTTGACTTAAAGTATATTGTACAAAATGTTATTAAATATGTTTTTAACTTTTCCAGAGGAGCCTCTTATAATTGAGAATGGATCTTTCTCGTGGGGTACAGAAAGTACAGACTTGCCAATTCTACGGAACATTACACTCAAGGTTCAGCCAGGACAGTTGGTAGCAGTGGTGGGAGCTGTTGGCTCCGGCAAGAGTTCCCTCATCTCTGCCTTCCTGGGTGAGATGGACAAAGTATCTGGATACGTGAACACTAAGGTATAGTCTAAAACTTTTCAGCCTTTTCAAAATCAAATTAAGATATAGACAGAATAGTTAGCAGCACTAATGAGATGTCAGCTCTGGGAAAAGTTCCATTTCTGCTTCCTTGGATGACACCATGATTTCTAGATACGTCAACAGTAAATTACCATATATAACCTTATAATTTGTGTACAACATCACAGTCAAAAAAAACTTTGCGATTGGTTAGTAGGTGTTGTTCCAAGGCATGTAACATTTATTACGGAGAAGATATTATTCATGATAATAGATAATTCTTTGTGATTATAGTTTTCAAACTACGTGTTGTGTAATTCATTTTGTATTTTGACTGTCTGATAAGTTCTTGTGTTAAACTGGTTTAGTTTTGTGGATTATTTATCTTTAAATTTGGGAATCTATTGTTAAGTGGTAAAGTTTGTAATTTCTTTGTATTTTGTAGCCACATTATGAATTTTGAATTTTTTGGTATTTATTTGTTTATATTTTAAAATTTTATTTGCTATTGATGGTTTGTGGTTGATTTGTCTTAAGATATTTTGTGGAATGTTTTAATTTTAAACTTATTTGCTTCACTGATTTAATGTAGTTTTCAATAAACGTAAATTTTAGCTTTGGAACTTTTGCATTTTGTTGTATCTTATGCTACATTTCATGATCTTACAATTATTAAAATCTAGATACTAAAATTGAGGTTAAAAAAATATTCTTTTCTTCATGGTGCCTTTTTTTAAGTTACTTTACTGTAATTTAAAATTTGTTTCCAGGAATGCAGTTCTTTTTGAAATCATACAAGTGTAAATATTGCACATTTATTTGGGAAATACAAATTAATCCACTGTAAACAAATTTTTTCTGCAGGGTCGAATAGCATATGTGCCACAGCAAGCTTGGATTCAAAACACTACAGTGAAAGAAAATATTTTATTTGGAAGTAATTACGAGAGCAAAAAATATTCCCATACTGTAGAAGCTTGTGCTCTGAGACAAGATTTGGACATGTTACCAGGAGGAGATTCAACTGAGATTGGAGAAAAGGTGAGGCATTGATTCGGTATTTTATATTTAGAAGCACTGTGTAAAGAAAGATGTTAGTTCAAATCATCATGAAGAATGTTGTGATCAATCCCATAAGAAATTTCAAATTATTAATTGATAACCTTAAAGTTAGAAGGTAATAAATAGCATTAATGATTAGTTTTATGACTGTTTTTGCACATAATTTCTTTAAAAAGGTTATCATTGTCTGTGGTAGAAATGGAAGGTCATTCCATGCAAATTCAAGTGGTGGTGTCTTAACGCAAAACACAAAATTTGTTTGGGCATGCTCTGAGGATGAAATTTAAAAATCTTACTAACACTAAGAAGAAAGAAACAGCCAGAAACAACTTGCAGCTTTTGACGAGAATAACAGAAAGAAGCTGCAAGGAACTGGAAAAGTATTCTATAATTTCACCATGGTTCAGATAGTACTATTTTACTAATGATGACTACTCCTGCAATTAGACAAATGCCACCATTCCACATTGTTGTATGAACTTGTGCAATTTTGCAATATAACACTACATAAACTTATATGACACCTTAAAATTAAGAGGTCTGTCACACAAACCAATTTGAAAATTCATTACAGTCTTGTTTGGAATATGTACATTGATGCAGATATTTACCTGCTGGATGATCCTCTCAGTGCTATGACTCTCATTACTATGTTGTGTCTTTAGGCTATCAACCTGAGTGGAGGTCAGAAGCAGAGAGTGAGTCTGGCTCGTGCTGTGTACAATGATGCAGATATTTACCTGCTGGATGATCCTCTCAGTGCTATGACTCTCATTACTATGTTGTGTCTTTAGGGCTATCAACCTGAGTGGAGGTCAGAAGCAGAGAGTGAGTCTGGCTCGTGCTGTGTACAGTGATGCAGATATTTACCTGCTGGATGATCCTCTCAGTGCTGTGGACTCTCATTACTATTGTGTGTCTTTAGGGTATCAACCTGAGTGGAGGTCAGAAGCAGAGAGTGAGTCTGGCTCGTGCTGTGTACAATGATGCAGATATTTACCTGCTGGATGATCCTCTCAGTGCTGTGGACTCTCATTACTATGGTGTGTCTTTAGGGTATCAACCTGAGTGGAGGTCAGAAGCAGAGAGTGAGTCTGGCTCGTGCTGTGTACAGTGATGCAGATATTTACCTGCTGGATGATCCTCTCAGTGCTGTGGACTCTCATTACTATGGTGTGTCTTTAGGGTATCAACCTGAGTGGAGGTCAGAAGCAGAGAGTGAGTCTGGCTCGTGCTGTGTACAATGATGCAGATATTTACCTGCTGGATGATCCTCTCAGTGCTGTGGACTCTCATTACTATGGTGTGTCTTTAGGGTATCAACCTGAGTGGAGGTCAGAAGCAGAGAGTGAGTCTGGCTCGTGCTGTGTACAATGATGCAGATATTTACCTGCTGGATGATCCTCTCAGTGCTGTGGACGCTCATGTTGGCAAACATATTTTTGAGAGTGTCATCGGCCCCAGAGGAGAGCTCCGAAGAAAAGTTAGTAACTTAGTTTTAAAGTGTATTTTGTGAAGTAATATAAAAGTACCTATTCAAATTTTAAGTTCATTACAATGTATTGCTTTTAAGATGAGGTACTCTTCTAAAGTGTATAACGGAAATATATATATATGCAAAATAACTTTCACCTTACAAGCAGTGAGCGTATATACAAGCAATGTGGAGTTTCAGGAATTGTCTCAAATGCACATTTAGTTTAATTGTTTACTTCTTTAAAAATATGGTGAAAATAGCTCATGACTACTTTTTTCCAAAGTTAGTAAGAGGGACATTGTGAAATTACAACATTAAACAATGGTCAGGAATAAACATTAGTTAGAATAGTTAACTAATCATGGACAACACCTTAACAAAAGAGGAAAAATTAAACTTGCTGAATTGATCCGAAAACACATCTTTCTGAAGGATCACACCTGGACCCTCCTTTTCAGGATTTCTTCTTATGAGCCCATCCCCCAAAATAATTTCTTGGCAATACCTCTTACAACTAATTTGCACTAAAGTTTTGTTACATTTTGAATTTTTACATGATAGCAGCAATCCGTGGCACTATAAAGATTAACAAATTCCAAAGTCTTCTTTGCCCTTCCTTTTCCCCCATTATTGAAAACAACACCAGAAAAACGAATATTTAAGTTTATACATCACTCCTTTCTCTTGTTACAATCTTAGGACTTATTATTGACAAGATGGAGTGAACAGGCTTCTTTGATATGTAATAGGGTCTTTGCCGGTGTTCACAGCCTCAAGCGGCTGGCTTCATATCTACCACAGCAAGTTAAAATAATGCTGATAAAGACTCTTGTACTGCCTCACTTCAACTACTGTGACATAGTCATTAATGACATGACTGTGGAGCTTTCAAATAGACCCCAGCGTGCTCAGAACTTTTGCATTAGTTTAATTTTCAATCTCAGACGTGATGATCACGTAACGCCCTATTTCAAACAATTATCTATCTTAAAATTACAAGATCTTCGAGACTATCACTCACTCATTCTGTTGTACGCTCTTTTAAATACAAATTGTCCCAGTTATCTTTCAAACAACTTTCAATTTATGTCTGAAATAAGTGAGCGAAGTATAAGGAGGGGTACATCCTTATTATCTATCCCAATTCATCGAACAACTACCTTTAGTAAGTCGTTTACAGTTTCTGCCTGTCGATTGTGGAATGCCCTACCTATAAACATTAGAGCCATTGATAAGTGCGCTTGCTTTGGGGCGGAGGTCAGGGCCTTGATGCTGGGGGCTCAGGGGGTATAGCGGTTGGTGGCTTTGGAATGTGGTACTTAGGGCAGCTGAATGCAAGTTGAATGAATGTGTGTGTCTTATTTTATTGTAAATATGTATTAAGTTACATTAATTATAGATGTTTTTTTAAAGCTAAGATTCTTTTAAGGTAAATAAATATATTTATTTTTAGTTATACATGTATATGTATGTTAGTTTAATTTTTTACGAGGTTAAATGGTAGAGAGGACTTTATAGTCCTCTAATAAAGACATTTTTCATTTCACTTCTCACAACATACTCAATTGCGGTTTTAAAATTAATAAATTAAACTAAATTACTTTTAATACAAGGAGAAAGCTGAGTTTCTAGTTTAAATTTCTTTCTAAAGTTAATATTTTCACAGACCAGGATCCTAGTGACACATGCAGTAACTTTCCTGAACCAAGTGGATTTCATTGTAGTGCTGAAAGCAGGAGAGATCACTGAGATGGGAACATTTAGAGAGCTGTTGGCCAAGAAAGGAGAATTCTCAGACTTCCTAGTGCAGCACATCACAGATACTGACGATCCAGAGCTTGAGTCAGGTTAGTTTATATACGTACATACATACATACATATAGTGCTTGATTTGAAGCAAATCGCATCAAAATGGCATTCTAACATTTTTTCTTTGGAAAAATAAGCACTTTTGGTTTGCATGAGAAATTTTCTCTTGCACCTCAAAAATTAATGAACACCTTTATTCTTTTTCCTCCTACCTGTGGGAGTTTCACCACCTCTAATTGTAGAAGTTGAGCTCTGTATATAAAAAACACTCACCTCCATAATATGGTGTGCTCATTCTCATGTGGGCAAGTTCAATTGCTAATAACTTTTATGAATGAATGATGCAATCTTTTTGGTACCAATACAAAGGTTAGATTCCAATGTGGTAATAATAAGTAGAATTCAGATTTAAATGATAATAGTATATTATTAATTTTAAAAAACGAATTTTTAGTTATGGTATCATTAAACTATTTGCTGAAGTGTCAATTCAATGAACATTTGGCTGTTTGGTTTTCAAAACTTTAATATAGTACTGTCATCAATGCCATGAAAAAATATTTAATTATTTCTCTTTCTAGTTCACGAAACTAATTGCTTCTACCATGAATATGTTTTGTTTCATAAGCTTTATTTTAAACCCTTTCAATCAATACTTATATGCTGGTGTGCCCACTCATTGACATGTTAGCAATAAATGTTTGCTTGCATTTATGTTTATTAAGCAATCATCGTGAAAAAACCTGGCATGCTATTTAGACAATGAATGCATTGATGCAAAACAAAGTTAGTTTGGGTTACAAGTTAGAAGCAATCAAGAGTTAGTATTTCTGTGAAAATGAAAGTAAAGGGAAGGGACTTACATGTAGTCAAGCCATACCATTTTTTCGTTCAGTTTGGTTGTGTTCTAGTGCTGTTCTTACACAGTTTGTAAATGAGCTGTTATTAATTTTATTTTCCGTAAACAATGAAATGAAACATTCTTTATTGAAACAGGCAAAGTTAGGACCATGTGTCTCTTCATTACACTTAACTTGTGACTACAAGAAATTAACAGATTAAATTAAATATTACCTTATGGATAAAAATGAATTAATTGCATGTTTTTTATTTTCATAGTACATTGTATGTCATTTTCAATTACTTTAATTTATGTTCAAAGAAATTGAAGAAATGCTGGATGATGATGACGAAAGAATGAAGTTAAAGGAAAAATTAAAACTAAGTAAATCGGGCTCAGCAAGATCTTCAATATCTTCAGTAAGGTGAGCACAAGTTGAATAGTTGAGCATATCTCTAATAAACTGAAATGTTTAAATATGTTATTAGAATGTGGAATTATATATTCAAATATTGTAAGTATGTCTATTAACTCATTGTGGACCACTGACGAGCTGGGCTCGTCGCAGCGGCCGGGCCTAACGGCACGATGACAAGCTCAGGTCGCAAAAGCGATCTGCTTTTAAGCTTCCCTCCAAATAGTCCTATTCTGATAGATCGGGCGATCGTCTTCACTTGTCAACTAAGAGTGTTTAATAACAGGCTACGTTAAGAGTTTTCAAAGTTTTATAAATATCCTACAGATCGCAGTTGAAAAATCATTCATATGAGTTTACTCTCTGCATTTTAGCGCTTCTGATTGGGTGTTTTCCTCAGTTGTTATTATAATACCTTTGAGGTTAGTGACACAGAACTAAACGACACAGACGTACATGTTGGCGGGTTTAGTCTAGACAATGGCCCGGATGTTGTAATCGCTTCACCCGAGCCGCTTTATTTAGACTATGATTCAGACATCATCCCTGCCACCCCGGAACCTTGCTCGCGTGTTACCGTTCCTACATCACAGATACCCCAGCAGGCCCGTTCCATCTGAACGAATACCTTCACAGCTGAATTTTCTAGTATACAATAGCGAGCGATATGGAGTGGCACACCATTGCTGTTCGTGCGGCCGCTGACCGTAAATTAATTCGTGCCCGCTGGTGCCCGCACGCAAAAACAATACGATCCGCAATGGGTTAAGAAGCATAGTACATTGTGGTACATAACCCTTTAAGTACTAACAATCGTTGTGAGTGACAGTCTGTTCTAGTGCGGGACGGCCACCGAGAGGGGGGGCAGGTTCCCAATTACCTGGAGCCCCATACTAAACAAACCTAAGACAATTTATGAGCCCCATTAGTTTTTACAACATAAAAATATTACTAATTGACTATTAGTACGTTCTTGAAGTGTGAGAACTGTTTTCTTTGATTATTGCTGCAACGCTTAAGCAGCTTTTTAGAGCTGCACTTCTTCTTCTTGTTCTTCTATGGGGTGGCCTATTGCCATGCACTTAAGCCTCAAGGGCCTTTTGGGTCCTACTGGGGAAATACACCACCCTTGTCCAAACTACCAAAGATGGTATACCGCTCCCTTAACTGCAATTAAAGAGCAGGTTCCTCCTGTTCGTCACACATTCTACAGAGCGGATCCTACCAAAGGATGCCGACTCTGTTAAGATGCTACCTCAGGTTACGATGTCCCATTACCAGAGAAGATACTGATCTACTTAGTGAAAGAAGGTCAGACACCACCCTAGAGGAAGGCCACTTTATTACAATTCTGCTCATTCTCGTACCCGGATGCAGCCTCCACCTTCTATCATGTTCAGCACGAACCCATGTCAAGACAGCCCTAAAGGGTTCACACTTAGAAATGCCACAGAACGGTTGAGGACCCATCATATTGGACATTGAGCCCAGGTTGACCAGGGTATCAGATCTTTTATTCCCAGGTATCCCCTCATGACCAGGAACCCAACAAACAGTCACATTGTTGATTCAGGCAAAGGAAGAAATGACTTTTGGAATTGCATACAAGGGTCCAGTGCCATCAGTCCTACCTGACTATCTGTAAAAATATTGATCATCTTACTCCTATACCGCAGACGAAGATTTTCATGAGCACACTCCATAATGGCTGCGACTTCTGCCTGAAAGACTGTGAGATAAGGACCCATAGGGACCACCAGCTTCCTACATGTTCTCAACCCTACAATTCCAGTGCTTGTACCACTTTTTGTTTTAGAGCCGTCTGTAAACCATTCAAGCTCTGCTGGTGGAAAAGGTTTCCTTCCCTCTGACAAATCATCCCTAGGAGGTGTAACATCCTAAAGGGTTTGTTAAAGGAAACTTTTTGTGGCATCTGATCAGAGATCATGTGCAGAGCATTCCCTGAATCAGGATGCTAACTCTGCAGTACCCACTGCTGCAACCCGAGGCCGACCACTCCCACCTGCTAAAGACAGTAGGCAACTCCACCGGACCATAGCCCAAATGTCAATATCCAGGGGGGCGAAGTCTAGGCAACAGACTAGAGCTGCACCTGGCGTATGAGGAAAAGCCCCAGTGATAGCAAGGCAAGCCATCCTTTGCATGCCAGTCTGACCAGCTGCCGCCATCTTGACCTCTGTTTTTGGCCCTCAGACAACAGCCTTAAACATTAGTGCAGGTCTAACCACGGAGACATAAGGCCAATACAAAACCCTCGCCTTAAGGCCCCAACATCCACCTATCACATGTCCGCATTGCATTAAAGACCATTCTCTCTGGTGATAACCCTTTCTAGATGAGGTCTCTAGTTTAGGACCCTATCGAGGGTCACGCCTAGGTTCTTAACCTCGGTCTTTAACTCAATATAAGAGCCTCTTATTAGAATGGACCAATACTCTCCCAATTGACGCCTCCTAGTAAAGACAACCACAGCAGGCCCATCACTAAAAGAACATCAACGTGCAAAAGTTCATCACTAAGTAGGAATATACTCAAAATATAAGTTTGATCTTTATAAGAAAATAAAGCCCCATAGGGCTTCTTTGAAAGTCAGTAGACACTGATGTAACTCACGTATAGCCAATAACCTATTTGTACAAATGCAGCAATATAAAGTCATGCCCGCGCATAAGTAAATCCCATAAGAGTTTTTTGTTTTTAGAGAGTTTTATTAGTAAAACTAGGGCCACATTTGTTGCAAATAAAAAGTGCAACATTAACTGAAACTTGCTATAAAACCTATTTTTGTACTTAGAATTTATTAAATGAGAAAAGAAAATAATTGTCAATTTTTAACTTATTTATTTTTAACTTACTAATTAATATTCCACCACAGATAAACCCGAGACAGAATTAATCGTATAATGGCTTTAATAATTTGAGTTCAACCCTCTCACCGCAATCTGTTTTAAATATCTGAAAAACATTAAGAACAAAGTTCTATAATGACTAAAACTATCTGTAATGAATGCAGAAACAATAGCGAGAGTAATTCCTGACATTGAAAACGTTAGACATAGCTGGTCTGTCTTGTTAGATGAAGTAAAGATCATAGCAGTAAATTTTAATATTGAACCTAAATTCATACAATTCAGAAAGAGAACAAAGAAATGCTCTTCTACAATGACTCAGGAGAAGAAAAAATTTGCTATTCAAATGCACTTCAATTTAGAGTAAAAATATTTTACCTATACTTGATTTATTATCAACAAAAAATCTAGATCTGGCCATTTAAAATCTTTTTTCTCCCATAATTTCTCCTCCTACAAATGTTGGTGCTTTGACCCAATATTGAGTCTAAAGCAAATGGACTTGCAATCTCGTACCCAAATGATTTCCTAAAACATGATTTACTAGAAAATTTGAGAATATAATTAATCACTAAAGAAATTTAAAATCTATTGGCGATATTAACGAACATTAAGGTAAAACCTATTAGTTTGGGCTGGAGGCAGTAAGAGCTCACAACTTCCGAATTGTAGACCCGGCAGCTGTAGTGGATTGCCAGCCTTCTTCTTGTTTCATTTATTAAAGGGAGAGGACGTGTGTTGGTGGTCCTCGTGCTAGAAAACACATATTTTTATAAAATTTGATTTTGATTAAATTTGGAAGTGCCTATTAGAAATTATATAATGTAGTGCAATTGATATATGAATATGTACTTGATTTTAATCGTTATGTTGTGAAAGAACAAGCGTTACACCGGTCATTAGAATTACATGTTCAATTAAATTAAATTGGTTAATGGAATTACGATTAAACGTATAAAATAAATTTATATGAGAGAAATACATGGAAGTTTATTATCCTGGAGATCATCTAATTGGTGAGTATACAGTGTTTATACTGACACCAGCTCATTCCACGTTATTTGTCAAGAGGTTCCTAGCCAAGTACAGCATCCCAGTGCTAGAACATCCTTATTCACAAGATCTTTTGCCATGTGATATATACCTACCTGTTCCCAAAGGTGAAATCTGCATTAAAAGGGACAAGATTTGAGTCTATGGAAGCTGTAAAAGAGAAAGTGGCATGAGTCCTGAAGGAGCTGTCAGAAGATTACATCCAGCACTGTTTCCAACAATGCAAAATTTGCATGTAGCATTGTAGGGATGAGAATGAGAATGAATGAGAATGAGAATGAGAATATCTTTATTTACAATCTTTGAGATTATAAACAGTGTCATTAAATACATTAACATCAAGAAAAGGTTTTTTGAAGATACTCTTCTAGCGTGTAGAATGGCCGGTCTAGAAGCCATTGATGTAGTGCTATCTTGAGGTCCTTTCCTCTTTTGGACAGCAGGTGAGGTGGTAGGAGATTGTGGAGCTTCATTCCCATATATGATGGTTTTCGCTCATAAAGCCTCAGACGATGTACAGGAAGGCTGTAGAGGTGTACATTTCTGGTGTTGTAGTGGTGTACATCATTGGTCCTTGGAAGACTCTCCCCATCAGCGTACATTATTACTTCTTGAATGTAAAGCGAAATGACGGTGAGAATCCTCAGAGACTTGAATGCCTCTCTACAGCTCTCCAGAGGTTGTAGTCCTGCCAGTGTTCTAATACATTTCTTTTGTATGATAAGTATCCGTTGGAGATTTGAAGCAGTAGTTCCACCCCAGGCAGCAAGACCATAGCGCAGGTGAGACTCAAAAAGGGAAAAGTAAGTTATTTTTGCTGTTTCAAGGCTACTGAGAGAAAGAATTTGCTTGATGACAAAGTGACCAGTGTTGAGTTTTTTACTAAGATTGTCGACGTGATTAATCCAATTTAGTTCGGTATCCACTGTTACTCCAAGGAATTTTAAATGATCTTCAATACTGACATCTGGAATGGTTGGGACTTCTGATGCTCTCCTTCCAAAAGCGATCTGGTTAGTCTTTGATGGATTTACTACAAGGTCATTTCCATAGCAATATTGGATGGCCATGTTGAGAGCTGTATAAGATGAGACCGCAAGGCCATCTGCTGAACGTTGGGTCAGAAATAAGGTAGTGTCGTCCGCATACATTAGAGGTGTGCAGTAGTTTCCTAGGTGTTGGGGTAGATCGTTGGTAAAGAGAATGAAAATCACTGGTCCTAATACGGAACCTTGTAGCACACCTCTCAGCACTGGAAGGACTTTTGATCTGACTGCCTTTGTGATACCATTTGATGAGTGGTGCAGCTCTACTAGTTGGGTACGACCCTTTAAGTAGCTCTCAAACCAATTATTTGCTGTCCCTTTGATTCCAAGCAATTCCAATTTCTTCAGAATGATGTTGTGGCTGAGGCAATCAAACGCCTTACTTAAATCAAGAAACAAAGCTGTGGTCAATTTTCCCTCTTCAATGCTGTCTGTCACTGATTCAATTAGTTTGATCAATGCCGTTGTAGTTGACTTCCCTTTTGTAAATCCATGTTGGTTTTCATTTAAGAGATTGTGCTGAGCGCAATGGTCCAGGAGTCTTTGAAGAACAATTCTTTCACATAATTTTGAAAATGTTGAAATCAGTGAAATTGGTCTGTAGTTGTTTGCATCATGTTTGCACCCACTTTTAAATTTAGGGAATACTTTCGAAATTTTTAATTTTGAGGGGAATTGACCCTCTTTAAAAGATTTGTTGAATATGGCAACCAATGGGGGGGCTAGTTCGTCAGCACAAAATTTTAATACTTTGGAAGAAATTTCATCAATACCGGCTGAATTTTTGAATTTGAGGATAGAGAAGGAGTGTACATTGAAGGTGACAATAAGTGATTATGTACAAAATTAAAATTAAATTTTTTACGTCAGTCTCGTTATTTAATAGCCTCACCTCGTTATGTAAACCAAACATAAATAAATAACATTTAAAATACATAAATAAATATCAGCACAAACAATTCATCAGCCAAGACAAAGAACACTACAGTGAAAAACAACTATTTTTATTTTTATATCTGAATTTGATTTAAATAATCATAGAGTATAAAATCAATGCTAGAAAATGTTGGCCAAACTGCTAACAGCGTACAACATAAAAATGAGATATTTAGTGTTTTTTCATTCTTGATTTAACAATAGGGTATGTGTGTTATATTCTTCCCATATTGTTTAAAATTTTATAATATATTTTTATGTTTTCCCAAACGTTTGCTAGTGTACAAAATACGGATCACAACTTAAATTTATGCTTACTGTATGACTTTTAAGAAATGACAGCTACACTCAAAGGGTTAATATGATAGAATTATTGGTGAAAGTCCTTGTCCTGAATTTATGCATTATTGTAAATGCTAAAAGCGTTTATGAAATTTGCTTTAAATTATTTATTTGTGTTTGTAGTCAACTGCATTTGATGCCTGAGAATGATGAAACGATTACCGCCCACATTGACAAATTGATCCAATCAGAGAAAACTGAAACAGGAAGTGTAAGTACTTAAAAATTTAACAATTTTAATATTAATTAAATATAATTTTGAGGTTATAAGTTGAAACCTTGCAGTAGATATAAATACATAATTTCAAGGTTAGATTGAAATTTAATTACATACCTAATAGTTAAAGTAATGTGGTTATTATAACAAAATTTTCAGTTTGAAAGATATGATTGAAACTAACTTAATATTAGTGATATGGTGATTCAAATACTTTAACGACTCGATTAGCTCACATTTGAGTACTTTGCCAATTCAAGTTGTGACTTGAGTTAACTTGTCCAGTTCTAGTGGCACTGCTGAGTTTGACCGAATCACATATTCATCTGGAATTTTTAACTCAGGCCGTCTCGAATTTACTTGAGTAATTTGCAAACCTGCAGTGTATACACACAGGTTCTGACTTGCATTCAACCTGATTGTAGAGATAAGATTCTCTTATCAACACTTTATTTCTATAATGTGCTTTATGGATATAATAATATTATGCTACAGAAATTACAATTATCACAATATTTGTTAAAGTATTTATTAAAGAAG
The DNA here is from genome assembly GCF_021130785.1 of Homalodisca vitripennis. NCBI lineage: Eukaryota > Metazoa > Arthropoda > Insecta > Hemiptera > Cicadellidae > Homalodisca > Homalodisca vitripennis. Next base: position 67,479,342 of record NC_060209.1, read on the forward strand.
CCCTCTCTAACACTTAACCTTGTTTCTGTTATATAACAAAGTTTTTTATTTCATTAAAGTTAGCAAAAATTGTTTTTAGAAGTGTAAAATTGATGAAAAATATCTTATGATTAAACATTTATTTCTTCTTGAAATGGCATTTTAGTTGAAGAGTAAAGTTTATAAAAAATTCCTTATGATTATAATTAAATGTTTATTACTTCTTGCCTATTTTATACATGAGAAAGTATCACAGACCAAATTCCCAAAAAGTTACAATATAAAAATTATGAACAGTTTATAATTTGTATATATAGAATTTTAGAAAATAAAAATTTATTGTAAGTTTAAGTTTATTAGTGAATTAATTGTATAGAAGAAGTGATGTTCCAATTTTAGGAAGTTCCGTTGTTAAAAATTGTTTTGGGTGTGATATTTTATAGCAATGCATCTAATAGCTGTTTACACATGTTCTTATTGAAAGAGTATTTAAAGAATGAATCAAGTATAAGTAATTGTATTTCAATTTACGACGATGAGGACCAGTGTGCAGGCTGCTGTACAAGTTTCTCAGTTTCCATGCTTTTATTTTGAACTTTTTCTGGCAAGTGTCAAATCTATTCTAAATAATGGTTAATAAAAACCTGGTTTTCCAAGCTACATGGACAGAACTACAGCTAGAGAGGGCAGGGGGGTCGTTTGCCCCGGGCGGCAAATAATATAAAAGGTTGAGTTGTTCTGTCACAACTGGTTTCGCATAGTTTTGTTAGCCTCCCTGAATCGCGTGAATCGCTTTACCTGAGGATCAAAATGTAGAGAAACCTGAGATTAAATAGCACAGACTAAATCGCTGAGCTACAATAACAGGAGTTATATTTAAAGATAGCTTGTTTATTTCTGCATTTGGAAATATAAAACAAAGAATAAATTATAACCAAACTGTAACTTTGAAAATTAAAACTCGGAAATTTAAGACCCAATTAAGACAAAGTGTTTGTAAAAAATAAGTACAAGAGTGCTTTTTTGAATATGTAATTTTAGAATTATTGTATATAAAAAAAGTTGTTATTAAATTAACATCTTAATTTCATTATTGACTGAGCAGGTAAAAAGTTACTATTGATCACGTTAAATGCAGTTCTTAAAGCCATTATCTTAGGCATACTATTTTGTAAACCACTATTTAAATTGATTTTTTTCAGCACAGATTTACATGAACAAGGTTTTGTTAACATACCATGGCCTTTGCCTGCTCGTACCATCAGACTACCGGGTCAACACTGCCCTGAGCATTAAAAATAAGGGAACAAAAATAAGTCAAAATGACACGAGTTTTAAATGTTGCACAATACTAATATATTTTCCAATTTGACAAAAATTATTATGTTTTTATTCGTTTTTTGTTCTCTTCGATGAAGAAGTTGAGAAATCTTTCATTGCACAGTCCAAGAGGGACCCTTGTGCTTGCTTCCGGTTATTCAGGATGGTGGGTAATATTAGGGATAGGGGCCGTCTCCTTTTCGGAACCATAAGGAGGGATAGCGGGCACTATATTTCAGTCATATCACCTTGAAATAAGGAGAAGCCAGCTCTATACCAGCCTCTCCAGTCAAAGTGGGCAACGATAGCAAGTCCTCATGTTCAACCTAGGCTGCCTTTAACACTAAGGTTGGACATGCATTGGAGGAGCAAACTGTCGGAAGCAAGTGTTGCGAGTCAATTCACTACTACAATTTTGTCCAACACCTATTTGTTGAGATTATTGAGCGCCTGTCTCAGGACATCATGAGCCACTTGAACCTGTGTTGGACAGCTAACTCACATTTTATGTCTCACGGCAACCATCGGAAGCAAAAGGTCCACCCATGCGCATACAACGTCAAATTAACCTAACCTTCCCAAGTTGTGTGCATCGTATGTTCGTTTGTGTTTTTTCGCGTTCCTTTCAAAGTGTCAGAATAAGTTATTGATGAATTGATATGGACAAACTTTTGGTAATGGTTGAGAAAAAGTTATTACAACCAGGGTGAAACATACCCAACCTGCTGTAAGCACTTTGCAACATTAAATTCTTCTTGTTCATTTACACTGAAGGTTTAACAGGCAAGTAGTAATGTTTTGACCTCTTGATTCAAAATGTGTCTCTGTTGCAAGCTATCGTACACTAGGGGAGTTAACTGTAAAATGCTTTCGAAAAAATGACTCGTAACACTTTCTTCCAACGGTTTGCTCTTTCAGTGTGCATCCAGCCTAAGAGAGCTTCATCCACCTTCTTTCTCTCTGTGACCGCGCCCGCTTGGCGTTTTGTTTGGCTACACTACTGCTCTCAAATAAAATCTGAGCAAAGACATTGGCTGACAGTTCTACATCAATCAATAAGATTTAAACAATGATAAACTGGTCAAATAAATAGGTTTTTAATAGTATGGCCTTGAAACGGATAACAACTAAAAAAATCTTACTCCTCAACCGACTTGTAAAATTATTATTTATGACCAACACTTATACAACGGTTACCCAAACATCACAACTTAACTTCAAATATTCATTACTCTTCCAGTCTCTGTCATTTCGGTGGAGAGCAAGCTGATTATTAATTACAAGTTATTTATGAAGCACCAAGAAACATTAAAAAGTTGAAGTATATTAACAATCTAATATAAAACTCATTTGACGTAATTAATATATTTGTAACGAAAAATCTAGAAAAGTTAATTAATTTAAATCCCATATCAATTAAACATAACATTTCATTTTATATAATAAATATATTTGCACCAAAATATCTGGAAACTTGTATTAAGTTGAAAAATAATATTTATTCTTGTTTTATCATGTGGTAATTTATTGTAAAGTATTTATGCAGAGGTTATTGTGTTTTTTTATAAAGTTGTCTTTGTTTATAAAAACAGGTAGTAGATTTTCTTAACTTGAAAGAATGTCAAATATTATTTCTTTTGGCTGTGCTATTGTGAAAAATTTTAAAAATAGTACGTAATATTAAGGACATAGTATATTATTCTGATAATATTAACATTTTGAAATTCTTACAATATACATAAATATAGAAACAAGAATCTAGAATCTTTATTAGTCACCATAACATTATTGAAATGCATTGATATCATCACCAAAGCAACATAAAATTTACATATAAGCATATAAAAAGTTACATATATAAAATTATTTAGTTTATCCTCATCTTTCAAATAAAAATTTTAAAAACTTCAGTTTTATCATAGGTTGAAAATACTAAGAATATAATAATCATTATTAATTATTTATGGATTATTTAAAAGCTGATTTAGAAGCAGCATAAAAGTAATTTATACATCGACGAAATTGATTTGTGGGAAAGGGCGGCAATTTTAGGGCTTACACCCCTCCCTCCTGGAAAAATATGTAGCTGCGGCTCTGGGCATGTAGGTCAGTTGTTTCTAATTAATTATTGCTCCTCTGGATCTTCCATCTACAGGTGAAATGGAGTGTTTATATCCATTACTTGAAATCTACAGGACTCTTACTGTCCCTATCCACTGTTGGGTTCCAAATCATATCACAAGCCATGGCGATCTCTGCTAACATCTGGCTGTCTACTTGGACCAATGACACAACGGCTGCTGTGGATGGTGTTCAGGTGTTGGATAAACGAAACTTTTACTTCGAGATCTACTCTTTGCTCGGTTTTGGCCAAGGTAGGTCTGCTTGGTATTATTGTTTTTATTTCAATTACACTAACCAGACTGCAGTTTAAGGTCAAATACGTTTGGTCCATTGGCACCAATATGGAAAATTCATAATACTGTATATAAAGTAGGTAGTATAACAGGCTTCGCTGGGGTTACATATAAAATTTCAAGTTTATAACAAATTTCATTCTTAAGAGGTCCTGCAGGCAGATAGACAGGAAGACAATCATACAGGAAAGACATTTTTATATCCCCCTGGCAGGCAAAAAAATTGTGTCAGTCTACTGAGTGATAGTCTTCGCTCAGCCAAACTCCATGGGGAACATGTACTATCATAGAACTTATTCTGGTCTACACAGAAACGAAGTTTCATTCATATTTAAAGTCTACAGTTGAAATATTTCTCGACATCTTGCCGTATGATGTATTCATATTTTTGCTCATTAAGGTAGGTTTCATAGCAGTGTTTAAATGTTAAAGGTTCCGGTGAGATACTTAGGGTACTACTCTGCAAGAGTGTGGTAATAAAATCTTGTAACTGTCTCTGAACATTGACTTTTCACTTTATTATGTTCCCCCACAATTTTATTATGTTGGGATTAATTTTAAATCAAGTCTACACAAAAATCCCCATCAGATGATGTTATATGTGTTTGTGTAGATAGCCTGCATATGTTAGTATAATGCATGTTAAAATCTCACATGATTAGACTATCAGATGTTTGTTTACAAATGAGCTTATTGTGCTCTTTCTCTTTCAACTTCACTTTTCTCCAGCTATTACTTGCAGAAATAAATACTTTTTTATGTTAAATAGTAGCTTATTAAATGGACAAGTTTTTGTGAAATTTGACAATTGAATCTCACTTAAATTTGCTCAGAATATTGGTTTCAATTTTTTTTTTTTTTTTAGTTTTAAAAGAAATTTCAATTTTCTTACTTTTATTGGTAATAAGTATCACATAAAGTTACGTGAATTGCTTATTATGGTCTCTTTTTAATTGAAATTTTATGAACTTTCAGAAAGCACCAATTAAAAAAATTATTTACAAAGTAAAAAATGGAGAAAATGCTGTTTTTTACATAATTACATAAATTCTCTGAAAAAAGGAAAAAATTAAAAAATTTGTAGAAAAAAATCGCTACAAACAGGATTTTTTAGATAAAAATTTTTAAATAATAGTTTCTTACTGCCCTAAGTCTATATTATTACCAGATTTATTTTCTCACACCAAGAGCCAGTCACCCTGTATTTAAGTCATTTTTACAGTGCTTGTAGCAATGGGCTATGCTTTTACACTAACATATTGCATGATTGTCTCAACACCTTCACTTTTCAATGTTATTTAAATGTTCTTCTGTAGTTGGTGGGAAGTAATATTTGTGTTATTTTCACAGTGCTTGCAGTGTTGGGCTGTGCGTTTACACTGGCATGTTGCACAATCATGGCGTCTCGACACCTTCATTTCACAATGTTATCTAGTATTTTGAGATGTCCCATGAGCTTCTTTGACACAACACCAATCGGAAGACTTGTCAATCGCTTCGGGAAAGATGTGGATGTTGTCGATAGTGTACTGCCATATACCATCAACAGTGCAATGTCGAGTTTTGCCAATGTAAGTAAACAGTGAAATTCATCTAGATTTTATAAACAAACAAAGCTGACACTAGCACTGTACATTTTACCTAAATTATTTATTGATATATTATATTAAATAACTATGTAATCAAATATATTGATATAGTATCTTGAAATAAAACGTTCTAAACTTTTCACATTGTATATTACATAATGTTTATTTTTACCATATTTCAAGTGTTTCAGTTATTTTGTGTGATTTATATTGTGAATTTGTAATTGTAATTGTAATGAGACTTTACAGATTGGTGTGGTTCTCAGGTATTAGGAACATTGGTGGTTATAACTTGGTCTACTCCAATCTTTGCATCTGTCATTGTTCCTGTTGGACTACTTTACTATTTAGTACAGGTCAGTTAAAATATTTTAAAATACAGGAAAATAAATATAAGTGTCTCATCCCAATTATTATAAAATATACTGTAGCGTAATTCTGTTGCAATAGATAACAAAATAACAACCCTATGTCTTGTTGGTTGGTTCACAGAAAGTTTATGTTGCAACTTCCCGGCAACTAAAGAGGATAGAGTCCGTGTCTAGATCACCCATCTTTTCTCACTTCAGCGAGACTGTTTCTGGTGAGTTTAATTTGAGACTGACTTATACGAATGATTGTAGCAATTTAATTTCTTCAGCTATACATCATATATGTGTATTTCCACACTCATGGCTGATGGCATGTACTATGACATCATTATCAGTTTTGTTGTAATGACAAAATAACCTCCACTAGTTTTCTGTTGTTGAATTCTTGTTAATATTGTCTATAGTATGTTATTGTAACATTAATTTCATTGGTTGTCATTAATAGAATTCCAAAACAACTGTCTTTTCAACAGTGCCATACACTGGCTCTTGGCTAGGTATAAATCAATTTTTTTGAAATTTGTTATTACTTTACTTTTCAGAATAAGCATTGGTAAGAGCAAAATTATTTTGTGCACTAAACGCTTTGGCATGCTTATTGTTCTTAGTATTTTTCAATTTAAAATTTGTAAGTGTGTGGCCTATTATATTTCAATGCTACTATTGGCAAATCTAGTTTGATTAACTCATTTCATTTCCTTTTCATTTATTTATCTCATTTACATATATATTCAAATATAGTGATAATAAAATACACAAGAAGGTACCCACATGGGCAAAAGCCTGTGTGTGAGAATCTTCACTTGAGTTTGCAATCACAAATAGTACTAATATACAATGTAAATTTTAGAACAAAATTAAAATTGTATGATTTAAGGATAACGAAAAATAACTAATAGTAACATACTCTGTTTGGATGCATATTAACTAAATTCGAGCAGTGTAAAAAGTAATCATTTAATCAGTTATGATAATGAAACTACATGACAAAGACGCAACAAAATTTCTAAATAATAATAACTATACCTTATTTTACTATACTAAATTTCTAATAATAACTATACCTTATTTTGCTGAGAAATGTTATATGAAAGTAGGTAATATTATGTATATAAGATATGTAATTTCTTTTACAATATCTTATATTAGCTATATGTTGCTTATTTTACTCTGTTGACAACACCTATTGCTATTGTAGTTTAATGGTTAACCCATTGAAGACATTGGACGGGCAGTTTCTGTCCTTCACTTCGCGCGGCCTAACGACAAAAGACGCGCCCGTCCGCTAGACATGACATCGACGTAGTTGAATATATTGCCGATAGATCGCAGAGGCATTCACATTTACTGCATATTTTGTTCTCAATATTCTAGTCTATGTTTTTCTTCTTCTTCATTGCTGATAATCATCTGATATTGCCTCAAATCATCTTGGCAAATCAGCTTTCTTTCGTTTGTAAACAGTCAAGATGGCGTCTCGCGACCGGAATGATGTGTTCGTAAATTTGGATGATTTTGCGGCTTACGTTGCTAATGTTTTAGATGAAAGTGGTGATGAGGAAAGTGACAGTGAACAAGATGGCATGATACATGAAAATAATGAAATGTCTGATGGTACAACCGATGACAGCAGTGATAATGAAAGTGACGATAACCCACCGGCTTGGCCTTGTGATTTTGCATGGAGTGTTGGACCAAATACTGTTAGTACAATGCGTTTTACCAGCAATCATGGAATAAATCCTATCATTTCGAGGCAGTTAGGAGAAAACTGCACTGAATCAGATGTGTTCAATCACTTCTGTGACGAAACCTTTTGGGCTCAGGTAACCCTTTGGTAGGCCTCCCGGTTGTGGAGAATCACCACTGTGCCTTCAAGGAAAGTTTTGGGGGCATTTTATTGAAAAGATACCTCCAACCACCAAAGCCAGGCCCTCAAGAAAATGTAAAGTCTGTGCCTCACAGGGGAAAAGAAGTGAAACAGTGTACGAATGTAAAATGTGTCATGTTCCACTTCATCTGGAAACATGTTTTGAGGTGTTTCACACCCAAACCAACTTCTAAAGAAGTATAATAAAAATTTGTAAATTGTGTAAATTTAAAAAGCTAACATTTTGTGTTCATACAATAACAAGGAATAACTAAGATACATTTATAATGTTCATAGCATGTTATACAGTAAGTGTTATGCAAAGTGCACCTGTTCTTACACGAAAGCATGGAAAATATCCAGTTCTGTAGTCCAAAAATTATAGTAATTTATTCAGTCATGAATGGGTTAATAAACAATGTGATTTACCAGGAACGCCAAACGTATCACAGTTGAGAGTTATCTGTTGTTTGTTGCTTCTGGCTTGTGCAAGCTTATCTTTAAAAAGTGGTTGTGCTCGCTTATGCCTGGTTGATTTCATTGGAAAAAGTACTGTTGGAATCTAAATATTAAGAATTTTTTAAATGATTTGTTTTAAACTATGTAAAACAGCTGATGTTTATCAAAACTCAAAATGTTTGCTGCTGCTGGCTTATGCAAGCTTACCTTTAAAGTGATGAAATGAAAAATTGTTTATTTAAACAGGCAAAGTTAGGGCCTCATGGCCCTTTCTTAACCTGTCTGAACAATAATTATTAACAAATATTAACCAAATTAATATTAACACTGATCTACTTTACTAAAGACATTAAATTAAACATTAATCTAAAAACAAAAAATTATAAATATGATACTTCTAAAAAAAAATATAGTTATACAATCATAACACAAAATATTATTACAACTTCCATTTTTAATAAGAACCAAAAACTATTAATAATACCTAATAACAATAATTTATAAATAAATAATAAGAATATTTTAAAAATAAATAATATATATGGTGTTTTATCTCACTCACACTCCTCACACACAATGCCAGCACCACACCCACAGACCCCTAGGACGGACCCGCCCCGATCAACCGTTTATGGTACAAACGTCTCATACAAAGTGATCATGCTCGCTTATGCATTGACAGATTTTGCTGAAACAAGCACCCTTTGAATTTTAATAAAATGTTCTTAATAGTTAAAGTTTTTATAAATATAATTTTTTTTGTTATTTGACAAAAAATTTCAGCAGATGCCATTTTATTAATAATACAGAAAATAACAGAATTATTTGTTTTTATTTTCTACTTATCTATTCAAACCTATGGGCCAAATTTGATTTCTTTAGCTTAACACTTTCACTGCCAACGTCATTTGACGTTGTGCATGGAATTCTATAGACTGCAACATCTTTTTACAGCACCGAATTTAACAGTAATATAAATGCATTTAAATGTATTTGGACTTCGGCATTGATAGTTACTCGCTATTTCCATGTTTTTATTTCTTACTCTATGGATTATAATTCATTAAATGTTGGCAGTCATCTGGAATATCGGAAAAAAGTGGTTTGTTTACGAACGCATCGTCGCATCGCGTCAGCCGTTTGTTGTCATTCTGCTATTGTTCTGCTAATTCGTCATCTCCATTGTTTTGCTTGCATTACTTAAGTTACAACGATTGTTTTGTGATTAAATCCAATAAATCGAGATAGTATTGAAGACAATCAAGTGCTAGAAGAGTTACTCAGAAGTGACAGTGAAAGTGATGATTTACTCCAAGATAACACAGATAATGATAGTGTTTGTATTACCGATGGACTTCTTGGAAATGCAAGTAATTGTTGACATTGTTTTTTTACTCAAATAATAAATACAATCAAAATAGTAACACAAACTTTTATTATAATCTTTGATAACTAAAAATTAATCAGATATGGCTGCTAGAAGAGACACTTGCTATTAGTGTAGCAAGTGCAAAATTGCCATTTGCAAATAACCTTGTGTTGAAGACTTACCACACCAAAAAAATATTTTAAAAGAAGTGGATTTCAATTGTAAACATGTGTAGCTATACTGACAGTAATATCAATACTGAATACAACAAACAATAATGATAAGTACATTTATGTTATAGACTAGTACATGGTGATGTTTTTGTCAACTTTTTATTTTTTTTAAAAAACCTTTTTTTAAATGTCTTTTGTTTTAAAACAAGATTTTCTGTTTGAAAATATTCATGCATGTACAAAGAGGAAGAACTCAGCTTTAAAAAAATATGTAAGTCCCATAGTTTTCTTATAATTGGTTAGAAAATTGTATTTATTAAAGAAACCTTAAAGCAGGCGGCATTGTAAGAAAGTTGTCAAAAATAGGAGGTGGCAGTGAAAGTGTTAACTAGTTTTAGAGATAAACATTTTTTAATAAAAATTATAAAATGGCGGATAGTGGCTTGTCAACCCATTTTTCGATCTATATCTATAGGACGTTTTATGCTTGAAATGATGAATACTATCACCCACAGAAGTTTGAGACACCCTGTATACATGGTCAGTCACGTGACTCAAGTCTAATTGATAGCACCCAAATATGACGCAAGCCTCTACTCCACGCATGCCTAAATGCTGTGCCCACCATAAACGGAAAAAACTTTGTTGCATATTAAATGTTTAATATTTTGTGTTGTTCAGGAAAATGTTACTATTTTCAAAAGGCGTGCCGAACTATAGGGTGCTGGATTAATGGAATTTTATTGTAATTTATTGTTAAGAGTTTGCACAAGTTCTGGCCCAGTAGTATTGTTTGCTGCAATTGGTATCACTGTAATCTTAGTAGTAGTCATAGTTTGTGAAGATAAATCATGAAAAATATCAAAGGCACAACCCTAATATAAATTAAATGATGTAGTAAACATTATTTATTTCAAAATTGTATGATCTGTTACTGTTAATGCAAATGTAATAATAAATAACAGATTTTAAGTAATAAATGAATAGATAGATATTGGTTATTACACTATCTGCTTAAGCATGAGAACAAAAAAGAAGTTATATTCACTGTGTTCAATTTAGACATATATTGTACACATATAAAAGATGTATTAGTAATCATGTAGAAAATAAAATATTAAAGCGTTAATAGGATCGTGCATTCATTTAATCAAAAGAAGTAATTTTATTTTTATTGAATGTCAAAAGTAAAGTTGTTTTAGACATAATAGTTTTCAGAATAAAAAACTAGCAACATGAAGAGGTAAATTAATAATTAAAATTTGTAATGATGAAATAATTTTGTAGGTGCTTCATCAATTAGAGCGTACAGGGTTGAGAGCCGTTTTATCAAAACATCAGAGGACAGGGTGGATGCCAATTTGGTCTGCTACTACCCAAGTTTAGTTTCAAACAGGTACGGTAATGAGGATCATTCCACCACTTTGGAACTAAAATTATCACGCAAATAACTCTGTTTATTAATGGATAAATACTATGTTCGCTTAAAGCTAACAAAGCACAAGTTTTTATGTTAGTGGTATCCTTACAAATATTACAAATATACAAATGTTGGGGGAATGATTATACAGAATTGATAAGGATTTCAATCCTTTGATGAGTAAATTAAAATATCTGAAATAGCATGTTTGTATTTAGATAGTGTTGTTATTTTTGTTTTTGTAAAAAAAAACTTGCATTAATTCATTGAGTTATATTAGCCTCTGAAGACCTAGTAGCAGCAATTAATTAAGGTGAAAATGTAAGTTTAAGGTAAAAAAAGCATTTAGTTGTATCTCAATAATTTTTTTGGTTTATGATAGAGCAGATAGAGCAATGACATTTGAAGCATTGTCTCTATATTGTTATATAAAATTTAAAGATACAAACTGCTTCATTTAAAAACTTGTAGCTACATACAAATGTCTTTGAAAAAAGAAATAAAAATAAAAAACTAACACGCTTTTTTAAAGTGAAACATTTCAAACTGTGCATTCAGCATTATTTTTTAATAGTTCATAATGTGTTTTACATAGGAAAAAATAATTAGCCCATATCTAAAAATTAGAACTTAAAACAAAGAAACCTAATTAAATACTCACCACTGTTTTTTTAATTGTTCCACACAAAAATTAGTAGCCATGGTAACTATGTTCTACAGTAAGAGTTATAGTTCACAACACTGGATGCAGACAAGTCATTTTTATATTATATATTACAAATATTAGATAACGTCCATCCTCATAGTCTCAGTCGTCTATAACTAAATTAGTGAAATGGTTTCTAGATCAGGGTATAATGATTGCATTATTATACTTACTTACTTCAAAGGTTTCATCACTATCACTGTCAATTGAATTATACTCACGATCACTGTACAACACTTTGTTACCTTCAGAATCACACATGTTTTCACTGTACATCATTAAGCTATCTTCTGACACAAAATATTTTTAAAAATCAGGTTACCCACAGTATGAAAACAAAATTATTTATTTGTGTATGGCATCTAAACACTTAGTAAAAGTAGAAAACTCCCTTACATAATTACCTACTCTCCGAGCTACATGCAGATTCACCTGTTTCAACGAAGAATCGGCCTTCGTAACCCAAGTCTCACCAAACAAGTTTTTCGTAACAAACCTGAAAGTAGTATGCCAGCATCAGAAAACCCAACACTACATCCAGAAACCGAACAATACAGGAACTCTTAGAGATCATCCTACCCTTTCAATGTTCACTACATCACAAAGACAACACTTGTAAACACTGTAATATCATGTAAACTTACTAATAAATCCTCTCACTATAGCAAAGCTTTACTTGGTGAGTCACTAAATCAAACTTATATAGTACGAATCTATCCACAACCTTACATGATGGTAAACCTTACAAGAGTAACTGGGATCTAGTGGTAATGATGGAAACTATTTGAAAGTCTTTTTTATCTCTTCCGTTAAATGACATACGTATTCAGGCAACAGATTATTAATCATGCAATGTTATTGTGAAAAATGTTTAGTGCAATAGCACTTCCTGCACAACTATCAGGATTACCGCAGGTGGCATGTTGTGCGCTTCAGAATTTGTTACGGAAGTACTAGTCAAAGCATTAATTGAGGACAAAATTAATTAGAGACTTGTAGGCATTTCTTTCAAACCAAATACTTAAAGCATAACACCACTTTACAGAATAATAAAAATCACATAACTAAAACATATTTTTCAGGTGTAAGAATGTTTCAAAGAATATCTTATAAAATAAATTATAACTAAAAACGTATGTACATTCATGATTAGTTCAAATATGATTCCAGTAATAGAAATTGTGTCTACGAAATACACAAACACTTATTAAAGACAATTCAAACCCAGACATCTCACTGAGGTTAATAACTAGGACTACTCAACAGAACTCACCAGTGATGAGCCAGGTCCCACTAATGGTAGTCCTAGGCCTTGCCGGCGAACATTGTTAACGAGACTTTGTTATTTTATCTTTTCTGTGCACTTACAGAGAGGATGAAAGATAGATGTAATTTGATTGCAAACATCCCATCTCAGAGGTTTCATTGTTTGATTAAAATACATTGTAATGAATCTATTTAATGAAATTAAACACCTAAGCACATAATGTGTATTCATATGTCTTATGTAAAGTTTTCTACACTATATCATAGTTGATGGTACTGCAATTTTGGTTATATGTTTTCATATCATGTTGCTTTACAGATGGTTGGGTATACGTCTGGAGACAGTTGGAAATATTTTAATTTTATTTGCTGCTTTATTTGCTGTTTTGGGAAGAGACACCTTGGATTCTGGAATTGTTGGTCTTTCCATCAGTTATGCTTTACAGGTCAGTGTATAGTTTATTTATTTTTGCTTTTGTAATTATTTTCTCATAAGATAGTTGTAATTCAAATTCTGTGATATATTTAATCAATATTAACCCCTTTGAATGCCGTGCTCATTTTCCAAAGTCATATTAATAAAGTACCGGACTGTTTTTCAATTTGCAAGTAATTGGGAACAAAGCTTTTGAGTATTATCTGTCCCACATATTTTTTGTAATACATTATGGTGTTTTGTAAAATGGTGTATATGAATACTTGTAAAAAGTTTTAAAACAATAAATTGATTGATTGAAATAAAAGATCAGCACCGAGTGTGCTTCTGGTATTTTGTGCAGCTAACCGGTGTGCTCCTTGTCAGCTGGCACTAAAAGTGTTAATGAAATGATATCATTTAATGAGGATTTAACTAAACTTTTACTCTTGATCATTTCACTATCCTTTTTAACAATCCACTTGGTCTATTTTCAAAGCCAAATCGTTCCAACTGTTTGTTAGATCTCAAGTTGCTCTTGGGGGGATTACTACTATACCAAATAGTCTCAACGGCTTGTGTAACTCCTGTTTGGTTAATCAGTTGCTCATTCATAGATTTATACATTGTTGCCGAGAACTTCTTGGAACTCCATGGGGTACCTTTGAAAACGAGTCTTTCCTGATGGCTTTTTTTCTTTAGCTAGTAGAGATAGTCATGTGATAGTAGAGATATCTTCTGTCTTTTCACTGTGAGCACACCCAATTGCTTGGTAGTATCATAAAGCTCAGAGGAAAGCCTGGTGTGAGAAAACTTTGGATGCTCCTCCCTCTCAGAGAGAGTATTCTTGTTGAGCAGAGACTCAGTGACAGAATGAGCAACACCAGTGGATGTGATAGAGTTCTCAGACTCACAACTGAAGGTGGTAAAATTATTGATTTTGTTTCTTCCATAGTGTTCCCACTAGTAGCTAGGGATAGACTGTCTACCTGGCCAGAGCCCTGCATGGTCGTGTTAGGATGACATACCTCAGAAGGTCACCCAGTATCCTGGAGGTTTTGTGCTTGACAACTTTTGTCTCGTGCCATCCATTCTCTTTACACAGGTCACTGTAACTCTAACAATTACACTGTAGAGTTGGACTGGAACAGAGGGGAAGGAGGGAGAAGGAGCGTGACTGGAAAACAGATTTAGGTCTAGGAGTGAGTTTGGCCTCTGCATATTGGGGCTATGCACTCTGGGTGGTGTTGGAACACTAGGAAAATGTATCTGTGCTGGCTGGGTTAACCAATGATAGATCCTCCATTAGTCGCCTCCTACAACAAGCAAGAGGAAGAGCTGTGTCACTATTCGCCTTAACCCAGACACTACTCAGGGCTTCTCATAGTTCAAACTCCATGTCTAACTGTAGGGCTGCCTTGATTTTCATTTGCTATTGAGTTATTGATTTCGCCATATTCTAAGAAGCACTAGATCATAGTTATTGACAAGGCCTCATTCAATTTATCTACTATACTCATACAACAAAGATTAATTATTTATTTATATGTGTTCCAAAATATTGGATTTTTTGCCACATTAGTCAATAATTGAAAGGTGAATTACAATTTTAATATGTCAAAATTGAATCTAATTCAGTGAAATAATATTCCTAGCGGTAAATGTTCTTAGTCTGGAAATGATCAAACTGTGAGTGGTTTCAACGTATTATCACTCTGCATAAAGTAAAATTGTCTGAAGCTTTACTAACTTTGTTATACAGATTACAGGAATGCTGAACCATGCTGTACGGATGGGTTCAGAAATTGAGACAAACATTGTCTCAGTCGAGAGGATTAAAGAATACGCTGAAGTTCCTCAGGTACAGATTTTTATATATGGTACATAATTATTTATTTATTTATTATGTTGCATTGTTGACTTCAAATCCTTCTGACCATTTGCTGTGATTAGAATAAGAAATATAGAATCAGTTAGTGTTTTAATTTTATTAATTGACTGTATACTTTTCAAGTCATTCATTTTTTGTTGTAAAGAAACCTACAACACTCAGCAATATCTTCACTGCTTGAACTTTTAAAATTACTCAGTAAAAAATGTACAGATTTTAAAACCGACAGATTTGAATCTTTAACCTGTTGACGAGTGCGCACGGCATTTGCCGTGCCCCTATGACGGTCCATACTGAGTGACTCATTGACCAGTGACAGACTGTTAGGGAGTAAAACAAAAAAAACTTTTAAATGTTAATAAACTTGTTTATTATAGTTTAAATGTATATAAAAATACATTGTAGATTGTTAAAAGCAATATCCTCGTTTTAAAACTTTGCTAATATGTGATACTGCTCAAAACAAGGATATATACAAAGAGCGACCTCACATGTTGAACATTCATAGCTGGTTTCTTTTCTTCTTTGTCCAGTTCGAGTAGTGTGTTTGCATGCACACATAGCACTGCCTGAGTAGTTTTTACTTCTTAGGGTTATTCTGGGGGAGTGGCCTTATAAAATGGCGACCTTGGAGGCGTAGTGGGTCTTGTGTCCCGCCTCCGTAAAATAGTTTTTTAAGTTATCACCAGGTGCCACCAAGATACAGGACTAGCAACACTGTACAAAGACACTATTAGGAACAACTGAAAAGTTCCAAAAATCTCCGCTAGACGTCACAGTTAGTCAGTGAGAACGAATTGACAGTCATTAGTCTGCAACGGAAAATGCCGTGCCTCCTCATACGGGACCAAACAGCAAATGCTGTGCACACTCATTTGGGTATGTTTTGCTGCACTCGTCAACAGGTTAAGAGCCGTCAGGTTTGCCCAAGTGCATTTTAAACAACACAGTCGATCCGCTTTATCATTAACTTGGTTATTCTGATTTTGGACACAGAACAGTCAATAATTTTACTAATCATTTTAAAAGAATTTTCATATTTATACAAATATATAAACAAAAAAAATATAAAGAACACTTCACCAAGGAAACAGTATGGTTTCCGAATATAGTTAAAAGAATTGAAATTTAACCCTATGCTTGATTCTGTCCTTGATACTTACTAAATATAGATAATATGATAGACTGAATGATATTGAATACCATGATATGCAAATAAGGGTTTGCAATTATTTATCTAAAGTAACTATTTTTTCTTACTTTTATTTTTCAATGATTACATTATTAGTTTGTGAGTCTGTTGGGGATTGTTTGCAGGAAGCACCATGGGAAATACAGCCCAGGCCACATCCAGGCTGGCCCAGCCATGGCACTGTGCAATTTAAAGACTACCAAGTGAGGTACAGAGAAGGTCTGGATTTGGTGCTTAGAGGTGTTTCTTTCGTGGTTAACGGCGGAGAAAAGGTAGAGATCTGTATAAAAATTAGATGTACACATAGATTTAAATAAGATTTGCTTGTTTAGGTGTAAAATTTTCTTATATATTTATTTTCCTTCATTCTTTGAAGACAATGTCGGATCTGAACCCACATCCAATACTATAAACATTATCGAATCCATCAGACATTTGAAAAATTGACTTTTAAGTAACTATTAAATAATATTTTTCAATAAATAACAGTAATTACGCATTATTTATTAATCGTTATACCTAAATCTAACAATATCTTCAATTTATGTATGTCTGGTTATGAAAGATATATAAATAACTTCGCTCATCATCAGCTGCTGTCAACAAACATTGACTGCACAGGTGAAAGTTTAAAGGCAAAGTCAGGTAATCAAACCAGCCTCAACTCTCATTGTTTTTTCAAGGTTTTCAATCATCCTCATGTACTGTGTTAATACAAGACAACATGTTATTGAAGAATATTATTTTATATATGGAACGTTAATTATTTTGTAGTGAATTAAATTTATTTTTATTATGAGATTCTTAGAAACAAACTTTATATCATTATATTCAAACTATTTCGTGTATAACCTTTTTTTGACATTGTGTAGGTGTGTGTAGGTTTTTTTGACATTGGAGTTATCTCGTACTGTCAGTATTCATTTTTATCTTAGGTAATAATTTGTCAATGTAAGTTTATACAATGTAAATTTGTGACACTATAAATTAAAGAAATATGTATATTAATGAAACTGAAAAGGTATGTATTTGTTATAAACTATATATGTTTTAATAGCCTCTAAATTAGGTAAATCAAGTGTAATTGTATTACATTTTGGTTGGCAAACAATATTTTAACAAAGAAATGCATCCCTCAAAAAATTGATATTGAATCCAGTATGAGACACAGTGTATAAATTGACAATTGAAATTTTTAATCCCTTTTTAGATTATACATGTATTTATGAATACATGTATTTATTCCAGATTGGCATAGTTGGTCGCACTGGAGCAGGCAAGTCCTCTCTCACTCTGAGTCTGTTCCGTATACTGGAAGCTGCTGGGGGACATATTTACATTGATGGTCTGGACATCTCTACAATTGGACTGGGAGATCTCAGGTCCAAGCTTACCATCATTCCTCAGGTTATAATAATAATCTTCCTAAGTGCTAGACATTATATGTTACTGGTATTATTGTACAATTGTATGTTTTAAAGAATAATAGAATTACAAGTATTTGCCATGATTAAGTATTGCATCCTAAGGGAATATATCATCTTCTTAACCCTTTAAGGACCAACCGTCTGATTTATCGCCGGCGGCGTACTATGCGAAAAGGACCAACCGTCTGATTTATCGCCGGCGGCATACTATGCGAAAAGGACCAGCTGTCTTATTTATCGCCGGCGGACTTTTCATATTTTTTAAGAGATATTTTAATCCTCTATATGGAATAAATATACTATTTTTCTATTCCCTGTATGTTTATTACTATGATATCAAATTTTAAACGTCTTTGGAATCATCAGCTTGGTGAAAAAAAATATTTTACGGCCATGTTGCATCGTAATGTTGTCAGGGTACTTTGGGATTATACCGACCACACCCAGACATGAATCGTTATTTGACATTTTGCTTCTACTGATTACTAGATTAGCGTAGAACAAATTTTGTCAATATAAAACAGGAATTGTCTTATCGCAAACCCCTTCCCATCCTCAGACAGAGGTCAAAGTCGAACGGTCTAGTAGATAACGTGATTGCAGAGTCTCACCGCCCGTTCAGCTGGTGCGTCGCTTTGTTGTACTTCCGTGTTTTACCCCTACATTTATACAAACACAAAAATTCAACAAAAACTAAACTCTTTATTGAAAAAAAACACACAAAACTTGTTTTTATGTACCGTGCAAAAAACTTAAATAATCATGTGATGCCGCGCGGCCTGCCGTAATCGGGATTCTCGAGAAAGATAACAGCGACAACAATACCGATCACATTACCTGGAAACGCTTGTTGATTGATGGAATGTTAGTTCTGTTACTCAACTACATCGTTTTATAACGTTCTGGTTCTAAATTCATTGAAAAAAGTTTAAGCGTTGGGGGCATATAACGGAATCTGACCCCATTAACAATTTGATAATCGTTGTAAGTTTGTAATTAACCTGTTGGATCCCGTAGCCGCACAGTTGCGACTGAGGCAAGTGTGCAGTCGTGGCCTGTTGCCGTACTGTTGCGGCCGCGCGCAGAGCGTTTTATTTTTGTGTTTTCTTCAACTCAATTCGCTAAATTAAATGACGTTCAATATACCGGGTTACTCGGGAGAACACTGGCTTTCTCGTGAGGTATATTTTGTTTCGCGCTACGATACTTGGCAGCCTGTTTTTACTCTAAACGTCGAGGCGTTTCAGCCGGTTGCTGTTGTTTGTACACAATAATTATGGCTTCGCGTAAGCATGAGTTGTTTGATCAAGATATTAATGAATTATTGGGCAGTGAGTTTAGTGAACTATCTGATAGTGACGACGAAAGTGATGTGGATATTTTCAGTCGTGTAAGAAGTGGTGATTTTATTTTTAGTGAACTAGTTCGTGATGCAGACTTCAACCACGATTTAGGTTATCTCGATGAACCAGTACCAGGACCATCAGGTGATACTGTTTATTCTAATAATCGTTCAAATAAGCCTACTTTGGATAGTGTTGACTTGGTAATAAACGAGGTAGTTCAAAATTATAATCCCAGAAATGACTTTACTGGCAATGAAGGAACTGAATGTAGGCCTAACCCCAATATATATATATATATATATATATATATATATATATATATATATATATATATATATATATATATAAATTTAAATATGTATATTTGAATTTAGAAATATCAATAATATGAAATAAATAAACATAAAAATAAAACTTATGAGTATATGATTATGCAGATGCAAAAAATAACTATAATGCAAAGTAGTAACCAAGTGCCAGAAAAAACCCGGGCCAGCAGATGCCCCTGTGCTGCCATAACCCGGGACTCAACAGGTTAAAGAGTTGTTTTTTTCGTTCTATCATGTTTGTTTCTATAAATGTATATTTTTGTGTTCTTCATACCGGTGTAGTCGGTATAATCCCAAAGTACCGCATAATATCCTTAGTAGCCTATAAGGTTTTGTATGTTAGGCTATTGGTGAAAAGTGTGTTTTAACCAGTGTTACAGAAAAATTTAATTAATTTACAAACTTTTTATTTTTTATTCCAGGGCTTTCAAATTTTGTACAGTTATAGAGAATTATATGTAGAACTAATAAATACCATTTTTGGTAGTTATTGAAGAACAAACTCTATTTTTTTTTCTTTTTTTTATTTTATAAACAGATAAATCAAATTGTTTTTTGCTATATAATGACTTAAATTTATTTTTTCACAATGAACAATTTAATTATGAACATTTTAAGCCTAAAAACAAATCTGTACAATAATTAGTTCTGAAGATATGATTTTTCTCTCAAACGCTTGAAAAATCGCACATTTTTAATATGCACAGTTCTTGGAGCATGGCCAGAAAAACGCAAAAATTTTCTTTGCACATGTCAAATTTTGGTCTGGTCCTAAAAGGGTTAAGCGTGAAAACAGTGCCAAACACATCACCAAGTCGGATAATAAGTCAAAGGCAGTATGGGAAATCATAAACTCAGAAAAGTAAAATAAACAGATGGATAATTGCCTAATGCACATAGAAATACACAATAAAATCGAAGAAGCCCCTTTAAAAATTGCAACGCATCTGAATCAATTCTTTTCGAAAAACGCAGAAACAACGCTAGAAGAAAACTGTAAACAGCTCCAAAACCTAACCTTTCCCTCTGAGCACAGAATACAAAATTTTAACCACCTTCATATGGAATTCACACCAACAAACCAAGAGGAAGTTCTAAAAATCATACAGTCCCTAAAGTCAAAATTATCCTGTGGAGTAGATGAAATCCCAACAAAGGCTGTCAAACACTGTGCAAAACAATTAGCAGGACCTCTTGTAAGCATGATTAACAAATCCTTTAGCCACAATGGAGCCACAACAAAACCGGTAAATTTTTGACCTATCGCACTTATCTCCACTTTTTCAAAGATAATTGAAAAAAATAGCCCTTTCAAGAATGCTTAAGCATTTGGAACAACACAATGTCATTACCAGAAACCAACATGGATTCTTTAAAGGACAATCTACCATCACAGCAATAAATATCTTAGTCGAATTTGTGACTGACCAACTTGAGAATCACAAACACGTCTCAGCAATTCTGTAGGACTATAGTAAGGCTTTCGATTGCCTAGCGCATAAACTTATCCTTCAGAAACTGTCACAACTGGGAATCAACGGAAAGGCTGGAGATTGGGTTGAAAGCTACCTTGAAGGGCATAGGCAGATGGTTGAGGTCAAAAAATCAATTAATGGGAGAGTTCAAGTTTATAAATCTGTACCACTACCAATAGTACGAGGAGTACCACAGGGCTTGGTACTGGGACCATTTATATTTGCACTGTTTACAAATGAATTCCCACAGCTGTTTACAACTGAGAATGTAGAACCCGTACTCTATGCAGATGACACAACCCTGATTTGTAGCAATGACTCAGCTCTAGAAGTGAACTCAAACATTTTAAACTCAACAAATAAAGCCCTTAAATACTGCCTGTAATGACTTATAGCTATAAACCCACTAAAAACAACACAAATAAATTTCAGTAGAAGATGAGACAACTGTCCAGAAATTCCTGACATTTCAGTTAAAAATCACAAAAAGTTATTGGGAATTACTATTGACTATAACCTATTTTGGAAGAATCACACTGACATCTTAACAAAAAAACTCAGTACTGGAATATTTGCAATACGTCGGATGAAATGGTATACGTGGCATAGACATAGCAGACAGCCTACTATGCGTTGGTTGAATCGCACTTTAGGTATGGCCTGACAGCTTGGGGTGGGACATCTGAGGCAAATCTCACCAAAGTTCTTGTTCTGCAGAAAAAGGCGATTAGGGCGCTTGCAGACCTTAACCCAAAAGACAGTTGCAGAGAGGCTTACAAGTCACTCGGAATTTTAACTGTTGTCGCTCTCTACATCCACGCAGTAATCAGACACAGAAGAAGCAGACTTTCCAAGAGGCAGGGATTTTCACTCGTACAGAACCCGAAGAGTTACTGAGTATCATCTACCTACCCATCATACGACTCAGTACAACCAAGAAAGGCAAGAAACCCTCCTACACGGGACGTAAACTGTTCAACATGTTGCCACCAACACTGAAAGACCTAGAAGGGACAGAACTGAAGACTCAACTAAAAAAAATTGCTAATGGAGAGACCTGTCTACTCCATTAAAGAATACCTGGACCTGGTCATTGACATTGTAAAGCAAGAAACTGAAGCTATTTAGTTATGTATGTTATTAATTAATTAATTTATTTTGTTGACGCCAATACAGATCTTGATGATATGTAAATAAAGATGATTGACTATTGACTATTCTTCTGATGTCAGCCTTAAAGTATGAGTTTGATTGTGCAAAAATTAAACCAAATAAAACATAGTGATGTGATGTTTTAACTCACTAAAGTCAAAGTTTAAAACAAAAAGGTTGTATGTCAAATAACTTTAAACATACCTCAACTCCACTCCAAGTTACGAGAAGCACAAACATTACAACATGAAAGAATACAGCAACTAAAAGTAGGTTCTTACCTTTAGTAAATTATCAGTCCTGTAAGTGATGTAGTTAAATCTACATATTTTGGCACAATATTGCCATCATCAGGATGCAGATAAAAATTACACAAATTAGCTGGCAGTATTGTCAAATCATTTAAAAACTTTACAAATATAGTTCATAAACATTCACAAAAAGAACACACATATTTACAAACTAACTTAGATAAATAACAGGGAAGTTTAAGTCCAGTTCTAGCCATTCCGTAGACATGTCCGTGCACCCCAAAGGTGAAAAGCCCAAATGTTTTAATTTGGCTAATAATAGGACGTTATTTTAATCTAAAAAGTGAACGAATGAATGAATTTTTGTATTTTCCAAATGAATGTACAATATTAAAATCTTAAAATGATCTTTGTGAAACAGTTTTAAAATTACAGAAAGCAGCTTGAAAAAAGCACCATAAAGAAAAGCATGGTCCTTGGGTAAAAAAAACCCTTGGAATGATCTAACAATACCAAAATAGTGGATTCACTGTCTTTGATCCTTGGCAAGCCAATATTATATCAGTTATATTGAATGAGGTTTCTTTAATTTTTAACATTTTTTGAGATTCCTAGTAAATTTTTTACTTTTATGTCTATTTTGTTATTATTAGCATCCAAAGTGGCCTGACTAACAGAAGGATGACTTAGTGATGGCATGCTAATTTTATGTATGGAGCCTTTGAGCGTATGTATGTATGATGTTTGGAGCGTTGGAAACAATTCTCTTAATATGTACTATCAGCTTCATCTCACTCCATAAGATTATTTTATCATAAATTTTGAGCAATTTTTTACTTTTTCTAGTGTAAACTTATGCTTTAGTATTACACAGCTAAAGGAGAGGATAAATTCCAAGCCTCAAAATCACACGTTCCTTTTTATTGTAACAATAAAGGATGGATGGTAAAGGTCCATAATCCAGTTATCCTTTCAAATCATCCATCGTCAGAAACGAACTTTGGACAATCAATTGTCTCTTTATATTACATAATGGTTACTACATTTTTGGGGATAAAAAAGTATTTTGTAGTTCATAACTAATATTCTTTATAATATAAATTTCTTATACAAAATCAGCCTATCCTTTTAAAGTTTAATAAAGTAATTTTGAAAAGTTGTGGCTATTGATCTTCAATTGTATTGACAAAAATTGATTAATCTTCTCAGGATCCTGTTCTGTTTTCCGGCTCTCTACGTATGAACCTGGATCCATTTGAGGTGTACAGTGACACAGACCTGTGGCGGGCACTGCAACTCGCTCATCTCGACGAGTTTACTCGCTCGCAAACTCAGAAGCTGCATCATTCTATCATTGAGGGTGGTGAAAATTTGAGGTACACTAAGATGTATAAATATGTTACACATAAGAAAAGCAGTGTTGTTTTATATAAAAAATTTGCAGGGTTATTTATAAAAACAATTATCTTGTTTCTAATGGTGTGAAGGTGGGCAAACAGACTGTTGCTGCAATCCCTAATATTTCATTGTGCAGCATAATAAACAATGTCTATTGTAAAGTGAGTGGGCTGTTTCAAATGTTCGTGCATTACAAAAGATTGTTTTGTAATTGATTATTAATGTGAAATTAGTTTCAGAGTAGTGTGGCTTTTAAATTAAATTAAATCTCAAGGTTGATTTGGTATGCCTTAGGGCATCAATTAAAAAAAAAAACACACAAGTTTATTAAGACTTTTAGTTTATTTAAATCTTACTAAAATTATACACGTTTGTCTTATTATTTGCCGGAAATGACTTTACAAAATTTGGAATACAGTGAAGTCCTAATAATCGGTTACAAATTTTGTTTCTATCTTCATCTCACATACAAAGTTCAAAACCTTTAGCTAATGAATTAAATTTGTAGTTATTTTAAAACTTTTTGATGCAATCACTTTATACAATCTAATTTACATTTTATTGGTTATAATATTTCACATTTTGTAGTGTTGGCCAACGACAGTTGGTATGCCTGGCTCGAGCACTGCTGCGGAAAACTCAGGTGTTGATCCTGGATGAGGCCACCGCTGCCATCGACTTAGAGACTGATGACTTGATACAGCAGACAATACGTGAGGAGTTCAAGGATTGTACAGTGCTCACAATAGCTCACAGGCTCAACACCATCATGGATTCTGACAGGTGTGTACATCTAGTACAATGTAGAAATAAAATAGATAATTTGATACAGCAGAATATCTGAGGAGGATTCTGGAACTGTATAGTACCCCCAAAAGCAACATAACTCAACAAAATAATAGACTATGTTAGGCGAGTGTATAGAGACAATATACATAATATGATATAACCTATAGTAGTTATGCTAAAGTAGATCATCAGTTTTGAATTATAGTACTATCATTAAACTCTATCTTATCCATATGTCAAATGACTGGACTCAGTGTTTTTACAAATCTATTTTTTCTACAATTTTATCATTGCCATTATGGTTACCCATAAGAACATGTAAAAATGTTTGATAATTTTTGCTAGATACCAACACTATATAGAAATAGCATTTTTATACTATTGGGATAAATGAAAAATTCTGCTAGGTGTCACAATATGTCAGTAAGAACATCAGTTCTTAGCACAAGTCTATGACAAAATGGTGTCTCTACTCATTTTGCTATCCTTGGGTGCAATTGTCCTCAGATTAAGCCATCTATATAGTTCATGTCAGATCAAATAATGCCTTTGCTCTTACTATGATTGTCTGTATGATTCGTTTTTGTTATGTGCTTGTCTAATATGAATGCATTCATTGTTCATGCTTTAAGTTCTGCATTTGTCTATACTAATTATTTGTTTATCAATGACCTTATTTGGTGATGAAAAGACCTTGCTCCATAAAGTTCTTTGTTCCCTATTCTGTAATCATTCGTATAATCAAGTGTTGTCTTTTAATCATAATATAATACTTACTCCAAGTCTGTCAATGGGTTTTTTGAAATGACTATGCTATGTCGATTTAGATTGTATAATATTATGTTAAATTGGCAAATAATTTTTTACAAAATTCTGGAAAAATGCTTTTATTCTGCCAAAAACATATATGCCAGCATGTGGTTTTTAACTCTGTCATTGCCAACTTTGATTGTTATGGAGTTTAACCTTCTCATACACAGTAACTTTGGGCACTTATAATTCACTGTGCCAAATCAAAACAAATTCTATGTGAGCCCCACTGCTCCAACTTGTTCTGCTATTGTTTAATTATTTATTATTTCACCTTAAGATGGTTCTAAAGGGTCTAATATAATCAATGTTAATTTTAAACATTTGTGCTTCCAAGCAAAGCAGAAGACTGCTGATGATCTGAGTTAGTAGATTCTTATGCTATGGATTTTTGTGCAGAGGGAGCAAAGGTTTGCAAATACCATTCTCGCTAATGCTTGCAAAATTGTGATCATAACTCGTGAAAGTTAAATTCTGTGCACCAAATTAGAGCCTGAAAACTTTTTACGAAACATCTAGTTCTTCATCTTCCAGAGGACAGATTGTATGGTGTAAGCAAATCTTAAATGTATAGATTAAGCTGCATATAATTGTAAAGGTATTGATGAAAGTGCAGATAGAGGTATTATACCACAGTTTTTGTTGAGTAAATAGACTTTTTTGAGGAGTGATGGGCTACAAAAGTAAACAATTAATTTGTATTGAAACAAGTTGTGACACATCGCTTTCTAGTTCTATATTCTTTATCCTAATTTAATTTGTTGAATTTGTTGTTCAGCTAATCACATGTGCAACTAACCCATCATGCTTTGGTCTATTTAGTATTTAAAACCATTATATGGCTCCCTGAGAGGGTAATTAATGCTAGTGGTAAAAATGCCTATTTATAGCCTAGAAATTAATTTGCAAATTTTATTTTAAGTCGTATCATTGCAAAGTTATTTATCTACTTACTTTTCAATGCTTTGTATATAAATGAATTGGACTTATATTATATACAAAGCATTAAATTATTACAGTAGTTAATTTTAAACTGTATTTTTCCAGGGTGATTGTGTTAGAGAGGGGAACACTTAAAGAGTTTGACTCGCCTACAAATCTACTGAAGCGGCCAGCATCAATCTTCTATGGGATGGCTAAAGATGCTGGTCTGGTATGACAAAAAATGTTGTAGAGTAACTAAAGAAATATTATACATTCTACTTTGTGACATTATTTTAAGGAAATTTGATCCCAAAGATGTCAATAGTTAAGGTTTTGTCAGAGTACTTATTTAATTTTTGGACTATTGGTACTTAAGGAAAATATTTTTCAGTACTTAAAATAACATAATCAATCTGTGAGGTACCAAATATTCAGTTACAGTATCGCACAACTGTGAACACGTAGCTAAAGTTTTCATAATACTGTTATTAGTTTTACTTTTCTGCTTTAGAAAATAAAAAGGGATATAAAGATATTGAAGAAAAGTAAATACATATTTTAAGAGATTCAATAATCTTACATCACATAATTTTTTGTATCAAAATATGCTTTGTCCAAAATATGTGACAGTTTCTGAAAACAATACAACAGCATAAACATGAAGTGTCCATGTTTAATCAAATATAAGTTTAGTTAAGTTTAAGGAATGTATGAGGCCTTACTTTTTAGTTCTTACAGTATTAAGGGATAATAATCTGTGAAAAGGTATGGGTTCTTAAAACCAGCAATTATAATCACTAAAGTTAATATTTTTCAATCTGTCAACGTGATGTTTACATACAAGAATGGATATGGTAAACAAATGTGACAGATGCTGTTTTAACAAATAATATCATATAGTTTAGTAAGTGTGGACGCAATTTTGTTAGAGTTGTTTGTTTTGTTAGAGTAAGGCATTCCTTACACATGCCTTGCCTTTAAAATTATGAACAGTATAGAAAACATCCCTAGCTAAAATATGCAGTGAATAACATCTTAAAAATATTTTTTTAAACACATGTTAATTTGTTGTTCTAAATTAGTAAAACTAAGAGTTTTTCATACTTTTGGACACCTAGTGTATATAATATATAAACTTTTACATTAAAAGTAACAGTTATAGGTTTAAACAGTGATGTACAGTATTTATAAGTTAATTTTTGTACCAAATGAAAGCTATAGAAGATAATTGTTGGTGCCTTTAGGAGTTGTATTCTTAAGATTTAACTTAATATTATTCTTAAGTTGCCATTTTACAGTTTCCAAATACAGGTTGCCTTATAGTGTGATAAATCAGTATTTGTTTTAGTATGAAGATGTTATTTTGTAGGTTTTAAGTTAGTCATAAAATAATGTTGTTATTAAATGTTATTTTAGTTTTTAATTAGAATTTTCTTTTTTCTTTTGAGTCCTCTCTTTAATTTAAAACAGACATATTTACAATATATAAATAAAACATAAACAAAATGTGCACAAAATCACACATTAATTTAACATAGATATCACACAAATGTTGTTTAGAAACAGTAACAGGTGCAGCTAAATTTAAACTAAATGACATAAAATAAAGTACTGAAGTTATATAATGATGGTAATTTAAAAACATTTGTATTTTGAAAAAGGAGCCTTTAGATTTCCTTACACATTGTGGGGGTGAAAAACCTCAGTGCTTGATACCTATGAATTTGGTATATATACTCTTGATAGTGACTATAACGTAAACGCTACTACACCCTAAAAAAGACTGATTCATGCGATATGAGACAGCTAAAGTAAAAGAGATGGACATGGTTGGGAAGGTGAACAATTTAGTGGTAGAAAAGGGGTAACTGAAATGATGCCACTCACCGACGTCAATTTCACAAGTCAAGCACATTGGGAAGTACGTCTGGCATAACATCCTCAGTGTCCATGGGTAGACAAGCAGTTAGAGTCACAGCTAACACTGCAAATATACGAGTGTTTTGCTAGTGGACTTTATGCCGCGAGGAATGACGATTAACTCAGAAGCCTACAACACTGTGGTGTTTAGCCAGGTCTACATTTTCACGAACAAGTGAAAATCACTTGGAGCAAGATCAGGACTGGGGAATGAGGAAAAATTTCCCAGTTGAACAAGTTCAAGAGTTCTTGCGTATGGTTTGCCGTGTGAGGTCAAGCATTGTCTTGGAAGCAAAATTTTGCATGAAAACTTTTCTTGGCACTTGTTTTGAACAGCTCTCCTAAGATTGGCAATGTTTGGTATTACCACTCATAGTTTATTGTTGCACCTCACTCGAGAATAGCAATAAGAAGCTCGGTTATTTTGAAATGGGGGTTTTCACAAATCTTTTCGTCAACTTTGGTGACCAGATCATCAGTCATAATGCACTCTTTTCAGACATCCACTCTTTTCTTGATCATGAACGTTTGTTCTGCCATTTTAAAACTTAATGCACAACTTCTTAACAGAACTTTCAGTCATTACGTTGTTCCTGTATACTTGACACAGTTCCCGATGAATTGGTTTTAAGTTTTTTGCAATCAATTCAAATCACAGACCACACCTTACACCTAGCAGGATTTTCGATTGCAGCACACGTTTCAAACTTGAATATAAAAAAATGGGCAGTGTGGAGATGTTCCAGTTGTCACAGCTGGATGCCGACTGAGGTGCTGAGCATGAGCACACTAATGTATACGTGATTGGTGCATGCCTGGCAGCATCAGGTAAAAGCGTTCCTTACCTTCTGAATAGCCATGATATATATTATCATATCTTACATATTACAAGAATAAAAAGTATAATTAAGGGGCAGTCCCTTATTATGCAATGCTGAAATCAGACTTCAGACCTCCCTCCCCCTCTTTGTAATGGACTCCTAGAATTAGCATGAACCCTCCTCTGTAGTATACAGAACACTTCCACCAACACACTCTCCCTCCAATTTATATCCAAAGTAAAAATTGACACAATACTACCAATATAGTACTACCATCTACTTGGACAAATGAAACTCGGACCAACAAAACAGTGATTTACTCGGTCATTTGCTATTCGGACAACTGAAATTATTTAAATGTACTACCTCTCATGGCTAGGATATTTGAAACTCAGAACATTGAAATGCTTCAACTGCAACAATGGTATCACAAAATATTTCTGACTTAATTTAATTTGTCCTTTCATAGACCTAAGGTTCTAGACCTGTTCAACTTATGATTCTTGGTCATTACAATTAAGGGTGCGCTCTACCACTCTGGTGAACGCTGATGCAAGGGTTTTGGATCTGCCTCATTGTAGGTTCATTTTTTTGAGCTATTACAAACATATTGATGTCATTTAAGTAACTAAATATTTGTATAGGTGTATTAGTTTTTGAAATTTCAATTTCGATTCAACTTAAGCTGCACATCAGGTGGAAAGTTTTTTAAAAAAGGGTATTTTCACAAACGTTTCATAAAATAAAAACGCGAATTTTTATTAAAGAATAAAATACGGACATTTGTAGATTGGAATATAGTAAGAGTAAAACTGCAAACGGTTTATTAAAAAGTTCTGAAGTTAAGGTACAATAAGGCAGACATGAAAGGTCTGCAAGCGCTATTCAACGCTCTGTCAGGTGGCGCACGTGGCGGCTACAGCCGGAAACTGTAGGCAACTCTCCCACCACTACCTGCTGGATATTTCCCCTCACCTGCTTTTGCTAGGTTATAACGTGTGGCCTTTCAGTGTTGGTGTTCCTTCAATTTGTTGATTTATAAAATCTACCCCGCGCGGCGCCGGGTCTTTCCATCGGCCATGGACGAAACACTACTTACGCGCCACCGTTGCGCGCCCATGCTATGAATGATCGTGTCGTGTGGAAGCTCTCATATACATCTTCATATCACCGAAATAGTGTTGGTGAACTCTTTCCGTAACAATAAATTCGTAACGTTTAACAACTACCTCTACCTCCTGGGGAACAATAAATTATTGAATAATGTCAATATTTTCAAAATATGAGTGACATACCTCATTATGAGGTATTTTGTTTAGTGCAATATTATAGTCTAACTATAATAGGTTTTATTTGACTTAATGTATGATTGCTTCATTTGATTGTTAAACAAATCTCATTACATGAGCAGCTATTACCCATTACAAAATAAAGGAATTAAAATTTTAACATTTTAATTAAAATTCCACTTTTTACTTTTTACTACAAATGCATATTGCCAGAACTAGTTAACCCAAGATACCCTCGAGGGCTTCCTGTGAGAGACAGACTAGATAACAGTGCAATATAATGCACCTTAAAAACTCTAATGATTAGAACTTCAACTATTTCGGACTTCAGTTATTGAGGTAAACGTGGTATTTTTTATTGAGTTAGGACGACGATTTTTTGTTATCATTAAACTGTACTCCACTACCTATATAATTATCGAGAAAAAAATCACTTCCGGTCGGTAAATACCGAAGAAACGCTCTCTACAGATTCAAGTTTTGACGATTTTGGATTTCACTGGTTGAGTGGTTGAGATAAAGTGGTACTTAGAATTTTGTTAGGACATTAATTTTATGTAATAATTCTACGCCGACTAATAAATATATAATTATCGAGTAAAAAACAAAAATAATCACTTCCGATCGGAATATACTAAGGAAAATGAAATAATACCTCAGTTAATGAAATCCAAAGTAGTCGGAACTTCTTATCAGTAGAGTTTTTCCAGTGTATTATCCGACCCGGAAGGGATTTTGTCAAATTTTCTTCGATAATTATATAGGTATCAGTCGGCGTTCAATTGATATCTAAAATCAATGTTCTATAATAACTCTAAGTACCACTTTTACCTCAACGACTCAACCAGTGAAATCCAAAATCGTCAAAATCTGAATCAGTAGAGCTTTTCCTCGGTATTTTCCAACCGGAAGTGATTTTAATGTTTTTTCTCGATAATTATATATGTATTAGTCGGCGTACAATTAATACATAAAATCAACGTCCTAACATAATTCTAAGTACCACTTTTATTTACCTCAACCACTCAACTATTGAAATCCAAAATCGTCAAAACTTTAATCTATAGAGAGCTTTTCTTCGGTATTTACCGACAGAAAGTGATTTTTTCTCGATAATTATATAGCTTCAGTGTACAGTTTAATGATAACAAAAATCGTCGTCCTAACTCAATTGAAAACACCACGTTTACCTCAAACACTGAAGTCCAAATAAGTTGAAGTTCTAATCAGTAGAGTTTTTCAAGTGTTTTTTTTCCGTCCGAAAGTGATTTTCTATATTTTTTTCGATAATTATATACACGTCTACAGTTTAATGACACCTAAAATCAACGTCGTAACTTAATTCTAAGCTGTCATTTTACGTCCCCAAGACGAATTTGAACGAAGTGGTCGCTAATTTAAACTGTTCGCCGTGTTACGGTTCAGGTTACTTTGCGATTTATACTTTTACTCGTTTGATACTTTATGATTTAAACGAAAGGACAATTATATTTTTAACAGCGGTCAATTTAATCAATTAAATCAATCAATTTAATCTTTATAGACAAGAGTAATGATAACTCTCCTTTTTTCTCCTGCTCTATGCTTTATTTTTTAATATGTCTTAAAATTTCGGGAGGGGTCCGGACCCCCTGGACCCCCCCCTTCGCTACGCCACTGAGAGCAACTGATATAGTAATTCATTTAATTCACATGTATACCTATATTATCCCTTACAATCATGGAGACTAGTGGTAAAAAACAAACTACACAATTAACACTTAGAGTGCTAATCCCGTAATTTTAACGAAACAGCGAAATTTCCGAAGAATGCTAATCCCGTAGTTTTACGTGGTTGTCATTTCAATTGGTATTATATTACATTGTCCGTATTTAAACGGGTTTTGCCTACTCTACAATGTTATTTGGGTTTGTAGTAACACGATTAACCGTTAGAAAACGTCAGATGTATTGAATGAGCTTAATGACAAAGCGACTTCGGTCGCATTGTTTACGTGCCGCTGACGTGACGTTCGTTGCAGCCGGCAGTCGATGTCGCAATCATGGCTTATCGCAGCTTGAACGACGGTTGCGATCAGTGATGTATTAGATGAAGATAGTTTTATTGGTGTTGATAGTATTTTTGACGATTCTGACATCGATCCTGATTTCATGGAAGAAGATGAGACACATATTTCAGGTAAGAATAAGTCTATATAAACATCAGTCTAAAAGTTTCGTGAATCAAACTATAATTTGTATTAAAATAAATTAACTTTATTCAACTAATGTTCTATTTATATGAATAAAATGAAAATATACTCATATTTTACACGGTATATTATTATGTTACAGATGCTGAAAACAGTACTGACGGCGAAAGTGATGCCGACGCATCAACATGTCGGCATAGTTTTTTGTCAAAAAACTACAAAACATAAAAACATGATTTGTATTATTCAAAGAACATTTTATATTTGTAAATGGGTCATTGTAAATAATTGTATATATATTTAGTTTAGTTTTTAGATAAAAAAACTGTCTCAAAAAATAATTTTTTTTTTTTTTAAATATATGTTTTTCAAAAAAAGTTTTTATGTGTAGTTTTTTGAAAAAAACACTAACAATCTAACTTTAATATTAAGACGAAAGTAAGCTGAATTAAGGCATGTAAATATTTTTCTTATATCTTAAATACTTTTTTTTAAATAAATTTGTGAAAACCACCAAAAACGCCCAGCATTCTACAGAGTGCAACTGTGTTATTTAGGGCCAGCACTCAAAGTGTTAAATATAACAGATAGGTCCGTATGTGTTACTAATTTCAATGCAACATTAATATTTTTGCGTAATGAGGGTAATAGAAATTGTATTTTTATAACTAAAATGAGTTGTTTCCAAAATTTGAAGAAAGATATTAGAGACATTTAATTCATTTTGCATCTAATCCAGTATACAGGGTGAGTGGCTCTTGGTGTGTGACAAAATTTTTTGGGTTATAATGCAGTGTAAATGTGATACAATGGTGGTTATAAAAAAGTCTAACTCCAAAAATTAGGTCTGAAATTAATTATTTTCCGTTTTTTCTAAAAAAAAAACCGTGTTTTAGTACGTAAATCTGATATTTCTCAGCAAAGTATGTGAGCAAACTGCATCATTTTTAGATTTTCCGTTAAATTTTCAATTTGAAAAAGATATTGGTTTAAACGGTAAGAAAAGAAAATTAAGCTTCAGGTCGATTCAATGGCACAGTTGCTAAGTTTAAGAAAAACTAAAATATCATTGAACCCCATCTTTTTACCACACCCTGTACACAAGAATGTGTCAAGTCATATTAAAAACTTTGCCATTTAATAGGCTTTAATGGTATGCCATATGACCATAGTTAAGTATTCTGTTATCTACTTTTATCGGTTTGAATATTAAAAACACGCAAACTACAAAAAGATTAAAACAATTTAATAACAACTGTACTTAATTTTTATGTTTTCTAAAATGCCTCATAAAACAAGGAATTGAAGATTACAAAAAAAGTAAAGCAGTTTAAAATAATTTTGTGGATGCTAGTTACAGATTAATGGTCACATCCTTTATCAATGTTTTAATTCCTTATCTTATCACTTTATACAGTATTGTACATTCATTCCTTATCTTGTTTTGTAAGACCAGTGTCGGCATGAATTACTTCTACCTCCAATAAACTATTTTTCTGCTCAATTTAGTCAAGTGTAGGCTGTCATGGAGTTCACTACTGGAGAATACGCTGATATGCACTTTATTTACGGGTTTTGTGATGGAAATGCGCATTGAACTGCATGACAGATTTACGTACAAAAACACGGGTTTTTTAGAAAAACTGAAAATAATTAATTTTAAACCTAATTTTTGGAGCTAGACTTTTTTATAACCACCATTGTATCACATTTACATTGCATTATAACCCAAAAAATGTTGTCACACACCAAGAGCCACTCATCCTGTATATACTCAGTGTAATATACTCAGGTAAATTTTTATCCTATACAATTTGCTAAGTAAAAACTGTAATTTCTCTCATGTTGGTCTTGTGATATTTTGCTTGATTGTAATTTTAATGTCTTGTTGTGACTTTGTTTTTTGTTGCTGAATTTTGTTATGTAACTATTGTTCAATTCTGTAAAGTTTATTGTTGTTACAAAGTTATAATTACATTCTAATTTGGCAGACGCACAGAGAGTGACATGTAGCTGTGTGTATTAAGTCGTAAATATATGAACTGAGCTCATAAAAATGTAATTTTTTAATATACTGTTGCTGGTAGCGTGGTTAGTTAGTCTTAAAAATCTTATGTGATCTGATAATTCTAAAAACATGAAAGAATGATTATATTTACAAGAAAATGTGTGGGTTTACATTATGTATCAAAGAATTGATAAAATTATGTTAGGTTTGTTGATAACATTACAATTATTTAAATTTTCTATGGTTTTCATAACAATTTCTGCCTTGCCCAGTTTTTCCACGTATTCCAGATCGGTAGACACTCTGACCTGACAATATCACTGGAATGATTACGTTTCTGTTCGTTTTCAAATATTTCAGTAGACCGAATTTAAATTAACAAAAATTAAATATATTTTACTAAAAACGTTTTTTTATTGCATAATAATAAAAGTATGTTGTACCAACGAGTAACGGTAGGAAAAGTACCGGTTACAGTTTCATACTGATTTAGCCGATCTCCACACTACGTGGCGCGAGTGCGTTGTTACGAGCCGAACGCATCTTCTTTCGGCAAATAGCTGAGATCCTCCGTAGTCCCGATACTCGGGTCCCTCGCTCGGCAAATGTCGGAGGCGCTCGGTAAGTTCCGATCCCTTCCACAGCAACTACTCATTGCCCTCCCTACAACCGATTTTGCCAGCGCTCCAAGCGGATTTTTGAAACATCGTACTGCGATTTCTGGCCTGTGGTAGAGCGCACCCTTAAAGTGGGTGATGACTAAGCAAAGTTTAAAACAGGAACTACATCACAGATGTGCAGAGGCAGCAAAGCCATGTCTAACAACATTACCAGTTCAAAAGCATCTTTAATAGGGTGGGTCGAAACAAATTAATATTTTATTTTTATAAACACTTTAGTTCGGCAAAGTTGCCTATTGCGTTGAGAATAAAAGTGATAAAAAAAAAAAAACAAAAATCTGTTAACATCTTCTGGTCATGAAGTGAACTTGAATTTTATAAACATTTGTGAAAATCTGTCTATTTTGTAATTTTTTCCTACTATTCAATGCTTTAACCCTTTCCGGGCCAGGCGGCAATATATTGCCGCCACAGATCATGTCTGAAAAGTGCCAGGCGGCAATATATTGCCGTCAGTGACATACGCGAAAAGCGCCAGGCGGCAATATATTGCCGCCTTTGGTATTCGTCGTTTTCTTAAAATAAATACTACGTCAAATGATTAAAGTTTTATGTTTTTTTATTCCCTGGTATATTTGTAGATAATTAATATGAATATCATATTTATTTTGGAGGTCTATGCATTTTTATTTCGTAATTGTCACGTGACATTATCAGCTGACTCGATCTATTGTTGTTAATTCTTTATGTTTTAATGTAATCGTACTATTGTATGCTGGATTCTCCTTTATTATTTTATTTTGTTGTTGTAAATATTAATAGTGTTAGTAGTTACGTGCTTAGCTATTGTGTCTAGTAGTTACAATGACTGACAATTTGCAATCTCATGGGAATAAAATTGTAACTAGCATATTTGGTAAATAGAAAAAGTGTAAATAAATTTCAAATAAAAATTGGTGTAAATATTTCTTGGTAAATAGTGTTTTTTAATTGTATTGAAAACTGTTTATGGATCCTACAATCATCTGTTTACCGGTACATCCATAATGTGAATATTTTATTTTAAGTTTCTTGCAATGTAAGAGTCAGTTGCTGTATCACTTGTTGCGAAAGTACAATTATGCGTATTTATACAAAATGTGTCGTAAAGAATTTATTTATGAGAGAAATAACACAAAAATTTTGTATGGTTTGTTCCTTTCTAAATGTACAATATAATAAAATAGCTTCCACGGTAAAATTATTTTTCCTTTTTTTTTTTAGATATTTACAAAAAAATTTAAAAAATAAATTTTTTTTTATGTAATCTATTACAACGCTATTTTTTTTGTGATTTTAAATTACTTAAAACTACATCTATATATTTCTTGTTGATAAGTATATATCTATACGAGTAATTTGGTGCAACTTTTAGGTCATTCTCTAATTGTTATGAAAAGTTATAAATTTTTAATCTTAGAGACTGCAAAATCGCCAATTTTAAGCCTGGCACTTTTGACTAGTCACAGGGGATATGATATGTTGAAATAATTTTGCAACATCTCATATTTGGTCCTGGCCCTGAAAGGGTTAAGAATAAGTACGCTTTAGTTTCCCGTGTTTGGTTTTATGGTTTAAATAACCCAAATAAATTATAAAATAATCAATTGTTAAATGTTTCCTGCTCACGCAATTTCTTAGGAAATAACAGCAATTATCATCTGTGCAACTCTTCGCCCATTTTGCAGAAACAAAATGACCCAGAACTCACCACATGGAGGTGGTTGCACTTCAAGTTCCACCCACACCCTACCCTACCAAACCATCTAATTGTTGAGTGTGGTATTTCCATAAGATTTACTAAGATGTATACATTTTTTTATTTTACAAACATATTACATAGTTAAGTATATTTTTCACTGTGTTTTCATTTATCTTTTTAAATCTTTCGGTAAATACTTAACATTAGAAGTCTGATTTCTTGGAGAAGTGTGGCATAACAGATCTAGACTTCAGCGTTGCTCGGATGAAGCCATCTCTAGCTTCATTTCCACACACTTTGTTCGAGGCATCTGTCACAAGTTTGACGCACCTCTCAACAGCCTGGGTGTGACAGGGAAATTTTTGTATTTCTCTAATGGGTGTGGTGTCAGAATTAATAAGTGACTTAATGTCATCATTCTAGTACAACTAGGCCTACTGACATCATGATTAGCTATGTGGAGTCCAAAACTGTTCAATTCACTAAAAACTTCCAGAACCTCATTCTGTGTTGATAGAAAATTTAAACTAAATTCGGTGGCAATAACAATATTTTGATTACCACCTTCCGTACTTGAAAAGACTCTTTTAAGTTTGTCCATTAAAACAGTAAAATTTCCTGATGATGCTTTATAAAAACAAACAACTTCAGTCCTTGTCTTCGAGAGTAGAATTTCAGATGATTAAAAAATTACCCCTTCACTTAGGTACATTATTTTATTATACAGTTTAAAAGCAGTATAGTTTAGCTGAGCCACATGCGCTTTGGTTGTTCTGACAGCTTAGTAAATAAAAAGGTAACAACAATTAACAATTACCTTTTTAATTTGCTTAAACGCAAGTTTTTGGAACGAGGCATTGTCCATGTTCAGTTTATAAACTTAAAGTCATCAAGAGGGAATCTCTCAAGAGGCCAATCTGCTCTAATTGAGAACATTGCAAAGGTAAGAGGAAGAGGTTTTGAAAATCATTCAGTGGCCAAACAAAACAATTTATAAACCCATATAATTTATTATATGATCTTTAACTTCACCATTAGTGTTTATAATACAAATCAAAATAATTCATAACTGAAGAACTATCTTATCTTACTTAAGATTATTTGTTCAATTGACTGTAAATGCTAAAAGTTGAAGAGAAAAGTATAATATATATTACAATGGTGCTATAATTTTCAATCAATAGATGTAACAGAAATCTATAGTCATGACCAGTGCTTGGTTTCTTAGTCTGGGAGGTATGGGGAATACTTTCAAAAGAAAGGGGATCTTGGCCCCCAAGAAAATGTTGAAAATATGAATGAGAACTCATAAATGTGTTTTCATGCTGAGCGTTTCTGGAGAGCCTAAGAAAGTTTCCTGTGCAAACCAAAAGAGCTTTTTCTTTAGAGAGAGGTACCGGAACATTGTTCTACTATGTTCTGCCTCAAAACAAGCACTAGTCATGGCAATCTATTAAATATATTAATCATTATTTTACTGTAAGTTTTTTATGCAGTCAAACAGTTCACAAGCTTACCCAGAATCAAAACTATGGGTGGGAGTCATTCAGGTTGTAATATTTTAGAATAGAAAAGATGAATGAAATGAAAATTTCAAGAACAGTATATTTTTGATTAGAACATCATATTAACATAATAAACAACAGATTATTCGTTTGCCTTACTTAATTTTTTATGTAATTATTTTATAACTATTTTTTAAAATTTTTTAGCATCTAGTGGAGATTGTGAAAACAAAAAAAATCATTAAACATGAATAGTTTCGATCAGTTCAGAGACATTACTACAATACCAACATATGATGATGAGTATATTACAAATTGCATTAGGACAGGTCTTGAATTTCAAATAAGGTGATTTTCTAATGTCCTTTGTGTTTTAATTTAGCGCAACCAACAGCTCCATCTACATCGACGTGGACACAATAGATTGTTAAAAAGGCCTTAACTATTGTATCTTTCTATTTTTAGTTTTAAGAAATTACTAATGGGAGGGCTTTTGTGCAATAATAAACTGAAAATGAGTCCAAATAAAAAGCATAATAAATTGTGTTCTGGTGCTATTGAGGCTATTCTCTTCACATGTTGATGTGGAAAAAGAATCAATTTTATGACTATGATATTACTTTTCAGAACAGTGATTTTTGTTGTCTTTACACTTCACTTTTTACTAAAATACAGAGAAAATGTTTCATGAACAAGCCACAGTAATAAAAATGTATGTATAACATAACAAAACGCTTATTGTAAAATTGATAAATTTAGGATTGAGATTCCTTCTTACTATCATTGCAGCAATAGCACAGGACTTGGATATCCATACAAGACATAATCACAAGTGATATCAACACCAGCCAATACATTTCTTAAATAACTTAACGAAATAATAAAATAATTATTTGCTAAAAGAATATTCTATTATATAAGACCAGAATCTTTAGCCATTCCATAAAAGATTGATTCTGGCTGCTTCAGTAGATGTGTAGGTGAGTCTCA
The DNA here is from genome assembly GCF_021130785.1 of Homalodisca vitripennis. Classification (NCBI taxonomy): domain Eukaryota; kingdom Metazoa; phylum Arthropoda; class Insecta; order Hemiptera; family Cicadellidae; genus Homalodisca; species Homalodisca vitripennis. Next base: position 67,518,766 of record NC_060209.1, read on the forward strand.
AACTCTTTAACTTTTCCTTCATCCAACACAATCACCCTAAAAACAATAAATGTATATATTAATCATTATATTGATCTATTTAATAAACGTCACATATAAATTAGTATAGGTTACAAATTTATGACAATTTATTATAAAATATTTTCCTCTACTAAATTTAAACTACACACTATCTTCTTCAACATAATTGATTATTATAATTTTTATATGGTGTTTCCCACTGTTCTTAAGTACACGATCATGTAATTCAAAGTTTTAACTAACTCCTTCATGTGCTATATTTATAATAGTGACATGTAATAACTTAATCTTCTGGAGCCACTTAAACTTTCAAAACAGATTCAGACCAGAGAAATGATTGCCGAGATTCGATAATTGAATCTGCTGAGATTAGCTCTGTCACTAATTAGCTATAAAGTAAAACATATCGCAATGTTTATGAAAACTATTCAAGCACCTTTTAACGTAATATGTCATCTTAAAGATGAAACAAAACCTATATATTGTGTAAGAAAATTACCAAGCAGGAAGGATGGTAGGGATCGTAACACAGGCACGATATTTTGAGAAGGGTGCTTAACAACACACCTTATATTTCCCACAGAACAATTTTTTATTGGAGATTTATTTACACACAAAACTCTTCAAAGTCATGTTCGTGTCCCACTACTTCCAGAAAGTTTTGTAAATCAATGACGTTACAGGTTTCTTGCCTGCCTAGATAGTACCCCAAATAGAATTAAACAACACCGTGACCAATCCAGCAACATAACGTGGGGTAAAATCTTCCTTATGCCAAAACTAAAAGACCAATGAATCATTTCTACCAGCAAAACATATTTGCAAATCATTATCTGTCTGTTGTGATGGATAATCAACACTGCTGGCATTACTTGCAAAGAGGAACGGAAGTGTCTGAATGTAGAGGAGTATTGTGTCTGGTTGTGAGAGCTTTTTGTCATCATGCTGTTGGCAACTGTGAAAACTGCGAGATCCAGAACTCTCTGCAGATGATCTGATGTTGCCATTCACTTTTATTTTATACCAAATGCACTCACCTGTAAGAGTCCATTATGATGTTCAGCCTAAGAGTTATTGAGAGCATTGTACAGTTCCAGTAACTTTATGTGTATTATCTGTTATATCAAGTCATTTTACTCCTAAGTAGCAAGATAAACCAGGTACTCACCTGTCAGCTCAGCAAGGCTTTCAATTGCCTTGATCATGGCCTGACTATGAGAAGTTGACCTCTCTTGGAATCACAGACATTACTCTGAGCTGGATTTAAGTTTTCTTGTACGATTGTACGCAGAATGGTGGAGCTGAAGCAATTAAAGAGCAGCCTAACAAAAACTACCAGGTCATCACCTCTGAAGATAAATAGAGGCATTTCTCAGGATTCAGTTACTGGGTCTAGTGCTTTGTGCTATACACTGAATACCTTAGAAAATACCTTAAGCTTTTTGTCATCTAAATCATGTAAGCTGATGACACTGCTCTCATCATCAACAACAAACAGATCGGTTGGAGCACTGGGGATATTGAATTGCATTGCTATAAATATGGCACATGGATATTGCCTAAAACAATTACCTAGTACACAATGAAGACAAAATCAAAATAACTGACAATGGGGCATCTCAAAAGAAAATTATCCGGACTGCCTGACGTACAAACTGTGACATTCAATTATCACTTAGGTTCAGATCAATCTTAGACAAACGACTCTCCTTGAATGGCCATCTTAACTGCCTAAGTCAAAAACTTAACTCCTCATTTTTTTGTTCTAAAAAGAGTCAAGGCAATCAGCACTAATCTCCTAGCAATAAAAACCTATTTTTTTTCTATTCCAATCCCATATAAGGTACGTATTCGTTCTTTGGGGAACTTCCTCTGTTAACAAGTACTATAAAAATGATACTAATGGTAAAAAGAGAGCAACATCGTGACAGCTGCAGATACTTTCAAAGAGTTGGGGATGATGACAGTGCCATAGGTATATATAGTAGTAGTGACCATCCTCTATGCTGTCGGTCTCGGTTTTTGTCAAAGAATACTCATGTCCATGACTACAGACTACAACACTATATACACAAATGATTTGTACTTCCCACACACATAACAAGTCTTTTCACCATGAAGCCTTCCTATGTAGATGCAAGGCTGTACAACATGCTACCACCTGAAATAAAAAATAGTAATCCTATCTTTTTAAGGAGAATACTGCAGAATTGTCATATGTCTGAAACCATCTACAATCCTGAAGAATCTTTTGAGAGAGCAAGCGGTGCACGTTTTGAGATAAACTTTCTCACCTACTTAGTTTTGTTTTAGTTCCTGTAAAAAATGTTTGATACAATACTTTTCTTGAGAAAGAGTAAATACAGAAATTTGTCAATTGCCAGTGGGTTATTGTAAGCACTGTACAGTTCTGGAACTCTCAGCATATTGTTTGTTATATCCAAGACATCTACAATCTAGGTATACCAGATACTCACCTGTCAGAGTCCATGATGGTGTTGAGTCTGTGAGCTATTATGAGCACTGTACATTTTTTAAACTCTCTGCGTATTGTCTGCTGTATCAAGTCATCAGTCTCTAAGTCTACTGCAGCTGTAGCCTCATCTAAAATTAAAATCTGTGTCTTTCGCAACAAAGCTCGAGCCAGGCATACCAACTGACGTTGTCCAACACTACAACATAAGAATAATAGAGTAAAACAATAGTAATAGCCCTCAATCAATTAAGTGAACTTATTCCTCATACATTGAAGTTTTGGTAACTATTAAATTACTGTAAACTGCTTGATTAGTAGTGTATTGAAGATTGCAGAGACGAAGTTATTATCTAATTTTTAAATTTTGATCGCGCCAATGATCAATAATCCATCTAATGCCATGGAAATGCTATTTATACGCTCCGAAACCAACATATGAGACTATTGTTTTGGTTAGTGCAACAGCATAAATCAATTGTGGAACTGTGTAAATAGATTAGACCGGGGGTGAACTTAAATGACCAGAACAGACTGATATTGACCGCAGCAACTTTTTAGTTGGATGATACACTTTCGTCAGTGGGATAAAAAGGCTAAATCTTATTGTTACTGAAATTGTCAGAGCACTTCAATAAATTTATCATGAAATGTTGGAGGGAATACGAATCTTATAAAAACTGTTTTTCACTTTATGACTTCAGGACCCCAAAACACTGTTCTTTAAACTTAAATCTAAAATGGATCAGGAGATTAGATATAGCTTTGAGTGACTATCGATTATCTCAGGAGTGTTTTTATGTCATAGATAAAAAATATATATGATATATTGTCCGAGTTTTCAAACAAGAAAATGCGTGCGAAGCCCGCGGGTAACTGCTAGTCTTTATATCTTTTTATATATATATATTTCTTGTGTTTGTGTATATGTGACTGAACTCCTCCTAAAACAACTGGATCGATTTTGACGAAATTTTGTGTGTGTGTTGAAGGGGATTCGAGAATTGGTTCAGATTCACAATTTAGTCCAATTTAAATAGTTTATTTAATTTAATTTTTTAATTATAAATATTGTTGTTTGATGTTGGAGTGTTTTTATATTGTATCCGACAGACTGCATTATGACACGTAATACAAAGCGAACTGATACTTAACAGCTGTTAATACTTTCAGCTGAAGTTCATCAAACTATTTAGCCCCGATACATTACACTGCTGAGTCAGACACCCTTCTGGACCTTCTAGTTGTTACTGATCCCTCTGATGTGACGCATCTAGGGCAGCTTCCAATTCCAGCAGTTTCACGTCACGATCTTGTGTACTGTGTTATCAAGGTCAAAGTTCCAAAGCCAAAAGTAAAATTTATTAAATACAGAGATTTTTAAAAAGTATGGACGAAGCCTCTTTTATGTATGTATGATGTTTATTCGACCCCATGGCAGAAATCTACAGACATTGCAATCTGTCGATGACATGGTTGAAGCTTTTAACACCACCATTCTGGGGCTATACGATAAACATGCACCAAGTTGTTACCAAACGCATAACAAAGCGGTGCCCAGTGCCTTGGATCACGTGTGAAATTCTTAGCTTCATGGCTCAAACGTGATACCCTGTATAGGAGAGCTCGTCGAGCTAGTGACCCCGTTTTAATAGTTCAATATCGACAAATTAGAAATAGAGTTAAACAACTTCTACGAAATTCCAGATTGAGATACACGCGTAAACTGTTTGAAAAGAAACAGTCATCTAGCGATTTGTGGCGCAATGTTTAGAAAACTTGGTTTTGGGGCAAAGACCGCCGCGCTTCTCCTCCGATCCAATTACCCTTAAATGATCTTAATGACTATTTTGTTTCATGTTGACAGACTGTCAATACAAACCAAGTTACGGATTATGCTAAAGAACTTCTAAATATGCCTATCAATCGGCCACGAATATGACAAATTTACTTTCAAAACCTGTTATACAATCAGACCGTTTTGAAAGCCAATTCGCCGTATTGGCAATAATGCTGAAGGGTCTGACGGCATAAAAAAAATTCAATTAATAAAAAACATTTTTTTTTGCAATCCTCCCAATAATCACATACATTTTCAACATGTCACTGAGACAGGGTATTTTCCCTTCACTTTGGAAGTCTGCTATTGTCCGCGCCATTGAACAAGACCTCAGTTCCAACATCTTGCCAAGAATTCAGACCAATTATTATATTCTGCCTGCTCTATCCAAGGGCCTTGAAAAAATTGTGCACTGCCAGATTACTGATTATTTAAACACGAAATAACGTTCTAAATCATTTACAATCCGGATTTCGAACAGGACATAGTACTGAAACTGCTTTACTGAAAGTCACTGACGATATACGGATTCGCAATGGACCAAAAACTAAGCACAATACTGACACTCTTTGATTTTTCAAAGGCTTTTGATTGTGTAAACTACAGACTACTATTGGCTAAATTGAGAATAATTGGTTTTTTTCAGAAAATGTCCTGCAATGGCTGAGGTCTTATCTGTCTGGCAGAAGGCAGTGTGTACAAGTAGGTGACATAACCATCCGACTGGCTGAGTGTTGAGTGTGGTGTTCCTCAGGGTTCCATACTTGGTCCTCTCTTGTTTTTTGGTTGTACGTTAATGACTTGAGCACGGTACTGGTACACTGCAAGTCCCACATGTATGCCGATGACCTCCAGATATATCTCCATGTTAACATAACACCAAATCAATGATGGCATTACCATGATCAACTCTGACATAAAAAATGTACTGGACTGGACTAGTAAACACGGACTTAAACTAAACCACGACAAAACTAAACTAATTGTGATATCTCATTACCGCTCTCGATCTTTGATCGATTTTACATCTATACGTAACGTTACTGTGAATGGAAACTGTACTACCTTATTACGATAAAGTTAGGAACTTAGGGCTGACAATAAACTGTACTCTTAGCTGGACTAATGCAGTGACCAGAGACCTGGTAAGAAAGTTTTTGCATCAATGCATTCACTGAAAAAACTGCAGAGGTTTTTGCCACTTCACATAAAACTGTTGTTGGTTAAAGTACTCATACTGTCTCACTTTTCTTACTGTAACAGTGTGATGAACGACATGACTGTGGCTTTGGGTGAAAAAACTCCAGAGAACCCAAAATTATTGTATGAGATATGCATTTGATTTCAGGAGAGATGAGCATATAACACCCTATTATATTAATTCAAAGATTTTGAAGTTGAATGACCTCAGATCAATAAAAATCTTAACATTGGTCCATTCAATTTTTAAATTCTGGCTTTCCAAATTATTTCTTAAAACGATTTCCAAATTTGTCTCTCAAAGTGGATAGAACTCGCTCTGGTTCGTCTGTGCTCCGCATGCCGTTTGCACAGAACTGCTGTTTTTTGACAAGTCTTTTGTAGGGAAAAGGCCCCCTCGTCTTTTTGGGAAATTCCCCTTTCCCCGTTTTTTTTTAAACCCCTTTTGGGGAATCCTCCTTTGGGTTTGGGGTCGCTGAGAGAGCACCCCCCCCCACCCCCCCCCCCCCCCACCCCCCCCCCCCCCCACCCCCCCCCCCCCCCACCCCCCCCCCCCCCCACCCCCCCCCCCCCCCACCCCCCCCCCAGTTGCATTGTTGACTTCAAATCCTTCTGACCATTTGCTGTGATTAGAATAAGAAATATAGAATCAGTTAGTGTTTTAATTTTATTAATTGACTGTATACTTTTCAAGTCATTCATTTTTTGTTGTAAAGAAACCTACAACACTCAGCAATATCTTCACTGCTTGAACTTTTAAAATTACTCAGTAAAAAATGTACAGATTTTAAAACCGACAGATTTGAATCTTTAACCTGTTGACAAGTGCGCACGGCATTTGCCGTGCCCCTATGACGGTCCATACTGAGTGACTCATTGACCAGTGACAGACTGTTAGGGAGTAAAACAAAAAAAACTTTTAAATGTTAATAAACTTGTTTATTATAGTTTAAATGTATATAAAAATACATTGTAGATTGTTAAAAGCAATATCCTCGTTTTAAAACTTTGCTAATATGTGATACTGCTCAAAACAAGGATATATACAAAGAGCGACCTCACATGTTGAACATTCATAGCTGGTTTCTTTTCTTCTTTGTCCAGTTCGAGTAGTGTGTTTGCATGCACACATAGCACTGCCTGAGTAGTTTTTACTTCTTAGGGTTATTCTGGGGGAGTGGCCTTATAAAATGGCGACCTTGGAGGCGTAGTGGGTCTTGTGTCCCGCCTCCGTAAAATAGTTTTTTAAGTTATCACCAGGTGCCACCAAGATACAGGACTAGCAACACTGTACAAAGACACTATTAGGAACAACTGAAAAGTTCCAAAAATCTCCGCTAGACGTCACAGTTAGTCAGTGAGAACGAATTGACAGTCATTAGTCTGCAACGGAAAATGCCGTGCCTCCTCATACGGGACCAAACAGCAAATGCTGTGCACACTCATTTGGGTATGTTTTGCTGCACTCGTCAACAGGTTAAGAGCCGTCAGGTTTGCCCAAGTGCATTTTAAACAACACAGTCGATCCGCTTTATCATTAACTTGGTTATTCTGATTTTGGACACAGAACAGTCAATAATTTTACTAATCATTTTAAAAGAATTTTCATATTTATACAAATATATAAACAAAAAAAATATAAAGAACACTTCACCAAGGAAACAGTATGGTTTCCGAATATAGTTAAAAGAATTGAAATTTAACCCTATGCTTGATTCTGTCCTTGATACTTACTAAATATAGATAATATGATAGACTGAATGATATTGAATACCATGATATGCAAATAAGGGTTTGCAATTATTTATCTAAAGTAACTATTTTTTCTTACTTTTATTTTTCAATGATTACATTATTAGTTTGTGAGTCTGTTGGGGATTGTTTGCAGGAAGCACCATGGGAAATACAGCCCAGGCCACATCCAGGCTGGCCCAGCCATGGCACTGTGCAATTTAAAGACTACCAAGTGAGGTACAGAGAAGGTCTGGATTTGGTGCTTAGAGGTGTTTCTTTCGTGGTTAACGGCGGAGAAAAGGTAGAGATCTGTATAAAAATTAGATGTACACATAGATTTAAATAAGATTTGCTTGTTTAGGTGTAAAATTTTCTTATATATTTATTTTCCTTCATTCTTTGAAGACAATGTCGGATCTGAACCCACATCCAATACTATAAACATTATCGAATCCATCAGACATTTGAAAAATTGACTTTTAAGTAACTATTAAATAATATTTTTCAATAAATAACAGTAATTACGCATTATTTATTAATCGTTATACCTAAATCTAACAATATCTTCAATTTATGTATGTCTGGTTATGAAAGATATATAAATAACTTCGCTCATCATCAGCTGCTGTCAACAAACATTGACTGCACAGGTGAAAGTTTAAAGGCAAAGTCAGGTAATCAAACCAGCCTCAACTCTCATTGTTTTTCAAGGTTTTCAATCATCCTCATGTACTGTGTTAATACAAGACAACATGTTATTGAAGAATATTATTTTATATATGGAACGTTAATTATTTTGTAGTGAATTAAATTTATTTTTATTATGAGATTCTTAGAAACAAACTTTATATCATTATATTCAAACTATTTCGTGTATAACCTTTTTTTGACATTGTGTAGGTGTGTGTAGGTTTTTTTGACATTGGAGTTATCTCGTACTGTCAGTATTCATTTTTATCTTAGGTAATAATTTGTCAATGTAAGTTTATACAATGTAAATTTGTGACACTATAAATTAAAGAAATATGTATATTAATGAAACTGAAAAGGTATGTATTTGTTATAAACTATATATGTTTTAATAGCCTCTAAATTAGGTAAATCAAGTGTAATTGTATTACATTTTGGTTGGCAAACAATATTTTAACAAAGAAATGCATCCCTCAAAAAATTGATATTGAATCCAGTATGAGACACAGTGTATAAATTGACAATTGAAATTTTTAATCCCTTTTTAGATTATACATGTATTTATGAATACATGTATTTATTCCAGATTGGCATAGTTGGTCGCACTGGAGCAGGCAAGTCCTCTCTCACTCTGAGTCTGTTCCGTATACTGGAAGCTGCTGGGGGACATATTTACATTGATGGTCTGGACATCTCTACAATTGGACTGGGAGATCTCAGGTCCAAGCTTACCATCATTCCTCAGGTTATAATAATAATCTTCCTAAGTGCTAGACATTATATGTTACTGGTATTATTGTACAATTGTATGTTTTAAAGAATAATAGAATTACAAGTATTTGCCATGATTAAGTATTGCATCCTAAGGGAATATATCATCTTCTTAACCCTTTAAGGACCAACCGTCTGATTTATCGCCGGCGGCGTACTATGCGAAAAGGACCAACCGTCTGATTTATCGCCGGCGGCATACTATGCGAAAAGGACCAGCTGTCTTATTTATCGCCGGCGGACTTTTCATATTTTTTAAGAGATATTTTAATCCTCTATATGGAATAAATATACTATTTTTCTATTCCCTGTATGTTTATTACTATGATATCAAATTTTAAACGTCTTTGGAATCATCAGCTTGGTGAAAAAAAATATTTTACGGCCATGTTGCATCGTAATGTTGTCAGGGTACTTTGGGATTATACCGACCACACCCAGACATGAATCGTTATTTGACATTTTGCTTCTACTGATTACTAGATTAGCGTAGAACAAATTTTGTCAATATAAAACAGGAATTGTCTTATCGCAAACCCCTTCCCATCCTCAGACAGAGGTCAAAGTCGAACGGTCTAGTAGATAACGTGATTGCAGAGTCTCACCGCCCGTTCAGCTGGTGCGTCGCTTTGTTGTACTTCCGTGTTTTACCCCTACATTTATACAAACACAAAAATTCAACAAAAACTAAACTCTTTATTGAAAAAAACACACAAAACTTGTTTTTATGTACCGTGCAAAAAACTTAAATAATCATGTGATGCCGCGCGGCCTGCCGTAATCGGGATTCTCGAGAAAGATAACAGCGACAACAATACCGATCACATTACCTGGAAACGCTTGTTGATTGATGGAATGTTAGTTCTGTTACTCAACTACATCGTTTTATAACGTTCTAAATTCATTGAAAAAAGTTTAAGCGTTGGGGGCATATAACGGAATCTGACCCCATTAACAATTTGATAATCGTTGTAAGTTTGTAATTAACCTGTTGGATCCCGTAGCCGCACAGTTGCGACTGAGGCAAGTGTGCAGTCGTGGCCTGTTGCCGTACTGTTGCGGCCGCGCGCAGAGCGTTTTATTTTTGTGTTTTCTTCAACTCAATTCGCTAAATTAAATGACGTTCAATATACCGGGTTACTCGGGAGAACACTGGCTTTCTCGTGAGGTATATTTTGTTTCGCGCTACGATACTTGGCAGCCTGTTTTTACTCTAAACGTCGAGGCGTTTCAGCCGGTTGCTGTTGTTTGTACACAATAATTATGGCTTCGCGTAAGCATGAGTTGTTTGATCAAGATATTAATGAATTATTGGGCAGTGAGTTTAGTGAACTATCTGATAGTGACGACGAAAGTGATGTGGATATTTTCAGTCGTGTAAGAAGTGGTGATTTTATTTTTAGTGAACTAGTTCGTGATGCAGACTTCAACCACGATTTAGGTTATCTCGATGAACCAGTACCAGGACCATCAGGTGATACTGTTTATTCTAATAATCGTTCAAATAAGCCTACTTTGGATAGTGTTGACTTGGTAATAAACGAGGTAGTTCAAAATTATAATCCCAGAAATGACTTTACTGGCAATGAAGGAACTGAATGTAGGCCTAACCCCAATATATATATATATATATATATATATATATATATATATATATATATATATATATATATATATATATAAATTTAAATATGTATATTTGAATTTAGAAATATCAATAATATGAAATAAATAAACATAAAAATAAAACTTATGAGTATATGATTATGCAGATGCAAAAAATAACTATAATGCAAAGTAGTAACCAAGTGCCAGAAAAAACCCGGGCCAGCAGATGCCCCTGTGCTGCCATAACCCGGGACTCAACAGGTTAAAGAGTTGTTTTTTTCGTTCTATCATGTTTGTTTCTATAAATGTATATTTTTGTGTTCTTCATACCGGTGTAGTCGGTATAATCCCAAAGTACCGCATAATATCCTTAGTAGCCTATAAGGTTTTGTATGTTAGGCTATTGGTGAAAAGTGTGTTTTAACCAGTGTTACAGAAAAATTTAATTAATTTACAAACTTTTTATTTTTTATTCCAGGGCTTTCAAATTTTGTACAGTTATAGAGAATTATATGTAGAACTAATAAATACCATTTTTGGTAGTTATTGAAGAACAAACTCTATTTTTTTTCTTTTTTTTATTTTATAAACAGATAAATCAAATTGTTTTTTGCTATATAATGACTTAAATTTATTTTTTCACAATGAACAATTTAATTATGAACATTTTAAGCCTAAAAACAAATCTGTACAATAATTAGTTCTGAAGATATGATTTTTCTCTCAAACGCTTGAAAAATCGCACATTTTTAATATGCACAGTTCTTGGAGCATGGCCAGAAAAACGCAAAAATTTTCTTTGCACATGTCAAATTTTGGTCTGGTCCTAAAAGGGTTAAGCGTGAAAACAGTGCCAAACACATCACCAAGTCGGATAATAAGTCAAAGGCAGTATGGGAAATCATAAACTCAGAAAAGTAAAATAAACAGATGGATAATTGCCTAATGCACATAGAAATACACAATAAAATCGAAGAAGCCCCTTTAAAAATTGCAACGCATCTGAATCAATTCTTTTCGAAAAAACGCAGAAACAACGCTAGAAGAAAACTGTAAACAGCTCCAAAACCTAACCTTTCCCTCTGAGCACAGAATACAAAATTTTAACCACCTTCATATGGAATTCACACCAACAAACCAAGAGGAAGTTCTAAAAATCATACAGTCCCTAAAGTCAAAATTATCCTGTGGAGTAGATGAAATCCCAACAAAGGCTGTCAAACACTGTGCAAAACAATTAGCAGGACCTCTTGTAAGCATGATTAACAAATCCTTTAGCCACAATGGAGCCACAACAAAACCGGTAAATTTTTGACCTATCGCACTTATCTCCACTTTTTCAAAGATAATTGAAAAAAATAGCCCTTTCAAGAATGCTTAAGCATTTGGAACAACACAATGTCATTACCAGAAACCAACATGGATTCTTTAAAGGACAATCTACCATCACAGCAATAAATATCTTAGTCGAATTTGTGACTGACCAACTTGAGAATCACAAACACGTCTCAGCAATTCTGTAGGACTATAGTAAGGCTTTCGATTGCCTAGCGCATAAACTTATCCTTCAGAAACTGTCACAACTGGGAATCAACGGAAAGGCTGGAGATTGGGTTGAAAGCTACCTTGAAGGGCATAGGCAGATGGTTGAGGTCAAAAAATCAATTAATGGGAGAGTTCAAGTTTATAAATCTGTACCACTACCAATAGTACGAGGAGTACCACAGGGCTTGGTACTGGGACCATTTATATTTGCACTGTTTACAAATGAATTCCCACAGCTGTTTACAACTGAGAATGTAGAACCCGTACTCTATGCAGATGACACAACCCTGATTTGTAGCAATGACTCAGCTCTAGAAGTGAACTCAAACATTTTAAACTCAACAAATAAAGCCCTTAAATACTGCCTGTAATGACTTATAGCTATAAACCCACTAAAAACAACACAAATAAATTTCAGTAGAAGATGAGACAACTGTCCAGAAATTCCTGACATTTCAGTTAAAAATCACAAAAAGTTATTGGGAATTACTATTGACTATAACCTATTTTGGAAGAATCACACTGACATCTTAACAAAAAAACTCAGTACTGGAATATTTGCAATACGTCGGATGAAATGGTATACGTGGCATAGACATAGCAGACAGCCTACTATGCGTTGGTTGAATCGCACTTTAGGTATGGCCTGACAGCTTGGGGTGGGACATCTGAGGCAAATCTCACCAAAGTTCTTGTTCTGCAGAAAAAGGCGATTAGGGCGCTTGCAGACCTTAACCCAAAAGACAGTTGCAGAGAGGCTTACAAGTCACTCGGAATTTTAACTGTTGTCGCTCTCTACATCCACGCAGTAATCAGACACAGAAGAAGCAGACTTTCCAAGAGGCAGGGATTTTCACTCGTACAGAACCCGAAGAGTTACTGAGTATCATCTACCTACCCATCATACGACTCAGTACAACCAAGAAAGGCAAGAAACCCTCCTACACGGGACGTAAACTGTTCAACATGTTGCCACCAACACTGAAAGACCTAGAAGGGACAGAACTGAAGACTCAACTAAAAAAAATTGCTAATGGAGAGACCTGTCTACTCCATTAAAGAATACCTGGACCTGGTCATTGACATTGTAAAGCAAGAAACTGAAGCTATTTAGTTATGTATGTTATTAATTAATTAATTTATTTTGTTGACGCCAATACAGATCTTGATGATATGTAAATAAAGATGATTGACTATTGACTATTCTTCTGATGTCAGCCTTAAAGTATGAGTTTGATTGTGCAAAAATTAAACCAAATAAAACATAGTGATGTGATGTTTTAACTCACTAAAGTCAAAGTTTAAAACAAAAAGGTTGTATGTCAAATAACTTTAAACATACCTCAACTCCACTCCAAGTTACGAGAAGCACAAACATTACAACATGAAAGAATACAGCAACTAAAAGTAGGTTCTTACCTTTAGTAAATTATCAGTCCTGTAAGTGATGTAGTTAAATCTACATATTTTGGCACAATATTGCCATCATCAGGATGCAGATAAAAATTACACAAATTAGCTGGCAGTATTGTCAAATCATTTAAAAACTTTACAAATATAGTTCATAAACATTCACAAAAAGAACACACATATTTACAAACTAACTTAGATAAATAACAGGGAAGTTTAAGTCCAGTTCTAGCCATTCCGTAGACATGTCCGTGCACCCCAAAGGTGAAAAGCCCAAATGTTTTAATTTGGCTAATAATAGGACGTTATTTTAATCTAAAAAGTGAACGAATGAATGAATTTTTGTATTTTCCAAATGAATGTACAATATTAAAATCTTAAAATGATCTTTGTGAAACAGTTTTAAAATTACAGAAAGCAGCTTGAAAAAAGCACCATAAAGAAAAGCATGGTCCTTGGGTAAAAAAAAACCCTTGGAATGATCTAACAATACCAAAATAGTGGATTCACTGTCTTTGATCCTTGGCAAGCCAATATTATATCAGTTATATTGAATGAGGTTTCTTTAATTTTTAACATTTTTTGAGATTCCTAGTAAATTTTTTACTTTTATGTCTATTTTGTTATTATTAGCATCCAAAGTGGCCTGACTAACAGAAGGATGACTTAGTGATGGCATGCTAATTTTATGTATGGAGCCTTTGAGCGTATGTATGTATGATGTTTGGAGCGTTGGAAACAATTCTCTTAATATGTACTATCAGCTTCATCTCACTCCATAAGATTATTTTATCATAAATTTTGAGCAATTTTTTACTTTTTCTAGTGTAAACTTATGCTTTAGTATTACACAGCTAAAGGAGAGGATAAATTCCAAGCCTCAAAATCACACGTTCCTTTTTATTGTAACAATAAAGGATGGATGGTAAAGGTCCATAATCCAGTTATCCTTTCAAATCATCCATCGTCAGAAACGAACTTTGGACAATCAATTGTCTCTTTATATTACATAATGGTTACTACATTTTTGGGGATAAAAAAGTATTTTGTAGTTCATAACTAATATTCTTTATAATATAAATTTCTTATACAAAATCAGCCTATCCTTTTAAAGTTTAATAAAGTAATTTTGAAAAGTTGTGGCTATTGATCTTCAATTGTATTGACAAAAATTGATTAATCTTCTCAGGATCCTGTTCTGTTTTCCGGCTCTCTACGTATGAACCTGGATCCATTTGAGGTGTACAGTGACACAGACCTGTGGCGGGCACTGCAACTCGCTCATCTCGACGAGTTTACTCGCTCGCAAACTCAGAAGCTGCATCATTCTATCATTGAGGGTGGTGAAAATTTGAGGTACACTAAGATGTATAAATATGTTACACATAAGAAAAGCAGTGTTGTTTTATATAAAAATTTGCAGGGTTATTTATAAAAACAATTATCTTGTTTCTAATGGTGTGAAGGTGGGCAAACAGACTGTTGCTGCAATCCCTAATATTTCATTGTGCAGCATAATAAACAATGTCTATTGTAAAGTGAGTGGGCTGTTTCAAATGTTCGTGCATTACAAAAGATTGTTTTGTAATTGATTATTAATGTGAAATTAGTTTCAGAGTAGTGTGGCTTTTAAATTAAATTAAATCTCAAGGTTGATTTGGTATGCCTTAGGGCATCAATTAAAAAAAAAACACACAAGTTTATTAAGACTTTTAGTTTATTTAAATCTTACTAAAATTATACACGTTTGTCTTATTATTTGCCGGAAATGACTTTACAAAATTTGGAATACAGTGAAGTCCTAATAATCGGTTACAAATTTTGTTTCTATCTTCATCTCACATACAAAGTTCAAAACCTTTAGCTAATGA